>NC_140591.1:394813620-395475763 GCF_964204655.1 Triturus cristatus | reverse complement strand
TTTCCATTTTCTTGCCACATAATTTAGTCAACCCTACCACATAATTTCGTCCACCTCTTACATTGCGACCAAGGCAGCTTGCCATCAACTGACCTTGCTTGCAGAGGGAAGCCTTTTCTACTAGAACTCGATGCAGAACAGTGTTTGAGATGCCGGTCCAATATCATGTTGAAGGCAATAACGCTGGGCTCTCAAGTGTCCCTAAAACTCCTCTTACATTTTTAGAGGCCGCCTCCAACACTTAGAGGACCTCCTCTGGCTCGTTCTACCTGCCTGCAAGAGAAGGAGAGGGCAGCAACAGAAATACATTTGCAAGAGCGTTCAGGGGAATTTCCTGATGCAACTTTGTATTCCATTAAGACCCTTTTCCCTTGCCTGGTTTAGGTCTCCTATTTATCAAATAGCCACATTGTCCTGCCTTTACGTGTCCTAATTTACACTTATTGAAACCCAGACCAAAAGGGTATTAGCTTGAAATATCAAGTTCCTCTCTATTTATTTTTACGCATTTAAGTGCTATTTTTCCCAACCCATCCCGAATTTTAAAGTCCATGATCTGGTTTAAATAAACCAAGATGGGCACCCCACTTCTCTAAGTCTTCTTAGTTTCTATCTTGCTTGTAAAACTATCATCATCCATAAACGGCCCCCAGCGGTGACTGTCTCCTACATACCCAGTCCTGAATCCTAGAAAAAAACAATTGAGCCAATGATGGTAAAAGGTAATAAGCGAGCTCACCCATAATTTAGATTTGAACTGAGCCTAATTTACTTGTGCATCTCAGTAGGAGCAGTTATACTTATCTCCTTGAAAACATCTCCTGGTCAGCTAATCTATATCTCTTAAGCAATTTAGTAGAGAACATATCCTTCAATACATATTTCTCGTCTATATTTTCCTTTCCATGGGTCGCTGTAGAATCGACTCCCACTCATACTCATACTCAGACGAGGGGGGGCATCTAGCATTCCCATGGCTTCTGAAGATTTACTTAATCCTATGTTATGAGTTATTATCAACGTGGTGTACTGATGAAAGATTCACAGTGTTAGGGGGCACCTTGTGGTGTGAACACATCTTGGGGAACTACTTCAATATAATACAAACACTAACATCCCACGCCCCAGAAGGTAAGCATGTGCTGCCTCCCTAAAAAATGCCACTCTTTGGCACTTGGAAGACAAACAATGGTAGGTGGCAAGAGGGTGCTCATAGTAGTCTGTACGCCTGCTCCTTGTTCGAGATGTGGGGGCATATTATCAAGACAGTCGATAAAATTATCGCCGCTTTAGCGGCAGAAAACTGCAGCTAAAACGGCGATAATGGGCTTGATAATATGCTCTATGGAATTCCAATTGAAGCCCATGTTAGATGTGAAGGACTTCTGCCCCGTGGTTTCTTGGAGCAGTTCAGAAAGCTGTCCTTATTCGTATAGCTTTTATTTTCCCTAGAATGAGAGTGCAGACAACAATCTAGGCCAGTGCTTTCATGTGAAATGCTGAATTATACACCACCACCAGTTTTTCCTTGAGTGTCAAAGCCAATGAAGCAGGGAGTTAGCAAGAGGAATCCGGTGTAAATTCTCACCCACCCTTACAATAAGGCGATGTTCTTCCAGAGCAGCTTGAATTCAGCACAAAGCATCCTTTGTGTGCAGCCACTTATGTCAGCAGGGATACCTGAAACTCCATGGTGCTGGTTTTGTTACTATACTTTATACATTGGCTGTGAGTCACTGATATATATGTGTAACTCGTTCTTCTTTCTGCTGAATGCAGCCTCCCGGGTGAAATAACTTTGCCGGTGGTTTTGAGTTATCTTGCACTGTTCATTCTCTTCTGTGGTCAGCATTTCTTTAGAAAGCACAGTTAGATTTCAGAGAAGATTCATCCTCTCCGATTCATTCTCTCCGGATAGAAGGAAAAAGAGAGGTATCCTCTTAGTCCAAGTTTGCTATTCACTCTCGATCACTCAATGCCAATGCAAAAAACATAATTATCCAATTTATGTCTCTTTACCTTGTTTCTTTCTAAACAAAAAGAACCTATTTCACAATATAAATTTAAAATAAGTTTTCAGCGAATATAGGGCAATATGTTTTTTTTTTAACTATCTAACTTAAAGAGAGATGCTGTAAAATGGCTCTGTAAAAAGAATTTAAAAACTCACAATTTAGCAAATGAACATATTTACAGTTAAACTGCTGTGCAGTAATACATTGTGCAGCACCTAAAGAACATACACATTATTCGATTAGTATTTCTCTTTGGTAAGCAAGCAGTGGTCATTATTTTAGAATTTAGAGTAACATTAAGTATTTTTCCAATGCCATTGTTGGATTGACCAGAAGAGGAGCACCTTTCCCACAGCTGCAAACGGAAAAGAACTGCTGCAGAAACCCATCACGTGGCACCCTGTGGATGGGCAGTGGAAAAGAGGAGAGTGTGTGGCCTGGCAGCCCTGGGGCAGTCTATGGGTAAAAGCAGCTCTGCACCACAAAGGTAGAGGAGAGTGTGGGGCCTGGCAGCCCTGGGGCAGTCCATGGGTAAAATCAGCACTGCACTACAAAGGTAGAGGAGAGTGTGGGGCCTGGCGGCCCTGGGGCAGTCTATGGGTAAAATCAGCACTGCACTACAAAGGTAGAGGAGAGTGTGGGGCCTGGCAGCCCTGGGGCAGTCTATGGGTAAAAGCAGCTCTGCACCACAAAGGTAGAGGAGAGTGTGGGGCCTGGCAGCCCTGGGGCAGTCTATGGGTAAAATCAGCACTGCACTACAAAGGTAGAGGAGAGTGTGGGGCCTGGCGGCCCTGGGGCAGTCTATGGGTAAAATCAGCACTGCACTACAAAGGTAGAGGAGAGTGTGGGGCCTGGCAGCCCTGGGGCAGTCTAAGGGTAAAAGCAGCTCTGCACCACAAAGGTAGAGGAGAGTGTGGGGCCTGGCAGCCCTGGAGCAGTCTATGGGTAAAAGCAGCTCTGCACCACAAAGGTAGAGGAGAGTGTGGGGCCTGGCAGCCCTGGGGCAGTCTATGGGTAAAATCAGCACTGCACTACAAAGGTAGAGGAGAGAGTGGGGCATGGCGGCCCTGGGGCAGTCTATGGGTAAAATCAGCACTGCACTACAAAGGTAGAGGAGAGTGTGGGGCCTGGAAGCCCTGGGGCAGTCTATGGGTAAAATCAGCACTGCACTACAAAGGTAGAGGAGAGTGTGGGGCATGGCGTCCCTGGGGCAGTCTATGGGTAAAATCAGCACTGCACTACAAAGGTAGAGGAGAGTGTGGGGCCTGGCAGCCCTGATGCAGTCTATGGGTAAAATCAGCTCTGCACCACAAAGGTAGAGGAGAGTGTGGGGCCTGGCAGCCCTGGGGCAGTCTATGGGCAAAATCAGCACTGCACCATAAAGGTAGATCACACGGCTTTGCTGGAACAGTTAGTTTTAATAACACTTGATGGCGTAAAGTCCTTTCCTGAACAAAAGTGATACAATGGAGCGGCTTCGAAGCTCTTGGTACGTGAATTATACCACTCAAATTTGATAGGGTAGTTCCATTGCAAGTTACATAGACCTAATGGACGCAAGCTTCCAATAGCCAACCCACATGTGTTAGAGACTCAAGCAATCAACAGGAAAGCTATCTCTTTGGTCACACAGATATTATAGGACTCAAGCATTTTTTTGGGAGAGCGAATCTTCATGCTGTACAGATATTTCCAGCTGTGACCTTAGTAAACAGATAAACCCTTGTGGTTCCACAAACATGGCATGTCTTGCAGGTAGTGAGGATTAGTTAACTTGTAAAGTGATGGAGCCCAAACATCTGCCGTGAGGATGAGCATTTGAGTATGAATTGGAAGAGTCTGTTTTTTTTAGTGAGAACGTTTTGAAAAAGCAGGCCAAATGGCAAACTGTTCATTATCATTTTCACATAAATTGACTAGATTTTCTGGGTTTCTGAAGGGGCAGTAATGGAATATTTGAGAAATGTTGTGGTGTGCCAGGCAAGCCTTAACCCACCCAGGCGTTGTTTGTATCTTATATTGAGTTTTATAAAGCGCTTATACACGTGAAGGCACCTTGCGCTAAGTAAAAACTACCTGAGAGAGGGAGGGCACTGTCGGATGATTCATCGAGTAGAGAAGAGCCTCATTTTAAAGGCCTTTTTACACTTCAGCCGTGTGATTTCTTGTCCAATGGCTATTGGGAGTTATTTACAGTGCTCGCAGCTACTGAAAAGACTCGTATTTGCAACAGACATTCAATCCGCACATGTAAGGGTGCAGACTGGGCGATACCATTGAAAGCAATGAGAAAGGGGTTTGACCCAAAGTACTATACATGGTATAGGCACAAGGACTTAAAATGCACTCTCTGTTTAACAGGGAGCCAATCTAGACTTCTCAAAGCAGGGGTGAGGTGATCTTACTTTGACTGTCCTGGAATCATTCTCGCTGCAGCATTTTGAATTAGCTGGAGTCCAAAGATAACACTGGCCAAGGGTTCCCAGTATAAAGCGTTGCAGTAGTCAATACATTAGAAATGATAGCATGCATACTCATTTCTTTATGTGAAAAGTAGAGCAGTTGGAGAGTTCTCTTGAGTGTACGAAGGTGAAACAAACAGGTAAAGCCTATCGCACTACGGGTCATATTATCAAGCACGGCGTTAAAATTATCACCGCTTTAGTGGAAGAAAACTGCCGCTAAAGCGGCGATAATGGGCTTGATAATATGCTGCAGACAATTCCAATAGAAGCCCATGTTGACACCAGAACATGGGCTTCTATGGGAATTCTCACGGGTATATTATCAAGCCCAGTAACGCCGCTTTAGTGGCAGTTTAATGCCGCCAAAGCGGCGATAATTTTAACGCCGTTTCTTGATAATATGCCACTAATTTAGTCCAGTTTCAAACTTGACTCCTAAGTTTGTTACCTGAGGGCCTACTTGTCTCTAAGTTACTAACTATGGATTCTTGTCCCCTTTGAGATTTAGTTGATTACCGCTTATCCAATTCTCTACCTGTTGTAAGCAGGAAAACAGATTGCTGGCTTTGGCATCTAGATAATGAAATATCTTAATGATTATCTGTATGTTGTCGGCATACTTAAAAACACGCAGACAGATGATTTTATTAAATATGCGAGTGGAAGGACATACACAATAAATATGAGTGAGGCATGATAAGCATCTCTGATACTCCATTATTGATTGGTAGAGTACTCGAGGTAAAAGAAAATAGTGCTAATTTCTGGGTATAATAATAATAATAATACAGAATTTTATAGAGCGCGAACAGCTACCTCACACGGAGGTGTCCCGGCGCTAGACACAGGCAGAGAATACATCAACCGAGATTCAAGTCATTAGCGGGGTTGGGTGAAGAGCCAAGTATACAAGATGAGGGAGTCCTAAAGGTAGGCTAGCAGGGCTTCTTGGACACCAAGACCATTCTAACGAGTTATCATTGTCTGGTGGTCTACAGCGTCAAATGCCGTAGTTAAGTCCAGTGCCATGAGGGTTTCAAATGCCGCAGCCAAGTCCAATAATATGAGAGTTATCAGGGTTTACCCTCTCCAAGCTAGCTTTGAAAAACTGGCGACACAACGGTGACATTTTCAAGACAATTTAATGAAAATATTGCAAAAACGCCTTTGTTTAAAGGCTTTAAAAAATATGATATTCAGTTTCACTTCAGCCATAGCAGTAAGTGCCCGCTAATAGCAAGCAGCCAAATCAGGCAAAAGCATCATGAAGTCTGTATGAATTATCCCTCAATGGTGAGATATAAATAGAACTAAATGTTCATCAGAAATGTAATATATATTTTTTTATAATTCATCACCTTGCTTGTATCTGTAAATACAGATATTTCATTGTGAAATATGAAAGTTGCTTTTGGATAAAGAGGCTCAATCCTCTTCCACTTAAACAACGGTGGGGCATATTAGCAAGAAGAGGCGGTAATTATCGCTAACCCATGTTAGCGGCATTTTTTTTATCGCCGTCTATCACTGGATTCATCGCCGAGATAGCGCGTTATTAGCAACGCTTATCTCCAAGGCGATAAAAAAATCCAGTGAAACCGGCGAAAACCAGAAATAGCGTGAGAACACCAGCGCTAAATTAACTGCGCTAATGAAAAGCTTGCTAATAGGCAAGTGTGTACTTAACCTAACAATCCACCTCCCATTGACAAGATGGCTTAGTCAAGTTTTTATCAGACGTTAAAATCCAGCTATAATCTCGGTTAGCGAGACTTTTTTTATCGCTTCGCGTGCATTGATAATAGGGGGAAGTTGTGTTTGCGACTGTTTCCCTTTACTTTTAGTGAGGAACGCCTACTTTGCATGTCATTAGCGATAAATATCGCTGACATGCACAGCAGCGAAAAAACGGGCGCTATTGCCAGTAAACTGACGCTAACAGCTGTTAGCGACAGCTTGCTAATAGGTCGATAAAAATATCGCCGCTTTAGCGGCAAAAAGTGCCGCTAAAGCGGCGATACAGCCCTTGATAATATGCCCCTGTATTTTTCTGAACTGATAAAATTACAGTTTTAATAAATACACGTTAGAAGACTCTTGCCATTTTCACCAAGCAATCACATGTACAACTGCCAAACCTACCTATTTATAACCATCATAAAACAGCAGTAATTTACATCTAATGGCAAAGATGTTCACAATTATAGTACTGGGATGGCCAGAATGATGATAGGAATGGTCACAATAAGTTGATGATGACTACCACTGTGCGAGTGCTACCAACCTAAAATGGAAAGTTACTGTTATGTGAAGGGCGTCAACAATATGTAAAATATGTGGCATTGTTATGCCAAGCTTAGTTAGAATGCCACCATCAATGTCTTCTTCTCGGGATGCACCAGCCTGAAGCCTGGGATAATCAACATGATGCAAAGTATGACTACAAGGTCAAAGATGGGCTACCTTTATGCCAGGGACAGCCAGAATGCTGCTTAGAATATGCAACATGTGTTATAGATGGGCCAGTGGTATGCCAGGGGTAATGAGCATGTTGACAAGAATATCCACTAAGTCAAAAATAGGTGACCATTATGCTGGAGACATCCAGAATGTTTCTAAGATTGCCCTCTGTCAGGATATGGGACATTGTTACTCCAACGATAATCAGAATGCAGAATGATTTCGAAGAATGCCCACTAAGTCAAAGATGGACCACCACTATTTCAGAGACAGAACTATGTCAATGATGTGCCACCACTATGCAAAGGCTATATGTATTATCGCCAAGTATGTCCACTATGGCAAGAATGTGCCAGCATTATCTCAGGAGTTGATCCACTCTTGCGCCAGGGAGAGACAAATTGTTGCCCCATCTCCCCGGATTTGTTAAGTTATACGTGCACACACATGTACACAAACATTCAGTCTCACAGGGCATGCCTCTCTCTCTCCACACCCAATCTATCTGATGAAACCAGTAATGTGGACTCAGCGGCTTTACAATTCTTTCCCCATGGATCACATTTTTGTTTTTCCTGCAGGTGGGAGCCCCAGCAGTTGGCGGAGGAGGGGGCTGCGACCACTTGCAGCCTTGTGATACTAGGTCCCCTCTGGAAACAAAGATCTTCCAGCTGCAGCTGTCTGTCTCTTGAGCCATAAGCAGACCGATGACTTACATTGAAATCCCCAAGGCTCAGCAGGGAGAGGCTGAGGGTTGGTTGGCCCAGGGGTGACAGCCTGTGGGATCAGATGGAAAATCACATACTTAATCATGCTCTTACTTCTCCCCCCTCTTTCATCAGGCTGTTCATGTGCTACACCCTCTAGCATTTCGAGGTATTTGGGTTCCCTCTCTGCGCATGGTTCCAGACATGCCCATTTGTGAGGAAAGCATGTTGAGCAGTACCTGATGATCAACACAGTCAAAGACCACCAAGAATATGATGAGCTCTAGGAGGCAGGGATTTCCTCTGTCTGTCACCCATAGGACGTCACTGATGACGTGTAGAGTTTAGGGCGGAAGACTGGCTGGTGCACTCGTAGTAAGTTGTCATGGACCATATGCTTTTGAAGTGGTTGTGCTTCTGTGTTTTCAAGGACCTTGCCCAACATCAAATGTAAGTTTGAAACAGCCATAAAATGCCTAAAAACTACTAATAATGGACAGCTGGCCAACTTAGGCCCAGTGCTCGGTCTCTTTCAATGCAATAACTGGAAATCCCCTTTCTGTATTTCTTGAAACCCTCCCTCCTTTGGGATACTCTTAGTAGCGGCATCTTAATAGCATTAGTGCTATATAAACAGTATATAAAATAAAGTAAACAAATCTTTTTCAGATCATTGAACTTGAGCTTGTCCATGAGTGAGGAGTTGTTTTATAAATAAGACAATATTTATTTAAAACCTTCTTTTCAACAGAATTGAAATATGAATTATATCAGTGAAGCACGCACAAACAGGGCTCAAGCTTTTCATCTTTATAGCTAGATTGAGAACAGATAGGCACTTTATTTTTCTTAATTCTGAAATAAAAGAAAGAGTGGGTTTGAAACTTGCTGTAACGGTAGGATGTACCCAATGTAAGAAATGCCCTGCTCTGTAACCCACATTGTTCAATAAACAATTTAATTATTCTCTTGTGGTTGATATTATTGGTGTGCTGCATAAGCTTTACATTTAAGGCAAAGAAGGATCTGTATATTCATTACATTGCCCATGATAAGATGAGCGTATCACCGTGAACCAACCTGTAAACAAAACTTAAGACACCAGCAGAGGTCGAATTGGGTGGGAACATTTAGGAACATTATTTTTATGCTTTATTTTTTAAAGTCAAACGCTTGCAAATGTCAAATTAAATGTTTTAGTTTTTGTGTTTTTTAAAGGGTCGGGTCCTTCCGCTGCCACCCATTACTAGCAAAGGTGGGAGGAGGGCATGGACAGTGTCTGGGGATAGCAGGGATGTTATGAGCAGCAGTGCTTGCTTTCATCTGAAGCAGACTGTGGAGAAACAGCTCATGATCATCGACCTCTCTATCCAGGGGCGAAACTAGAGTATTTAAAAGGTTTGTGTGAGTCTGAAGCTTGGGATGACCAGTTGGGTTTCCAAGGCGTGCTTTGAGATTGATGGAGACAATGCTTTTTGGGTTTAGCCTTGAACTGTAAACGAGCATGGAATACCTAGAGAATGGGAGGTGTGGAAGTGTAACAGTAGCGCAGGGAGGAGAGGTACTGGTGTTCTTGTTTATGGTACAGGAGGTACCAGGTACATTTTATGTCATTTGTTGCAGACCTGCAGCACATTTCCGTTCCCATTATGTTCCTTGCACACGCTAGCAACTCACATAAAGAAAGGACACACGCGGCATATATAAAAATTGAAGTGTCCATACAGAAGTAGCTGTGTGGAGAGCCTGCACTTTTTTGTGGAAGCACACAACTTCTGCTCTATCAAAACATGTGCTCCTGGCTCCCCACCTGTGGGCGGAGCCAAAGCCCTTCTCCTGGTATTCTCACATAATTGGCGGCAGCTGTGCTGTCAAGCCTGACCATAAAAACCTGTATCACTGAATCCCATGGCACACACTAGTCTCCCTCTATTGCCAGAAAAGTATTTTGTTGAGTCCAGTAGCTTAATGTGTGCCTTCTTCCTTTGGTCTCACACAAAGACTCCTAAGCATGCCTATTGCTCTGTGAGCTACAGCATGGAAATCCAAATAGACAACATTCAGCTCCGTTCCTTTATTTATATCCTAAATTATACAGTCTTATGAAATCAGTTAGGTATCTAAAACATTTCCCTTCACTGTGACTTCAAGACATTCTACCATATACTCCCTCATAGCCTTTTCTGCACTATCTCCACATCTGGCAGATGCTTGCAATGCTATGATTCCCCCTATCTTCTTTTATTTGATATTGATCTGCCTTAACTCAGCTTTTGTCTCCTTGCATAGCCCATGTCTCCCGCCATAAGATTGTCTTAGTGCTACTAATACCTCATCAATCTTCATTCATATCACAGAGTGTTCCCCCCAATGTTTCCATTGCTGCATTTAGGTTCCCAACTAAAATGATTTCTCTTAATGCATAACTTCAATATTTTGACACTGGGAAGGATATGAGATCATGCAAACTCTATCATAGTCTTGCACAAATGATATTACCCTTCTTGGGTAAAGTCTGTTTAGCATTCATAGAGCAACTTTATTTTCTGGCAACCTAGCCTCTCAATGTAGAGCAAAAGCTTAACAAATGGATACAGCCATGCCACCATTGCAGAGCAGTAGAGGACAGTGGTGCATATGAGCACCTTTTGACACCAGACTCAGCAGTAATAGTAGAGGCAACTCTGAAAGCACTACCCACATTAAAAAGGCAGGATATCGGGAGGAGCCTAGCGCGCAACCAAGATGGCCGCGTAGGTGCGAGGCTCCCGAGGACCTCCGCGACCTCCTGAATTAATCCTGGCTATATCCTGTCCTTTTTGAGGGGACTGTGTCGGTGAACCCGAGCTGAGGCGTCACCCGTTTTCCGTGTTCGAATCGGACCCCGAACACCGGCGGGAGCGCCGATCGAAGGTTGCGGCCTTCCCCGCGCCGGCCCCCCGGATTGGAGTAGTGGGGCGATCCGGGGACAAAGTGAACAACAGCGGCGGGCACGGCTGGGCGACTCGCGTACCCCGCGCTTTCACTTTCACTTTTGCGCCCTCCTCGCCTCCAGCGAGGTAGGGTCGCGAAGCGGGGTGCGGCGGTGTGGTCTTGTCCAGGTGCCCGGCTGACCCGCCAGCTGTGGATCGTCCTGCGGTGCGGTGGCCGCCCTCCCCCCCCCGGACCCCGTGAACGGGTCTATCGGCCCTTTTGAGGAGATTGGCACGACGGTGGGAGAGCAAGCATGTCCACCAAACAAGATGGCGACCGGGCGAAGGTGAAGACAACCCGCCGTGGCCCGGCGCACCAATCCAACAGTATGGACCGCTACACTCTCCAGAAGGGATCTCCGGAGACATCGCGCACGTCCCCGGCGGGCCTGACGGAGACGCCTGCCCAGCCGGTGGACCTGACCCTCCGGGACGTCATGGGCGCCATCGCGGAGATGAAGGCCTCGGTGGACCAGCGCTTCGACACCCTAGCGCAAAAAATAGACTCGGTCCTTGTGGATGTGAGCCTGGTGCGGGCAGACCTGTCTAAGACGAATGACCGGGTCGATTCCCTGACCCACACCACAACGGGCCTCGAGACAGATGTGGCGGCCCTCCAAAAGGAGGTGCGCCGGCTTGGCCAGGCGAGCGCCCTGATGGACCGGCGACTGGAGGATTCCGAGGGTCGGGCCAGGAGGAATAATGTTCGGATTGTGGGGGTGCCGGAGGGACGAGAGGCGGAGGCCGCCGACCTTTTTGTGGACGATCTAATCCTTACCCATCTGCAGCCCCGGGGCCTGAGTAAGCTTTTTGCGGTGGAGCGTGCTCACCGGGTCCCTGGGGGCAGGCCGAAGACCGGTGCCCCGCCGCGGCCTCTCATTGCCCGGGTTTTTAACTTTCGGGACAGGGACGCTATCCTGCAGACCTCCAGGCAACAGGGACCGGTCAAGCTTGACAACATGGATGTGCGTTTCTACCCAGACTTTACTCCGGCGGTCCAAAAGCAGAGACTGAGTTTTCTCGGTGTTAAACGTCGCCTGCGGGACCTGAACCTAAAGTACTCAATGCTCTTTCCAGCTAAGCTAAGGGTGGAGGTGGAAGGTCGCACGCACTTCTTTGATCGCCCCGAGGCGGCTGGGGACTGGTTGGACACTCTGCCTGATGATCGGGGCCGGGGGGGTGGGGGGGGTGCGGGCGGTGGAGAGGGCCTGCCGGATCAGAATTAAGGGGTGAATAATAGGCCCTGCTCGGGACAATACTTCTTTACCATTTCTCGATTGTGTATGTTCCCCTCCTATGGAGGTCGTACGGGGTCTGTTGGGGGCTTCCCTCCTCCTCTGGGGTACTAGTTAGTCTTTCTCTATGGGGCGACAGGCACACTGCACTTTGGGGGGCTGACTGGGCTCATGCAGGGGTGCAGGGAGGGGGGAGTTCTGTTGGGATGGGGGGGTGGGGGGGGTGTGTTGTTTGTTCGCACCGCAAGGCAAACCCTTTACTGTATTGCTGTTCTCGAAATGCTCTGTGGGGGACGACTGATTGCTTCTATGTATGATGGGGGGTAGGGACTTGGCTGTGTTGTCCTGGAATGTTAACGGCCTGGGGGATCGGATTAAGCGTGGTGTGGTCCTGCAGTTCCTGAAACGTATATCGCCAGATGTTGTCTTCTTGCAGGAGACACACCTTATAGGTAACTCCTTCCATGCCATGAATCGGCGAGGCTATCGTTTGGTGGCCCACTCGGGCTTCACTTCGGGGTCGCGGGGGGTGGGTATCATGATCAAGAACTCGCTCCCGCTGGAGATTGATGAGGTGCGCCATGACGAGAGGGGACGCTACACTGTCCTGGTGGGTAGAATGGAGGGTAGAGTGATTGTTTTCATGTCAGTGTACGTCCCGCCTGGGTTACAAGCTACTACATTTGCGGACCTGGGGCGCCTCCTCTTGGACCTCCCGGGTGGCCTGCTGGTGGTTGGGGGGGACTTCAATGCGGTAGTTTCTGGGTCTATGGATCGTCACCCCCCTAGGGACCTCCCCCGGGCACAGGCGTGGCTGTCCGGCCTCTTAGACACACTGGGCCTGGTGGATTGCTGGCGACTACAGCACCCTACGCAGCTGCAATACACTTTCCACTCGGGTGCCCATGGTAGCCTCTCGCGACTTGACTACATCCTGGTCCCGGCGGCCCACGCTGGGAGGGTAGGAGAGGTGTGCCATCTGGCGCGGGGTATTTCGGATCACTCCCCATTACTGTTACATTTTGATGTCTTCCCGAGGGGGGAGGGCAGGGTGGCCCCAATCAATGCATGGTACTTGCGAGACCCCACTATTCGTGCCGACTTGATCAAATCCTTACAGCGATATTTTGACGAGAATGTGGGGTCTGTCTCTTCGGCCATCTCCCTGTGGGAGGCCTTTAAGGTAGTCCTCAGAGGGGAGGCCCTCTCCTTTATCTCCCATGCCCGGAGGCGTGAGCGGGAGGAGGTGACCCGGGTGGAGGCCGAGATTGTGGAACTGGAGGGTGACCTGGGGAGCGGGGTAACGGATGCCAAGTTGCATGTTTTGCACCTCAAGCAGGCGGCCTATAGGGCCCTCGTCACGGAGGCGGCCAGGGGCCTCAGTAGAGAGCAACAGGGACGATTGTATGATGTGGGCGATAAGGCGGGTAAATTGATTGCGTGGTTGGATAAGAGGGAGAGAGCGAGTCGTGTGGTTCCTTTGATTGAGAGGATGGATGGTACGCGTGTCACCGAGCCGGAAGCCATCGTCTCCTGCTTCGCGGATTACTTCCGCGAGGTGTACTCCCCGGTTTCCCCCTGCTCGGAGGAGGATTCCCATTCCCTGCTTCGGGACATAGCGCTGCCCTCCCTTTCGGTGGAGGACAGGGATTCGCTGGACGCTCCTCCCACCTCGGACGAAATTGCCCTGGCTATTCGCTCGGTCGCGTCCGGCAAGGCCATGGGCCCTAATGGTCTCCCCATCGAGCTTTACAAGCTGCGCCCGGATGTACTAGCGCCCCACCTGCGCGCGATGTTCCTGGCGGCCCACTCGCAGGGTTCCCTCCCGCCGGACCAGCGTCTGGCCACGATCGTGGTGATACACAAGGAGGGGAGGCCCCGTGAGCGGGTCACATCCTACAGGCCAATTTCGCTCTTGAACGCGGAACCCAAAATCCTCGCCAAGGTGTTGGCCAACCGGTTGGTCGGTGTGGTGGGCGACTTGGTCCACCAAGACCAATCTGGATTTATACCCCATCGCAACACGGCTCTTAATCTGCGACGCTTGCACGGGGTGCTCGCGCGTGTCCCGTTTGTGCGGGAGCCGGCCATCTTGGCATCCTTAGACGCCACCATGGCGTTTGACACGCTTGAATGGCCATACATCTGGGCGATGCTGGCGAAATTCGGATTTGGCCCGGGGTTCATTAGCTGGGTCAAATTGTTGTATTCGGGCCCATTGGCGCAGGTGGTGGTGAATGGGCGAGTCTCGGCCCCATTCGAGCTGGGGCGGGGCACGCGCCAGGGTTGCCCCTTGTCGCCGCTCCTGTTTGCACTGGCCTTGGAGCCCTTGGCGGAGTGGCTACGGTGGCACCCTTCTATCCGTGGTCTCCGCTGGACCCCTGAGTATGAGGACCGCGTGTCCCTCTACGCCGATGATATCCTTTTGTATCTGGCCTCCCCGCGCAAATCGCTGATTGTCCTGGTTGATGTTTTGCGCTCCTTCGGGCGTAACTCAGGCCTTGTCATCAACTGGGCGAAATCCTGCGTATATGTGCTTTCCGGGGAGGCTCCGGCCCTACCGCGTGACTGCCCGATCCAGATTGCCTCCCAGGGGTTCCGGTACCTGGGTATATATATCACTCTAGACCCGGAGGCCCGCTATGAGCGGAACTTGTTGCCCCCCCTCCAGCGATTGCGAGAGGATGTGGCGCGTTGGCGGCGTCTTCCGCTCTCGCCACTTGGCCGAGCGGCCTTGTTTAAGATGATGTCCTTGCCGCGCTTTCTGTACGCCCTCCAGAACACTATGGACTTGGTACCAGCGCGCTACTTCCGCGAGGTGGAGGGCCTGCAGCGGCGCCTGTTCTGGGACGGGAGGCCGCGTATTGCTCTGGCCAAATTGACGCTCCCGTGGTACGATGGGGGGGTCGCCCTCCCGGACATTAAACGGTATTACTGGGCCTCCCAGCTAGCTGCAATCAATCATGGCCTTTACGGGCCCGCCTTGCACCCGGCATTTGAAATGGACAGGATGCTCCTGCCCGGTGGCGATTATAATCGAGCGCTCTACTCTGGCACGCCCGACTCCCGTCTGACGGGACCGACGCGTGTCATGGTGCGTGTATGGCACGCGGCTAATGCAGCTATGGGGTGGAAGGACCGTTTGACCCGGGCGTCACCGCTATATGCGTCTGAGAGGTTGGGCTCCCTGTGGACATCGAAGGGCTTCGAGAAGTGGGACACGATCGGAATCAGCACGGTGGGAGATCTCTGGACGAGGGGGGGTTTCAAGACTTTTGAGACGCTGCAGACGGAGTTTCAGCTGCGAGGCAGTGAGTACTTTCGATACTTGCAGGTCCGCCACGCGCTGGCCTCCGTCTTCCCGGATGTTGCGTCCATTCCGGAGTCTTCCCCCCTGGAGGACAGGGTGCTAGATGGCCATGTACCAGACAGCACGATCTCCCTTATATATAAAAAACTGATCAATGACAGATCGTGCCTGCTGACTGGCCTCCGCGAGGCCTGGGTTGCCGATGGGCTGGAGCTGGACGACGAGGACTGGATCTCCGCGGTGGCCTCTCCGAAGGAGGTGGCCATCCCGGCTCGCCTTCGCTTCGTCCAGCTTAAGATCCTTCACCGGGTTTACGTCACGGGGCCGAGGCTTCTACGTATGGGCTTTGCTGGTGACGGATTGTGTAAGCGCGGCTGTGGTGTTTTGGCAACTTTCATGCATATACTGTGGGAGTGCCCGAAAGTAGAGCGGTTCTGGCGTGGTGTGCATGAGGTTTTGCGTGTGGTCACGCGTGTCGCATTGCTGCCTGAAGCGAGGAGATGCTTGCTGAATGTGTGGGAACCAAATGATTATTCGGTCCCGCAGACGCGGTGGGTGACTCTGGGATACATGATAGCGAAGCGTGACATTGCCCAATTGTGGGGATCCCAGAGGCCCCCGGCGGTGTTGGCCTGGAAAGAACATATGGATTGGTGTATGTTTCGTGAAAAAGTAGTGTATGTGGCGAGGGGTAAGCCTGGGGCGTGGGTGAAAATCTGGAGCCCCTGGAACGCCTACCGTGGGGGTATTTGTGAGGGTGAGTAGACAAAATATCGGAAATGTAATATCGATATACAGAAATATCGAAGTCAAAATATCGATGGAACAATATATCTCTGTCAACAATATCGATGTAAAAAATGTCGAGATTGTGATGTGTAGTAAAATATCGAGGTATAGTATATCGAAAGACATAATATCGTGTAGTAAAAATATCGAAAAAGTATAGTATTAAGTCACTTTGTGATTTGTAAAAAATTATTGTTTAGAAGTGTCAGCAAATGTTTATTTAAGTGTATTAAAAATAACAATTTTCTTTCTATTAATATAATTTTTTAAATTTTGATATATAATTTTAGGAGCGGGATGTTGGGTTTATAGGGGATAAGGGTGGGGAGTGTTTTAAAAAAATATATTTGAAATAAAATATTTTAATAAATTTTTGTAGAATTTAAATTTAAATTTTGAACAAAATTCAATTATTTAAAATTTAATTGTGAAAAAAAAAATTTTTAGTGGGATGTTGTGTATATAGGGGTTAAGGGTGGGGAGTATTTTGGAAATAAATATTATATTTAATATTTTAGGATATAATTATTTAACTATTATTAATATAATTTTTTAAATTTGGATATATAATTTTAGGAGCGGGATGTTGGGTTTATAGGGGATAAGGGTGGGGAGTGTTTTAAAAATATATATTAGAAATAAAATATTTTAATAAATATTTGTATAATTTGAATTTAAATTTTGAACAAAATAGTAATATTTAAATTTTAATAATGAAAAAAAATATTGTTAGTGGGATGTTGTGTATATAGGGGTTAAGGGTGGGGAGTGTTTTGGAAATAAATATTAAATTTAATATTTTAGGATATAAATTTAGAAATATTATATTTAAAAAAAAATAAAAAAATTCAAATGTGTTTTTAAATTTTAAATGTGAAAATTGTAATAATAAAATAAATGTAATCAGTGGGATTTTGGGGTTATAGGGGATAAGGGTGGGGAGTGTATTAGATATATATTTAATATTTAATATTTAATTAAAAAAAAAAATTTCAAATTTGGTATGAAAATTTAAAATTAAAAATTTTAGTAATAAAATTTAATAATTTATGATATAAATTTTGAAATATTATATTTAGAAATAAAAACATTTCAAATTAGTTTTAAAATTTTACATGTGAAAATTGTAATAAGAAAATAAATGTAATACGTGGGATTTTGGGGTTAAAGGGGATAAGGCTGGGGAGTGTTTTAGATATATATTTATTATTTAATATTGAATTCAAAAAAATTTACATTTAAAATTTTGTATTAAAATTTACAATTAAACATTTTACTAATAAAATACATTTAATAAGTGGGATTTTGGGGTTATAGGGGATAAGGGTGGGGAGTGTTTTTGAGAAATATTTAATATTTTATAAAAAAAAAATAGAAATTTAATTTTTGAGTTTAAAAATTAAAATTAAATAAATTACTAATACAATAAATTTCATAAGTGGGAATTGGGGGTTATAGGGGATAAGGGTGGGGAGTGCATTCAAAATATATGTAATATTTTATTTTTGAAAAATATAATGCAAAGTTCTAATTTCTTAATAAAAGTAAATTTTAATATTTTTAATAATAAAAAAAATTTCATAAGTGGTATTTTGGGGTTATAGGGGATAAGGGTGGGGAGTGTTTTATAAATATATCAAAATTTTATTATTCATAAAAAATTATTTCCATTTAGAAATGTTATTTTAATTAACATTTAACAATTTTAAGAAGATAATTCATTTAATAAGAGTGATGTAGGATTTATAGGGGATAAGGGTGGGTAGTGTTTACAAATTAGTAATTGTTTGAAAAAATCTAACATATATAGTAATCCTAATTCAATATAGATTGGAGTGGGAATAGTAAATTATTTATGGTCACTGTCCAGCACCTACTGTAATTTTTTATAGACTGGAGTGGGAATAGTAAATTATTTATGGTCACTGTCCAGCACCTACTCAAATGTATTATAGACTGGAGTGGGAATAGTAAATTATTTATGGTCAGTGTCCAGCACCTACTCTAATTTATTATATACTGGAGTGGGAATAGTAAATTAGTTATGGTCAGTGTCCAGCACATACTCTAATTTATTGTAGACTGGAGTGGGAATAGTAAATTTTTTATGGTTAGTGTCCAGCACCTACTCTAATTTATTATAGACTGGAGTGGGAATAGTAAATTAATTATGGTCAGTGTCCAGCACATACTCTAATTTATTATAGACTGGAGTGGGAATAGTAAATTAGTTATGGTCAGTGTACAGCACCTACTCTAATTTATTATAGACTGGAGTGGGAATAGTAAATTAGTTATGGTTAGTGTCCAGCACCTACTCTAATTTATTATAGACTGGAGTGGGAATAGTAAATTATTTATGGTCACTGTCCAGCACCTACTGTAATTTTTTATAGACTGGAGTGGGAATAGTAAATTATTTATGGTCACTGTCCAGCACCTACTCTAATTTATTATAGACTGGAGTGGGAATAGTAAATTATTTATGGTCACTGTCCAGCACCTACTGTAATTTTTTATAGACTGGAGTGGGAATAGTAAATTATTTATGGTCACTGTCCAGCACCTACTCTAATTTATTATAGACTGGAGTGGGAATAGTAAATTATTTATGGTCACTGTCCAGCACCTACTGTAATTTTTTATAGACTGGAGTGGGAATAGTAAATTATTTATGGTCACTGTCCAGCACCTACTCTAATTTATTATAGACTGGAGTGGGAATAGTAAATTAGTTATGGTCAGTGTCCAGCACCTACTCTAATTTATTATAGACTGGAGTGGGAATAGTAAATTATTTATGGTCACTGTCCAGCACCTACTCTAATTTTTTATAGACTGGAGTGGGAATAGTAAATTATTTATGGTCAGTGTCCAGCACATACTCTAATTTATTATAGACTGGAGTGGGAATAGTAAATTTTTTATGGTTAGTGTCCAGCACCTACTCTATTTTATTATAGACTGGAGTGGGAATAGTAAATTATTGATGGTCACTGTCCAGCACCTACTCTAATTTTTTATAGACTGGAGTGGGAATAGTAAATTATTTATGGTCAGTGTCCAGCACCTACTCTAATTTATTATAGACTGGAGTGGGAATAGTAAATTATTTATGGTTAGTGTCCAGCACCTACTCTAATTTATTATAGACTGGAGTGGGAATAGTAAATTATTTATGGTCACTGTCCAGCACCTACTCTAATTTTTTATATACTGGAGTGGGAATAGTAAATTATTTATGGTTAGTGTCCAGCACCTACTCTAATTTATTATAGACTGGAGTGGGAATAGTAAATTATTTATGGTCAGTGTCAAGCATCTACTTTTATTTATTATAGAGTGGAGTGGGAATAGTAAATTGTTTATGGTCAGTGTCCAGCAACTACTCTAATCTGTCTGGTATTTAATTTAATTAAATTACATTGATATAGTAGTTATAAAAATATATTTAAGTGAATATTATTTGTATTGTATGTTTATATATTGGATTTGTAGTAATTAATTCTATATTTATAGTTTAGGATAATATATACATGTAACCTTTTAATTTGATATGTTTGGAATATTTAATATTATTATTAGGAAAAATATATGAATATTTTGTATTGGAATAATGGGTAATGGCATTCTGTAATTTTATAATATTGATTGATTTGTAATTTTTTATAAAATAATTATTCTATATGTTAAATATTCATAATAGAAGATTAATATTAATAATCAGAGAAACACAATTCATAAGACAAGAACATGGTTTTTATTGTAGTTTTTTAAATTTGTTATTGTTTATTCATTTGAGTAAGATCATTCAGAAATAGTATTATTTACATTGTAATTACATTCAAACATATTGAATATAGGTCAGAACAAATTTTATGTACATTAAGTATATTTTCAAACATTTTTAAGTAAATTATAAAGATTATTAATAATGTTGTACAATGTAGTGTTTTAAATTAAAATTAACATAGCAATAGGTTTTGTAAATCTTTATACAAAACTTTTAACAAATATTTTCATATATAAACATTTTAATATTTGTAGTACAAACATGTTATACCTTTTTTATTAATATTAATATGTAAAATATTAATATTAATTATTTTTACAATGTTTTCGAAACAAACATCTTTTTAACATAAATAAAATTTTAGCATTTATGCAAAAAAAAATTTAACAATTTTTCATACATTGTTCTGTAGTATTATCTTTTTAGAAATTATAATAATAAATATTTTAAATTTTAAAATATTTATTAATATAATTTTACAAATTAGGAACATTTGTTGACAATTTGTAGGTAAATTAAAAAAATAGGTATATTTTTACTAAATAATATAAAATATTTGTGTGTGAATTTACTGTTTTACCTGATTTATTTAGGGCTTTTTAGTATAGTTAAATGTTTTATTATGTTTTGGACACTCTATTTTGTAACCGGGTAATGTTGTTTTGGGTCATTTGGTTTGAAGGGAAGCTCGCGGTTGGGAGTTACTTCGCGTCGTGAAAGGTAAGGTTTGTTTTATGTGTTTTAGATGGTTTTAAATTTACTTTTGAGCCTAGTTAGATAATGTTTAGTGTAGCTGTACATATATTAGTTATATTTGGAAATGTTATGTGTTAGAGTTGCGTGTTGTGTTTTTACGTGTTTTTAACGATGTGTAGGCATGTTTCGAAAGTTAGGTTTAAGGTGTTTAATGTATATTTAGAAGTGTTTTAAATCTAGTATTATTGTTAGTACGTGTTTATGTGTTGTTTTATGTGGGTGGGAATGTCAGTTGCTTTGTTTTTACTATTTCTTTTCTAGGTTATTCGTTTCGGATGGACTCTTTCTTTTTTTTAAAGAAGTGTGTGTTCGTTTTATTGAACAATATGGTTTTTACACTACTTTAAATGTTTCGGTTTTCATGGATCGTTTTTTAATATTTTTAGCTATTTTCGGGTTTTTCATGGATTTTCGAAGGATATTTGGTGAATGGCTTATGGATTTAATCGCCAGTTGTATTTTTGCATTTTTTTTTGGGAACCATTTTTTTAATGTTTGGATTGTGTAAGCAGGAAATGGATTTTTCAGACTTTGGAATAAACGTGGTAAGTTAATTTATTATTATTTCTTGTGGGTGGGTATTGTTTAATATTATTGTTCATTTTTATTTTATTACAAATATTATTAATGTGTGTTAATATATTTTTGACAATATGTATAAATATGTTACACACAGTAATTATTTTTGTAATAAGATACATATATTTTATGTGTTTGATATTATTGAAAATGGGTAATTAGTCATTTATTTGTATTTGTACTTTAAAGAAGTGTTTTAGCTATGATGTTTAGGTATTCTAGGCCTTTGGTAGTAGGGTACAATTTTACTTGTTGCTCTAGATATTTATACATTTGTTTAGTTTGTTTTGAGGTTTTTGGAGTTAGCTGAGTTATGGATTGTTCCATTCGGAACTCTTGATAACTCTGTTCTTTTTGTAGGCATGATATAAATCTTTCTAGTGTTGGTTTTGTTCTGCCTGTTGATTGTAGGAAGGCGTTATGCCATCCTTCAACTGCGTTATTAGTTTTGGATTCTCCATTTAAGGTGCTTCTGTATACGTTCCACCAGGGAATTAAGAATTTAGGGTTTCTTCTGTGGCCAGATCTATGTAGTCTGCCGACCCATGTATCTTCGAAATAGTCCAATAGTGAACTTAGTTTTTCTTCATTTTGTTTGTAGAAGGCGCTGTCTATTAAAATGTTGTAATGTTCTGTTACGTCTGTGTCAGGTACATAAGCTAGTGCTATGAGTTTTTTTATTTGATATGCAAAAGATGAATTAGTTGCATATTCAATGCTTAGGGCTGATTTTTGCATGTGTCTCCATAGGCATTGATTAAAATGATAGTAACAGCCTTGTATGGAGGTATGGGGGTGTGTTTTTAATATAGAATTAATCATTGCATGTTCAAAATCTAGGATTATTTTTTGTGGGGAAAAGTCATTTGTTTTTTGTTTTATTATATTTAATAGTTCAGTGTATGTGGAGTTATGTTTGTTTGGTAATAATGTGTAAATTAATGGTATATTGCAATTGTGATATATGACATGTATTGTATATAGTTGGAAAAATGGTTTGGGACATATGGTAAAAGTCCCATCCATCATCCAGTTATGTGATTCTTGTAGTTTACAGAGATTTTTAGCTGTTCCAAATATTATTATTCTTTTGTCATTGTTTTTATTATCAAAAATGACAAATGGTTCTTTGTTGAAAGTTATACTTTGTTCTGGACTTAGAATAACTTCACTGTATGTGTGAGGAATTGGGGTTGAAGTAGTAGTGGTTTTTTTAGTACGTGCAATAGTTCTTTTGAGTGAAGTTACAGATGGCATTTGTGTAGTAGCAGTTTTAGGAATTTTGGGAAGCTGCTCTTTTAAAATTACACTGGTAGGTTTTTGAGAACTTGTGCTAGCTTCCTTTATAGTTTCTAAAGCAGATCTGACTTCGATTTCAGTAATGTTTGGTGGGTGGTTATGTTCTCTAGTGTATAGTACTGTTGTTTGTCGTGTTGTAGCACGCCCATAGCACTTATTAGAGTAGTATTTAGTGCATTTCCAGTTAACTTTTAAACCATACACTTTTTCCTGTGTGTAAGTGTACCCCATATAGCATAGTAACATTTTTCCCTTCTGGCTTGTTATGAATTCAGCTCCTTCAGTCATTTTGATGTAGCTTTATCTATGAAAAATATATATTATAGTTATTATATATGATGTTATATTAATTTTCAGTAGAAAAAAACAAGATTTAGTTACTATATACTTACAACGTTGGTTTTGATGTGTTTGAGTAGAATGCTCCTGATTCTTTATTTGTGGGATTTTCCTCTAGTATTTTCTTTGTCTGGAAAAGAAAAGGAAATGTGTTGTAATAATTGTTTCTATATTTTTATAGGGAATGGTTAGGGGATTTGCAATTGGGATTTAATTAGGGTGGTATTTTAATCTATTAGTTGATTTTTGGTTGTGAAATACTTACTTTTTAGTTGTATCTTTTTTGGTGCTGTTCTGTATTTTCTTAGTTTCTTTTGGAGTTTCCTGTAGTGAAAACATGAAATAGAAAGAAGACATTAATTTATTTATAGTGTATGTATATTGTAATTACAATTTATTCTATTTGAGTCTTCATGAGAATAATATAGTTAACTTACTTTTGATAGTTTTAAACATTTCCTGTATGTTGATTTTCTTATATCTGTAGTTGCAATCCAGTCGATTTTCCTCTTCATTCAATTTCGTTTTTTTGGTTTTGGACTGTGAATGAAGTTGAACTTCTTTTTATAGTGCTTTGGATGTTGTAATATGTGTTTTATTGGTCAGTTTGAATTCGGAGTGTTTTTATTGGTTAGTTCGAATTTTTTTTTTTTTTTTCTGGTAGTTAGTTTCCTAATAAGGAAAACGCTAATTAGTGGTTTTGTGGTGTATTATTCTATATGTATTTTTCTAAACATTATATTATGTATTGGATGCATGAATTGATAAAGTATAATTTAATAATATAGTTGTTTAATGTAGGAATGTTGTTAATAATGTTTTAGTAAAGAGTTAATTATTTAAATCCATTTTTAAATGTAGTAAATATATAATTGTTTAATAATAATTTTGTGTAGAGATAAAAGACATTATTTGGTGTTTATGTAGTTTGATTTTAGGTTTTCATTAAATGTTATATAGTCGATATTAGTAAAATGGAGATATTTTAGTGGTCGATATTTTAGTTTACGATATTTTGTTATGAAGTATATGTATATTATTGAGCATCGATATTTTAGGATTTCGATATTTGTGTTGCCGATATTTTGTGTACCTATATTTATGTAGTTCGAAATTGTGTGTTCGATATTTTTGTAATGTTTTAAATAAGTATATGATGTCGATAATAATGTGATCGATTATTTTGTATCGATATATTTGTAGGTCGATTTTTTGTCTTTCGATATTGTGTCAGTGATTCATTTGTGAGCCGCCACTGCTACCGGTAGCCTCGCCGGCCCCATCTCCTTAGCCGACCCCCTCCCTCAGCCGTGGGCACGTGGCTCCCCAGTCCCTGCTATACTCCCATTCCCCTCTTCAGAGTTTTGCTGCTGGTTAGGATCCCCCATTTACGGAGCACGTACTGTTACTTGGTTCGCGGGTTGCCTTGCGGGTGTGGTTTTTTGTGTTGTTCTGTTTGACAAAAGGAAACCGTATTGGGGGCTAGGAGTTATGCGGCCTACGCCATTGATTTTACCTGATTTGCCAATCTGCTCCGCCGAGAGACTCTCACTGTATGTATGCTATATGCCTTTTGCTACTCTAGCGGCCGGCCGGATGGTTGTAGGCCCATGCCTGTAACTTTTTCATCGTGCAATAAACGGTTTCAAAAAAAAAAAAAAAAAAAAGGCAGGATATCATCTTCTCAAATAAAGAGAGCTGTAGCTCACAGTAATGGATTTAGTACACTACCATAAACAATAAGTCCCACAGCTAGTACTTCCCTTAGAGGTGTGGCTGGACTACATGTGACAGAACAACAATGAGAAAGGAGCAAGCAGATTTATGAGTTGCTCTCTTACTACCATGGAATAATGAACGGAGAAAGGACGATGAAGGGTCTATGCTGAAGGACTGGGACTTTGACTTTAGGACTTTATGATTTCAAAAGAGTTCTCTTGAGTTTCCAGTGCACTTCCACTTGATTGCAATAGATTCAAGTCTGTACATACAAAGAACATATCATGGCAAGACTACTATGTCAAAAATCTCTGAAGACCATACAAAAATGGCAGAATTGTTTTCAAGTGACATAAGCAAAAGAGCTCCTAAACTTTAAAAAAAAAGGTATATTAATATTCACCAAAACATTTGCTTTCTTTTCAAATTGTTACTGAGAAAAGGTGCTGTTGTAATGTAAACTGTATGTAATAAAATATAATTGAAAAGTAAATATTTTGTAGGCTGACTCTTACATTCACAACGTTTTTGGTTTGTTTCAGGTACTTGCAAAATTGGCTGGGCTTACTACTGCACTGGAGGTGGAGCTGCGGCAGCGATGCTGATCTGCACCTGGCTGGCGTGTTTCTCAGGAAAGAAACAAAAGCAGTACCCGTACTGAAGGACCACAAGGCATAGTCAAAGAGACTTATTTTCAAATGGACTCTAAGAGACTATGAATGCGTTCTCAAAGACAGCCCTTTGCTCCTGTCTCCCGGAGTTAGTTTGAGATTTGAAAAAAAGTGGGAATGTCTTTCCACACTGAGGGTGGGAGCATGGGTAGCCAGCAGTGATGGACCAAAACATCATCCTCAGAGGGAGAAGAAGTCCAAACCAACAGATCATTGCTGGTCCTCAACAGAGAAATATCTCTGCAAATGGGAGCAACTAAAGGGAATTAGTCTATGAGATGATTACGGGCCTTACCCTAGGATTCTCAGTTAGGCATGATTCTAGCCGTTACCCATCCACGGTACACTTCTGAAAGTAAGCACACATAATCACATACACATGAAAATGGCACAGAATGACTACAGTAAAAATACATTCATGCATTTTCTTAGTTTAACATTTTATTTTGCTCAAACGTCAGTGTTATTACTTTCTGAAGCCTTTATCAATAAATGGACCAACAGGCCACCGTAACAGTATTTTGTATACAGTGTCTATGTAATTTCTTTCCAAGCATTTCCAAGCATTTATTCACGTATTCACTATGCTAATTCAGAATGATATTCTGCATTATTAAAAAGAATGCAATATTGTCCTTGGAAAATATATAGCTGTTACCTCTGTAACTCTTAATGCAATAACTTGGTTCTCTCTCCAGAACGTCAGTGCTAGTGTGATAATATTGAATGCTGTGGGTTTCTTAAGAGGAGTAGGGACCTGTTCCAGGTGAAGAACTAGTGGCCTACTTTAGCTATTATAGTTGTATTACTCTGTATTATTTTTTATTTCAATACTCATTTTTGTTGCAGCAAAATAATATTTTATGTTTGTAACTGAAAACACTCTGTAAATAAACGTTTTGTTGGAGTTTTCTTGGTTTAATTGGACTTGAATCTGTTCTGCCACTTCTAAAACCATGCATTGACTTAAAAACGTAGCAAAAAATCAATATGTACTGAATATGTCACACATTCTCAAATCATAAAAGTAAGTAAGATCAAGTTTAAAAAATAACTAGAAATTCACACTACTCAAATAATTTTTGAGAATTGCCACAAACTGCTAAACATAACAGAGTAAAGATATGTCAAATTTAAATTTTTATGTTAACTAAGGACAAAGGGGCAGATTTACAAGGGCTGGCGCATCCCTGCATATCAGCAGGGATGTGCCACGCAAGTTTACCTTTGCGCCACCACAGATGCGCCGCATCGCAAGGATAAACAGATGCGTGACGTATCTGATGGCGTAAGGATGGCGCATTGCTGGAGTCGTGTCGCAAGAGCGACGCAACTCCAGAAATGCTCAGGGGCTGCCCATAGGGAAACGGCCACTACAACGCGGCCGTTTCCACGCATAACAGTAACCACGCATGCATTACAACGCATGTGTGGTTACCACGATTGCCTTTACCACGCATACCTTTACTACGAGATACGTAGTAAAGGCATGTGTGCTAAAGGTAATATTAAATAAGGGGGTTTGGGGGGTCTCCCCCCCCACAAAAAAAACAAACCTAATTTCATCAATGTGGAGGCAATCGGCGTCGTATCGTCGTAAGAGGAAGCAGAAAGACACTTCCGCATCCTCTTTACGACGTGCGACGCAGATCGGAAGAGCTTCCAGAGAAGAGGACGTAGCGAGGTAAGGGGGAATTTAGTTTAAGGAATTAATGAGGGGGACGTGTAGCGAAGGGGTAAATTTAAGGGTTTGTGGGTGGGGGAATCGCACAGGGAAACATTTTTAATGTTGAGGGGAGGAGAATTTAATAGAAGAAAAAGGGGCGAGGGGGTCGCACAGGGGTATTAAAAAACCCCCCAAAAAAACCACTTACAACGAAAATGCCTTTACCGATATGCGTGGTAAATGCATTTTCGTGGTAAATGTTATTCGTAGTAACGGCATTCACGTTGTAACGCATGCGTAGTAAAGGCATGCGTTGCAACGGAATGCGTTTTAATGACATACAACCTGCCCATATCTAACATGCTGCGTCACGCCTTACGCCTGCTTCAAGCAGGCGCAGGGTTTTGACGCAGCAGCATCGGAAAAGTGACTCAGTGAAATCTTGTAGATTTCACTGCGGCACTTTTCCGAGGGAACGCCCACCCTGCATACATTAAACCTGACACAAGTTTGATGTGGTGCAGGGCTTTACAACGTGACGCATCTCCCTAGATGCGTCACGTTGTAAATAAGGCACAACATGGCGCATGGTTTACGCCGCCACTGCGTCACAGAAGTGACGCAACGGCGGTGTAAATGTGTCGCAAGGGACTTGTAAATCTGCCCCAAAGTGTCCAGCAGCTCACACATCTCTCATACCCTGTTCTGTAAGAGCAAATTAAAGATATAGCTTCAAAGAATCATAATTAAATGGGCAGAAAAATATGAGATGCAAATACAATTTCTGGATCAGTGAAACATATCTATAAAAACGGATGGAGCCTGTTCTGCCAATCAACTGCTCCTCTAATATCAAGCTTAAGTGACCCCATTCCTGTCAAGTATGAAATTTAATTAATGTTTGAGCCTACTGCTTACTGCCACATTCACGCCCATTTTCACACTTCCTTTGATGTTCTCAAAAACTTTAGTACATTTGAGTTGACCCACAAGTGCATAATTCAAACAGATTTTAATTGGTTCTTTGTTTACTTTTGCTACATTGATCTTACTGCTTGGCAGCCCCAAGGCATGTCCAAACATGTTTCTCTTGTCATGTTTTTCTAGAGCTTACATCAAACTTATCCAAAAATAATAGTGAGTCTGTCTTCCAGAGTGAAATTCTGCCACATCTGCCCACTGTAGATGTTGAATTGATGCAAATGGGATCAAACAGAAATAAATAACTCTTAACATCTATAGATCAATTCATGTTGTTTAACCCTACCTTTTATCCTCATACAGTGATATACTGCTATGGATTTCATATATCCTTAGTAAACGCTGGTAGGCTGATAATGTAAATGTACTCACTTTCTTCCACTCTGACCATCTGTAATGGTTCCACTAATATTGACGTCCACATACAGCTTCCAAAGCTCATTTCATTAAGATGAAACAGGAGCTCAAGAGTGGCAGAAGCGGGGGAGGAGCCTAGCGCGCAACCAAGATGGCCGCGTAGGTGCGAGGCTCCCGAGGACCTCCGCGACCTCCTACATATATCCTGACAATATCCTGTCCTAGATGAGGGGACTGTGTTGGTGAGCCCGAGCTGAGGTGGCACCTGCTTTCTGCTTCCAAATTGGACCTCGGACTCCGGCGGTAGCACCGATTGAGATTTCCGGCCTTCTCCACGCCGGGCCCCGGATTGGAGTTGTGGGGTGATCCGGAGGCAAAGTCAACAACAGCGGCGGGCTGGGCGCGGCGGCTCGCGTACCCCGCACTTTCACTTTTGCACCCTCCTTGCTGTTTCGGCGAGGTTGGGTCGCGGGGCACTGTGAGGTAGTGTGGCCCCATTGGGGTGCCCTGCCGGCCCGCCGGCTGTGACTTGCCCCGTGGCCCTGTGGTGACCCCCCCCTGGATCCCGTGAACCGGCTTGCCTGCCCTTCACGACGTGCCTGGCACGGCCGTGGGACTGGAACCATGTCCACAAAGCAAGATGGAGATCGGGCAAAGGTGAAATCGACCCGACGTGGCGCAGTCCCCCAGTCTAACAGCATGGACCGCTACACCCTCCAGAAGGGATCTCCCGAGGTGCCGCGTAGGTCCCCTGAGGGCCCGACTGATGCTCCTGCTCTGCCCGCGGACCTGACCCTGCGAGACGTGATGGGCGCCATCGCTGAGATGAAGGCCTCGGTGGACCAGCGCTTTGATACACTGGCGCAGAAAATCGACTCGGTTCTTGTGGATGTTGGCCTGGTAAGGGCCGATTTATCCAAGACTAATGACCGGGTTGATTCGTTGGCCCACACCACATCGGGCCTCACGACGGATGTGGCAGCCCTCCAAAAGGAGGTGCGCCGGCTTGGCCAGGCGAGCGCGCTGATGGATCGTCGCCTGGAGGATTCTGAGGGTCGGGCCCGGAGGAACAATGTCCGTATTCTCGGGGTGCCTGAGGGACGGGAGGAGGCGGCGGCGGATTTATTCGTGGAGGACTTGATTCTCACCCACCTCCAGCCCCGGGGACTGAGTAAACTCTTCGCGGTGGAGCGGGCCCACAGGGTTCCCGGAGGAAGGCCCAAGGCCGGAGCCCCCCCGAGGCCTCTCATCGCCCGGATTTTCAACTTCCGAGACAGAGACGCTATCCTGCAATCCTCCAGACTACAGGGGCCGGTCAGACTCGACAATATGGACATAAACTTTTATCCTGACTTCACCCCAGCGGTCCAAAAGCAGAGACTAAGCTTTCTCGGAGTTAAACGTCGTCTACGGGACCTAAATCTCAAGTACGTATGCTTTTCCCGGCTAAGCTGCGGGTGGAGTTGGATGGCCGTACGCACTTCTTTGATCGTCCCGAAGCAGCCGGGGATTGGTTAGATACTTTGCCTGGGGATCGGGATCGGGGGGGTGGGGGGGGGAGCGGTGGGGGGAGAGGGCCCGCCGGATCAGGACTGAGGGACTAATATTATGCCTCGCTGTGGACAAAATTGATGTCATTTTTGACTGTTCGCCGGTTCGAGTAAGTCTCCTCCTGTGGAGGTCGTGTGGGGTCTCTTGGGGGTTCTCCCTCCTCCTCTGGGGGTTTAGTTAGTTTCACCATCTATGGGGCGACAGGCACACTGCACTTTGGGGGGGCTGTTTGGGCTCATGCAGGGGTGCAGGGAGGGGGGAGTTCTGTTGGGGGGGGGAGTTGGGGTGGGGTGTTGTTGTTCGTTTTTACCACAAGGCAAACCCTTTTCTGTATTGTTTTTAAGGTGCTCTCCGGGGGACGATTGATGGCTCCTGTGTGTTATGGGGGGTAGGGAGTTGACTTTGTTGTCTTGGAACGTTAATGGACTGGGGGATAGGATCAAGCGAGGTGTGGTCCTGCAGTATTTGAAACGAATCTCACCCGATGTAGTCTTCCTGCAGGAGACGCACCTTATTGGAAACTCTTTTTGTGCCATGAATCGGCGTGGCTATCGTTTGGTGGCCCATTCGGGCTTCACGTCGGGCTCACGGGGTGTGGGCATTATGGTGAAGAACTCGCTCCCGTTGGAAATTGATGAGGTGCGCCATGATGATAGGGGGCGCTATGCTGTTTTAGTGGGGAGAATGGAAGGCAAAGTGGTGGTTTTTGTATCGGTATACGTCCCACCGGGGTTGCAGGCGACCACTTTTGCAGACCTGGGGCGCCTCCTCCTGGGCCTTCCGGGGGGACTCCTAGTGGTGGGGGGGGACTTCAATGCGGTGGTTTCCGGGACTCTGGATCGTTACCCCCCTAGGGACCTCCCCCGGGCCCAGGCGTGGCTATCTGGCCTCTTGGACACACTGGGATTGGTGGACTGCTGGCGCCTAAAACATCCCACGCAGCGGCAGTACACTTTCCACTCGGGGGCACATGGTAGCCTTTCACGGCTTGATCATGTCCTTGTCCCGGCGGCCTATGCTGGGAGTGTGGGGGAGGTGCGCCATCTGGCGCGAGGTATTTCAGATCACTCCCCGCTCCTGTTCCATTTTGATGTCCTTCCGAGGGGTGAGGGCAGGGTAGTTCCCATCAATGCCTGGTACCTGCGCGACCCCACCATTCGCGCTGCTGTGATTAAATCCCTGCAGCGATACTTTGATGAGAATGTGGGGTCCGTCCCTTCGGCTATCTCCTTGTGGGAAGCCTTCAAGACAGTTCTCAGAGGGGAGGCCCTGTCCCTCATTTCCCATGCCCGGAGGCGCGAGCGGGAGGAGGTTACCCGGGTGGAGGCCGAAATTGCTGAATTGGAGGGTGATTTAGAGGGCGGAGTGACGGATGCTGCACTGCATGTCCTACAACTTAAGCAGGCGGCCTACAGGGCCCTCGTTACGGAGGCGGCCAGGGGCCTCAGTAGGGAGCAGCAGGGGCGACTGTATGATGTGGGTGATAAGGCGGGCAAACTGATAGCGTGGTTGGATAAAAAGGAGAGAGTGAATCGTGTGGTCCCGCTGATTGAGAGGACGGATGGTGTGAGTGTCACCGAGCCAGAAGAAATTGTCTCCTGTTTCGCGGATTATTTCCGCGAGGTGTATTCTCCGGTCTCTCCTTGCTCGGAGGAAGACTCCCATTCCCTGCTTAGGGATATCGCGCTGCCTTCCCTCTCGGAGGTGGACAGGGTGTCGCTGGATGCCGCTCCTACATCCGACGAAATTGCCCTTGCCATACGTTCGGTTGCCTCTGGCAAGGCCATGGGCCCAAATGGCATCCCTATCGAGTTATATAAGTTGCGACCAGATGTATTGGCGCCCCACCTCCGCGCGATGTTCCTGGCGGCCCACTCGCTGGGCTCCCTCCCGCCGGACCAGCGTCTGGCTACTATCGTGGTGATCCACAAGGAGGGGAGGCCTCGGGACCGGGTCACATCCTATCGGCCTATCTCGCTTTTGAATGCGGAGCCCAAAATTCTCGCCAAGGTGCTGGCCAATCGGCTGGTCGGCGTGGTGGGCGACCTGGTTCACCAAGACCAGTCCGGCTTTATCCCCCATCGCAATACAGCCCTCAATCTGCGGCGCTTGCACGGGGTGCTCGCACGTGTCCCATTCGTGCGGGAGCCGGCCATTTTGGCGTCCTTAGACGCCACGATGGCGTTTGACACGCTTGAGTGGCCATACATTTGGGCGATGCTGGCGAAGTTTGGATTCGGCCCGGGCTTCATCGGTTGGGTCAAATTGTTGTATTCGGGCCCATTGGCGCAGGTGGTGGTGAATGGAAGAGTTTCGGCCCCATTCGAGCTGGGCCGGGGCACGCGACAGGGCTGCCCCTTGTCGCCGCTCCTGTTCGCGCTGGCCTTGGAGCCCCTGGCGGAGTGGCTGCGGTGGCACCCCTCCATCCGTGGACTCCGTTGGACCCCCGAATATGAGGACCGCGTGTCCCTATACGCTGATGACATCCTCTTGTACCTAGCCTCCCCACGTAAGTCACTCATAGTCCTGGTTGATGTTTTACGTTCATTCGGCCGGAACTCAGGCCTTGTCATCAACTGGGCTAAATCATGCGTGTATGTGCTCTCTGGGGAGGCTCCTGTCCTTCCGCGGGGTTGTCCGATTCAGATTGCCTCTCAGGGGTTCCGATACCTGGGTGTCTACATTACTCTGGACCCAGAGGCTCGCTACGAGCGGAACCTGCTTCCCCCTCTCCAGCGCTTGAAGGAGGACGTCGTGCGCTGGCGGCGCCTGCCGCTTTCGCCGCTCGGCCGAGCGGCGTTGTTTAAGATGATGTCGTTGCCACGTTTCTTATACGCTCTCCAGAACACTATGGACCCGGTCCCGGCGCGCTACTTCCGTGAGGTGGAGAGTTTACAGCGCCGCCTGTTCTGGGACGGGAGGCCGCGCATTGCCCTGGCGAAGTTGACGCTCCCATGGTATGACGGGGGGATTGCCCTCCCGGACATTAAACGGTATTACTGGGCCTCCCAGCTAGCTGCAATTAACCATGGCCTCTATGGGCCCGCCTTGAACCCGGCGTTTGAGATGGACAAGATGCTACTGCCCGGTGGCGACTACAATCGAGCGCTCTACTCTGGCGCGCCCGACGCTCGCTTGACGGGACCTACGCGTGTCATGGTCAGTGTATGGCATGCGGCTAATGCAGCTATGGGGTGGAAGGACCGTTTGACCCGGGCGTCACCGCTGTATGCGTCTGAGAAGTTGGGCTCTCTCTGGACCTCGAAGGGCTTCGCGAAATGGGACATGATAGGCATCAGCAAAGTGGGGGATCTCTGGTCGAGGGGAGGATTTAAAACATTCGAGATGCTGCAGACGGAGTTTCAGTTGCAGGGTAGTGAATACTTTCGATACCTGCAGATCCGTCATGCACTGGGCTCCGTCTTCCCAGACGTCGCCTCCATCCCGGAGTCTTCCCCCCTGGAGGATAGAGTGCTAGATGGCCACGTCCCAGATAGTACGATCTCCCTTATTTATAAAAAACTGATTAATGATCGATCGGGCTTGCTGATTGGCCTTCGCGAGGCTTGGGTTGCCGACGGTCTGGAATTGGACGATGAGGACTGGATCTCCGCGGTGGCCTCTCCGAAGGAGGTGGCTATACCGGCTCGCCTTCGCTTCGTCCAGCTCAAAATACTCCACCGGGTCTACATGACGGGGCCAAGGCTTCAGCGCATGGGCTACACTGTGGATGGTTTGTGTAAGCGTGGTTGTGGTGCCGTGGCGACCTTCCTGCATATTTTATGGGAGTGCCCGAAGGTGGAGCGACTCTGGCGCGGTGTGCACGAGGTCCTGCGAGTGGTTACGCGTGTTGCGCTGCTGCCGGAAGCGAGGAGATGCCTGTTGAATGTGTGGGAACCAACTGACTACTCGGCTCCGCAAACGTGGTGGGTGACTCTGGGATATATGATTGCTAAGCGTGACATTGCGCAACTGTGGGGATCCCAGAACCCCCCGACGGTGTCGGCCTTGAAAGAGCACATGGACTGGTGCATGTTTCGAGAAAAGGTGGTGTATGTGGCGAGGGGTAAGCCTGCGACATGGGTGAAAGTGTGGGGCCCCTGGAACGCCTACCGTGGGAGTATTTGCGCACCACCATTGCTGCCTGCTGCCTCACCAGCCCCGTCCCCTTAGCTGACCCCTTCCCCTAGCCCCGGGCACAGGGTTCCCCCAGTCCTCGCTCTGTTTCCCTTCCCCTCTTTGGACTCCTCTAATAGTTGGGGTTCCCCATTGGGGAGCACGTGCTGCTATTTTCGACTGCAGGGTAGCCTTGTGGGTGTTGTTTGTTGTTTGTATAAAATGAAACCGCACTGTGACGTATTATGGCTGTGGCCCATGATGTTGATGACTCCTGCTTATGCTCCCTTGGAATGCCAAGGGTTTTATGAACGTATGCCATATGTTTCTGCCATTTCTAGCGGCCGGCCGGAAGGTTGTGGGCCCATAATTGTATATTCTTGAGATTTGTAATAAACGGTTTCAAAAAAAAAAAAAAAAAAAAAAAAGAGTGGCAGAAGCACCCTTTTCAAAATGCCTTAACTCCTTCGCTGCTAGGCCATCCGCCGCCCACCCCCCACACTACCTTAATAAGCCTTTTTTTTGGCTATTCGGGGTAGCTTGTGCTTATGTCCCTGTAACTTTTTGTTCAAATAAGGTAGTCACGTCAAATTTGCATCCATTTTTGCCAACACCCTAAGGGTTCTTAAGGTACCCAGGGTTTGTGGATTCCCTTAGAGGGGACCTAGAAATTATCCAAAATAAAGCTATTTTTCTTTTAATGGGGAAAAAGTGCTGCAGAAGAAAACATCTGGTCTTTTCCCTGCAAATGGTATCAACATAGGGTGTGTGGTGCTGAAATCACCATCTTCTCAGCTGTCAGGGACAGGTACAGTTTTGTCAGAAAACCAACATTTTCTACATAGTTTTGGCATTTTACTGGAAAATAGCCTATTTTTGCTATTTTGTGTGCTTTCAACCTCCTTCCAGTTAGTGGTAGAAATGGGTGTGAAAGTAATAATGGATACCTGAAAGCTATACATTTCTGAAAAGTAGACAAAACTCTCAATTCAGCAAGGGGTCATTTGTGTAGATCCTCCAAGGTTTTTTTAATAGAAGCTAACAGTTGAAAATAAAAAATATTGAAATTGAGTTGAAAAAAACAGCCATTTGTGCAGATTTCACCTGTAACTTCTCTAAGTATGACAGATGTTTTTAAAGCAATATACCGTTGCATCTGCTGGACCCTTCTGGTTGCAGGGATATATAGGACTTGGAGGTTTACCAAGAATTCGAGGAACGCAGAGCCAATATCTGAGCTGCGTCTTGCAATATTTTTTCATTGTGTACCGGGTATAAAGCAATTTATTTGGTAAAATATAAAGACTGAAAAATAGGTACAAAGGAAACGTATATATTTCCAAGTTGGGAGGAAAATATAGAGTTTAGAAGCAGTGGTTATTTGCACATCTCCAAAATTGAGGGTGTCCATACAAGCATGTAAATTAGAGGTCATTTTTCCAAAAGACTTCTTTTTTAACAAATTGTCTTATATTTGGAAGGTAGAAATGCAAAGAAAGTCAATTGGTAATATCACATGTTTTACTATTCTGTGTTTCGCTAAGTCTCCCAATAAAAATGCTACCTCACTTGTGTGGGTAGCCTTAGTGCCTGCGGTTGCAAATGGCTCAACACATAACGTGGACACATCACATTCTTCCAGTGAAAACGGACCTGTTTTTATGCAATGACCCTAGCTGTGACTTTTGGACCCTAGCTCAGCCAACACCTAGAGAAATCTATCAAACCTATACATTTTTTAAAACTAGACATCCAGGGGAATCCAAGATGGGGTGACGTTTGTGGTTTTCACCAGGTTCTGTTACCCAGAATCCTTTGCAAACCTCAAACTTTGTCAAAACAACTACATTTTCCTCACATTTCTGTGATGGAAAGTTCTGGAATCTGCGAGGAACCACAAACTTCCACCCACTCAGCACTCACCAAAGTTTTGTGATAAAAATGGTACCTCACTTGTGTGAGTAGGCCTAGTGCCCGCAACAGGAAGCGCTCTGAAACGTACTGTGGACACTTTTGTCTGTCACAAAACTATTTGTTTTTTTCTGAAAACTAGACATCCAGCAGAGACCAGGGAAGTGTGGCTTGCATGGATCTCCCAACATTTTCCTACCCAGAATCCCCTGCAAACCTCAAATTCAGCTAAAAAAATCAAATGTTCCTCATATTCTGTGTGGGAAATTTGTGGGCTAACCGGGCTGACCCAAATTTCCCACCACACAATGTTCCCCTAGGTCTCCGGAAATTCAATGGTACCAAACTTGTGTGGGTGGGTCAAGTACCTGCAACAGGGAAGGGCTCAGAACATATTGTGGAGACATCAAAATTATCTATCACAAAACTATCTGGTTTTACGATGGAGTCTCCCGTGTTTTTGGTCCCGGGCTCGGTGGCCACCTAGGGAAACCTACCAAACCCAGACATTTCTAAAAACTAGTCTTCTAGGGGAGTCCAGAGGAGTGTGGCTTGCTTGGGTCGCCCAACATTTTCCTACCCAGAATCCCCTGCAAACCTCAAATGAATGTAGCTGAAAAAAAACCACATTTTCCTTACAATCTGTGTGGGAAAATTGTGGGATAACCGGGTTGACACAAATTTTCTACCACCCAACGCTCCCCTAGGTCTCCCGATAAAAATAGCACCTCACTTGTGTGGGTGGACCAAATACCCGGAACAGGGAAGAGCCCAAAACATATTGTGGGGACATCAAAATTATCTATTACAAAATGACCTGGTTTTACAAGGGGGCACCTGCGTTTTTGGTCCCAGGCTTGCCCGCCATCTAGGGAAGGAAACTACCAAATCCAGACCGTTATGAAAACTAGACACCCGGGGGAGTCCAGGGCAGCCGCGGCCGCTGCAGATAAGAGCAGTGCGGCTGGCTGGGGGGGGATTTCAAGAGACGACCACAAGTGAAAATTAAATAAATAAATAAAAAAAATCGGGGTTGTCTCTCAAAAGCCCCCACTGGCCAGCCCCACTGCTCTTATCTTCAGTGGCCGTGGCTGGTCCAGGGAGGTATGGCTTGCGTGTATCCCCCAGTGACTGTCAAAGAAAAACTGTCCAATTAGTGGGGTGGGGGCTTCCCAAAATGGGAATGCCAGTGCCCCCACCCCTATGAGTAAAAAAACATAATCCTTGGTACTTAGTAGGCTTTCTGCCCCTGAGGGGTCACATCAGTGGCTATTGCCCCAATCTGCCTCCCGGTGTGGACAGAAAGACTGTGGCAATTTTGTTAGGGGGGTAGGGGCATTGGCATGCCTATTTTGGGCAGCTCCAATCCCTAAATGTATATAAATAAAAATCCCTGGTGCCTACTCTGATTTCTGTGGTGGGCTGATCGAGGCCATTGCCCCCCATCTGCCTCCCGGGGGGCAGATAGACTGTTTCCAAATACATTTGGGTGGGGGCATGGTCTTGCCCATTGTAGGCAGCCCCCACACCTCTTATATAAAAAAAACAATTCTTGTTGTGTAGTGGGCCTTCTGCCCCCGAGGGGCAGATTGGGGGTAATAACCCCCAGTTGTCCCCGAGGGGAAGCCAAAAGACTGTGGAGGTTGTTTGGGGGCATTGGCATGCCCATTGTGGGCAGCCCCCACCCCTATATGCACACATATAGGGGTGGGGGCAAATTGGCGGTTATTGCCCCATCTGCCTCCCAGGTGGAGCAGAAAGACAACATTTTGCCCAAACGTTGGGTTCGGAGCAAAAGCCCTTGCCCAAGGGGCCCTTGCCCAAGGGGCCGCTACCTCCTCCCTGGTGCCTAGTGGTTTGATCCTTGCTTGGGGATCGCCCTCCTGTGGTGATCCCCACGCAGTGATCCACTAGGGAGGGATACCATTGGAAAGGGGAGCTTCTCCCCTTTCCAATGATACCCCTCCCATCTTGCTACATGCTCGGGAGGCTGAGATAGCCCACAAGCACTCAGGAAGTGAAACTGAGATTAGCCAATCGGCTCATTTCAGTTTCGGTTTCAGTGAAATGACATCAGCGCGCTGTGTGCGCTGATCATCCTTTCACTGAAAACCCCAGAATAGCCTCGGGAGCTAGATAAGCTATTCCCCAGCTCCCGAGGCTTTTTTGGACTGAAGGAAATCCTTCTTGTGCACGCACCAGAGGGATTTCCTGTGCCATGTGCACGGACGGCCGGGAGCCGTCCGACACACACGAGCACCGTAGCGTGGCTCCTGGCTATCTGACGCATGGAAGGGGTTAAGTAGCTACAAGCTACTACAAACACTCACCCACAAAAGTGTAAGTGTTGCTATACACAAACAACACTTCTAAATTTACTACAGTTGTAAATTGACAAAAGAGTAGTAAATGCACTCCAGCTCAGCCTTTGAGTAAGTCAAGCCCCACACATGGCCACTCACAGATACTACAACACATAGAAAATAATGGACCCAGGACTTAAAATAACACACCATTGGAAATTATGTTAAAAAAATAAAAACAAATTGTCCAGTGGTTCTGCTTTGGCAACTCAGGACGGAGGCCCTCACGGACCAATTTAATGGGGAGGGATTATCCAACAACTTTATGGAAAGCTAGGGAAGGAAGGGGAACGGGGCCCTCAAATGGGAAGCGATGAAGGTAGTCATTAAAGGAATATGCTTCAAAACCTCACGCAAATTGAATGAGACCTAGACTGCTGGGAGTCCTGTTCAGCCAAACCAGAAAAATAACTTCCAGCCCTTCCATCTAAAGTGGAGGAATGGAGACTAACACATAAAGATTTATGGCATAGGTTGGAGAAAGACACACACAACATACCGCCAGTGGTTACAAGCAGAGGGGGATAAAACAGGAGCAATGTTGGCCCATTTGATAAAACAACAGGAGGGTTGTGAACCGGTGCTGTTGCGCCGGACTAATGGGATGATCCGGGTCAACTCCCCGATGTTTTTCCGGGTCTGTCTTAATGCAGTATACAGAGCGTGGGGATGACATAAGTGACCATGGGCTCACCTTTCTTTGTCTGAATAGACATTCCACGTATGTCTGAAGCAGACAAAACCTCATTGGTGGAACTCATTACTCACACAGAGATCCTGGCTGCCATTAAACTGCAAAATCACCGGGAGGTGATGGCCTCCCCGCCGCATTTTACCGAAGATTTATAATGCGAGGTCATAGATAAGCTACTGGAGGTATATCAGGAAGCGCCCTTCAGCAGGTACGCTTGCCAGACTCTATACAAAAAGTCCTTGTAATAATGATTCCCAAGCCGGGAAAGGACCAACTGGATACCTCCTCCTAAGTCCAATCTTGCATTTAAATGTTGATGCAAAAATTGACATAATAGCAGCCCGATTATTACCACACCTCCGGCCTTATGTGGTTTCATACCACAGAGAAGCACTATGCACTTAGGCTCCTGTCCCACAAATACCATGCTATACATCAGGAAAGCAGAGACAATGCCTTGGCATTTTTAGACATCGAACAGGCGTTCAATTCTGTAAACTGGGAATACCTTTGGCAGGTACTCACTAAAGTAGGGCTTGTCCCATGATATGTGGCCTGGATTAAATTACTTTATACAGCTCCAGGAGCCAAAGTACGTACAGGAGTAATCGTCTCCAGCAAATTCCAATTGTACAGAGGCACACGCCAGGGCTGCCCCTCCTAATTGCATTAGCTTTGGAGGCAAAAGGCAGCACACATAGAAACAGCAAAAACGAGGAGAAATTAAACATTTTCTCCTTGTTTCCCCATGTTTCGATCAGGTTTTTTCTGGTCTCAATTTTGACGCTACCCCCTATTTACGCCATCCTTGTAAACAGGGAGTCACATCAAAATCAATGGGTATTGCAGCAGAAAGCCCACGGCAACACCCATTGCCCACCTCTTTCATGTTAAGTGAAGCGTGAAAGGGAACATTGTTTACAGGTGGCATTAAGCCACGATTAACGCCGCCTTGTAAATAAGGTGAAGGGCTTATCGCCCCAGGAAAGTCGAAAAAAGTGACAATGCTGTGGCGATAAGCCCTTGTAAATATGCCCCTTAGATTTAATTTACAACACCCGGTCGGCAGATGTCCCCAGTGTGGACACCCTATGGCCGATTTTATGCACGAGGTGTGGCACCGTGCTTCATTGGCGCAGTACTGAAAGGATAGAGTTACAAATCTTAATAGGCCACAGGTTGGGACACACACCCTACAGTTCACACCATTTTGCGGGGCCTGATTCCCAACTCCAAATAACAAGAAATGGAGGAGGAAAGTTCTCATATTGGATCTCCTGCTTGCAAAGCGACTTATCTCCATAAAATGGCTGGGGTCCACTCCCCGGGATATTCAGACTGGCTCCGGGATATGTCAGAATGGGCAGTGGCAGAAGAGGTGCAAATAAAACATGTGAAGCGATATGAAAAAGTAATGGATGATTTGGCTACATGGGCGGTAATGCTGGCTGCTTTACATGACACCCCGGATCCTGGTGTGAGTATGGAAGAAATGATTGGCATGATACTGGTACCTTAACCTATACTGAGTCGGCTCCTGAACGAGTGGAAAGTGACGACCACCTGAGAGACTGGCTGGAGTTCTCCCTAGCAAAGACCATAAAATGGAAATCCGTATATGACTTACATGGGACCTAAACTCACCCAGTGTAGGAGCTAGGACCAATGTTTAAGTAATTCAGCTGGGGTCTTATAGATTTGGAATGTTCTATCTCATCCTATCTCCATTCACTGGGTATCAGTCAACATCTTATTATGGACAATCAAGAGCAGTGGAGAGGGGGAGGTGGGACTGTTGGGGAGCTGTTCTTTTCATTACACGCAACGTGGATCCAATATATATGTACATGTTGATGTTTTCATGATCTCATAGTCCTGTGAACATTTTTTTTTTTTTAAACGATTAAAATAAGTAACTTTTAGAATGTTTTTCTGTTACTGTACCTGATGTTCCTGGGGGCTCATTAACATCAACTCTCCAGCCAAACACAGTCAGTACTTGCCCTGAATGAGGTGTGAACGAGGTGTGAAATTCCTCCCTGGGGCTACTCAAGAGGTTGACCTGAATGGGCAGGGAAGACTCCCTCTGAGCTCAGCAGAATATTCAGAGAATCCTGTTGGCAAAGGAGTGTCAAATTCTGCCCAACAGGTCTGTTTGAGCCACCTTTTGGGAACTTTTCAAGTATGGCACTTGATGGTTGGATGAAGGCCATTAAGGTAATGGATTATTATGGTATAACTTGATTATGAATGAGCATATCTTGAGTAATTGCTTAACAGAGTTTCGCAGCATCTGATAGATTCAAAGTGCACTTTGCCCTAGAGAGCTTGGAAATAAGCTGACCTCCAGCTGGGCACCAGAGTGTCCAGGAAGGTCCTGGGAGTGACCCCACGAACAGTGGCCTTGAGTTATGAGCACAAGGATTCCTAGACAAATTCTGATCAGAAAAAAAGTGAGTTTTGGTAGGAAACCCATGGTGCCATATCACCAGGCCCAGTGTTATGACTATTTACAGACTGGGCATACAAGAGGGGACTCTGTATGGACAATAACCAACTCACAGAGGGGGCATAACACAGGGGTGACTAGCAATATGCTTGGGAGAGGTTAGTTCCAGTTGGAGAGGGTATAGCATGTCTTACTATTGCTTAGTTGGGGGATGGGCCCAGAACGTAAACTTGCCATGAGGTTGGGAGACATCACTTCCAGGAGGTCACCATGAAAGGTCACCATGAAAGGAGTGCCTATCACTGCTCTGGGGATATCTGTGCTCCATGGTGGTAGAAAAGCTGATTACCCCAGAACAGTATCACCCAGGACAGGTCTGTAGGGTAAAACAGGCCCATGGTCAGGAACCTTTACATCCTATGGCCATGGTATTCTTAGAATGGGAGGGTGTATTAGCCCAGCAGAGGGTCATTGTTAGTTTCCGGATACCCAAGGCACCCAGAAAACAGATTCCTATGGGTACTGTCCCCAAACGGAAGGTACAGAGACCTGGACTAAGAGTGAGGGGTAGGAGGTGGATGCCTTCCACAGAGGGTGGACCAGAAGGTCAGAGGCTACCAGCTTGGGGAAACGAGCCCCCCACGACTGACCCTAGTAAGGCTGTTTCTGACCTGGAGGTGTTGCTTGAGCTGTCACAGAGACAGAAGATAGTAGACCTGTGCTACACATATATATAAAAAATAGATGATATATATGTATATATAAATTTAGACAGGTAAGATATATAGAGATATAAAAATATACATATATATAGAAATAAAAATATACGGTTTGTAAATATATACACAATATATAAATATCTACTTTTAAATTAATTTCTTTCATGTATACAATTATGTTTCCTTTTGTTATTTTGAATCTGCCCTACTTACATATCCTCGTGGGCACTTCCACAGATGGTACAATTGCCTGGTAAATATGCTGTAATTTTTCACACTTTGTAAAATCATCAATCATCTCTGAAAACTTGAAGGTGTAATTTTGCATGCTGTATGGTTTATGCAATATACATAATTTGTCTGTGGTGATGCTCTCATGCTCAAGCTCCAAGTAGTTCCTATTGTTGCTTCCATCTTTAATATTTTCTGATGCATAGTTTATGTAGAAATCAGATTCTATGCTATTAACCAGGCAAAACCTGTTCCCTTTCTTTGTGAACCTTAAAAAATATATATATATTGATTTTTAGCCACAAATCAGACATTGACAGTCACAGATAGATCAGATCAGAAACATATTTTGTGCACTTGAAAATCACTGTGTCTCCAGCAACATCTCCCAAACAAAGCCAAGAAAGTAAAAGTTAAACAAACGTAAAACAGTTGTGATGGTGGAGTCCACCAAGGATATAAGTGTGGTCTGCATACTGCTGCCGAAGCATGGTGGGTGGCTGGGAAATGGGGCATTATTGCCAATGTGTGTCATGGGCGATGTGTTACATTCGTGAGTGAGGGGCGTTGGCATCGATGAGTCAGGGCTGTGTACCGCTGCAGGAAAGTGTGAAGAATGCCAATGTATAGGCAAAGGGATGGAGCTTGCTGCATTTTGCCCCCGCTGAGGCTTCCCAGTAGGTTCCCTAGGACACTCCTCTCAGAGTGGGCAGTTGTTGTTCTTGGCCTCAATGTTGGTAATGTAGGTCTCCCAACTCCCCCTCCTGGCCTGCCATCTCCCCTAGTGTGCAGCAGCTGAAGTGTGTCTGATTCCATGCATGCCCATTTCAATAATGTGAATAGCCAGCGATGTATGTCTGGGGCAGAAGGCGCTTTCCATGACATTGCAAGTAGCCCGCTGGTGTGGGGACAGACAGGGTATTGTTAGCCTACGTAAGAACCCGCGTGTTTGGTCTGGAGGGAAGTGTCCTCAGTCCTGTTCAAAGTTTGGTAATAATCCTGAAAAGCAGCATTAATGGCAGCCTGCGTGATTACCAGCAAGCCATCCTCCCGTCTGATGGCTCAGATGGGGACACGCTGTTGGTCCTCCTTGACCAGCCATGCCAACAGTCTTCCAGAGCCATCTCCCTCAGCATGCAACATGGTCAAACAACACTTGTAGTCATGCCACCCCAAGTGCATTTCCACCTTCGTATGCTGTTTACACAACTGACGGAGCCGCTCAACCTCAGTGGTTTGGTTAGCCGCCTTCTTCTCGAGAGGGCACAGTTCTTGTTCAATGGCCGACAGTTCCTCCTGAAGGACTCAGCGAACCCCCAATGTGGCAGCCAAACAGTGACCCCGCATGACCACCTTGTGTGCATCTCATTCCAGGGGCCAGGAATGGGTGGATCCTTTAATAAGTTAAAAATATTGGGTGATACACTTTGACAGGTTTTCCCTAACTGGAGGGTCTAACAGCTGCCTCAGTCTGCAGCCACTAGGTGGGTATCCTCGGACATTGTCTGCCCCACTGCAGGGCTAAATGCAGAGTAGAGTGGTCCGAAAGGGTCCCGGCCAGGTACTCTGATCGGATGACCCGTGCACCCAATTGCTCAGTGCATGAGATGAGATCCCGTCTGGATATAATTGACAGGGAAGTAAAACGAGTATTCACGGTCCATCAGATGCCCCAGTCGCCACGTATCGTGTAGTCATCTTTGGGTCAGCCGATTTTGGAAGTGTTGTGCTATTCAGATACATGCAGCATTACACGGAGGAGGAACCGTCCCAGTTCACGTCCAGCACACAGTTGAAATCCCCAACGCATATACCCAGAGATTGTGGGTCCCTGAAAAGCACGGGGTGAGTGTGTCAAGGAAGCCTGACTGGTCCGTGTTAGATGCATACATCCCCACCAAGGTCAATGGAGCCCCATCTAGGTGTCTTTCCTTTATTGCATATCGCCCTCTGGCATTGACACTGTAGTTGTTTACCACATAGGGGACCGCTGGAGCAATCCAGAGAAGCACCCCATGCACATATGCTGACGAGGAGGTGCCATATACCTGTCCCAGGCACTTTGTGCAAACCTTGTGAAGTTCTGTGAGCGTTATGTGCATCTTTTGTAGCATTGCAACGTGTGTGTGTAGTGGCGCTCGAGATAAGTATGGATCCGATTTTGTTTGGCAGGAGTCGCCATACCTCGCACGTTCCATGTTATTACATTTTACTGTGGAGTGAGACTAACCATGTGTGTACCCAAAGTGTGTCACGGTGACATGTATTCCAAGTGTCGACCATTGTCCCGATCCCCCATGCACAGAATGGCCAGTGAAATTTGCTCCCTCTTGCATCGACCATCCCCGCCATTTAAGTGTGCGCCAGGATGTCCCAGCACCATGAAAAGACTCCATGAAAACAATTATAAAACAACAGAGACAAAATAACTTTTCCCCTCCCAGGCCAGGTGACATTTGTGTCACCCCTGGTATATACCCCCAACAAATAACCAATAACTGAGTAAAGTTAACAATAGGTAAAACATGTCCCCTTCGGCGTCTGTTTGGCACTTGGAGTATCAAGTGCCCACCGTCTCCTCAATGTAGGCCTGACTCGGATGGCGGTGACTTACCTTTTTATTTATTTATTTATTTTATTTTTTTTAAAGACCTTTATTTCAAAGTTGCACAGTACACAGCTCAGAGCCTACAACCCTACGGGCCGGCCGCGAAGGTTATACTCTTACAGGTAGTCTGATCACACAGCCCTGTGCCGTCAACCCGGGGGTACGGCGGCGTTAAAGGATACGAGTGTATCCTGTTGTAGAGGAGGAAGTTGTAGGTCTCGTTTTCTTTTTTAACACCACTATACATCATGAGCATAGTGCCCCAACAGGCGCGAAGATACCTAACAGTCAAACTCCCCCCCTCCCTTCTACCTTTTTATTTTTAATTATTTTTTTTATATTAGACTTCACACCTTTTCTTAGGGGGATTGCATTCCCAGTTGCCATCCAGCACTCTGTTGAAATCCCAACATAAGGGAGGAGCTCTTGGTCCATATCAAGATAGAAGTCTAAATCATCCTCATTGGGTGCATACACATTCAAGAAGCACACCTCTCGCCCATCCCATCCAGATAGCAACAGGTATTTACCCTCGACATCCACTTTAAAACTCTGAACTCTGAAAGGCACCTGAGGGGCAACCCAAGTTAAACCCCCTGGGTTTTTTAGAATTGATAGCGGAGTATAACTGCCCCCTCCACCTTCTTTGCACTTTCTGAACTTTGCTATCTATCAGATGTGTCTACTGCAGCAGAGAGATATGTGCTCCCTGTCACGAAGATAGGTCTGGAACCTTTACCTCTTAACATAGAAGCTGAGTCCACGCACATTCCACTTCACCACCTTGAATCTGGTAGCCATAGTCACATATGATGCCCGCCCCCCATGCCCACTCTTCCCCATCACACACCCCACAGCCACTGCTGCAAAACAGAACTGAACTAACCCCAAACATCTTAACGCTCCCACTGTGTAAATACAATTGAAAAACACGTCTCTCCAAATAGTACAACTTAGTTATATACCACCTAAATACATTGCCTCAATCTACTATAAAGGCCTACTGCTCCTAACACTCGCAATTTGCAGTCACTCCACAGAGTCAGCAGTATCGGGGGTAAAAGCTGCACCCAGTGACCTCAACCGCAGTCACTGACCCCGAGTACAATCCAACCCCACGTACACACTCCCATCACTCTGCACTCACTCACATTCCCTCATACTCCATACATACAATCATTTACCACCACTCACTTCCAGTCAATCAGAATATCCACTAACTAAACAATCAAGAACCTCCTAATGCCAGCACCAGGAGAGAAAGTGGGGGTGGCTCTTCCTGGTACTCAGCACATGCCGCCCGTACACCCACACACTTTTTCGCACGACTTAGTATTCATTGATCCAGTCGTTCTTAGAAAACCGTTCTCAACAAGTATTTCTACACCCCTACGTTTCCTCCCAGAACCCCTTGTTTGTGGGGTTCCACAAGGCTTGGCACTGAGATCTCTACTGTTTAATGTTTACCTGATCCCCCTCACGACCCTGGTTGAGAAATAGGGATTGAGAGTAGTCTCCTATGCTGATGACACTCAACTGGTGTTCTCTTTCAAAGAACTCTCGAAGACTGCCTTTGCCAACTTTAAGCAATTCCGGATTAACATCTCGGCCTTGATGAATGAGAATTGCTTAAAATTAAACGCCGAGAAAACAGAGGTTCTATTCTTCAACCAACCGACACCCCCTCCATCTGACCTCCGGTGGCCATCAGAGCTCAACCCCCACCGATCCCGGTGGATTCAGCCAGAAATTTGGGGTTTAAATTTGATAATGACCTCACCTGTAAGACCCAGATTCACCAGATCTCCTCCTCATGCTTCTGGAAGCTGAGAGCTTTAAGAAATTTCCTTCACTTCCTTCCGATGGATTGCAGGAAGACAGTGGTCCATGCACTGGTCACGTCGCAGTTGGACTATTCTAATAGTCTTTATCTTGGAATACCAGCCTATATGGCCTGCAGAATGCAAATAATTCAAAATGGGGCAGCCAGATTAATTAGGAAGGTGCCGCGCCACCATCACATCTCCCCGCACTTGCGGAGCCTCCACTGGCTACCTGTCATTAGGAGGATCGAATTTAAGGCGCTCACCCTTGCCTACAGAGCCTCTAGAGTTAGGGGGCCGGGCTACTTGAGACATAGACTGCAAAACTACCATCATGACCGGGTTCTGAGATCTAATCACTTGAAACTGCTCAGGGTTCCTAGCTTCTTTAAGGCTAGGATAGGTGGCAGCATTCTCGGTGAGAGCTGCGTTACACTGGAATGCTATGTCTCTCCACCTCCGCATGACAGAGTCAGAACCGGCCTTTAAAAGAGCACTGAAAACATGGCTTTTTAGCCTCCCATAGTTCACCCCTTTCCTGTCCTCTCTGTGAATCTGCAACCCATCCCCGAGACACCTCCATTGGAGGTAGCTGTGCGCTCCATAAATCACACTTATTATTATTATTTTTATTGTTCTCATTCTACCTCAATGAGACTCAGTTGGGCTTCCCCCAGCAGCATACTCCACCGGGAAAGCCGAAGGCAGTTATCCACAGAGAGTAGACTATATATCAAGGGATCAACCAACAAAGTCAGCAATGCTAGAAGAGTCAGTTACAAAATCAGGACTCCCCTAACTCCGTGGTCTCTTCTACCGCATTTCCAGTACTGTCGTCAGAATTGGAGGCCGTCACTGCCTCCACCAGCGCCATCGCCACCTCCCTCTCCAACCGCTGTTGCTCCAAGTCGAAGGTGCCATCCTGTCAGACCATTACGCGAGAGGAGGATCTAGTGGCTCCATCACATAATCGCTGCCTCCTCCCTGCTGGGCGGGAGTGGTGAAAGCCCCCTGGCCATTGTCCAGAGCCTTGGAGGACCGGTACCGGGATCCGACCCTCACCACGGACCTCAAGCCAATACTGCACTGCTTCCGCGGTGGTAAAGAAGTGTAACCAGTCAGCATAAATCACCTTCAATTTCACTGGGTAGAGGAGCATTTAACACAGTCCCATAGTTCTCAACTTCTGTAAGACCCCCCCCACAATCATAAACTGCAACTGCTGTACCTGTCTCGTATAATCCAGAAATGTGCAGTCCACATGGTTCTCAAACTGGTGTCCTCAGTTTGCTGACCCGCTCGTAGGATGGCATCCCTGTCCCTATAATTGAGCACTTTCGCTGTCACAGTGCAGGGAGGTGCCCCAAGAGGTGGCTTTGGCATCAGAGCAGGATGAGCTCCTTCTACAACATGAAATGGGGATAACTTGGCTGAGGGAATCATTGTTTTTATCCAGCGTTTGAGGGAGAGCTCCGGGGCCTGACCCTCCGCATCCTCTGGGAAGCCCACAATGCACAGATTGCAGCAGCAGGAGTGCCCTTCCGCATCCTTGGCCCTAGCTTCCAGCATGTCCATTTTGGCCAACAGGGCGTTAAACTTAACCTGCATGAAGACTACCTCCTCCTGAATTTTGGAGCCATCCTGTTCCATACCTAATGAGCTCTCGGCCACCTTGGTGGGTTGGTCATTGCACTCAACCCCGGGGCTGTGAACTAGTCCATCTTGGTTTGCTGGGCCCCTCTCTGAGGTATTTTTTTCCCCCATAAAGGCCACCGCGGGGTGCACCGCCTCCAAGTAAACTCCGCTTCTCTCTTGAGAGCCCTCTACCCCAGACTGAATTAACTGCACTGGGATATAAACCACAGGCGATAAGCTTGAATAAACATTCCAACTCTATTGCCTGGTACACTCTTAGCCACGTCTATAAGTGGCTTCATAGCTGACTACATTAAATTAATGTCCCTTTCAAGTTTTGTGATAATTGTAAGTTATTTTGTTGTTAAGGGATAAACTTAAATATTTGTCAGAATTATTGCAGGGGACACCAGCAGACCAAGGTTTTCCTCCATCTCATGGCTGTCACTGTTTGCTCTTTTCCTGTGCTGATTGTGTTGCAGTCAGTTTTTACAAAGGAGGTAGGGCATCTATATTGTAGTATTTTAAAGCCTGCTGTCACCTTCCATGAGGTTCTGTTAATCAACTTTGCACCTCTGTTGCTTCAGCACCTCTGTTCTCCGATTGATAGATTCCATGGCTCTTAGTCAGTGACCACTGTCCTGTCTGCTCTCCAAGGTGCAAGCTACCAGCAGCGGTAGCTTCCATCCACAGCCCCAGCTGCCTGAGTCATAGGGCCCACGCCTGCAGCTCGCATCTGCTCCAATCGCACTATTATTCCCACTCCGCCAACAAAGCTGCTCCAACGGGCATTCACGTCTCACGATATGGAGACTGTGCAGCTGCTCCCCAGCACCACACCTCGACGGACTCTCCACCAGGTGCTCAATGCTCCGCATGCGGGCGAGGTTCCACTCTCAGGAAGGTTCACAGCAGAGTTCAACATACAAGCGGTTAGGGCCACTTTGCTACCTGCGACAGCCTGCCGGACCCCAAGCACCAACTAGCCCAAGAAGTGCTCGCTGTCCGTGTATGCCTCTTGCCACTCTGAATACAGGGCCCAGACCCACACGCTTCACGGGCTCACTTAGCACTCTCCGACACTTCTGCCATCACCACTGAGCACAAGCCAGCTGAGTTTCCCAATATGGAGACTACTGCCTCCCTTCTCGTCTGTGCCTCTCTTCACCTTCGCTGCTTGCCACAATTCAGTGTTGTTTATAGCCAGGCACTCCACCCAAAGCACGATGCTCTGCCCATCCTTACCAGGAGGAGAGTCATACTCTTGAGGGCCCAAAGCTCCTTCGGGCAAGGCCACCGCAGCGTCAATTCCCCAGCCGCCACATCCGCAGGGGCAGGCCCATGCCATATGGAACATTTCCGCACCAGGCTCCCCACATCTAGGGCATGTTGAAGCAGCTGTCAACTTGAACTTGACGTTGCGAGAGACAGAGGGTATGTTTGCTAAGATATTTTCCTAGTCTTCTTCGGTAGGTTGAAGGTCTAAATCTGTTTCCCATTTGAACTGCAAGTCTCATAGGTTAGTAAGAATGTTAGTACGAATAGCCCAATATAAGTCTGTGACTGCTTTAATGCAACTAGTAGTTGTATACAGTAGCTGACAGCTTAATTTTTTTTAAAGATTCCTTTTATTGATGACAAGTTAAAACAACTCCGGTACAATTGCAAGCATTACTTACGACATCATCCTTACACATTATCATGCATTGTTTGACTAGCTCTAGCTTCTGGCTTTGCAAAATTCGCATACCCTTCTAATACCACTGTTAATCTATGTCAGAATCAGGATGTTGTGTTGCTTGAGGGGGCTCACAGATGTTCCCTCTATACACTTTCCATTTACCCCATACCTGTGACCATTTCTTGGGACAACCACGTGACTCATATACAGTTTTCTCCATCACCATGCACCAGTCCATGTGCCCAGTGCTGGAGTATCGCAAGTTTTCCACAATTGTGCCACATTTCGCTTAGCCACTATCAACCCAAGCATTGCCCAGGTTTTCTCTGCCCCGTTCAAGTCGGTGGAGTCCCACACATTAAAGAGACAAAGTTTTATCTTGTGCTCTACTTGTTTTCCAAACACCCTTGTCATGCACTGAGTCACCTCCACCTAGTGTCGTTGGATGTGAGCACATTCCCAGATGGTGTGAATAAAAGTGCCTTCCTGACCACACCCTCTATTACACCCAGGGTAGTCTCTGTAGCCCATCTTAACCAGGGTAGTACTTGACAAGTAAACTCTGTGAAGTATTTTGAGCTGCACTAGCTTCAACTGAGACGAGATTGCTATCACTTTGGGAGATGCGAGGGCGTCCTGCCAGTTGTCATCCTCCAGTTCAACCACGTCTTTTTCCCACTGACTCCTGAGTTGTAAGAGGGGGTCAGTAGCTGACAGCTTTGATGTGATGTTGGCTCGGAATCTCCATTTCCCTAGTGGCTCCTAATCATGGCTACCACTGCTCTGTGTAGTAAGCATTGGCCGTCAGGAATTTTAAATTCCACTGATAGGTCTTCGAAAAGGAGCAGTTCACCATCCTGATAAAGGTCTCCCATACGGGTTAATCTGAAGGCGGTCCACCCGGCTATCCCCTCAAAGCCTCTCCATGGGCCACCACCTCCAACCATCTCAATGGCAGATCCTGCGAGTAGGGCAATCGAGTCTGGGTTCACTGAATACTGCATCGCCAGCATTGGCAAGTGGTAGGCAGGCGCCGTCTGAGAGTTCAGAGGACGTGCGACAAGTCACGCAAGTCAGGAAGTGAGCGATGGCACCCCTCCCGGGGTCCATCCTGCAATAGATCCACTGGTTGTACAATTGCAGCTGTCCGCCAAGGAGTGCACCTCGAAGTCTGGTGCAGCGGTCCCTTCCTCTGTAACTGGGCACTGCAATTTAGATAGTGCTACCCTGCGTCTTCCTGTCCCCCAAATTAGCTTTAGCAAGAGGGACTCTAGGTCCCGGAACAGCCGTAAGGGTAGGAGCAGGGGCAGTGTTTAAACAAGCATTTGCAATGCAATAGGTCTCACATTTACGCGAGTTGGAGTTATTGACATTGCAAATAATAATGCTTTTTATTTTTGTTTTTCTTTTAAAAACATAAATAAAAGGCATTGTTATTTACAATGTCAATAGCTGAAACTCTCGTAACTGTGAGACCTATTGCATTGCAAATTATTGTTTTAATGGCGGCTTTTGTTGGACCTGCACGTACATAATTGTTTCCCAAACTGTTTGAAATGAGTTTTAAAATGTTTAGCAACATAATCAAAATGTTGACGGTGCTTTCTCCAGAGAAAGATTGGGTACATTTTGGTAGGGGAGAGGCCCTTGATACCCCATGAATTGACTATTGAACGGCATAATGCACCCCCTGAATATAGCATAACGAGAGGCAATCACCGGGGGCGTAGCTTGGGCAGTAAGATGGGGCGTGTGGGGTGGGGGCAGAGGTGTAAGCTCAGATTTCCCAACAATCACGCTGGTTAAAAATAAATTATATGAGAAGCCAGGCAGGAGGGGCCTTATGAGGCAGTAGGAAGGGTGAGGAGTGCAGATTGAGAGGGGTCCCTAAAAAACACAATATTTTGTAAAATAACCATTTTTAAGACCTCTAAAAGAGAGTTGTGTGTGTGTGTCTTTGTCTGCATGGGTATGTGTATGTAAAATCCGACAAAGACATCCTCACCCTACCCGACTTAAAGCACCTGTACACAACTATTTACTACAGGATACATTGGGGGTGTGAAACCCCAAACACCCCCCAACCCCCCGAAACTATGCCCCTGGCAATCACACACAGAGGACAGTGAATAAACAGGGCAATATAAAGAAATAGCAAATAAATGCACGGATAAAGTAGTGGGGGTGACCTCTTTTTGGATGTGTCCATAAAATTAACCTTTTGTCCTAAATTTTACCCTTTTTCCTGCACTGAATTTCTGGTCACCCTAGTATATTCCATAAAACAATAGTGGTGGTGTCACGCTAGTGGCATGTAATGTAACCAGGGCCATTAGAATTACGAGATTATGCGACCACGCCGATTTTCAAATAATTATTAATTTGCCGCATTTCCCACATAATCCATCATCTACTGCATAATCTGCAAATTTTAACAAAAAAATGTTTGTTTTTAGCTCAAACTGTTCAAAAGTTTCTAAATAAGCAGCAACATGTGTTGTCCTTTGCAAAGGTTGACTTTCTGTTGCTTTTTTGCTCTGTTTGGGTGCTAAACTGGTACTAATGAGTTGCAACTAATGCCCAAACACTTAAACTAGTTTAAAAATGACAAAATAATGAAGTAATACTATCCCAAAATATGCCGCATAATTTGCCCTTTGTTGCCGCATAATTACTCGACCCTGTTACATAATGTGGGCCTCTTCTGCCACATAATTCCTGGAGCCCAGAATGTAACTTTAGAAGATGGTCCGGCACTGAAGCGCCTTTGAATTTGAATTTGTGGAGGGGGAGAGGGTGGAGGAGGAGGCGACCAGAGGGAGAGACACCCGGCTCCTCTCCAGCAGAGGCGATCGAAGGGGGAGACGAGAGCACGGACCCCTGACCCACTCCAGGATGTTCACCGTCAACGTCTCCTCGTCCATGTCCTATGGCCGGAGCCCGGGGCCCCCACCCCCCAAGAGTGCCCGGCGGAGAGGGGGAGAGAAGTAAGGGGTGGGAGAGAGGAGGGGGGAGTGCTGAAAGAGCGGCCGCGGGCAGTGGTGAGAGACCCGAGGGGGAGACAAATGGGTAAACGAGTAGGTGGGGCAGTCTGCCGGGTTGTGATAGAGGGCAGAGGTTAAGAGAGTGCCGGGGGAAGGAGGCGTAGGAGGTCGACGATAAACTGATTAAGAGGGGAGATTACAAGGGGGGGCAGGAGTGGACAGTGGTGAGAGAGAGATGAGGAGGGGGACATATCACGAGGAGGTGGAGTTATTAGGAGTAAGAGAGGTGGAGGGAAGGGTGGCTAGGCACTGGAGGGATAAATAAGGGGGTGGACTAGAGTGAGAGGGAGGTGGGTGAGAAGTAATGATGGGGTGGGAGGTAACAGAAGAAAGGGGGAGGTAATGGAAGTGGGGGGGACAAGTAACTCGGAGGGGTCATCTGCTCGTCATAGCAGGCTAGCACCTTGGGTGGTCTCTCTCCACCGCCCCCCATCCCCGGCGCAGTGACACATACCTGTGGGGGGGCGACATGGCACGTTTACGTGCTAGCAAAGTCTGGTTCGGATCTCAGAGCTGTGCACGAGCCGAGCCGTAAACCACTTGCACAAATACAACAATCCATGTAAAATATGATTAAGAGTCTTCAAAGTTCAAATTTTTTTTTCTTTAACCTGTGGAAGATTTGACATTAACAGGGCACGTTATAGGACTGCTCTGAGAAGCACTTATTAAAAGTGATAGTTTTGTACAAATGGTAGTCTGAACTCGCACATTCTCAAGCGCTTTCATGTGTGACGGTGATAACGAAGAACAAGGATTCCATTATTTTCAGTTTGACAAACACCCACGTTCTTATTGTTTTTTATTAGTATGCCTACACTGATCATTCCATCTATGGAATTCACATCGCATGAGATATCCCAGTCAATAACAACGGAACATGTGTTGTACGCGGAACACACCAGCGGGCGCAAACGTAAAGGTTAAGTTTACTCACCGCCACATCAGGACCCAACCCGCCGGGCAGCCGATGGTACCTAAGTACACAAATCAGCCCAAAACGAAACCAGCAAACAAAACGTCAGCAGTTCTTTGATTTAGTTGCTTCGCTGCGAAATGGATCCCCCAAAAAAAGAAGCTTGCGAGTGGTGCGCGCGCGCGCGCCACAGCAAGGCATGTGCTTTCAATTATCGCACCCGTGTCTGGGCACGATAATTGAAACCACATGGCCTTTGGTGCGCGTAATAGACACCAATAGGCCATGGGCAGAGCAATGCGCCCGCCTTTGGCCTATTACGTGCCATCTTTGTGTAAAACAAGCACGCAAAGGCCAATCCTGAAAGCCAAAAGGAAAAGCACACGCACGAGCGTCTGCGATTCCAGGCTCCGTTTTGAAACCCCACACAAAAGGGCTCTGGCTGCGCAAGCCCTAAAAAAAATACATCAGCCTCAGGAGAGCTACTATCTTCATTGGTGATGTCATCTGTGAAGTTATGTGAGAGGTCATCAGCAGTGCATGGTGGTGAGGGAATTATGATTGCATAGGCAACCATAATTGGAGAATTTTTCAGTTTTAAGCTTTCTTCTGAGCAATAATGTTATTGGAATTGAAACATGAGAAAATGGAAAAAAAATGAAAAAAGGTCAGAGTAAAGTGGCTTAATAAGATACAGAACTGTACTTAACATACCATTTCCATGGGGCTGTGGCTGGCGTGCAGCCCAATGAGCACACTCATAGCACATGACTGTACCATATGCGAGAACCATGGATTTCAATAGGAAACACACAATAAAATGGTAATAAAAAATAAATGAAATCAAATGCCTGTTTCTCCCGTCTCTCACTGAAAGCTGGCAGGCAGCCACGAGTCAGTGAGTCAGTCGTGGTTAATAAGTGAAAAGGGATACATCTGGCTCCTTGACACAAGCTGCTGTTTTTCCTCACTTCTGAGTGGTTATGCGACTCTATGCAACGTTCGGCCGTTAAGGGGGCTGGGTGTTTGCTGCAGTTTTTGAAGTGTAAAAGCAGGTTACAGCCCACGTCATTGCTAATGTAGATACTCTGGATAAAGAATGCGCCTACATCTTAAATGATAGCTATAGGCTGCAGAAATGAAGGTCAGAGCAAAAAGGAAAATCGCAATAATTTTAAATATTGCTATATTATATTTCTATCCCAGCAAGTAGGTAACAAGTGGTGAATGGACTGATTGAGATGCCAAAACCACCCCTGTGTACATGTTTGTCTCAACAAAGCTGCGATGTATGTGGCCGACGCACACAAAATAAAATAAACTAAAATCATAAATCTACAGCCATAGGGTTAAGCTCATATTCGGGCAGATCCATGATTTTCTCAGACTACTTAAAGTATTCCAGGATTACTCTTGGAAAGCTGCATCAGGTACAACTTCTAAGGAATAATCACATTTTTATACAAATAGACATTCTTAATTGTACATAGTGTTCAATTTTGCTTGTGAATAGCTCGAATTTTTGGGTCATCCCTCTTCATTCCAACCCTAGATAGAGATTTACTTCTGTTTTTGACAAGAGAGAGGAACTCATGTAGAGATCTATGGGCAGGCTACCAGACCCTGACAACCCGCCCCCCGCTTTACAGTTCCCCGATTTAATAATGGTGACGATATAAATTTATAAACAGCACTGGCACCCAAGTAGGGTGCCCTGGTGCTGAGGATTAAATACACATGAAAAATAACATGGCATGAATTATCGCCTAAGTAGGACCACCCTGAGGTTTTTATGGATGATACAAAAATGGACAGTGACTTAGGAGAAAAGGTCAGCTGCTTGCAGACTTGAGGGACAAGGAAAGGAAAGGATTGGCTACCATCATGAACATGATGGAGGTGGGGAATATTTAGCGGAAGGACGCAAGTTGCTTTACAAAGAAGCAGATCTTGTGTTGTAAAAGAGCCCAACGACAGAAGCAGATGGTTTTGAAAAGGCAGTATTTTTCAATTGAGAGCCAGTACAAATGCCATGGGGACGGCGTAAATACCTCTATCCTCGTGATGGAGGGACTGCCCGTCAAATTTATTAATGATCGCCAAGCAGGCGGTCATTTGTAAGGTATCGGTAGGAATTGCCATCATGGAGGTTCCTATCAATGCAATCCGCTGTTTGGTGCAGGCCTGCGACAGCATGACGCAACCCTGCACCCAACAGTATTATTTCTTTTTTTCTTCAACAAAGAACATTCCAAAATGGGATATTCACTTTGAAAATAAAAAAAAATAATACTCTCCTCACCATTGGAGTAATCTCCCATGGCAGGGGAAGCAATATTTTCTTTTTACTGTCCCTCACTGTGAAGGTTTGCCTGGCGTTGACGGACAGTCAAATTTGCATAGCCAATAGGTCTCGCCTTTGGGACCTTATAAGTGTTTAGCCATGCAACAGTTGCATAACTAAATACTTATAAGGTCCCAAAAGCGAGATCTATTGGCTATGCCAGTGGGGCCACGAAAGTGAAAGTGATCGCGATCGCGTTCAAACTTCAAAGCGGCTGTGCGGCTGCGAAAGTGAAAGTAATCGCGGTAAAGCCTGGCCGCGCACCCGCTCACATGCACTGTAGCTCTAGGCTGGCCTGGTAGCACTTTTTGGAGCCCTCTCAATAAGTCTCGCCAGACCAGCGCATGCGCTGAGTCAGGCGAGACCTAAAAATGGCTACACGTCCGCCTATCCTGATTGATCGGGGAGACATGTAGTCATTTCTCGGCCGGCCCATACTCCGTTGGGCCGTTGGAGAGGGCTGGCTATGGCGGTGATGGAGGAGTAGTCACCCTCGTAGCCTAATCGAAGGTATGCCTGCATTTAAATTGGGAGGGCAAACCTTTCTTTATGTTTGCAGTGTGTATACTCTGTCATTATTGCGATGGAGTGTACACACCACCAACATATAAATTAGGCCCTAGCTTCCTAAAGTCCAGTGCCTGCTAATGTTGCGATTGAAACCTGAAGACCCTGCTCCACTGGAAATGCTGCAGTGCAGCAAAAGGCAACATCAATACTATAGGAAACCTTTCAAGGTCTGCGCCAATGGTCTGTGCATTAACCTGTAGCCATACAAGGTGACGTAGCTTTTAGCGTGACATAATGAACCGCATGCTGCTCAGCTTTCAGGTTTACTTTGGATAAATAGCAAAAAGAACTGTTCACAGACTCTTCAAAAGCCCTGCCAAGGGGATACTCACATGGGAAGCTTCATTGCATGGGCGCGCCGTGTGTCTCACGCTGCCATCAGTTTGGGTTACCTGGCAACTGATGGCAGCGAACCTGCTGAGATGTTTATTTTCAGCAGAGGACCATAGAGTAATATCAGTAACAAAGATAATATTGCTAATAATGTGTCATGTTAGCAATAAAAAAGTAATTATATGTAATGACCTACTTCCGGATGTCTTTCTGCTTTTCTTTGCTGTTCGTCTCTTTTTTAGCATGGAGGGACAGCTGTTGGCCAGAGCTCTGGTAACCTGAGCTCATGTGCCCCCCCCCCCTCTACAGAAGACACAAACATGTTAGTTTTCATGTCTGTAAACATATGGTTAGTATTTAGTTGTGTTTGAATGAAAATACTTTTTCTGACATTGATTTTTTTAATTGTAATCATGGGTTTGACGAGTTCTGAGTTTCTCTTTTTTTAACCATGTTATTTACCCCACACCATTTTCCTGGGGACTCCTGGATCTGCTCTGTCTCATTCCCCTGACGTCAAGTGCTAAAGGGCTATACCTGGTGCTAAGTTTGGGTGCAATAGGCAGGAGGCCCCCAGACTTTGACTCACCCCTTTGATCTCCTATTTTGCGGTGATTTTATTGGGCAGTGGTCTTGTTTGTCTCTTTATGGAGTATTTCCATTGCTAAGAATTGATACAGATGTTATTAAAACAGACTCTTTGTCAAATACAGTAGGATGGGACTTTGCGTGGGGTAACTTTGTGCCAAAGTCACTCTTAGAAATACAATAGGAAATTTACAGATCTGTAATAAACACATTCAGAAGAGGTTTTATGTTTGTTAGCACAGAGACACCTTCTTGTCTGGTTTTTTTATGTGTACATTTGTAATTTTATGATTAGTATTTTTTTTCTGTGAATTAAAGTACTTTCTTTCATCAAACGGAAACACACTGACTGGACACGTATTTATTGTTATGGTTGCTTTGTGGGGATCTGAATTTCTAACCCCCACTCCCCACCTCCATAGTGAGGGCCTTATTATGATGACGGTCGGACAAGGATCCGACTGTAATCATTGCAGGATGAATACCGGCCGACATATAGTCAGTGGTTCCATCCGCCAAATTACGATCCGACTGCCATGCAGGTGGTCGGAAGCATGCCGTTTTCCATTGTGGCTTGTGCAGCAGCCCGGAAAAGGGCCGCAGCACAAGCCACAATAGAAAGAGGCATGTTTTGAACATCCATCCACCATGTGCCAGGCACCATGAGGTGCATGGCACAAGGTCCATGGATATTTGGGGGGGACATAGCATGTGCCCCCCAAGCCCCATAGTGGAGGCCAATGGGGGTCCTGCTAGGGGTCCCAAAAGTCCCTTTACATCTGCCTGTACACGGCAGTAAAACTGCCATGTACAGGCCGAGGGAAACGGACATCGTGATCCCTAAGGCAGTGCCAGAGCAAGCACTTACCCTATTGAAGCGATTACGGTCCGACCACTCCTTGAGCCTGTCGGAAAAGCAGCAGTCTGTCCCTACAACCGATGCCTCTGACAGCCAGATCCGGCGGTAACCGCTTCTAAGGATGATGGTAGGAGCCACCACCGACAGACTGTCGGTGGCAGTCTCACCGCCATCGTAGTGAGGCCCTAAGTCTTCAACTGCTGCTCTTCCTCAATACTCTGAGAGCTGAAAGTGAAGCTAGTCAATCTGCTGCAGAGCAGTTCATGTGAAGCAAGAGGAAGAGTGCTAGGGGTTAGCTTCTGCAAGCACTAACGGGGCTGGGGGAAGGGGCTGAGACTCTTCATTGGTTTAATTGGTGCTAACATTCGGCCCACTTGTAAGTAGTCCCACGATGCAAGGGGTACGAGAATTCAGCTGTAATATTTGGAGCCCTGTACTCCTTGATTGCCCCCAAACCCACAAACCAATTTCCACATTCTGACATCACCAACAATGGTGATGCATTATTATTGCCCACTGCCACAAAAAAGAAAGCCCTGCTAGTGTCAGTCTTTCTAAGTTGCCCCTGCCGTGTCACTGCCATCTCTAACAGCTACAGGGACAGTCGCCACTGACAAATAGCAAAAGCACATCATGCTATTTATGTCCGCAGCAGTAGTCCAGTACAACATGGCATGATGCATTTTAGATACCAAAATCCTAAAATGGCTGCCATGTCCCCATGTCCTCACATAAAGGCATGTGGCATACATTGTTAAGCTGGCAAGCAGGGCTTGTTGCAGTAAAGAAACAAATGGATGAGCTGCTGTGGTATGCATTCTGTCTTGCCCCAGTTATGTATTGTTTTGAGCTGCAAAGGGTACCCCAGATGTGTCGCCCCTCCATAACAGTTTGCATTTAGAGTGGTGAGTTGGACATCTGCCGTTCTATTCTGGTTTACCTAGGGCATAGAGTGTTCTTCGTTACAAGTTCTTTTCAACACCTCACAGGATAGTGATCCAGACTGGTGGCATACCATCTGCTTCCATGAAGCTTACTTTGCTGCACAACAGTGCTTACTTCATAAAATAATAAGTGCCGGTGCCCCCGAGGCCGGCGCTATTAAATTTCAGCGTGCAGAATACCAAGGCTGTGTAGTCCTTAATACACCTCAGGCATCTTTAATCCACTGCTAGACTCTCCCTGCACCTTTATCTCACTCTTGAGGGATTTCTGCTGTCTCCTTTGGTGTCGGTTTTTAGGTTGAGCCTGGACAGCGCAAGCGCTGCTCTGCGAGGCATGATGTATTCAGGTATGGGCTTGAAGCTCCGCCGACTCTCTGCCCATCTTTTCAATTGGCTCCTGCTTCTGTCCTTTCTAAATGGTTGCTTGTGATTCACTAATAGGCTTTTTAGCCCTGCCTTAGTAATGTCTTGTCTTCATTTGTAAACTCCCATGAGGACTGGACTTTATACTTGTGTTGTTACACAGCCTGTTTTAGCTAGAGTCTGTGAGCACTATTTTCTTTAATGTCGAAAATCTAGCTTCTTTTGCAGGCATGACAGTTTCTCCCTAACCCACCCTGTTTTCATCACAGCACGTGTCTGATCATGGACGCTGCGCTGTATCTTTCAAAAATGCTCCCTGCACAGCGCAGTTCTTCTGCACGTGCTATGCTGCTTAACAAATGATTATTATATTTAAAACCGCCCCATACCGCGCTTTTACTTTAATGGTGGGAGCACCTTTCTTTAGACGTGCTGCATATTAAAGAAAGGGACATGGCTGACATTAAAGTAAAAGCACGGCATGGGGCACTTTCACAAAAAAAAGTCCCTTTGTCAACTTGTTAAAAATTCTTTTTTTGTAAAAGCACCCTATACCGCACTTTCACTTTAATGGCAGCCGCGCGCCTTTCTTTACACGAGCCGCTTCTAAAGAAAGGGGCGTGGCCACCATTAAAGTCAAAGCGCAGCATGGGGCGCTTTTACAAGGAAAAAATTTGTTTGTCAACTTAAACATATGCTTTTTTTTTTGTAAAAGTGCCCCATCCAGAGCTTTCATTTTAATGGCAGCTGCGCACCTTTCTTTAGATGCGGGTGTCCTAAAGGAAAGGGCGTGGCCGCCATTAAAGTGAAAACGTGGCATAGGGCGCTTTTACAAGCAAGCATTTGGAGTGCAATAGGTCTCGCATTTGCAAAAGTTTTAGCTATCATCATTGTAAATGACAATGCCTTTTATTTATGTTTTAAAAACAAAAACATAAATAAAAGGCATTGTCATTTACAATACCAATAGCTTAAACTTGCGTAAATGCGAGATCTATTGCATTGTAAATGCTTGTTTGTCTTTCTTTCCCTTTTGTGTGTTTTTCCCTCTTTTGCTCTCGGTAAATGTCTGATGAAGACAAAAGTGCCGGTCCTCAAACATGTATGCCGGTGACCTTCACCCAAATAAAGAACTGCATGAGCCGCATATGCTCCCTGCGCGTGCAGGGCATTTTGATGATGTGTGAACTGTGCACACAAACATGCAGGAATCCTGTGCAGCCGTGGCCCATGCAGATAAGAGCGGTGGGGGTGGGGGATTTCAGCAGACACGACGGTGGAAAATTAGTTATTTATTTAATTTTCTCTTGTGGTCCTCTGTCGAATTCCCCCCAACCGGGCCCACCGCTCTTACCTGCAAGGGCCACTCCTGGTGCTGTTGTGTCTTAGGATTTACCGCACTGGGACCATCATTCAGCCACAGAGACCAGCTGTTGGTAACCACTACTGGGTGTGTCTTTGATGCTGTAGGCACAGTCCTGGAGCAGACGGAGAGTGTCTGCAAGCACTAAATAGTCCGAGGGAAGGGGGTGAGGCACTCTGCTCACTCACTCTTCACTGGAATGGCAGGTGTTTGGTGACACCAGTAAACACAACAGATGCATGGACTGCTGGTGGATTATCCATTCTGGGCGGTTGGTTGTTGGGGTGACCTGACATCTGTCCATGGGGCACATTCTCAAAAGTAAATAAATACACTGCTTATGTCACTAATGGCCTCCTTCCCAGTCTTTGGGCGCCACATTTGCGAAAACAAACTATCAAAGCTCAGAAATGGAGGAAGAGGACTCTGCTTTGGAACCATTGCTACAGTAAGGATCTGAGAGTAAGGTCAGTGCTTTCATAAATAAGTACACAGCCTGTCTTCAGTCATGTCCTTAACAAAAACACAGGGAACGATGGGAAAGCCCATTTGATGGAAAAGCAAAATACCTCAAATTCTGACATCACTCTCACACTCCTCACCGACGCGCAGGCACCCACTACTGAAAATACTCAACTATCCTTCGCAGAGTACCCGTAAGATACTACAGAAAGCATTTCTACACCTCTCACATACTTGAAGTCTTTCCCCACTGACAGCATTGCTACACCAGTCAGAGTAGCAGTCACTCCCTAGCAGAAGTACTTTCGACTCCTTACAATTCTACAGCCAGACCTAAAATCACTGGATCAGAAGGACAGCCAGCAGACCTGGAAGCTCCTACTCCCCTCACAAAGTAGTCATAGTCCACAGCAGAAAACACACTGGCAAAGCCAATAAGTCTGGCTTATGTTTGCAATTATAAGCCAGACTGATTGGTATTGCCATAGCTTGAATTTTTAAATGCATGCTTTGTCCGCATGTTTTTTAGACAAATTATTTTCCCGCAGCAACGTCACCGTGAATGGAAAACTTAAACCGGCAGGCAGGCTGAATCAGTATTCGTAGCATTAAAAAGTGGAGATTTGGTCATGAAAAACTTGCAAATTATTAACTCTTTTGAAAAATCAACTCTCATTGTTGGCACATCCACTGCATTCATACGTCACTAGTAAAAATGATTCTGAAGATTTACTGACAGTGCACTGTTTCAAAATTTACAGTTCATCTGTGAAAAATACATGCATTTCTAATTTTGTAGTATTGACTATGAGTATGGCTATATTGGATATACCACAGACAAATGCAGTTTATTTATTCCTAAAAACGTCTGACTTGCACGCAGAGAAAGCACACATTCTTTCAAGTGTGATCTTGTAGACCTTGGTACTGATTGGTCAACGGGGTGCCTGCGAAGGGTCCCTAATGTATTTTTTTCCATTTAAAATCACATGGTGAAGCTTTGAGCATCAACACCGCGAAACGTGCTGCATGAACCAACACCAAAAACGGAATGGAGACAGAGCTTCTACTGAAGGAGTTGCCTTGTTTGAAATATTGAAAAGCCATCTACTGCTTAACAAGAAGCGCAAGCTTCAAATCATGTTTAGCAATATTGGCAGTTGACTTTACAATCCATTGTGAGAAGCTTGTCAGATTTTTTGACAGAAGCTGATTTCTTTTGTTGAATTGATTCTTTAGTCAAGGAAACAGTTGGACGATGTGGGATGATGTTAAGCATCATGATGGGGAAACAACCGTTACAACGCATGCATTACAACGCATGCTTTTACCCCGCATGCCATTACAACGAAAATGGCTTGCTGTAGGGGGTGTAAGGTGTTGGATTTAACTCCACCTTCCCTACTGTTGCACAGACTGGGGTTGGAATAGTAAATTATACTATTCCAAACTTCAGCGCACCCCGACAGCAAGTCAATGTAACAAATTGCGTTCTAGCGGCATGCGGGGTAAAAGCATGCATTGTAACATCATACAACCCTCAGGGTGATACAATGAACACAGGGAAAAAGAAAAAGTTACATGATATGCCGAAGCCATGCCGTGTGCCTTGTACGAATGGGGCACAGCAATAGGACACGTCCTTTGGATGTTACATGCCGGGTTACTTTGGGCGAAGGGCATGGAGGAATGCCTCTTAGAACATGCAGTACCTTCTGGGCATTGCTCATGCTCTGTGTGTTGTGAGGATACGGGTTCTGAGCAAAAGGCGTGGTTGACGGCCACGCCCCTACCAACTACTTGTAGGACAGGCCTAAATTGAATTCCCGGTGAATACTGTGGGAAGTGGTACAAGGCAACGTTATGTCGAATGGATTTTCCTATTGGCTACTACAAAAGTTTCTCAGGACACTGCAGATGTTAAAGATACTGAGCACATGGCATGGCCTGTGCCTTGTGCCTGAATCATTGGCCAAGTGGCATATCTTGTAGCTGCTGGAGGTGGACGTACTTGACGCAGCTGAAGGCCAAGCCATGTGCCATCATGTGGTGGCACTGAGGGGAAGGTGTATGACACACATAGCCTGGCCTATATTCATGCCTTATTTTCTAGTGAATTGATGTCAAGGATAATGTACACAGGACATGGCCAAAGGCCTTGTCTTAAGTGGAGGTGAGTGAGGGAATGACTTCCTAACTGGGATAGCACATGATCAATGACATCATTGCCTATATCAACAACACAGCCTTGGTCTCGTGTACCTTACGTCATTGTATTTAGCTTTCAGTGTAGAGGGCTGTTGCATGTAGTGCTCATGTATGTACTGAGTAGGGTCATAACGAAAAGCCATATTTTGCACATACCATATTATAATGTGCTTTATGCCTCCAAGGCATGTGCATGCAACGTATGTGGCTAAACGCCATGGCCTGTGTGCCTGGCATATATATGTGTGTTTTTCCTCCTATATGTAGTAGTCACACAGCTCATTCCAAGACCTTACCCTGGGTCCACCAGATAGTGCTATTCAGGCAGTGGCACAGAGCATGGCTGAAGACCATGGCAGGTGTGCACTATATGAGTGGGGACACGATCATTTTCCCTGGGCCCCTGGTGCTATATGAAGCTCGAATTATGTAACTGATGATGTCATGCAGTATGTGATATTAGAGATTTTATAATTTGTGATGTCAACTGTGATGTCATGTGTGAGGTCATCAGCAATGCAGAGGTGGAGAAATCATGATTGTGCAACTAACCTTAATTGTAGAATTTCACGTTTTTAGACTTTCATTCTTAACTATAATATCATTGATTTTCATGGATGAGAAAAAATGGGGGGGAATGATAAAATGTGAGTGTGAAAATGAGTACAAAATTAAGAATGCATAAATTGAAAGTAAAAATAAATTCAGTCAATGGTAAATAAATACATATGCTTTCAAATGTGCATGGCATCACAGTCCAGCTTTTACTAATGCATACATTTTAAAGCTTCATTGCACGACTTTGTGCATAATGTATTTGTTATTTTCTTATGCGCCTTTCATTCTCTGCTTAGTGCTTCGGGATGTCTTCCTTCAATGTTCACTGAGTGACTTCCTGTTTCTTCCATCTCTCACTCCAAGCTGGCAGGCAGTCACGAGTCAGTGAATTAGTCATTGTTAATAAATGATATAGGATATATCTGACTCCTTGACACAAGCTGCTGTTTGTTCTTCACTTCTGAGTGCGGTGCTGTGACATTTCTAGTTAGAACGTTTAGCTGTTAAGGGGGCCGAGTGTTTGCTTCTGCTCTAGAAGTGTGAAGGCAGGGTGCAGCTCTGTGTCAGTGCCAGTGTTATTGCTCCGTGAAAAGAATGCACTTAAGTGGTAAAAGATAGCTAGAAGTCTCAGAAATGAAGGAAAATAGAAACGATTTTAAAGACTGACATATTACATTTCTTCCTCTAGCAAGTATGTAACCAGAGACTGATTGACAGAGAAGCCAATAATCTCCTCGTGTAGATGTCTGTCTGTGCAGAACTGAGACCATTGGCCCGATCTACTAAATTATTTTCAGAATTCTCAAAGTATCCCAGGATTACTGATGGGATTCTGCGACAAGTGCATCTTCACAGGAGTGCTAGTGCATAAATGGATAGTTATGCTTAATTGTACTTGGCGTTGCTTGTATAAATACGTAGCAAGCGTGCATTTGCAAATGGCAAACGTTTTCCCCTGCGGTCTACAAGATTTTTTGGGGCGAACCCTCTTGATTTGCACCCTGGATTGAGATTTACTTCTGCCCTTGACAAGAGAATGGACCATATGTAGACATCCATAGCGGTCTGCCAGCCTCAATGTCAAATTGGCTTCACCAGCAGGAAGGGAGTATGTGTGGTAGAAAAATATTGCTGTTCTGCCAAGCCATGGCAGCATGACAGACTGGTTGGCAGTTTTGTTTTATTTTTCAGAGACAAACGCCAAAGCAGGATGTTATACCTGGCGTCCTTATGGTGGTATTCCTCCCGACTTTTTTTTGCTTTTTACCTCCTGTTTTTGCTGATTCTTTTTGATGGCCTTGGGACTCTGAACACTTTACCGCTGCTAATCAATGCTAAAGTGCATGTGCTTCTTCCTTAAACGTGTGTAGTTTGTGTATACCTGTCGGCATATTTAATTTACTTGTAAGCCCCTTGTAAAGTGATATACCATATACCCAGGGCCTGTAAGTTAAATGCCACTAGTAGGCTGCAGCACTGATTGTGCCACCCACAGAAGTAGTCTTTCTAAACCTGTCTCAGGCCTGCCACTGCAGTGCCTGTATGTGCAGTTTACTGTCACTTCGACATGGTTTTAAAGCTATTTGCCAAGCCTTAAACTCTCCTTTTATTACATATGTCACCCCTAAGGTAGGCCCTAGTTAACCCTTAAGGGCAGGGTGCTATGTAAGTAAAAGGTAGGACATCTACTGTGATGCTTTACCTGTCCTGGTAGTGTCAAACAGCTACATTCATTTTTCACTACTGTGAGACCTACCCTCTCATAATTTAGCATTGGGAATTCCATAATGCCTTTTTAAGTAATAATTCCTGATCAGAGAGGAGTAGGGTTTTCATATTTTATATCTTTGGATTGGCAATGACAAATCCTCCTTACTGGTAAAGTTGAATTTAACATTACTTGTTTAGAAATGCCACTTTTGGAAAGTGGACATTTCTCTTCACTTACTGCTTTGTGTCCCTGACAGCCTGTCTCCAATATAGACCTGGGCTGGGTGACAACTACATAGGTGCATTCCCTTTAGACAGCCACAAAACAGAATGCTCAACTGCATCTACATTCATCTGCAGTCAGATGAGTCTACCTTGGCAGGGAGGAATGAGAGGGGCTAACACTAACACTTCAATAGATAGTATCCTGTCCTCACAGAAAGGACTGATTACCCCACCACAGATAGTCTGGGTTGAAAGGGATTCTTGTGCACTTCAGAGAGATCCTTTGAATTTACCCCCTACATCAAAGGCACTTTTAGGTATGAGTACTATTTTTCAGAATTCTCAAAGTATTCCAGGATTACTCATGGGATTCTGCAGCAAGTGCAGCTTCACAGGAGTACTAGTGTATAAATGGATAGTTATGCTTAATTGTACTTGGTGTTGCTTGTATAAATACTTAGCAAACATGCATTTGTAAATGGCAAATTGTTTCCCCAGCGGCCAACAATGTTTTGGGGGATGAGCCCTCTTGATTTGCACCCTGGATTGAGATTTGCTTCTGCCCTTGACAAGAGAATGGACCGTATTTAGACATCCATAGCGGTCTGCCGGCCTCAATGTCAAATTGGCTTCACCAGCAGGCAGTGGTCCCACAGACCACTGCCTGCTCTTAAAAAACTGTAACTGAAACATTTAATTTTTATTTTTGAAACGCATTTCGTTTTCCTTGAAGGAAAACAGGCCGCATTTAAAAAAAAGTTGCTTTATATAAAAAGCAAACACAGACATGGGGGTCTGCTGGTGTCCCCAGCAGGCCACCTTCCCTGTGTTATTTCCCATTCCCAATAGGTCTCAAAATGCGACCTGCCTCATGAATATCGATGAGGCAGTTCATTTGCGACCCCATTGGGAATGGCAAAATGTGTCTGAGACACATTAGTACATTTCCTTACAAAAAGAAATGGTCGTACATCTGCTGCCATTACATAGTCCTTCTGCGTTGAGGTATCACAGATTCGGAGTCCTCATTGGAAAGTTATTGATGTGATGTTGAATGCCAGAGGCAGAGACCCCTTTTCAGGGGAACGAGTCCCTTTAAATGGCATCCTTCCTTATTTACAGTGCATACGCTCAGCTGGGCAGATGAAGGCACTATTGCATGGTTTCAGGCTGCAGACTGTTCCTGCTTTGGCAGTTCACACACTCTCCCAAATCTGAGGTGGATGCCTTACTGACCTCAGTTGCCCGCAGTCTAATGCAGTGAAGTGCAAAAAAATCTTCAAGGCGGAGGCCACATACGGAAATATGCTTTGGCAAAGATATGAGGTGGAAATACTAGTGGCCTAGTGGCTAAGGTCTTAGATACTCGGCATTAAAGTTAAATGTTTAGTTCCTTCTGTGCCCATGGATCAAGTGTCTGTTAAAGACTATTTCCATTTCAATACATATAAAGCTTCTTAAATAATTATGCTTCAGGGGACTATGGGGATACAGCCGTCCGTCATTATCAGGTACAGGCATCCTATCATGACATCTCCTTCTGCTTCTTTCTGTTGTGTGGTGCTAGTGAGGGCAGAAGTGGTGCATTATTTGGGACTGCATGATATGTATGTGAGCCAGTGGCAGCTTCTCCAATTTTGGAGTGGTGAGGCAACGTGGAGCAACCCAAAAGTGGGGGAGACGAAGGTAAGAGAAAAATAATGTAAAAAAGAAACTTACCTGCCCCTGCGCCCGCCGCCTCTGTGCTCCTTTCCTGACGCCGGTTACGCTGCACAGCCTCCCAGGGGGCAATCACAGAGCTGCTTTCATGCTGGTAATACCTGAATGAGAGCAGCGCTGTGCTTGGCCTGAGCGGTCTGACTTGACTCTTGCTCAGGCCTAGGGGGGCAGGGGATTTTCTTTAACCCGGCTGTTGCAACACAGCTGGGTTGGAGAAATATGAGTGCGCATGTCTGTCTCGCTGGCCTAAGACGACCGGCCAAACAGACATGCGCACTTACAAGTGCCCAACACTCCTCCCTAAACCGTGACGCTCAGCAGGATGGCTCCACGCCTGCCCCAACCTCGGCTGGCAGTAATTAAAAATAAAATGATAATAAAATGGTTTTATCATCATTTTATGTTTCAGTGGGGTGACGCTCCTCCGCTATAATGGAGGAGCCGCCTCTGAGTGAGTACTGATGTTGCCATGGTCTTGGTTTGCTTGAAGGAATATATGGCACTTTAGGGTCTACATGAGCTTTCAGCATCCGTCTCAGTGTACTTTGTATTTTGCTGCATTCCAACACCGTTTTCATGGTGATAGATCAGTCCTCTGGTAACAGTGCACTAGGAATGTCCGTCTGTCCAGTAACCTCTTTCATTGTATCATATTGTATATGGAGAGACTCCATGTTTAATTTCTGCATGCCAGAGAAAATAACTAGACACATCATGGCTGCGGCCAGATGTAATCGATTTGTTTTTTCTTCTCCTGCTGGATGACAGAAACAGTTGTCCCTGTGTTCTTTGGATGTGCCAGTTCGGGTCTTGCTCTGACATCAGTAGGGACTCGGCTCCAATGGTTGGTATAAGGGCATAGCTTTTGTTGTTGCAGCAAGCGCAGTGGCAATGAGGCCTGAGACCTGATGGGTCCCACTCCTTATTGCTGTATTTTATCATTCAAACAGTAACTAAGGGGGCATTTTCTTCCTAGCGCTAGGCTGATAACACATTGACTATGCTACTGGATTGGTATTATGTTTTACTTTCACAATATGTTTTTTGTCTGAAATGCAGTTTCCAGGGGAGCATTTTTTGCAGTCAGGCTTTAAGGCCTAGTATTTTTTTAATTCTTAGTTCTTCTTCCTGTGTCTTTTTGCTTGTGTGTCTTTTTGCTTGGTGGTTGCAGGTTTTGTCTCTGCCTTGCAGCTTCACGGTTTTCCCGCTTCTGGGCCTTCTGATCCCTTCAAAATGATCAGGGGTTGCCTCTGGGCTGGGGATGTTTCCCTCGCAAAATTTCTTGGTTACCTTTTATCTGAGCTGCTATGCACAGCTCTTTTTTTCTAATAGAGCTCTTTTGCTACTTTTTGTTCCTTAGTTCTCCTGCCATTACTGCTGTTGTTCCTGTGTGGTTTCTGGCTAGTCATTTTTAGGTCGCTGCTCGCCTTGGCGAGATCTATTGTAGTCGACTTGGTTGCCGAAGGGTGACAGGAGATGTGCACTTGCCCAGACAGCCTATGTGCACGCTCACGGCGTGTCTTCTGTGGCAATCTTAGCTTGAGCTCGGACAGCCCATGTGCACGCTCAGGGCATGGCGCACTTTCGCGTTCCCTTATGGCTCACTTTCACTTTTCCTCCCTGCGGCCTTTCAGCGCAAGATGTGCACACGTTAGCTGTGCGGGCACGGCGCTTCAGCACGCTTTCACTTTGTTTACGGCGTTTCAGCAGCGGGTGTAGGTCTGGCAGCCTCGTTTCCAGTCTGCCCCTGAAACAAGCCGCCGCTGCTGAAGTGAAGATGGTGCCCACAGGGGAAATGGGTGGCGGGGGCACTCGCGTAGTCCGCATCCTAAAGTCGGACTCGGGTTACGGCTTAAATGTGCGCCGGCAGGTGAGTGAGGGCGGCCAGCTGCGGATCATTGGAGGAGAGCTGTACGTGCTGCTCCAGCAATGGTGGTTAGCGCTGGTTGCCGGGACGCAGAGATGGCTTCCACCGGGGTGCTCCCCTTCATCAGAGGCGTTGATCTGAGCGGTAAGGACTTTAAGGTGAGAAGGGCAACTAACTGCCTCACCTTGTTAGCCTGACCGGCATGTTGTGTTTGGGATGCAGGAAATGTATGGAGGGTGAGGCCCAAAATATTTCCTGGCTTGCATTGCAGAACATTTGTCAAAGACGTAGTAGTCTACTGTTGTAATGTCCATGATACGGATATGTAAATGTGCCTCGTGTCACTCTCTGAGTTGTTAATATTTTTTTTTGTCTCTCACAAGCTGGTATTTGTAGTTTGGGTTGGTAACGCGTAACACAGGTCATCATGAAAACTATTTTAAATATTACATTAATTCTGTTAGTTGCAGTCCTGATTTTCATCAGATGAAATTCTACAGAACAACCCGTGTTAATGGTTTCTGAAATAAACAACACAAATGGGCTTTGCTTTCTTGGCGTCACTTAAGTCACCTGGTTCCGTTCTGTGTTGTAAGCATGCTCCGGGGTGTTTACGTTGGCAGTGTTTAGCTATGAATGATCCCCTTCCCAATATATGTTAACAGACATTTTGGCGCAAGTTGGTGTGCAAGTACAGGGTCAATTTTTTAAAATATGTATATCTTTGCTGTCAGTTTTCGTGCTAACTGCTCAGTAGCAGGTGTTCAACAGGTTACTTCAAGGGAATGATTGTCAGTAATGTGGTCGTCAATTGGAGTGTTTAGGGCGTATATAACACGCAGCTTTTAGACTGCACTCTTCCTGTTAGTAAATCAGTTTTTCCTGGCACTCCAGTGTACACTCTTCATACTATCCCGAAGGTGTAGAATTCCAATTTTGCATGTTTGTTAATATATCTCTCTGTTTGTATGCGGGACGCGAGTAGATTGTCGTCCAACCGATTCACTCCCCCTGATTGTAACTATCTACATGTGATATTAAACCTGCCTGGAGGGGGGGGGGGTATCCTAAATAGTTGACTGTTCGCCAGCATGAAAACCAAACAGTGATCAGTATTCCAGTCAGAGGCTTCTAGCCAAGATAGCTTAGTTGTCACCTAGTAGCGAAATGGGAACCATAGATTTCAACACAGTTAGGGTCTTACTTGTTTCTCAGATCTGTTGGATATTTGCAGTCCTACAATAACATGCATTTGCAATGCAACATGTCTCGCATTTGCGCGAGTTTAAGCTATTGGCATTGAAAAGGACAATGCGTTTTATTTATGTTTCAAAAACCAAAAACATAAATAAAACGTATTGTCATTTACAATGCCAATAGCTCAAACTCGTGTAAAGGCGAGACCTGTTGCATTGTAAATGCTTGTTTACATATAGTGTCATACTATGCTGGGATTTGCTTCTTCCTACTGCTTTTCTCCTTTTATTTCACTTATGTTGCTTGTATATTTCATTGCTTGAACAGTGGGATAATTTTGTTGGCTGCAACTTGAGGCTTGATTCAGGTCCCTTCCTTTGGGGCAGTTCAACTTTGTGTGGATGATTCTCAAATTGTGATCTTTACGCTGTGGTTTACATCTGTGCTGGAAGTGTTTCTTTGATTTCTGTCTGAGAAGTCTGGTGTGGCTTCTGGGTACATCCTCACGTTAGAACTGTGGCAAGGAGGACAGAAGAGGTTGTAATGTCTCAATCACGTATTGATAATCTCAACTCCGAGTCCAAGCATCCTCTTGACAGTCCTCCAGTTATCCCTCCCTCGGGCTTCTGCCTCACAGTTTCTCCTGCTTGGCTTATACAGGAAGTGTTGATACTTTACAGGAAGTTGTATCTGGGAGGAGGGCCTGTTAAAAAAATTAGGAAAAGTTTATGACTACTTACAAAGTTTATAACTTCTTATAAACTTAAGGTCCTACTTGTTGAGATCAGTATTTACATCGAATAATATTTTAATAATAAGCTTCTTCACCTAAAGGTTTGCTCTGTTAGTGCCATCAACTAACTGAAGACCAACTTCACCCTTCTATTAAACTGAATGCAAAATGCCTACCTAAAACTTAATTGCCCCGCACTAGCAACTGACAAGCTGAGGTTGTGAAATGGCTAACCACCAAAAACCAGGACAGATTCACACCTCCTCTCACCATAAATACTACATCACTAAGATTAGTTCATGACACTGACCTTTACCTTCAAGAGACACATAAAAAGAAAGCCAGCCACTCCACTGATATTTGTGGCACAGGTAACACTGAACCATAGTAGACCTTATGGAGGAGACACTGACCTCCGTCAGTGGGGAGTCTGGCGTAAAGGAAACGCAAAATAGAGTGATTCAGTGGACAACAATTTGGACTGTGAATCTACTGTTCTTTTTTTTGTTTTTAGCAAATTCACTGGTATCGCCCTGCTTTAAAAAATTCAAGTCACTTTTAAACTTTGTGTCAAATCCAGCTTAATGTGTTGCCTGTTGCTCTCCAGGGACGGAAGACATTGTCACTGTAGTTCTTTTTGTTGCTATTGCACGCTAGACATTCATCCTGCAGGGCTCCCTTATCATTTTGAAAGAACACCCTTAATTAATAACAATGTACACAAATCTGTAACACTTTTGGTGCTATTGCTTGGAAAATTCTGCCAAAAGCTGAAAGCAGTCTCTTTACCACCTAGCACTGTTCTCATCGTTTTTGAGCCTCAAATTAAACAATACCAAAAAACGAGGTAACTATATGTAGAGAGGGCTCCCACCCAATGTAGAGGTTCACCTAGTGTTTTAGAACAAGGTGCATTTAACCACTTGAGTTGTACTCAATTCTGCATGAGATTCTTATAATTTCTGGTTGATGAGGGCCACAAGTCTGATACGGATTACTGACAGGTTCTGAATATTTTTTGCTTAATTGACTTACTATTTCCAGGCATTTGTCTTGGCTGGAAGGAAAACAAACATGTATCTCACATAAAAAATTACAAGCAGTTGAGCAACGATTATGTGCACCATGCACTAACATTAAAGGGCCAATGAAGTAAGAAAATATTTTTGATTGTCTTTAAATATATCTGGGCAGGGTTGACATCGAGGGTAAAGCTTTCCTGTGGGTTTAACCTACCTAGTCTATGTTGTCACGATATTGAGAGTGGATTTGCCTCGTTGAAGCCAATTATGACGTAAAATGGGGTTAACCAAAGAAGATTTCACCCAAGCCCCACACAAGTCACTGTCAGGCCTGTTCAAATACAAGTTGCAACATCAAAAGAGCATGCATCCATGAAATGATGAAGGGCATTGGGTTAGAAAGCTGAATTTTAGTCAATATTTCAGCTGTCCCCCTTTTCACCGTGATAGTATTGTGCATTACATTTTATGAACAAATAGTAAAGAAGTGCATCTACTGTGTATAAAGTTTCTTATTCCTAGGGTGGAATCTATATCTTCAGAATTGTATTGCCTTAGGCATTCTCTCTCAGCGCGGTTACTCAAACCCAATCTTGTACTTACTAAGGAGATATGTGTCAATGATTCATAGAAAAACTACAAACATGGGGGCTTATTTATGGGATTTTGGCGTAGGACAGCTCGGCAAGGCCCCTTGCTGCACTACTGTAGGCCAAAGTGAAAGGGCAGGAGTGCATCGTATTTAAACAATACGGTGCATTCTTGTCCTTTCTCCCTGCGCTGCCGCTGTTTTGGCAGCATAGCGCCAACGGGATGCCTATGCTGCATGCAGGATTGATTTTGTGCAGGAAGGGGCACCTTCCTGCACAAAAACAATCATAAGATGCAGAATGCAGCAGACAAATAAAGAGGTAAAAATGAGGAGAAATAAACATATTTCTCCTTGTTACACCTCACCTCGGGAGGTGTACAGGTTTGGCGCTTCCCCAGGTTTACATCACTTTGTAAATCTGAGGCAGCATCAAATTCCATGGGTGCTGCGTGGGAAAAGCCACCGCAACACCCGTGGAATGCCTCCTGGGTGCAGAGTAAGGCGATGCAGTGATTTGCACTGCTTCACCTTATGCATGATTTATGAGCCCACTCAAAGCCAGGCAGGATGGCTTTGCATTGCTTCGTAAATCGGAATGAGACCCCTGCATTGAGTATATACCACTTTACGTGGTGCAAAAGTAACGCAGGGCTCTCATAAATAAGCCCCATGGGCCATACAAGTAACTTAAGATCTATTTAGTTGCAATATGTTCAGTATTCATTTTTTTTTAGCAAAACAAATAAACCATAAAACTGCAGGACTGTAATAAAATACATGTAAACACATGATTTGGCGTGCATGGTTATTTATCACAAATTGAAACACAATATATATATATTCAGAGTCATTACGAATATTTTAACATACAATAAACAAAGCTGATATTTACTTTTTGCATTTCTAAAAATCTTGAAATAGTGATTAAAGCAAGCATTTTATTTGTTTATTTATTACATTTACATAGGCCACTTGCCACACAACAGTTTCAGAGTGCTTGATGAAGATAAGCAGAGACTGAAGAATGTTAGAGAACCAGAAGGCTTGGGGAGATAATGGAGTTAGAGACAGAAGTTCGGGAACATGCAAGTTAAATTAGAAGTCTGAAAGATAAATTGTGATGTCTCTATGGAATAGAACTAAACGCATCTGGGCCTTCAGTGATCAGACAGATAATCTCAGAGCTACACACCTCTAACATCAAGATCTTAGTTGCAGAATGCCTTTTATCTTGTTTTAGAGTGGGAGATGTGATTTGCTGGTTGCAACAATAGATGTGGAGAAGAGGAGTCGGAATTAAACCAATTTTTGGGGGTCAAACCCCTATTTTGTTTTAGTTCTGGCCTATCGATAACTTTCTTTGTTTCGCAAGTCACACATATAAAAGAAATCATAAATGAAAATACATACATATATACCTACCTGGAATGGTTTGAGTTCACATCTCTTGATCCATTGGTCTGTTTACCTGTCATTCACATATTGCTTCTAGCATGGGTCAGCCCAGTTCATCTATTGTCGCTCTTGCACTGTGATGGCATGTTATCCTGATCACGCGTGCATCACCTCCTAAAAAGAAGCATGCTTCAGTGCAAGGGCATGTGTGCCAATATTTTAGCGAATGCTTATGTCTTTCCTTACGTTATCCTTTTTTCCACTTTTTATCTATCCTGGCATTTTAAACTACATTTTCACTTTACAGTGTTTTTCTTTACACCAATGAGAACCATATATTCCTGTGATGTTAGTTAAAACTAAAAAGGGTTTCCATTCCTGTTCTGGGTATTCCTGCCTCCTTGAAATTCCTCGTACGTCTTTATTAACTTAATAGGTTCACGTTAAGTGTTAGGTTTTCATTTATCTACAGGTCCAATACACATAGGAAACCATTACCTATGGAAACTGTTCTTGTTTTTATAGATGGGGAGAATAAAACTTTGTAGTTGGAATATTGCAGGCTTAAATGACAGAAATAAAAGGGCACAATTATTCCAACTTTTGCGGCAGGATCCTGTCGATATTTTATGTCTACAAGAGACGCATATTTCTGAATCTGATAAAGAACTGCTTAATATCCCAGGATATAATGTTATTATAGCAACATCACAAACAACTAAAACACGCGGGGTTGCCATTCTTGTAAAGCCCTTAATCGGTGATCCTATTCGTACATTGGCCGATAGTCATGGCAGGTGGGCCATAGCTCAATTAAAATCTGGTCTTGTAATTTGTGCAATTTATGGCTCAAACCTGGATGATCCCCTACTCTTTAGAGATCTAGAGTTGGAACTAGCCTCTTGGTCTGGACCCCTCATTTTATGTGGGGATTTAAACATAGCTACAGGGAGTCATTTTTGTAATCAAAACTCTATTAATTACAAGGGACGTAAACCTAAGGTATATAGGGCTTTGCGTCAACTGATGGACAGCCATAATTTACGGGATATATGGGGGCTAAAAAAGAAAAATGATGACGGATTTACTTATTTCTCTTATCCACACAACAAGTATGTCCGAATTGACTATATTATGTCATCATTAGAGCTCCAGCTCTTGGTAGATATAATTAAATCCCCGAAAACGATCTCAGATCATAATGCACTTACCCTAATATTTGATTCCCCAAACGATACGAAGCCGAAAACGCAATGGTCCTTTGATAGAAAGCTACTTGTTAATTATCAATATATAGCCCATATTACATCTTGGGCCCAGGAATATTTCGACTGTAATCAGTTTAGTGCTTCCAGACTGATCGTCTGGGACTGTTTTAAAGCTGCATTAAGGGGGGAGACTATTGCGTTCGTTGCTAAACGTAAAAAGATTGAAGATAATATTAATTTGAGTTTAATGAGAGAATTGTCAAACCTCGAGACACAGCATGCTACCCAGATACATCAGGGAGCTCCAACTCTCGATACTCTTCAAAAAATACTGGTATTAAAAGCTGAAATTAACAATACCCTAACTAGGAAAGCGGTAGAAACATATGAAGCTAATAAAAACAGGTTATATGAGTCTGGAGAGAATGTAGGCAGACATTTAGCTCTTCGAACACGTCAAAAATTATCACAAAACAAGATCCAGAAGATTGAGTATGAGGGTCAGGAATATGAATCTTCAAGCGAGATAGTAGAGGCATTTAGAAAATATTACCAAAAACTGTATCATAATGATAATCCACACTCTGAGAATGCCTTAAAAACTTTTTTTTAAAAATGGCTATCGGGTCAGGACCTTAACCCGGTGGTTGATGATCTAGTTAAAGAAGATCTCGAAAGAGAAATTTCAATGTCGGAACTGGAAACTGCACTCTACGATTTAGCAAATGGGAAGGCTGCCGGACCGGATAAAATTCCACTTGATCTTTATAAGGCGCTTGGCAAACAAATTCTACCTTATCTACTGGACTTGTTTTTGGGGGTTCAGTATCACTCACTTCCACCGGAGTCCTGGAAACATACCAACATAGCCATTTTCCTGAAAAAAGGTAAACCCCCACATAATCCATCCTCCTATAGACCTATATCGTTGATAAACTCTGATTCAAAATTATATGCTAAAATTCTAGCTAATCGGTTGAGTGGGATCATCGAACATCTTGTCTCCCCATGGCAACACGGCTTTGTTCCAGGTAGGGGTACCACTGATCATACGCGGAGAGCCATTACCCTCTTTAATATCATGGGCAGCATGGGGGGCGAGATGTCGATGATCCTTCTCGACGCCGAGAAGGCATTTGACCGCGTATCATGGAGCTTTCTTTGGAACATTTTGGATTTTAACAACTTTGGGAATAAATTCATTAGAGCTATAAAATCCCTGTATATTGATCCTAAAGCAAAAGTCTCCATTGGCGGTGTCGAGTCGGAGCTTGTTGATATACAAAGAGGTACGAGACAAGGATGTCCTTGCTCTCCTATATTATTTTCTCTTTACATTAACCCATTAATTGTCAAACTGCTTTCCTCACCCGTTATTCGGCCTATTGATATTGGTGTGTTATCAACGAAAGTATTGGCCTATGCTGATGATGTAGCCATTTTAACGACAAACCCCGCTGAGGCCATTCAGGAAATCGAATCAATCACTCAGTCCTTCGGACTCTTTTCAGGCTATTCCCTCAACAAGGACAAAACAATGGTTCTGTGCACAAATAATACTGTCTTTGATAGCCCCCTAAGAGTTGAACAAGCTACTTACTTAGGCATTTGTCTCTCTTCTGATGTAAGTGAAATTGATCATCTTAACTATACTCCCTTGATTAATAAAATTAAGGTTGACCTTAGGAGAATAGATAATTTACATCTATCTATAATTGGCAGGGCCAATTATTTAAAAATGAATATTTTCCCAAGAATACTCTATCTGTTTCGAGCAATACCGCTTTTACCCCGAGATAGTTTTATTAAGATTATTGATTCCTCCATGTCCAAGTTTATATGGAGCTTTGGAAAGATCAGAAGAGCCCTATCGTTTTTGACTCTACCCCAGAGGAGAGGTGGGCTCGGGATTCCCAGTTTAAAATTATACTTATGGGCAACATTCGTTCAACAAATGGCTCCCCTATTTAGATGTAAAACGATCATCTCGCCTAGTATGGATTATTATATCCCTTCTATTTATGAGCTAAGTCTTGGAAATAAATGTCAAGGGTTATTTTTAAGGCAGGTTGAGCAACTATACTACAAAAAAATCAAATTAAGGGTAGTCACAGATGCTTGGAAGGTTTGGAAATCTGTATCTAAATATTTATCGATTCCAAAATATTCGAAATATACTCCCTTATGGCATAGTGCAATTATACCTGCTAGTCTTAACGATTCTACCACCCATAGGTGGGAACTTTTAGGTATTAAAACAGTGGATGATTTCTTTGGCAATGACATCACTTTGTCATTTGAACGGTTACAACAGAAATTTAATGTTCCTTCCACTGATTTTTTGAAATACCTGCAGGTGTTTACAAGCATTCGTGACCGGACGCCCAGTATTAAATTGGATGACATCAAGCTGTTCTCTATTATTGGGAAACATTCCACTAGGATCGGCACCTTTTATCAACTGCTGATCCAAAATACTTCAGATGATTTAGAACGGGTTGAACAGACCTGGGCTATAAGATTAGCTAATCCAAATGTTGATGTTGATCTTTCCCTGGCTCTTTCATCTGAGCTCTTTATTCCTTCGAATCTTAAAGCCCAATATTACAGAGTTCTTTATAACCTCTATTTTACCCCCGCAAAGCTATTTTCTTGGGGTCTTCGGGCTGATGATAACTGTCCGAGATGTTATCAACCCCAAGCGAATTTAGTACATATGTTTGCAAGTTGTCCCAAATTAGATTTATTAAAAGCTTCGCTTATGGGCTTTTGGAACCGATTATTTGGTCATCACATTCAAGACTCTACAACTCTTTATTTATTGGGACATTATGAATCGCTTGGTCATAATATTGAAGAACAAAGGATACTTTTTTTGGGTACTGCTATTTTTCGTATTATTTTAGCTGCACGGTGGAAAGACACAGATTCACCTACTTTTCAGATGTGGCTTAGCCGATTTTTAGCAACATATAAACAGGAGCTTTTAATTTATAGCTCTAGAGGTAAAAAAGCCCGGCTTTTCGGGGCCCAGATTTGGGCTCCTATTTCTAAATGGTATTTGAAACATAGATCCAATGATCCACCTCTTTTGAACTAAACAAGTTAGCTGTTGGGTTTTATATATGCTTATTTGTTTAAATTTTGATTTGAATCCTTATTTCAGATTTGCTATTGTATTACTATGTACTGTATGACGTATTATGTTGTATGAATTTTTGCTCGATTAAAAAAAAAAAAAAAAAGGAAACCATTACCTAGATAATATTTACCAAATCTGAAAACTGAAACGTTTTGAAAAATGTTGATGTCCCCTGGTCAGACTGCAAGGCAGTATTTTTTTACAGTTATATTCCCTAGCCCTTTACCTCGCAGCTGCACATCTATTTTCCTTAACTGACCTTTGTCTAAGCTCAAACCAGATAAAATGTGGACTACCCTAGGTACATCTGCTCTGGCCCCCACTAACCCTTTTCAACAAAATATGTCTGCATTTGAGGGCTGGATCACCTCTTCATTAGATTCTCATATTCCAATTAAGATAATGAGTCATCATTCGTCTACTCCAACCAACCCTTTATTTGCCTCAGAATTAGCAGATGCTAAGAGAAAATGCAAAAAAGTGGAGCATACTTGCTGAGAATGGTATTCAAATACAGTAAGATGAAATATAAAATAAAGATTAGAAACTATAAGCAACTTACTAAACAGGTGCAAGCTAATTATTTCTCACCTAAGATTAATGATTCAACCAATCTGACCCAGATTGCCATCTTTATTTTTTGTGTGCAAATCTGTTTATTGTAAAAGTCATCAAGTCAGCAAAACAAAGGAAAACAAAGTAGACTATAGACTGCTATACAATGATTCAGTCCAGAAAGGACCATAGGTCTCCCTAACGTTCCCCTCCAGGGGCCCCCGTCAATGTTTTCAGATGTAGGCGGATGAACAAACAGTGAATCAACATTTGGTAATACATTTGCTTCACAAGGGTTGCCACTATAATCGTTCCATCTGCTCCAGATTTTCACCCATTTTTTAGGATAACCCCTCCCCTCATAAACTACTTTTTCAGGGATTATGCACCAGTCCAGTCCTTATCTCTTTTCCAGTCTTCTAATCATGGTGGTTGGTCTGCACCCCATGAGTGGGCGATGTTATGCTTAGCTGCTATAAATTCTAATGCTTTGCAGGTTCACTCCATTTGGGTTAAATCTGAGTCGTCCTAGATATTAAGAAGACACGATTTGGAAGTTGTCTCCAAATTACCCCCACTAACATTATGCATACATTCGACAACCTTTGCCCAATAGGGCTGCAACACAGGGCACTCCCATAAGATCTGAAAAAAGGTTCCCAGATTTCCTGTGACAGTGTGGATCCGTGGTCTTGCCCATTTTAACTAGTGATGTGCTGGAGTAGTAGGATCTATGTAAGATTTTTAGCTGTATTAAACAGAACCGGGAAAAAAGAGCCACTTCTCTGGAGGATGCCAAAGCCCCAGGCCACTCATTGCCCTCAGGACCCTTACGATCTCTCTGTCATTGCGCCTGTAAGTGTAGCAGGGTCTCTGGTGAGTTATTGATAAGTTTTTTCAAAGTGAGTGATATAGCTTTATGGTGCATGTAGGTGTCGAGTAGTCTGTCTTCTAGTGGAGAAGCCCCAGGGAGTGTTGTGCCTGCTGAACTGGATTTCCGCAGGACATATAATTCCTATATGTAACAGTAGGTTTTGGCGGGTGCCAGATTATGCTCAGCTTGTGGGCCTATGAAGGGAATGACTTTACCCTTTGTCCAGAGGTCCCCCACCTTTGACAACCAATAATAACGAATTTTTCAAAGCCAGGTTGTGTCCCCAGAGTGCCTAGACTAGCTTTGTCACACAAGAGAGTGGCTTGTGGTACTTTATCCGTCCATCCAAGGGCTTGAAAGGGTTGTGTGCCAAACATATATTGTAATTTCTGTCGGCCCCGAAGTTGGACTGTGGTGCTTTACCTCATACAGAGCTCTAAGATACCCCCCCAGGTGCATTACATTTCGGTCCATGGGGTATGGTGGCTCAGAAATAGTGAGGTGTATCCAATGATTGACTGCCATTAACTGTGCAGCAGAGTAGTATTTTTGGACGTCTGGGAGGGCAATGCCTCTATCGTACCAACGTCTAGTCAGTTCCTGAAGGATTATCCGCGAAGGAGCACAGTTCCAAAGCAATGTGTGCACCTCAGATTCAATATCTGTGAAATACGAGGGGGGAACCGGATAAGGGATTTGTGAAGTATGTAAAGGAAGTGGGGCAATGCCATCATCTTGTAGAGGCCTGCTCTTCCAACCAGGGATAGGGGTAGCACCTGCCAGTGTTGGATGTCACGTTTGAGGCAGTAAAAAGTTATTAGTGTGATAAAGATTGGGGTAAGCTGTGACAAATATTCCAAGATAACGGAATCCATCTCGGACTATCTGTGCCTCACAGTCACGGGGAAGCCGCGGTACATCCCCGCTAAGGATGTAAAATAGGGAATTTGTCCAACTGATAGTGTATCCGCAATAGTTACCAAATAGGGAAGTATGTGCATGATCCTTTCAAGTGTCGATGGTGGGTTGAAGATATATAGAAGAAAGTCATCAGCGTAAAAAGAGACTCTGTCCTTCCAATCATCCTTCCAGCGGAGCCCTCAAACCAGTTGTGAACAAGGCGGGTTGGACTGTCTTGCCAAACACGGTACATTTTTCATATATTAACTATACTAGAAACAAGGATCATTCCGTTGGAATCATGACTTTCTGGACACCCATGATTGGCTGACTTTTTCTAGCTTCCAGGGTCTAGCAATTAGCGTGGAATGAACAGCTTAAACCCTGGTACGATGCTGTCATTCATCCACGGCCCTGAAGAAGCCCATGTGTTGGGCGAAACACACGGATGAATCCGCCGATCTCTCACACGAGATCCTCGCACTGAGACCTTTTCATGCTTAAAGACGCACCCGTCTTTTCTGGTTCCCCGTTTGCTGGGGGACACATGGGAGTTTTCCCTCCCACATTCCGCCCTTTTTCTGGCTACATTACCCGTACTACGACCCGGACCGATTGAACACTGGCTCTTCGGTTACAGAACCGCCATACTTTGACATACAGCCCTGAAGAGTCACAATTGTAACACGTTGTGACGAAACATGTGTTGGCTGGTCTGTTTTTCACTCTGTATTGATCTGGATTAATATATATAAAAAGATCCTTGCATATGATACATCTGATGTCGATCTCTATAATTTCAAAAACAAGGAAATTTTGATTTCTGTGCCATTACCTATCGGGTACACCTTTACCATTATTCCAATACATGTGCACAGGACCTCACTTCTGTTGGGCGAAACGTGTTGGCTGTGTATGTTTTTTTGCCTTTGAGAAGAAGGAAAATAAATAAAAGAAAAGTCAAGCATAAACTGACTTATTGTATACTTCAGCAAGAAATTTGGTTATGATTTTGCCTCTCATTTTGGGGCTGATTACGATGGCATAACGATTGCCACCGCCGTGCTGGCGGTGGCGACCGTCATGCCATCATAACGTGAACTACCCACCGCCATATTACGATGGCGGTGGGTATCGTGGCAGATGGAAAGTCTGTCCGCCGCTTTTCCGCAGGTCAGCAATCGTAACGATTGCCGGCCGGGCAGAGCTGGGGCGCAAATATGGTGGCGGTGCCTAGCAGGCACCACCATCCATATAAGGATGTTGTGATTTCAGGGCCTTTCCATGGCGGCGATGCTGCCATGCAAAGGCCGGTGGGGATTTGCTTTGGGGGCCTGTTGTGGGCCCCAGGGGGTGGGGAGTACCTATGGTACCCCCCCTACATGTCCATGCATAAGGTGGCAGGCACCGCGCGGTGCCTGCCACGTTGTGCATGGAAATGCACAACATGGCATTTTACCATTGCGGCGGTGGCAGTCGCATCATGAACAGGTGTGCGGGACCGCCGCATGGCAGGCGGGCAGTCCCGTTCCCGCTAGGATGGTGGGCAGACTCAGTTCCGCCCACCATCTTAATAGGCCCCTAAGTGTGTGTTCAAAACCAGGAAATCTTGCCTGATCCAGACAACCAGGGGCTCAAAGATGATTGCAAATGTCAAGGGTGCCACGGCGGAGTTGGAAAGGAGGGGACTCACCTCCATTAACTGTGACTGGGGCCAATGGGTCTGTGTAGAGAAGTTTGTGCCACCCCATATACCAAGGACAAAAGCCCATCCTGTGGAGTACCTCGAACATATATGACCACTCCACCGTGTCAAAGGACATTATAGCATCAAGGGGAAGCATTAGAGCTCTTTCATGAACATCCACAATGCGGCCTAACATGCCATGGAGAAGGTGGAGATTGCAAGCAGTGTTTCGACCAGGCATGAAGCCGGATTGATCTGGGTGATAAGTGTTGTGATAACATTAACTAGGAGAGAGGCCAGAAAGGATTTTGACTTCAGCATTCAGTAATGAAATTGGTCTATAGGACGCACAGTCCTCAGGTGGTCTGCCATCTTTGTTGGTGACAACCTTGTTGGCCAGTCTTTGGTCGAGGGGGAGTATAATTGCATCGTGACTTTCTTTAAACTTATGAAGCAGGTATGAGGCAATTTTCATAGCTCTCAGTTTGTACAGTTCTATTACAATCCCATTGGGCCCCAGTGCTTTGTCCGAGGGAATGTCTCGGATTGCTCGCACTGTCTCCTCCATCATTATGTCCTCTTTGAGGAGGCTTTTTTCTGTGGCTGTTAGACTTGGGAGACGAATATCAGCCAGCAATTCGAGGGAGGCTTCCGTCAAGATGGTTGCAACCAGAGAATATAATTGGGCATAGTACTCGGAGAAAACATTTGCTACTTCTTGTAACCCTTTTATTTGCTCGCCAGAGCAGATCTGTATTTCCTGGACCCAGCGGGTAGCTTTCTCTTGGCGACAGAACCGTGCAAGTAGTTTCCCTGCTTTGTCAGCAATCTCAGGAACACAATAGACTGAAAAATCTCTTGCATGCAGTTATGCATTGGATGATTAATAGCTGTCTGTGTCTTTACATAGATAAATAAGTATTGACCTTCGTGGATTCTTCTTGTTAGTCAAACGGTTGGGGGCCACATGAACTAAGTCCTCCCTTCTGACTTTGTTAGGAACCTGAGGGTCTATGCTTTACATGAGGCTTTCTTTTAAACTACATATCAAAAAGCTATTTCATAGTTGCTTTCTGTGAAAACCGAGAAAGATAATTCTTTGGTTACCTTAGGATCACATGGGAAATACAATCCATGCATCAATATTTATCCAAATTGACTACTATCATAGGACTACCAGCCTACTTGACGTCACAATTGCAATGTTTTCAAAATGCAGCTGTACACTTCCTACTGGGACACAGGAAAATATACCATATCTCACAGCACCTCAACTCACTCCATTGGTTACGAAACAGAAACAGATGTCTATTTAAGGTGTTAGACCTTTGCCTTAAATTAGTCTATTCCTCTTTAGAAACATCATGGCACAAATTTACAGGGTTGTCACACAGCTCAGCGCAGCAACCAAAGATGCAGTCCTGCGTTACAGGGCAGAATGGGAAAGCACCATATATGTTAAGATATGTCACTTTCATCCTCTCTTCCCAGTGCTGGCACTGGAGACATTTTAAGGACAGGCCCAGGGCCCTGACCGTCCAAGGAGGTCCCTTGAAAATTGCGAACTTTCTCTCGGTCTCCCTTCTGTCTATCTCTTTATGTAAACCTTTCTTCTCTCTGGCTACCTCTATTATTGCCTCTCTTAGCTCATAATGATCTTAAGGATTCTTGGGGTCCTGCCATATTTCCCCTCATTTTTTAAAACTGTTTTTTATTGTTTTTAACTTACTGGCAATAGGAATAGGCCTGGCATATTTGAACTGATTTTAAGGGACCCCAATTTCTGCAAGCATGTTTTGCATCTTGCAGGCTTGAAGTAGCAGAAAATGTGTAATAAAATTCAAAGTTGTTTCCAACAGTGGCCTTTAAAATATGTCTTGCTCTGGACCTGAAAAATTAGATTGACAAATCATATTGACAAACCTGGCTGCCTCACAATGAGCCTACCTAGCACCACGCACACCCCTTTGCACAGTAGTCCAAAGTTGTTGGGTTCATGTCAAGCTTAGACTTTGTGTTGGAAGGCTACCCTTCCAGTGCAAAATACCATGCTTAGAAATACTTTAATTTTTTTTTTACTTTTGATTTTCACTGTACATTGCATCACAAATGCAAAGTGAGAAATGTTTGTGGAAAATAACGCATTTTTTTCCATGCTAGCACTATTATATTTTATGCAAAGCCCTGGCCACTATTGTTGGTTGGTAAGGCTTTGTGTCAAAACCCATTAGTCATTGCATGGGAACGCCCCTGTACACCCATGAAACACCCCCTTGATGTATAGTAATACAAAGCAGCATAAAGCACAGCTTTGAGTTAGTTTCGGGCATCTTTACAGTGTAAAAGTTAATCTAAAATAAACATTTTGCACAGGATTGCTTCCATTTTGTGATTCTAACCCATCATAAAATGTTAGTAAATCTGCCTTTGCATGTAAAATCTTATAAAACGCTTCACACCTTGTAGAGGTCTGAGATATCAGTTATTCAATCTATTAATCTCTCCATGTTTCTTAAAATGGTGTTATGGTGTCATAGTGTCCGCGCGTTGTCGACTATCGCTTTACAAAACTGGAATTCTCTGCCACAAGAACTGAGATCAATCACCGACCTCCTTTATTTTAGGAAATGCCTGAAAACTCACATTTTTAGTAGACCTTAAATTGATTCAGTTTTCTTTCCTGAATGGTGACTACAATTATCTCCAAAATACCCGATGGGCAATTGTTGTGCTTGATTACATATATATATATATATATATATATATATATATATTTTCACTGAAAAAACCATAGGTTAAAGGCACGTTATAGTTAGGAATTAGCATTTAAAAAACCTTAGAAATTCACTGAAAAAACCATAGGTTTTCAGGGATGTTATAGTTAGCTGGACATTTCACTCGTACAAAACCATTGAAATTGACATCACTGATGACATCACTGATGACATCATCCAGTGAATGTGTGTTTTTCTGAAAATTAAATATGTTTTATATATGTATATCTCAAGGTCGATGGAAGAATAAATGGGTATATAAGTGTCTAAATGGATGATTTTTTTTTGTAAAATTGATTGTATAACGGACTGATTAAGTGTATCTTAGTGAATACATGGGTTAGTGAGTAATGTTTAAATGTGTAAATATCTGTATCAGTCTCTCACTTTCTGTATAAGTGACTGCATGGGTTGGTGAGTAGCTACATGAGTGTCTATATGGGTTATTACTTGGTTTTTCGAGTATCAGTATGAGTGTCTGAGTGTCTGTATGGTTAAGTGGAGGGTATTACTTAGTGCATAGATGCATGAATGAGTGCGTCACTGTTTGTATGTGTTGAAGACAGTGCAGGACTGTATGGGTGGATGGGTGTGTGTATGGGTGTGTTAGTGAGTGCATGACTGTCTCAATAGTGTCTTTATAAGTCACTACATATATTTTAAACTATTATATGTGAGTATTGGTGTATATAAGTGAGTATATGTGAGAGATTGTATGAATAAGTATGTGTTTCTATAAGTGATTGTTTAAAAGAGTAAGTATCTGGAAGTTTCTATAGAAGTAAGTGTGCTGGTGTGTGTATAACTGTATATGCAAGTAAATGGATGTTTGAATCTTTATTAGCATGAGTGACTATGTGTGTGAGTAACTCTATGGATGAGTGGTGGTGTGTAACAGGAGGTATAGATGTATGTGTACATAGGACTGTTGGTGAATGAGTGGATGTGTATGTAGATCTTGGAATTACTGAATAGGTTGTTGTAACTGGCATTGGTATATCCATTGTTTTGAAAATGTTAGTTTCTATTTTTCAGTGTGTGTATCAAAGGTTATATTAGGGTGAGAGGAGATCTGCCACTCTATCATCAGTGATGTCGTCAGTGATGTCATTTGAGATGTCATCAGTGATGTCATGAGTGATGTCACTGACCATGTCATGAGTGATGTAATATGTGAAGTCATCAGCAGTGCATTGCGGGCGTGCGAGTTATAGTTAGCTGAACTAACTATAACGGGGGAATTTCAATGGTTTTGTACAAGTGAAATGTCCAGCTAACTATAACGCCCCTGAAACCTATGTTTTTTTTAGTGAATTTCTAAGGTTTTTTAAATGCTAATTCCTAACTATAACATGGATTTAACCTATGGTTTTTTCAGTGAAGTTCAAAGGTTTTTTAAATGCTAATTTCTAACTTTAACGTAACTGAAACCTATGGTTTTTTTTAGTGAATTTCAAAGGTTTTTAAATGCTAGTTTCTAACTATGCCTACAGATGTAGGACATGTGAAGAAAGAAGAAAAAACGCACAGAAAGAAAAAAACAAAATGCAGAAAGAAGTAACAGAACTAGGGAACACTATGCATTGGGGTACCCCTGTGATTAGCATGACCTCCTCTGTAAGCCCCTAGTACATAATAGGGCAGGGGGATTAAAACCACCTCTTAAAATGCGCTACGGGGCACGTTTGCACAGTGGTGAAGGGAGGGGGGGCCTGAGGTGACATGTGTGTAAACCCGCCCTGTGGCCGTTTTAAGTTGGGAGATTAAGTCCCCTAGAATCCTGATGGTCCCTAGGGTCCAACTAGCCCACCAGGTACCTCCAGTAAGCGCCACAGAGCTGAGTTGCTGAGAGGTGAAAAAGGGGCGTGGCCTGGCCCACCTCTCGGCAACGCAGCGCAGTGGCACTTTCTGGAGGTACCTGGTGGGCTAGTTGGCCCCCAGGGATCCTCAGGATTGAAGAGGAATTAATTCCCCAACTTAAAACGCACCACAGGGCGTGTTTGCACACATATCCCGTCAGGCCCCGCCTCCTTTCTTCACCACTAAGCAAACGCTCCCCGTGGCGCATTTTATGTTGGGGGATTAAGTCCCTTTGAATCCTGAGAGTCCCTGCGGTCCAACTAGCCCACCAGGTACCTCCAGTAAGTGCCACAGAGCTGCGTTGCAGAGAGATGTAAAAAGGGGCATGGCCTGGACCACCTCTCTGCAACGCAGGCGCTTACTGGAGGTACCTGGTGGGCTAGTTGGCCCCCAGGGGCCCTCAGGATTGAAGAGGAATTAAATCCCCAACTTAAAACGCGCCACAGGGTGTGTTTGCACACATGTCACCTCAGGCCCCGCCCCCTCTTCACCACTGTGCAAATGCGTCCCGTGGCGCGTTTTAAGTTGGGGGATTAAGTCCCCTTCAATCCTGAGGGACCCTGGGGTCCAACTAGCCCACCAGGTACCAAATTTGGTGTAATTCCGTTCTGCAGTTCAGGCTGTAGTCGTGTCTAAAGTTTCCTATGTGAAATAACATGGAAAAAACACGTTTTGGGACCCCCTTTTTTCTCGGCCCACTTGGCGAATCACCCCGAAACTTTCAGGATAGGAGCAGACCGAAGCGGGCCATAAGTTTTGAAAATTTTGCGAAGATTCGTCGACCAAAGTTATTGGGAAAACAAAAAACGAGTTTCCTATGGAAACTAGGTCCTAACTATAACTACCTACTGGCGACTGCCAGTAGGTAATATATATATATATGTGGCCGGCACTCATGGGCAGATAGGATAAAGACTCCTGTCAGGCTGGCAATGATCAGTGTCGCCCCCTCTTATGCGCTGATCCGACACGTTTCGGGAATAATCCCTTCCTCATGAATCATCAAAGAAACAATGCGGCAGGCAGTAGGGCTATATCAAGTCCAACTTTTATTTGATTTATGCAAACAGGAAGTCCGTCTCATGTGAGCCAAAAAAGAATTATGGTACAAGTAGTCCATTGAGGTAAGTAACTCCCAAGTGGGATGGCTGCCACAGAGTAACTTGAAGCAAACATCTTTTTTTGTCTTTAAAAGAAGGAGCGTGAGCACTGCTGAAGCCTTTTACAAGGCAGCCTCCAGGCCACCCGTACCGCTATCCTGTCAAGTGAAACAGGAGCAGTTCTGCAAGGATCTCGCAGCGGTGCCATGCCGTGGCCGGGTGAGAGCCACACATTTCTGAAACAAAAGAGTTACCCACGTGGCTGACACTCACAGGCATATAGGATAAAGACTCCTGTCAGGCTGGCAATGATCAGCGTCGCCCCCTTTAGTGCGCTGATCCAACGCATTTCGGTAATAATCCCTTCCTCATGGATTATCAAAGAAACAATGCGGCAGGCAGTAGGGCTACACCAAGTCCAACTTTTATTTCATTTGATTTATGCAAACAGGAAGTCTGTCTCATGTGAGCCAAAAAAGAATTATGGGACAAGAAGTCCATTGAGGTAAGTAACTCCCAAGTGGGATGCCTTCCACAGAGTGACTTGAAGCAAAAAACATTTTTTGTCTTTAAAAGAAGGAGCGTGTGGACTGCTGAAGCTGTTTACAAGGCAGCCTCCAGGCCACCCGTACCACTATCCTGTCAAGTGAAACAGGAGCGGTTCCACAAGGATCTCGCAGCGATACCATGCCGTGGCTGGGTGAGAGCCACACATTTCTGAAACAAAAGAGTTACCCACGTGGCCGGCACTCACAGGTGTCGGATCAATGCTGTGAAGGGGTCGCATATGCTGATCTCTGCTTACCTGGCAAGGCCCTAAGCCCTATCTGCCCGAGAGTGCCAGCCACGTGGGTGTTTCCTTTCTTGAGTAAATATGTGGCTTTAACCTGGCCATGGCAGGCACCGCTGCTGGACCCTTGCGGATCCTCCCCTGTTTTCACAAGGCAGGATCGAGGAACGGGTGGCCTGGAGGCTGCCTTGCAGATGGTGAATAGCGGCGATCATGGGCTTCTTTCATCTTCTTTCATCTTCTTTTAAGAACTTTGTTTGTAAGGTACTTTGCGGCAAGCATCCCACTTGGGAGGAATTTCCTGGACTACGGGTCCCATGATGCAACAGGGCTTTTTCAAGCTCAGCAGACTTCCTGTTTTTATCAAAATAAAAGATGGACTGTATGTAGCCCAGTTGTCTGTCGCATTGCTTTCCTGTGATCCACTTGGGAGGAATTTCCTGTGATCCATGATTAAGGGATTTTTATCCCGAAATGCATCGGATCAATGCTGTGAAGGGGGCGCATATGCTGATCTCTGCTTACCTGGCAAGGCCCTAAACCCTATCTGCCCGAGAGTGCCTGCCACGTAGGTGTTTCCTTTCTTGGCGGTCGCCAGTAGATAGTTATAGTTAGGACCTATTTTCCATAGTAAATCAGCAACATTCTATTGGGAATATATGTTTGGCGCCGATTGACGAATCTTCGCGAAATTCTCCAAACTTTTGGTCAGCTCCACTCCGCTCCTACCCTGAAAGTTTTGCGGTGATCCGTGAAGCGGGGGCCGAGAAAAAAGGGGGGTCCCAAAACACGTTTTCCCCATGCAATTTCCCATAGGATCTGTTGTCGCAGCTACAGCCCGAACCGCTGAACGGAATGACACCAAATTTGGCAAAGAGGTAGTCCTCAGTTCGGAATCGTGCCTTTTGCATATTTGGTGTGAATCTGTTCAGTAGTTCCTGAGAAAATTAGGGTAAAAAAGTTAGTGATATCTATGGCCGCGGAGGATCCGCGGACCGTACCCGCACCGTAAGCGCACCCTCCCTGAACGGAGTGCGCACCCTCCCGATCGCGCGCTGAATGCTAATTGGCTGTCGAGCGTCTCTCTACATTCGAAACCAGGAACTGTTGGCGGGCATTTTCTGCCTCGGTAGAAGCGAGGCTGAAGATGGAAGGGGAATAAGTGTGTAAAAGATATAAAGGGGGCAGAGTGTAAATACTCTGACCCTCTAGATCTGCTTAGGGGGTCCCAGAAGGACCCCTTGTGGCCCCCCTTTTTAAAAAAAAAAAAAGCGGCGAAATGCGCGCACGGTGCACGCATCCTATCGCGTTGGATGCACGGATTCTCTCGCGGTGGGTGCGCGGATCCACGGCAACGTTTTTTGAAAAATGACAAGAAATCATTGGTTGTATAACAACTTTCTACACTGAAAGGTAGGGTGTATATTTTTGTTTTTTAAAGGTATGATTGTTATTGGTTAACAAAAACAGATTGTAAGGAACATTATATATGATAAGCTGATATGTTGAAAAGTCAAGCACACTTCCTGTCTTGTGTAAGAACATTGTGTGCTGAACTTGTGACCTGTGAGCTCAGTGCAGTGTTCCATGACCTGTTTCTATGGTAACAGGCAGAAGGCAGATTGGGGGAAGGGTTGAAATGTATTTCAGTTGGAAAGGGTTGAAATGTTTAACCAATAGAAATGTGTGTTTGCTTTTGAGTTTATGTGCAAAGGATTGTGATTTGATGTTTACATGTATATGTGTGGAAAATGAAAGGGAAACTTTTCCATTCTTTGCTTTTGCTGAGAGGTGCACAGTGCAGAGATTCTGTAAAAGAAAATATGGTGAGTGATTGATATACTCCTTAATCTACAAAAGAACTTGAAAGATGAGTTATGAAATTGTGAGGGGATGTATGTAGACTATTTTGATTTTAATCAGACTAATGTATTTTTCCTGCTAAAGTGTAGGGAGTACTTTTTTTCTCTACAATGTGTGTGCATGTAGAAACCATTCTGTGAGAGGCATTTGTGTTTTTCATGTGTTTGTAGACAGATAACTGTGCAGTTTTTACATTTTGGTAGAATTAGAAACCAGTCATTGTTTATGAATTTGTGAAATGAGTTATGTTATGTTTCTATACTAAAATGTAGTACTACTTCTAGATGTGTTTTGATATAGTGCAAGGGATAGTGTTGTTTGTCTAGAATCACACAGTGAGTCTGTGTGCATTTGAGAACCACTGTGAGAGAAGCATTTGGTAATATCGTGTATTTGCTGACAGATAACTGTTTAAAAACCAGTCAGGTTGTCAAGTTTTAGTAGCATTAGAAGACAGTTATGGCTTATACTTTCATTAAATGAGTGAGGCATTGACAGTAAATTGCAGTTGTGAAATATGTAGATTGTGTGCAGTTCCTTTACCACTTGCACTGTAGTGAATGAGTTTTGGTAAGCTCATAGGGATAGTGGTGCTTGTCTAGAATGACACTGTGAGTTAGTGTGTATTTGGGATCAGTGTGAGAGAATCATTTGGTAACATCATGTATTTGCTGATAGATAACTGTTTTAAAATCTGTCATGTTGTGAAGTTTTAGTAGCATTAGAATCCAGTCTTTGCTTATATGTTGATTAAATGAGTCATGCTTTGACACTGATGTGCTGTACTTAAATATGTAGATTGTGTGCAGTACCATTAACTCTTCCAGACTAGTGAATGAGTTTTGGTAAACTCCTAGGATAGTGTTGCTTGTCTAAAATCTCACTGTGAGTCTGTGTGCATTTGGGTAAGGATTGTGAGAGAAGCATTTGGTAACATTGTGTATTTGCTGACAGATAACTGTTTTAAAACCTGTCATGTTGTCAAGTTTTAGTAGCATTAGAAGACAGTTATGGCTTATGCTTTCATTATATGAGTCAGGCATTGACACTAAAGTGCAGTCGTGAAATATGTAGATTGTGTGCAGTTCCCTTACCACTTCCACTGTAGTGAATGAGTTTTGGTAAGCTGCTAGGGATAGTGTTGTTTGTCTAGAATCACACTGTGAGTCTGTGTGTATTTGGGAACCACTGTGAGAGAAGTGTTTGGTAACATCGTGTATTTGCTGACAGATAAGTGTTGTAAAACATGTCATGTTGTCAAGTTTTAGTAGCATTAGAAGACAGTTATGGCTTATGATGTCATTATATGAGTCAGGCATTGACAGTAAATTGCAGTTGTGAAATATGTAGATTGTGTGCAGTTCCCTTACCACTTGCACTGTAGTGAATGAGTTTTGGTAAACTCATAGGGATAGTGGTGCTTGTCTAGAATCACACTGTGAGTTAGTGTGTATTTGGGATCACTGTGAGAGAAGCATTTGGTAACATCATGTATTTGCTGACAGATAACTGTTTTAAAACCTGTCATTTTGTGAAGTTTTATTAGGATTAGAATCCAGTCTTTGCTTATGCGTTGATTAAACGAGTCATGCTTTGACACTGATGTGGTGTACTTAAATATGTAGATTGTGTGCAGTACCATTAACTCTTCCAGAGTAGTGAATGAGTTTTGGTAAACTCCTAGGATAGTGTTGCTTGTCTAAAATCACACTGTGAGTCTGTGTGCATTTGGTTAAGGATTGTGAGAGAAGCATTTGGGAACATCGTGTATTTGCTGACATATACCTGTTTTAAAACCGGTCATGTTGTGAAGTTTTAGTAGCATTAGAAGCCAGTCTTTGCTTATGCTTTGATTAAATGAGTCAGGCTTTGACACAAAAGTGCAGTCCTGAAATATGAAGATTGTGTGCAGTTCGCTTACCACTTCCACAGTAGTGAATGATTTTTGGTAAACTCCTAGGTATAGTGGTTGTTGTCTAGAATTACACTGTGAGTCTGTGTGCATTTGAGAACCACTGTGAGAGAAGCATTTGGTAACATCGTGTATTTGCTGACAGATAACTAATTTAAAACCTCTCATGTTGTCAAGTTTTAGTAGCATTAGAAGCTAGTCTTTGCTTATGCATTGATAAAATGAGTCAGGGTTTGACACTAAGGTGCAGTACCATGTACTATTCTGTTCACTGTGGCAGAACTGAAAATGTAAAAGTTTTACCTAAGCACTGTCCTAGAAGTAGTCTGATTATTTAGTCAGTTTCTAAGTACCAAATAGATTGCTTCAAATAAAAGTGTTCTGACATACTATACACTTGTCTTTTACACCTTCAATTCCCTAGTCCGTATCCATACACTTCCAGGAAACATCCTGTCACTTCCTTTGCAGTCCTCTAGAGACCCATTCAACAGCATGTGCTAATCCATTGACTGTGCCAAAACTCAAACACTTATAAATTCACCTAGACACTCTCTTTCCAGTACGCTAATGATTCAGTCACTGCCTAAGTATTCATGCACTGAGCCAGGTCTTAGCACACGGACTACGTCAAACCCATATCCACTATGCATGCAGTCCTCTAACCACCTACACACTTGTCTTTCACACCTTCAATTCCCCAGTCAGTATCCGTTCACTTCCAGCAAACACCCTGTCACTGCCGTTGCACTCCTCTAGTGACCCATTCAGCATCATGTACTAATCCATTTACAGCACCAAACCCTAATAAATTCACCCAGGCACTCTCCTTGCAGTACTCTAATCATTTAGTCAGTACCCAAGTACTCATCCAGTGACCCAGGCCTTAGTATATGGACTGCTTCAAACCCTTATCCTCTATGTATGCAGTCCTCTAACCACTTACACAATTGTCTTTCACACCTTCAATTCCCTAGTCAGTATCCATACACTTCCAGGAAATACCCTGTCACTCTCTTTGCAGTCCTCTAGTGACCCATTCAGCACCATGTACTAATCCATTCACTGTGCTAAAACCCAAACACTTATACATTCACCAAGATACTATCTTTGCAGTACTCTAATCATTCAGTCAGTGCCTAAGTATTCATACACTGAGCCAGGCCTTAGCACATGGACTGCTTCAAACCCCTATGCACTGTGCATGCAGTCTTCTAACCACCTAGACACTTGTCTAGAACACTTTCAATTTCCTAGTCAGTATCCATACAGTCCAGCACTTGTCACTGCCTTTGCACTCCTCTAGTGATCCATTCAGTACCAAGTACTAATCTATTCCCTGTGCGAAAAGCCTAGCACTTATAAATTCACCTAGGCACTCTCCTTGCTGCACGATAATCATTCAGTCAGTACCCAAGTAGTCATGCAGTGAGCCAGGCCTTAGCACATGGACTGCTTTAAATGCCTATGCAGTATGGATGCAGTCCTCTAATCACCTACGCAGTTGTGTTTCACACCTTCTATTCCCTAGTTAGTATTCATACTCTTCTAGCAAACACCCTGTGAGTCACCCAGTGTGTCTCCTTATAGTACTGTAATCATTTAGTCAGTTAGCATGTAGTCTTTTAGTGAGGTAGGCTTTAGGGCATGAACTACTTCAAAGTAGTATGCACTGTGCATGTAGTGTTTTAATGATCGTCACACTTGTCGTTCAGGGCTATAGTTTCATAGTCAGTTTTTATATAAAATGTGTTTGTACAGTAATGGAATAGTATACATTTGAAAGCTATTAATAAACATTTATTTGTGATTCTTTTTTTACAGATACAGAACAGGAGTGTTTCTCATCTGTTTGCACTCTTCTCGTGCAAGATTGTTTGGATGAAGGGTCCTTAGGTGTTTCATCATACTTGCTGTGCCGAAGTATTTTTTGTTAGGATCTCCTTGTAACAGAACTCTGTGGCAAATCTTGCGAGTGACGAAGGTGGCATTGGTCTTTGTTTGCTCCTTGGAAAAAGTAAAAAATTTCCTCACCACTGAAGAAAAACGTTGTTGGTGTGGTGCCTTCTGCAAAACATTTTCTTCAGATTCGGTAAATGTTTTAAAGCGGCAACATTTACAGTTTTTGTAAGTTAAACTTATAAAATTTTGTTAGCTGTATGCATTTTATATATCTGTGATTTGTTTCTTGTGGTATTTTGTTGAGAATACCATGTTTTTTTTTTTTACCAATCTTTCTTATTTTCCAGGTCTGTCGTCGACATCCATTGTCCCCACAGTAGTGTTCCGCCTTGTTGTTTCTTATTATTGTTGTTACATTTTGTTTATCAGTTTATTGTTCATATATATGTTAATAAAAAAATAAAGTTTGAAAATAGTTTTTCGTTTATATATTTATTATTATAAAAAATAAAGTTTGAAAAAAAAATTAACAACGTTTTTGGTTGTTCTCTTAACTGCTGTGTGACTCTTTCTTTTTCTTATTACTGTTATTTGATGGAGTCCACCATGGTGTTAAATTTTGGGGCACTTATCGCTGGAATACTGGTGATATCTGCAGTTTGCACCAACTTCTGAATAGTGTGTTAGATTTATCTCAACTTTACTTCTGTTAAAGTGCTGTTAATGAAATGGAGAGTAGCCGTTCCCGTGCAAAAAGACACGAGGTGCACCTTTCCGATTTATTCTAAATACTAGAATCCTGTATTGAATTGCACTGAGGTATTGGCTGCACTTACAGTGTACACACAAAATCTATTAAGAAATCTCATTGTATTTATATTGATTGGGAATAGTGCATCAGGTGCTGGATCTTGATGAGATACACTACTCAGTTCGTATATTGTTCTGCACACGAAAAAAATCACATCACAACTTTCACACCAATTGCAATGCGAAACAAATTCCGGCGATAAGACACGTTAGCACCAGAGATTTTACACCTGCTTTCTGCTGGTGTTAAGCAGGACAACTACCTGCACCATGAAAGGGAAAACAGCCAAGGGCCACACCAGAACACCCACAGGTACCATAGAGTCAATGAGCATGATACAGGGATACCTATGAGGGCCAGAAGACTCATCTCAACAACTCCAGGACCGCCAATGCCCCCCAAACCCACATCTTAGTAAGTGTGTCCCTGTGGTCATTGTCTTAGCATGATAGGCACGAGCCCTGCAACATCACAGTGTGCTGTCACCTCAGCGTTGGCAGTGAGCCTGGATGTGTAGCTACGCACGCATCCTCCTGCATGCACAACTGGCGTGTGCTGGTCTGGGGTTCACAGGTCAGTGCAGGGGTGTGCCTATCCGGCAAGGGGAACGGGGTGTCTCGGACATGTCCGTGTACAGGAAGTGCGGTAAGTGTGTCTCTGTGTTCTGGTGTGGCCTGCTACAAGAGCCGCAGCAGTTGATGTTGTAAACTGGCATTCACCACCTCCAAATGGCACTGTGATGTTGTAGTTGGAATGTAGCAGGACATGCGCAAATAGGCATTACAATGGTGTGCCGTACGAGTGCACGAGATACAACAGCGCACTGTACAAATGTGTGGGGGCTCGTGGGAGGGAGGTGCAGCCGTTTGGCAACATAACACACAGTGAACTCGACCATGTGCCACATGCTGGGCATCTCATCCATGATGACCACGGTCGCAGACATCCCACAACACCAACGACTGGCCTTTGTACACATCCTGTATGAATGCAGCGTGGTTTTCACTTCTATGCTCGTTCAGTGGTGTGATGTTGGCGGGTTGTGTGACTTGTGCTGCTTGTTGGTGTGTTTCATTTTGGCCATTGTTAGTCTATATGTGTGTTGTACTTAATTGTGCATGTGTGCCATTCTGCCCATCTCGCCCCCTCCCCCCACTCCCTGCTTCTTCCTCTTCCTAGTGCTGTTGTGTCTATAATTGTGTTGCTGCACACATAAATACATGTAAAGAATAAATTAGAATAGTTCCTTGATTCTTTTAGGTTTAAACTTCTCTATTGGTTTCTTTTTAATTTTCCATATGAACCGTTTTTTTAATATTCAACAACACATAGAAGTCAGGAGTGCAATGTATTCTATCAACACACTTTCTAGAACATTCTACTAAACGTGCAGGTTAAAAGTTCATCAATTTTTTAAAACTTAACGATATTTTTTTGTAACATTTTCCTGAATATTTAACGACACGTGCAGGTTAAAAGTTGACGATTGTTTTAAGTTCGAACAGTGCCTTCCAAATGCAAGTAGCAGGTGTGGTTGATCTGAGCAAATTTTATCCTTTGATATGTACTCCACGTTGAAACTGCTTTTTCTTAACCAATCACAAAGATGCTTTTCCACAAAACTAATGTGCACCCTACTTTTAAAAAAGAATGCTTTTCATGATATCTTCAGAGATAAGTTATAGATAGGAATTAGCATTTAAAAAACCTTTGAAATTCACTGAAAAAACCATAGGTTTCATGCACGTTATAGTTAGGAATTGGCATTTAAATAACCTTTGAAATTCACTGAAAAAAACAAAGGTTTCAGGGGCGTTATAGTTAGGAATTGGCATTTAAAAAACCTTAGAAATTCACTGAAAAAACCATAGGTTTCAGGGGTGTTATAGTTAGCTGGACATTTCCCTCGTACAAAACCCTAGAAATTCCCCTGTTATAGTTAGTTCAGCTAACTATAACTCGCGCCCCCGCAATGCACTGCTGATGACGTCACATATTACAACACTCATGACATGGTCAGTGACATCACTGATGACATCACTGATGACATCTCAAATGACATCACTGATGACATCACTGATGAGGTCATCTATGTGATAAATTAATACACCTTCTCACACCCTAATATAACTTTTGATACACCAACTCAAAATTTCAGATGGCCATTTTGAAGACCATAGATACTCCAATACCAATAACTACATACCCACTCATTGACTCTTAGGTCTACAATGCACCTCCACTCACTCACCTGTACAGTCACTCATACTTACAGTCACTCCGTACAAGACTATCATATGCATTTATACAGATATATAGACACTCACACACTGCCAATCATCCATTGAGGTACTGACACCCCTAGTCAGTTGTGCAAATAATTAAACACAGTCCAATTGACTCACCTATACAGTTAAACACACTCAAGTTCACTTACTCATAAAAATACTAAAACATTTTGACACTCTTATTCAATTACTAGTACAAGCACACACTCATCCATACAGTCAGTCCCGCAATCCCACACTCTCACATATAGATAGTTATTTACTCTTATACACATATACACTGTGTTTCACATATGTAGTTACTGTCACATGTACAACTGAGATATACATTCAATCACTAACACACCCTTACATACACTCACCCAACCATACAGTCCATCACAGTTGCACTCTTAAAACCAGGCACCCATAGAATCACCCACTCACACATCTATGCACAGAGTCATACACACCCCACCCACACATACACTCAGGCACCCATACAGATACTCAGACAACCAATCAATAACCCATAGAGACACTCATATTGCTATTCACAAAACCATGCAGCCGTTTATACACCAACAGATAGACAGATACAGACATTCACACAGTTTAGTCACTAGTCTGCAGTAAGATACATTTAATGACTCACTTATAGAGTCAGTTACGCACCTAGAAAATCATCTATTCACACACTTGTACACCCACTCATTCTTCCACCGGCCTTTCCCTATATATATTAAACATATTAAAACTGTTCAGAAATACATACTCAATGGATGACGTCATCAGTGATGTCATCAGTGATGTCATTTGAGATGTCATCAGTGATGTCACTGACCATGTCATGAGTGATGTAATATGTGACGTCATCAGCAGTGCATTGCGGGGGCGCGAGTTATAGTTAGCTGAACTAACTATAACAGGGGAATTTCTAGGGTTTTGTACGAGGGAAATGTCCAGCTAACTATACCGCCCCTGAAACCTATGGTTTTTTCAGTGAATTTCTAAGGCTTTTTAAATGCCAATTCCTAACTATAACGCCCCTGAAACCTTTGGTTTTTTCAGTGAATTTCAAAGGTTTTTTAAATGCCAATTCCTAACTATAACGAGCATGAAACCTATGTTTTTTTCAGTGAATATATATATATATATATATGTATTCAAGGTAAAGAGAGTAAAAATTGAAACATATCACCACCACCTGACATGGCAATTTATGTTCTAATAAACAATTTAAGGGGAAAAGAAATAGTCATCACAATTTTATGTATGTATGTATATATATATATATATATATATATATATATATTATCTGCTGGCGGTCACCAGTAGATAGTTATTGTAAGAACCGTGTTTCCATAGGAAATCTGAAAATTCTATTTTGAATAACTTTGGCGCCGGTTGACGAATCCTTGCGAAATTTTCAAAACTAATGGGACGCTCCGCTCAGCTCCTACCCTGAAAATGTCGGGGCGATTCGTCAAGTGGGGGCCGACAAAAAAGGGGGGTCCCAAAACACATTTTCCCCATGCATTTTCCCATAGGACCTTTAGTCGAAGGTACAGCCCGAATGGCTGAACAGAATTACTTGAAATTTGGCAGAGCGGTAGTCCTCAGGTCAGGGAAGTGCCTTTTGCAGGTCTGGTGTCAATCTGTACAGTAGTTCCTGAGAAAATAGCATTTAAAAGCATATAAATATCTATAAGCACGTACCGTGCGCGCACCGTGCGAGCACCCTAACGTGCGCGAGCGTAATTCTGATTGGTGGTTACATGTTAGTCAACGTTCGAATCGGTCGAAATCAGGAAGTGTCGGTCGTCATTTTGTTTGTTTTCAGTGCGAGAGTGAAAAAGGAAGGTGGCGAACGTGAAAAGGGGGCAGGGTAGAGAGTTCCTGACCCCCTAGCCTTTGTCAGGGGGTCCCTGAAGGACCCCGAAGGCAGAATTTTTTTTTTCTTTTAAATCAACCGTGCGCGCAGTGAAATACCAAAAAAAAAATAATAATAATAATTTTTAATACGTAGTTTATTGTAAAATAAATATATAAAAACAATAATAATACATACATAACTTAGCATTTAAAAAAACGTACAAATTCACTGAAAAGACCATAAGTTTCATACACGTTATAGTTAGGAATTAGCATTTAAAAAACCTTGCAAATTCACTTAAAAAACCATAGGTTTCACACATGTTATAGTTAGGTGGATATTTATATATATATTCACTGAAAAAACCATAGGTTTCACACATGTTATAGTTAGCTGGACATTTCACTCGTAAAAAACCATTGAAATTCCCCCGTTATAGTTAGTTCAGCTAACTATAACTCGCGCGACCACAATCCACTGCTGATGACGTCACATATTACATCACTCATGACATGGTCAGTGACATCACTCATGACATCACTGATTACATCTCCAATGACTGTAACTATTTCGGGGGAATTTCAATGGTCTTGTACGAGTGAAAAGTCTAGCTAACTAGAACGCCCCGGAAACCTATGGTTTTTTCCATGACTTTCTAAGGTTTTTTAAATGCTTATTGCTAACAATACACTGCCTGAAACCTATGTTTTTTTCTGTGAATTTCAAAGGTTTTTTAAATGCTAATTTCTAACTATGTGACGTCATCAGCAGTGGATTGCAGTCGCGCGAGTTATAGTTAGCTGAACTAACTATAACGGGGGAATTTCAATGGTTTTTTATGAGTGAAATGTCCAGCTAACTATAACATGTGTGAAACCTATGGTTTTTTCAGTGAATTTGCAAGGTTTTTTAAATGCTAATTCCTAAGTGTGAAACCTATATCTTCCATAAACTTATAAACAGTTTTTTAAAAGTTTTTCACCGTGCACGCACGGTGCGTGCACCGTCTCCGTGTGCGCATGCATGCGTGCTCCGTGTGCGCATGCGTACGTGCTCCGTGTGCGCATGCGTGTGTGCTCTGTGCGTGCTCCGTGCGTGCTCCATGCGCGCCTACTCCGTACGCGCATGCGCGCGTGCTCCGTGCGCGCACGTTGCGCGCACGGCAAGTCATGTGATTACGAAACAACAATTTTCATTGGTTCAAAGTAGTTTCAGTTCCAGAATCTTCCAACACCACACCCACTCCCCTCATTAATACTTCTTATTTCCTGGGAGAAGGAGCTGAACAGCTTTTCCTGCACCTGAAAATGGCAGAACAGGAGACTTCTTCAGGGAGTGAGGAGGAGACCTTTGTACCCACAAGGCAGAGGAAACAAAAGGACTCATTTATTTGGCAATTTTTTACTTTTCCAGAGGGTCAGAAGAAGGTGAATGCTCCTAAACTCACCTGCACTGTTTGTGGAGTGGTCTTATCTAGAGGAGACCCTAAAAAAAATACTCCTTTAGTATTTACTCCATGATAAGGCACTTTAAAGCAGTGCATCCTGTGGCTTATGCTCGGGCTGAAAGAGACAACCCTCCAGTAGCTCAGCCGAGCACATCATCTGCAGCCGCAGCTCAGCCGAGCACATCATCTGCAGCCGCAGCTTCACCTGCTTCTAGACCTCTGGATATGCACCCTCTGTTCACGAAGGTGCATATACGGTGCAATGTGTTCAATGCTGTTCTCTGTTATGGTGAGAGCAGCATTAACCTAATAGAGAACAAGATACAGCAGCACACATGCTCCACCCCCTAATTTTTGTCCTTTTTTTTTTTGTTCCTGGTGAACAGTTTTTCATTTATTTTTTTTTGCTGCATTTTTTTTTTTTTGCTGCTCGACAAAAAACAACAGTTCTTTTCAAAACTCACTTCACTTCTCCAAGAAGAGCTATATTCCTAATATACTGTGTTGTAATTTTTTTTAATAAATTTTTTGCCACAGTGCACGCACCGTGCGCAAACGGTGCGCGCACGCCGTGATTTTTTGAAAAAAATAAAATGTTTTTTTCACCCTTCGGGGTCCTTCAGGGACCCCCTGACAAAGGCTAGGGGGTCAGGAACTCTCTACCCTGCCCCCTTTTCACGTTCTCCACCTTTCTTTTTCACTGTCACACACAAAACACACAAAACACACAAAATGGCGGCCGACACTTCCTGATTTCGACCGATTCGAATGTTGACTGACATGTAACCACCAATCAGAATTACGCTCGCGCACGTTATGGTGCGCGCACGGTGCGCGCTTATAGATATTTATGTACTTTTAACTGCAATTTTCTCAGGAACTACTGAACAGATTGACACCATATATGCAAAAGGCACATGCCTGACCTGAGGACTACCTCTTTGCCAAATTTCAAGTAATTCTGTTCAGCCGTTCGGGCTGTACCTTCGACTAAAGGTCCTATGGGAAAATGCATGGGGAAAACGCGTTTTGGGACCCCCCTTTTTTCTCAGCCCCCGCTTGACGAATTACCCCGAGACTTTCAGGGTAGGAGCTGAGCGGAGCGCCCCATTAGTTTTGAAAATTTCGCGAGGATTCGTCAACCGGCGCCAAAGTTATTCAAAATTGAATTTTCAGATTTCCTATGGAAACTCGGTCCTAACTACAACTATCTACTGGCAACCGCCAGTAGATATATATATATATATATATATATATATATATATATATATATATATATTACCTACTGGCGGTCGCCAGTAGGTAGTTATAGTTAGGACCACGTTTCCATAGGAAAACCTCAACATTCTATTTTGAATCACTTTGGCGCCGGTCGACGAATCCTCGCGAATTTCTCAAAATAGGTGGGGCGCTACGCTCCGCTCCTACCCTGAAAGTCTCGGGGGGATCCGTCAAGCGGGGGCTGAGATAAAAGGGGGGTCCCAAAACGCGTTTTTCCCATGCATTTTTCCATAGGACCTTTAGAACGAGCTACAGCCCGAACGGCTGAACAGAATTACTCAAAATTTGGCAGAGAGGTAGTCCCTAGGTCAAGGAAGTGCCTTTTGTAGGTTTGGTGTAAATCTGTTCAGTAGATTCTGAGAAAATAGCCTTTAAATCAATATATATATCTGAGCCCGCTTACGGTACGCTTACCGTACGCTTACGGTAAGCGTACGGTGGCGTGCGCGAGCGCGATTCTGATTGGCTCTTAGATCTTAGTAAACATTCGAATCGGTCGAAACCAGGAAGCGGCGGCCGCCATTTTGTGTATTTCACTCTGAAAAAAAAGAGTGAAAACAAGGAAAGGGGGCAATGAGGAGAGTTACAGACCCCCTAACATTTGTAAGGGGGTCAAAGAAGGACAGAAAAGTACAAAAAAAACATTTATTGATTTTAAAAAAAATCACGGGGTACGCGTACGGTAAGCTTACGGTAAGCGTACGGTAAAAAAAATAAAAATAAATAAATGAAAAGCAGATTTAAGAGTTTAGATATTAGGGAGCTCTAAAAAGAGCTGTTGTGTTTATGAAGTCATTTTTTTAGTGGTACCTACAAGTAAGTACCGATGCAGAGTCTAAGGTTCAAGAGGAAGACTCTGTTCCCTTCATCATTGAAGTGCACACCATCTCCTCTATAAATGTCTTGCATGTCATAACGCAAGTTGTTGTGGTAAATGGCACCCATACCATAGTCACGGAGGAAAGCAGAAACAGATTTGTTGACGTGCTTTCTTGCTTTGTCAATCTGTGGACAGAAATGATTGGACCAGTTCCATTTTTGCCTTTGGCATATGTTGGAAAACACAAAGGCAGTTTTAGGGAAAAGTGTAAACAGTTGTGCAAAGGTGTCCTTCATAAGCATTTCCAGACCTACCCCAGTCAAAGTGCCTAGGTCATTGCCACCACAGTGCACTATTATGAGGTCAGGGTGTTGGATTTGAATGAAGGATTTCACCAATGGCATCAATTGGTGCCACTTTAACCCTCTCTGACCAATCCATTTAATGTCTACATTTGGCAAAGCAAGGTCTCTCACCATACCTGTTTTCTCTGCAAACTTTTCACTCCAGAAGACATAGCTGTGCCCTACAATCCACACTGTGAACATCTTCAAAGGAGAACTGGATGCACTCAGGAGGTGTCTTTCAGTAGAATGGCAATATGAAAAGAAAGACAGTTTGGAAATGGAGGCATACATATTTTTTTCAAAACAAAAAGAACTGATTGGCTGTTTCATACCATTCTAGAATAAAAACTAGGCTGTATGTGTAAATTAATAGAAGCATGTTTTGTATTGGTAAAAAAAAATGTGTAACCAAAGAACAGTACTATGGATATGCTGTTAGGTTTGAAAAGTCAAGCACTCTTGCTCTGTGGAATTGAAACATTGTTTGGCGAACTTCTGACCTAACTCAACACAGCAGTGTTCCATGAGCTGTTGCTATGGTAGCAGGCAGAAGTCAAGTTGGGGGAAGGGTACTAGGCAGAAGTCAAGTTGGGGGAAGGGTACTTTTGGAAAAGGGTTGGTTTTCAACCAATAGAAATGTGTGATTACATTTGAAAAAAAGGGGGAAGCACTGAGATTTGAAACTTACAAGTATATGTGTGGAAAAATAGAGGGAAAGTTTGCCATTATCTGGTTCTGCTGAGAGGAGAGAGGTGAACACAACAGAGATCCTGGCTCTGATAATCTGCTGTTTGAGTGTCACATTTCTTTCACAACTAACTAATTTTAAAGGTGAGTTTACAGTTTGAGAGGGGATGTATGTGGTAACTTAAGAAATGAATAATAGAAATGGAAATTGTTTTTGTTGTAGTTACACATGGTGGTTTCATAATGTGTCAGTCTGTAAAAGTGATTTTCACTTGCCCCGAAAAAAAAAGAGCAGTAAGTGTGCTTTCAAATTGGCAAAGAAATTTCGTTTTGGGACTAATGTGAAAACATGACTCTGTGTGCAGAGAGGAATTATAGGCAGAGATTTATTGCGTATTGCTCTGGTGATTTCACAGTTGCATTAGATGGAAAGGGGGAGCGAATTTTTGGGGGAAGAAGCAGAGTCTTAGCACACACCCATGTGCTTGCCATGTATAGTCATGCACAGTATTTACAAGCGAGTGGGGTTTTCAGGTTTCAGTCTGTAATGCAAATACATTCAGCATCACTAAGGCTGGTTGCCCTTGCTGGAGTGTAGGCAGTCACCGAGAATACACATGGTGGTGGTCTGAAAAAACAGTTTGGACATGTGCATTTAAATAAATCAAAAAAAGTGGTTTCATAATGTGTCAGTCTGTAAAAGTGATTTTCACTTGTAAAAAGTGATTTTCACTTGCCCCGAAAAAAAAAAGAGCAGTAAGTGTACTTTCAAATTGGCAAAGAAATTTCGTTTTGGGACTAATGTGAAATCATGACTCTGTGTGCAGAGAGGAATTATAGGCAGAGATTTATTGCGTATTGCTCTGGTGATTTCACAGTTACATTAGATGGAAAGGGGGAGCGAATTTTTGGGGGAAGAAGCAGAGTCTTAGCACACACCCATGTGCTTGCCATGTATAGTCATGCACAGTATTTACAAGCGAGTGGGGTTTTCAGGTTTCAGTCTGTAATGCAAATACATTCAGCATCACTAAGGCTGGTTGCCCTTGCTGGAGTGTAGGCAGTCACCGAGAATACACATGGTGGTGGTCTGAAAAAACAGTTTGGACATGTGCATTTAAATAAATCAAAAAAAGTGGTTTCATAATGTGTCAGTCTGTAAAAGTGATTTTCACTTGTAAAAAGTGATTTTCACTTGCCCCGAAAAAAAAAAGAGCAGTAAGTGTGCTTTCAAATTGGCAAAGAAATTTAGTTTTGGGACTAATGTGAAAACATGACTCTGTGTGCAGAGAGGAATTATAGGCAGAGATTTATTGCGTATTGCTCTGGTGATTTCACAGTTGCATTAGATGGAAAGGGGGAGCGAATTTTTGGGGGAAGAAGTAGAGTCTTAGCACACACCCATGTGCTTGCCATGTATAGTCATGCACAGTATTTACAAGCGAGTGGGGTTTTCAGGTTTCAGTCTGTAATGCAAATACATTCAGCATCACTAAGGCTGGTTGCCCTTGCTGGAGTGTAGGCAGTCACCGAGAATACACATGGTGGTGGTCTGAAAAAACAGTTTGGACATGTGCATTTAAATAAATCAAAAAAAGTGGTTTCATAATGTGTCAGTCTGTAAAAGTGATTTTCACTTGCGCCGAAAAAAAAAAGAGCAGTAAGTGTGCTTTCAAATTGGCAAAGAAATTTCGTTTTGGGACTAATGTGAAAACATGACTCTGTGTGCAGAGAGGAATTATAGGCAGAGATTTATTGCGTCTTGCTCTGGTGATTTCACAGTTGCATTAGATGGAAAGGGGGAGCGAATTTTTGGGGGAAGAAGCAGAGTCTTAGCACACACCCATGTGCTTGCCATGTATAGTCATGCACAGTATTTACAAGCGAGTGGGGTTTTCAGGTTTCAGTCTGTAATGCAAATACATTCAGCATCACTAAGGCTGGTTGCCCTTGCTGGAGTGTAGGCAGTCACCGAGAATACACATGGTGGTGGTCTGAAAAAACAGTTTGGACATGTGCATTTAAATAAATCAAAAAAAGTGGTTTCATAATGTGTCAGTCTGTAAAAGTGATTTTCACTTGCGCCGAAAAAAAAAAGAGCAGTAAGTGTGCTTTCAAATTGGCAAAGAAATTTCGTTTTGGGACTAATGTGAAAACATGACTCTGTGTGCAGAGAGGAATTATAGGCAGAGATTTATTCCGTCTTGCTCTGGTGATTTCACAGTTGCATTAGATGGAAAGGGGGAGCGAATTTTTGGGGGAAGAAGCAGAGTCTTAGCACACACCCATGTGCTTGCCATGTATAGTCATGCACAGTATTTACAAGCGAGTGGGGTTTTCAGGTTTCAGTCTGTAATGCAAATACATTCAGCATCACTAAGGCTGGTTGCCCTTGCTGGAGTGTAGGCAGTCACCGAGAATACACATGGTGGTGGTCTGAAAAAACAGTTTGGACATGTGCATTTAAATAAATCAAAAAAAGTGGTTTCATAATGTGTCAGTCTGTAAAAGTGATTTTCACTTGTAAAAAGTGATTTTCACTTGCCCCGAAAAAAAAAAGAGCAGTAAGTGTACTTTCAAATTGGCAAAGAAATTTCGTTTTGGGACTAATGTGAAAACATGACTCTGTGTGCAGAGAGGAATTATAGGCAGAGATTTATTGCGTATTGCTCTGGTGATTTCACAGTTACATTAGATGGAAAGGGGGAGCGAATTTTTGGGGGAAGAAGCAGAGTCTTAGCACACACCCATGTGCTTGCCATGTATAGTCATGCACAGTATTTACAAGCGAGTGGGGTTTTCAGGTTTCAGTCTGTAATGCAAATACATTCAGCATCACTAAGGCTGGTTGCCCTTGCTGGAGTGTAGGCAGTCACCGAGAATACACATGGTGGTGGTCTGAAAAAACAGTTTGGACATGTGCATTTAAATAAATCAAAAAAAGTGGTTTCATAATGTGTCAGTCTGTAAAAGTGATTTTCACTTGTAAAAAGTGATTTTCACTTGCCCCGAAAAAAAAAGAGCAGTAAGTGTGCTTTCAAATTGGCAAAGAAATTTCGTTTTGGGACTAATGTGAAAACATGACTCTGTGTGCAGAGAGGAATTATAGGCAGAGATTTATTGCGTCTTGCTCTGGTGATTTCACAGTTGCATTAGATGGAAAGGGGGAGCGAATTTTTGGGGGAAGAAGCAGAGTCTTAGCACACACCCATGTGCTTGCCATGTATAGTCATGCACAGTATTTACAAGCGAGTGGGGTTTTCAGGTTTCAGTCTGTAATGCAAATACATTCAGCATCACTAAGGCTGGTTGCCCTTGCTGGAGTGTAGCACTCTGGACATGGGCTTTTTAAAAAATCTGAAAAGTGGTTTCATAATGTGACAGTTTGTAAAAGTGATTTTCACTTGCCCAAAAAAAAGAGCAGTTTGTGTGCATTCAAATTGGCAAAGAAATTTCGTTTTGTGACTATTGTGAAAAGAAATGTAGTAATATATTTAAATACAATAAAGGATTTTTTTTTTAGTTTTTTTCAGGTATTGCTGAAGAGCAGTGAACAAAATTTAAGATGCCTACAAAATCCAGAGTTCAAAAAACGCTAAAAAAAAAACTATATTTGAAGACAACTGGAGGACCAAAGTTAGTAGAAGATGCTCATGTTGGGAAAAAGAAAAAATCTTCTGGTAAGCAGAAAAAACAATTTCTTAAAAATATATTCAAAACAAAGAAAAATGTACAAAATGTCTGTACTGGAAAGAATGTTACAAAAGGAAGAGAACAGGAAAAAATTGAGAATTTAGTTAATGCAAATATACCTTCTGCAACTGAAAAGATTTACATAAACAGAAAAACAGCGTTTAAAGAGATACGTAGAAAAATGTTTCAGAGAAGAGTTATGTCCAATTTGATAAAGGATGTGAAGAAATATAAGCAAAAGGCAAAATATTACAAGAGAAAAAAAGAAATTGAAGCCATTGCAGCAAAGGCATTAGAATTAAAAAGGAAACTATTCATATTAATTTTGAATAGGATGCGTACATTAGATAAAATGGTTAATGTACTGAAATCACAAAGCAAAAGAGTAGTGAACAGAACAAACTTTTGTAAAGTGTTTTTAGGAAAGTGGATGCATAGTTCAAGTAGTGAACCTTTTTTTAATGAAGAGAGCTATTTTCAAAGTAATAGTTTGCTGCATGCAGTTGACACCAGAGGTCGTGCTTACGAAGTGAAAAATGGTTGCATAATGGAGAAGGAGATAATGGTTCCAAGAGATGAGGTACAAGTGATGGCAGATGAGGCAATGGGGAGACGTCCTAAAGCCCCAGTGTACACTTGGAATTGTAGTAGTATTTGCACTGTGCGTCAGGATTCTATTGACAAATTTCGAGAGTTTCTTAGAGAATATAGTAAAAAAAGTGTAAAACAGAGGATTAAGGTGCTTCAAAGTCTGGATCCATGCAGAGTGAGAGAGAATACTGGTTTGCAGGGTCATTCTCTGGCTTGTCTATCTAGAAAAGTGTGCAATAGTGTTTTCCATCATTTTAGGATGCTGGCTGTTCATCATACTGAAATGAGAAAGTTTGTGAGACGGTTGTATTTTGCCAAAAGTCCAGCAATAAAGTTAAATGAATTGAAAAGGGCTCTGTTCCGAGGAACGGTATCAGATGTAGAGAAGGTTGTTTATGAAATTCAGTTTTGTTACTTTGGTCCTGAACAAAACAGTGCAGAGAAGGACACAGTAAATGAGGAAGAAGTGGAAGAGAATGTAGAACCTTCTGTAAGTAAGACATTTAATGATCACATAACAAAATTTGCAATAGTCTCTAATGAAAGACCAAATGTTACTTGTATTTGTTGCCGCAGAACTCATTATAGAAAACAAACTAGGAATGTTGATCTCTACAGAAAGAGTGAAAATGAAGATAATTATAAGTGGAAGGATTTTGCCACATATATATTTCTAGAAAATTGTTTTGAATTGGGTGAAGATCAGCGTATTTGTAAATACTGTTACAACAAGTTAGAGGAAAATAGAATGCCGACCAGAGCTGTACATAATAATTTAGAATTGGATGCTATTCCTGCTGAACTTTCTGAATTAAATACATATGAGTCTATACTCATTCAATGTGTTCATCCGTTCCAGACCATAGTACGTATGGAGCCCAAAACTGGTAAATTACCTCCTTCAGATTTACTGAGAGGTTTAAAAGGTAGAGTGGTGTATTTGCCCTTGGATTTGAAAAAAAATATGGAAACTATTGATGCGGATACTTTGGAAACTGAACCATTAATTATTCTGGTTAATGGTGTACCTACAAAGAATAAGAAGATTTGGCAGGAGCTGGTAGATGTGCGGAAAGTACAAAGAGCAAATTTGTATTTGAAAAAAAATAACAAATGGTATGAATCAATTTATATAGAAGAAGAAGAAGAAGAAGAAGATTTTCAAGAAGACACAGAAACACCAACTGGACAAATTGAAAAAGTGGACAAGTCAAAGGAAGAAGAAATTTATGAACATTTTAGCATACATCCTCTTCATTCGAAAGAAGTTATGGGAGACAATATTGATCTCTTTCAGATGAAGAAAGCAAAAGGAACTCCTGTGAGTGTATGGGAGGAGAGCTTGGAAGCTCGATGTTTTCCTCAGCTGTTTCCTAAAGGAAAAGGAGGACGATACGATGAACGTCCAGAACAGATTCCAGCTTCAGAGTATCGGACTACAAGACTATATGCTGAAGATCCCAGATTTCGACAAAGTATTCCTTATTTGTTCCATCTTTTATTTGAAAGCGACTTGTCTGCACTGTCTTATGCAGTAAATCACATTTTAAAAAGTGGAGTACATTTACAAAATGTGTCTGCTAAGGATTTTATGGAGAAAGTGCAGCACCGAGATGATCATTTGGAAACACAACTGATCAATCTGATGGCTTGTCAGCGTGGGACAAATGAATATTGGTACCGACGCCATGGTGAACTAAAATGCATGTTACGGAATTTAGGAACACCAACATGGTTCCTTACCCTAAGCTGTGCCGAGTACGCTTGGGATGATTTACTGGATTTTCTACGAGAGGCCAATTCAAACATTAAAAACATCGAATACAAGACAGCAGGAGAACTGTGCTCATTGGATCCGGTTAATGTTTGCAGATATTTCAATCATAGATTTGAGGCTATGATGTCCTTCATCTGCAATAAAAAAAATCCACCCCTTGGAGAAGTAGTGGATTTCTTTTGGAGAAAAGAGTACCAGGCAAGAGGTGCTCCTCATATTCATATGCTGTTGTGGATCAAGGATGCCCCAAAGTTTGGAACAGATGCTGATGAAGCAGTGTTATCTTACATTCAAGAATATGCAACATGTGCTATACCAAAAAGCACAGAAGAGAACAAGTTAAAGGAGCAAGTTTTACGTTTCCAAAGTCATCGGTGTGGAAAATACTGTCGACGGAAATACAAGAGCAAAGAAAAATACTACACTAAATGTCGATTTGGATTTCCTAGACCTGTTCTTTCAAATGGAAGAGTAAACAGTTTTATGTCAGCTGTGAGACATACTATCACAAGAAAATCACCTAAGAATACCTACAACCTTAAAAGAAAAGAAGAATCAAAAAATATAAATGACTACAACCCAGTCATTTTATCCATGAGGAACGCTAACATGGATATACAGTATGTAGCTGACAATTCCATTGCTGTTGCACGATATGTAACGTCTTACATTACGAAATCAGAAAAAACAGAATTGAAGGAAATGTGGGAAGAGATTTCTCACGAGAAGACTGTCAGTAAGAAGCTGTACAGTTTCAGTTTGAAGATGTTATCGCATCGAGAAATTGGATCCTACGAATGTTCAGATAGGTTATCTTCTGCAAGTCTCTACTCGAAGTCAAGAAGAATAATTTGGGCAAGTTTAGGCCTTGCAGCAATGAGAAATCGGGTACTGAAATCTGTAGGAGAAATTGAATATTTGGTCGAGAATGACCCAGAAAGTACAGATATATTGAAAACAAACATGTTGGACACATATTATCCCAAGAGAAGTCAACATCTGGAGAACATGTGTCTCTATGAAGTGCTGCAGAACTACATTTATTCAAGGAAAGCCACAGAAGACATCAATAATGGAAAATATAAAGTCGTTGGTGAAGAAGGATGTTTGGTGAAGCAAACAAAAGGAAGTTTGATAAATCACCGGAAGCTGAGTTGCGACACTACTGACAAGAAAGAATTTTACTACTTGGCTCTTTTACAGTTGTTTAAACCATGGCGTACAGAGGATGAACTACTGGGAGAATTTCAAAGCTATGAAGATTCATTTAATGCTTGCAAAGACAGCATACAATGCAATACATTCACAACTTATCTGCAAATGTTAAATGAAGAAATTGAACAGGAAACTACAATTGCAGCAGAAATAGCTAGAGACAGTTCTCAGGACAGCCAAAGTTCAGGAACACACAGTCAAGATCCCCTAGGACAACCAATCATTGAAAATGAAGCATCAATAGCCATGAATGAAGTGGAAACGGCTATGAATCAAGCTCAAGAAGAATTTATAGACTTAGAAAATTTGGAAAGACAACTGAATCAAGAGCAGCAACAAATTTATGAAGAGATCAAAAACAAAATTGATCACGGATTTCTACATGTAAAAAAAGAGTGCTCATGCACATCATTTCATCCAATCAGGATGTATGTAAGCGGACAAGCTGGAACTGGAAAAAGTTTCCTAATAAAAGTCATCAGAAGCTACCTACAGCAAAAAACGGATTCTACTTTGTCTTGTGTGGTTACTGCTCCAACTGGGTTAGCAGCATATAACATAAAAGGAATCACCTTACATCGTTTGCTAATGTTACCAGTGGAGCATGAGAACAAAATACAATTCAACAAGCTAACTGGAGAAGCATCCTTGGAAGTTTCAAGAGTATTGAAGAAGATGCAAGTTCTCATTATTGATGAGGTGAGCATGGTATCAAACCTAATGCTTGCCTTTGTGCATTTAAGAATGCAGCAAATTTTGAAGACAGACTATGACATGTTATTTGGTGGAAAACACGTCATAGTTTTTGGAGATCTTTTGCAACTTACTCCAGTTAAAGGACAACCAGTGTTTAATACTGTGACACATGAAGACACGAAGAAGTCATTGGGAAGCATCGGAAATACAAATATTTGGTCCTTCTTTGAGTACAAGGAACTTACTACTAATATGAGGCAAGCAAACGATGAAGAATATGGAAGTATTCTGAAAGATATCAGGATTGGACTACTGACAGAAGTTGGCAAAAAAGCATTACAGAGTCGGCTGCTACATAATTTATTTCCAAAGGAAGAAATAGTTGCAGAGAAGATATACAAGAACATTGCAGAAAACAAAAGTGTCATCTGCTTAATGCCAACTCTACGTGAATGCTCAATATTCAATGAGGAGCTTTTGAAATTGGAAAAGGAAGAGATCAGGAAATTGGAAGCAGTGGACAAAATTGAGGATGGAAGAATTACTGTCACAGTAACAGGCAAACTGAAAAATAAATTGGACTCACTAGAGAAGAACATCTCCAAAACAGCTGGATTAGAAAAAAATCTATATGTTTTCATGAACTGTAGAGTGTTTTTAAGGAGAAATTTGGATGTTGAGAAAGGTTTAGTTAATGGAGCGATGGGAAGAGTTGTGGGTTTTATTAATTACCAGAAAAAAGAAGGAGTTGAATGTTTAAAAATAAAATTTGATCAGATAGATGAAGTTAAAGATATTTGTCGTTGTACAGTTCGTTTTATGCTTGTGAAAGACTTATATGTACGTAGGAAGCAGTTTCCGTTTTCTCTAGCATATGCTGTAACTATTCACAAGTCTCAAGGATTGACTGTAGATTGTGCATTTGTGAACATTGGTTCAACTGTGTTCAAAGAAGGTATGGCATATGTTGCTTTGTCACGAGTCAAAACATTATCAGGTTTATTCATGATAGACTTTGATGAGTCAAAAGTTAGTGCTGATACAAACTGTGTAAAGGAGTATAATAGATTAAGAAGAAGCTATGCTCCTCATTTAGGTCAGTATCCTGTGTTGGAGAAACGTGTAGTTTCTCGTAAAAGAAAAAATGAGAATATCTGTAGTGAAGATGTAGAGAAGAGGAAAAAAAAGAGGAGTGATGTAATTGCAAGCAAAAAGAAAAAGGAAAATGAAGAACAGGTTGTAGGATGTCATTTTGAAAATAGCTCTGGTGTCAACTGCTACGCAAATGTAGTGCTGAATGTTGCATTTTATCTGGAAAGTTTGCAAGAGCAGATAATAGTAAATCAGGGAAAAAGATTCTGTTCAGAGCTGAGTCTCCTTTTTCAAAAGCTGAGTAAAGATAAAACTCAAATAGAAAGTGCTACTGACATTAGAAAACTTTTAGATGTATGTTCAGGACGAACACAGTTTTCTCAAAATGAACAGCAAGATGCACATGAATTTTTGATGTATTTTCTTCAGGTAGTGGAAGAAGAAGGAGTTCCCATTGACATTTTTTTTGGTCTCTCTTATAAATGGGAACATAGTTGTGATAATTGTTATAATATATGTGGCTCTATTGTTGATAATGAAAGGTTTATTTATTTGACATTGCCAGAGAGTAAAACAGTCACTTTTGCAAAATTAGTTAAAGATGCTAATCATAGCATGAAATGTGGTGAGTGTAATTCTGACATGTTTTCAACATTAATTTTAAAGGAATACGGACAGTATGTAATTTTAATGATGCAACGATGTAAAGCTGATGGTTCAAAATTGGATACTTTAATAAAGAAGTTTACAGGACAGCAATTATCAATTTCAGGAAAAACTTTTGTAACTGTTGCAATAATTTTCCATGATGGACCTACTGTTACTTCTGGACATTACACAGTTTATCTTAAATGTGAAAAAGGCTGGACACTGTGTAATGATTCCCAATTGATTTTCAAACAACGTTTGCCTTTTGATTTAGCAAATTCCTATCTAATCTTCCTGAAACCTAAATTTTAGAGAGACTTGGCAAGATCTGGACAAAACAATTTTACCATTTTACTGGATTACCATTGCAATTTTGTAAAAAAAAGATTTTTTAAATTATCATTTGGCCTAATGGAAAGATAACCAATTGTAATGTGGACTTTTTTAATTTTTAATGAAACTTTGAAAAACCAATAATTTAGAGATTATCGGTAACTTCTGCACATTTTAAATTTTGGAATGTTATTGGACTGCCATTGGAAATTTTTTCAAAAATGTTTTAAAAAATTACTATTTGGCCATGTGGAAAAGTAACCAATTCTATTGTGGACTTAATAAATTATTCAAAAAATTTTCGTGAACCAAAATGTTACAGAGAATCGGTGAGATCTGGACAAATTAAACTTTAGAATTTTATTGGATTACCGTTGGAAATTTATTCCAAAAAAAAATTTAAAATTACTATTTGGTCTAAAGGAAATGAAATCAGATGTATTTTGGAGTTATTTGAGATATAATATTGTGATTATACTTCTGAAACAAACATATCAGACGGTATTTTAAAGAAATAACTATTGGTATTAGATGATATTTTTTTACAATATTATGCATTTCTATAATGTTAAGTTTAAGTAAAAAAAGAATCAGGGCATTTTTAATACAATCTTTGTGATTGGTATTTTTTTTTGCCCGCTGTAAAATGATGAATGCAATTGCTTTCACAATTTATAGTGAAATGCAATATATTCTGAAAACAGCAAAAATAAGGCAAAAATATTTTTGGGAAAAAAATGTAAATATGTGTACTGTATTATAAAATGTTTTAAAAATATTAATACTTTTTTCTTTTTTTCCAAATAGATATAGAAAATTTTCGAAAACTACAAACATTTTTAAAACTATTTTTTAAAAAAACAAATGAATAAATATTTTTTCAGTGAGTATGGTAAGTCAATAATAATAATTGTAGTCTCTCAAGGACAATGTAATGTGATAAATGATTTTTAGTGTTTTTAAAAAAAAAAAAAAAAAAAAGTACGCGCACCGTACGCGTACGGTAAAAAAAAAATAAAAAAAAGTTTTTAAAAACATATGTAAAAAAAAGATGAAAGATAAGGTTGGCTCTTAAAAGAACCGTTGTGTTCATGCAGGGACAGAGGAAAGGAAGCATGGGAAAATTATTCAAAGCGACAAATGTGCTGATCTATTTTGTTGTTCACTAGGGAAACACTGGTCTCCCTATGGCAAATTAGATCTTTACAAAATGTGCAATGAATATCAACCTTCCGAAATCGAGGGTTCATTTCCAGAGGGCCTTCCGAAATCGAGGGTTCATTTCCAGAGGGCCAGCAAAAGGAGATTCTCCCCCCACAGATGAAGGGCTCACCTGACCTGCAGAAGAAGGAGTCAGCCCTGCAGATGATGGTCCAGGCTGAGCTACTGTGGATGTACTGGCTCGTCTTTCTGAAGAGTTACCTCCAAAAAGATGACCATGTGTCCTTCTGTGTACATCCTGGAGGTGTCTCTTCATGGTGTGATTCCCAAAGGAATACTTCCTGTTAGGATTACCTCTAGAAAGTACACGCTTACACAGCTTACAAGTCACTAAGGGTGCATTTACCTTTTGCTGGCCTTCAGGAAAAGTAAAATAATCCCATACATAAGAGGGCTTTTGTTTCCTCGATCTCTGCCTCAAGACAGTGCTGCTAGTGCTAGCCTCACTCTCAGAAGAGCTCTGCTGTTCTGCCATCGTATCCCAAAGACAAACCAGCTCCTTCTCCCAAGGGATCACAAGCAGAAATGAGGGGAATGGGTGTGGTGTAGGAGAGTTCTAGAACTGAAAGTAGTTTCAACCAATCAAAAGTTGTGTTTCATGATCACATGACCTACCGTACGCTTACGGTACGCTTACGGTACGCTTACGGCAAAAAGTACGCATGCGCGTAAAAAAGACACGCGCTTGCGCGCATGCGCATAACAGTCACTACCCGACACTTCCGCGTAACGTGCGCGTGTGGCGTAAGCGCGCACGCGTCCCACGCGCAGTACGCGCGGCTACGCAAAGTGCGTAACTATACGCAAGCAGCGTAGATAGATTACGGACGTTGCGTAAACCGTACGCTTACCGTGAGCTTACGGTACGCGTACTAAAAAAATATTTTTTTTTAAAAAAAAGTACTGCAAATAAATTTTACATGTTTATTTTAAAAAATATATTTAAAAAAACATATTAAAGAATTTTAAAAATTTAATCATAGTCTTTATAAAAGGTAAGATAATTAAATTAAAAATATGTTAGAAAAAAAAAAAAAAAAAAAAAAAATTAGCATTTAAAAAACCTTGCAAATTCACTGAAAAAACCATGGGTTTCACACACGTTATAGTTAGGAATTAGCATTTAAAAAACCTTAGAAATTCAGTGAAAAAACCATAGGTTTCACACACGTTATAGTTAGGAATTAGCATTTAAAAAACCTTAGAAATTCAGTGAAAAAACCATAGGTTTCACACATGTTATAGTTAGCTGGACATTTTACTCGTAAAAAACCAATGAAATTGCCCCGTTATAGTTAGTTCAGCTAACTATAACTCGCGCGCCCGCAATGCACTGCTGATGACGTCACATATTACATCACTCATGACATGGTCAGTGACATCACTCATGACATCACTGATGACATCTCAAATGACATCACTGATGACATCACTGATGACATCATCCTTGTGATAGAGTGGCAGACCTCCTCTCACCCTAATATAACCTTTGACACACACATTCAAAAATAGAGACTAAAATTTTCAAAACAATGGACATACCAATACCAGTTACAACAACCTCTTCAGTAATTCTAAGATCCACATACACATCCACTCATTCACCAACAGTCCAATACAGTCACTCATACATGTACTCACTCATCATATGTACTCATACACCTATACATCCTGTTACACAATGCCACTCATCCATAGAGTTACTCACACACATAGTCACTCGTGCTAATAAAGAATCAAACATACATTTACTTGCATATACAGTTATACACACACCACCATACTTACTTCTACGGAAACTTACACATACTTAGTCTTTTAAACAATCACTTATAGAAACACATACTTATTCATACAGGAACTCTTCCAATCTCTCACCCTTGCATATACTCACATATATACACCAATAGTCACATATACTAGTTTTAAACATATGTAGTTACTCATAAAGACACTATTGAGACAGTCATTCACTCACTAACACACCCATACACACACTCATCCACCCATGCAGTCCTGCACACATGGTCTGTTCAACACATACAAACAGTGAGTCACTCATTCATGCACCTATGCACTACGTAATACCCCCCACCGAACCATGCAGACACTCAGACTGATACTCAAAAAACCAACTAATAACCTATATAGACACCCATGTAGCTACTCACCAACCCATGCAGCCACTTATACACAAAGTGAGAGACTGATACAGATATATACATATTTAAACATTACTCACTAAAACATGTATTCACTATGATACACTTAATCAGTCAGTTAAACAATCAATTTTTCAAAAACAAATCATCCATTTAGACACTTATATACCCATTTATTCTTCCATCGACCTTGAGATATACATATATAAAACATATTTAATTTTCAGAAAAACCCACATTCACTGGATGATGTCATCAGTGAGGTCATCAGTGATGTCATTTGAGATGTCATCAGTGATGTCATGAGTGTTGTCACTGACCATGTCATGAGTGATGTAATATGTGACGTCATCAGCAGTGCATTGCGGGCGCGCGAGTTATAGTTAGCTGAACTAACTATAACGGGGCAATTTCATTGGTTTTTTACGAGTAAAATGTCCAGCTAACTATAACATGTGTGAAACCTATGGTTTTTTCACTGAATTTCTAAGGTTTTTTAAATGCTAATTCCTAACTATAACGTGTGTGAAACCTATGGTTTTTTCACTGAATTTCTAAGGTTTTTTAAATGCTAATTCCTAACTATAACGTGTGTGAAACCCATGGTTTTTTCAGTGAATATATATATATATATATATATATATATATATATATATATATATATATATATATATATATATATATATATATATATATATATATATATATACATACATGAAATTGTGATGACTATTTTTTTTTCCCTTAAATTGTTTATTAGAACATAAATTGCCATGTCAGGTGGTGGTGATATGTTTCAATTTTTACTCTCTTTACCTTTCAGGCACATGCTTACAATAAAAAAGAAAACATGTAATCCTCACCCCACTTTCCCAAACCCAGTTCTATTGGCATTGCCAACAGTGTTAAGCATGTATCACAACACTTAAATATAAATGTATTTGATAGACAGGAAGTCAGTGAATCTCCTGTAGGTGGCGGAAGAAGTGCGGCATTTATGGACACGCCCAATAATACATCTTTGATTTTGATGTTGAGCATTATCCAAGCTATCCAAGTGGGTTCTTGACTCTATTGCCTGCACAAACTTGACTTAATTAAACAAATTGGAAAAAAAGTTATTGGTCCCATATATTGAAGATTTGTGCGTAGCAATGAAAAAAAAAACAATACAGTAGTTCACGCCCCATTTACCCACTATTATTTTGTCACTATTTTATTGATATTGCTTCCCAAAAACATGATACATCGGAAAGTAAAAAGAGTTTGAACATTTTCAGGTGATTGCAGGTCATTTTCAGTAATCCATTCAGGTGTACAGGTTCATTGGTAGATTCCTCTGCTTGGCCATCACCCCACCAGCACTGCTAAATGCAGTTGGCGTAGTTTCAGACTGCTATATGTCAGGCAGGTATACTTATAAAGCGATGTTGCAAAAGTAAGCATTAAAACGCATGAACGTATGTAGCAACAACGATGCAATAACAAAATGTATCAAGGGATTTTGGGAACAGATCAAATGAATTATGCATGTGCAATTCAGTAAGTCATAACATGGTAATTATTCATGGAAGGCTCTCTTTCACCTAATTAAGCCTACTTCTAGTCATAAATAAGTCAGGCTAACAGCATGGTTTCCCAATTTGTCCTACATTTGATTGTTGTCTGAATGCAATTTGATACCAGGAAGCAATAATCCACAACCATTCTCAAGCAAAGCTACCACTGCCATCCTAGTCCTTTCTCTCAATAGCACCGAACGCAACAATGCATACACTCGCACACATTATTGCTGGGGCACTCACAGTGGCATTCAGTTTCACCATTCTGCCTAGGGGAACTAGATTTTTGAAACATCCCACAAACATAGAAGTAGGACTACAGCTTTACATGGACTAAAGCACGAGTGACGTAATTGACAATGCTCCCCAAAATAGAAACCACAGACAATAAGACACCGAGGGGAATTAAATGCGATGTTTAGACACAGTATCATCTGAGTTAACTAAACTGCATTGTGCTAGGGGCTGCTAACTAATTCTGCACTGGAACGCAACCACTTGCCTCCCTTTGTGTTACATTGAACCTTTCTTAGAACTGGGACATGTATTATATAGCACTGTATTGTAGTCTTCACATAGCGCATCATAACCCCTTTATGGGGCACAAAGCCCCATTATATGATGGGGTGCACACTATACCACAAGGGAGTGTACGATTTGCAGACTGTTGTATTTGCTGTGATCCTATGTGGGAAGCGATTTGGTGTTGTCCTGAGTGACCAGGGACCTCGTCTTATCTTGTCTTGGGGTGCAGCGCCCAGCAGCGATGGAGGAGAAGGTGTAAGAGATAGGCATGCAAAGAGATGAGGGAAGGTGAAAGGGACATGTGAAAGTGGATGGTGTGTCTTATAAGTAGTCCAGTTTGGGAGCAGGAGGACTAAAACATGTAGGCAAGTACACTACACCAACCTAGTCAGAGGGGCTGTGGGGTGCTACGTGCACGTACAGTACAAATAAAGGGTAATCAGAGAAGGCCTAGTAATCGATATGTCACGCACGTCAAGTACAGATGCTGTCAAATGAGTAAAATAACTTCAAATGGGCAATAATGGAAGATGGTGACATGAGCAGTAGCGATGACTGTTTTAAATGCAGATATACAGCCTACCATTGTACAAATACACTTCATAGTCTCAAAAAACACACAGAAAAACAATCAAGGTTATCAACCTGAACAGAAACAAAGTAATCTTTCAAGGCCCAGATTTCACCAACTCCTGCTAGGTGGAAGGATTTAAGGGTTTCATGCCCGAAGCCGCTGTCAGGCTACTGAAGGTTCTCAAAGGCATGCAAGCACCTATCGGGTAAACCCTAGTTAGATAATAGCTCAAACTCTAGCCAGTCTGCACCCTGCACATGCAAGGTTGAGAGACAAAGGGGCCTATTAGCAAGAAGTTGCTATATTTATCGCAAAACGCGCTTAGCGCGTTCATTTTTATCGCTGCATATCGCTGGATATTTTAGCGGCGAAAACATGCTATTATCAACGTTTTTCTCCATGGTGCTAAAATATCCAGCGATAGCGGCGAAATGCGTGAATATCGCTGGAAATCCAGCAATATTCACGCATTAACTCCAATGGGGACTTAACCTGAAGATCCACCTTCGATTGGATAGACAGGTAAGTCATATTTTTAGCAGGCGAAAGATTATAGCGATAATCGCGCTTAGCCCGATCTTTTTTATCGCTATGCCTGCCTTGCTAATAGGCGATAGCTGTGTTAGCGACTGCTTTCAGTCGCTAACAGTTTGGGTACGCCCACTTTGCATGTCATTAGCGATCAATATCGCTGACATGCAAAGCGGGCCCCAAATCGGTCGCTATTGCCTAAAAGCTGTCGCTAACTGCTGTTAGCGACAGCTTGCTAATAGGGCGATAGAAATATCGCCGCTTTAGCGGCAAAAAGTGCCACTAGAGCGGCGATATTGCCCTTGCTAATATGCCCCAAAGTGCTTGGTAGGTTTCTCCCATGACAGCGCAAGGATGAATCATCACACCCCACATTATCCTTCAGTCCTCAACCTTCCATGTGAGTTCATTTCTTTTTCTACATCCCAAAGACTTGTTTTTTCTACTTTACATGAGGAATCACCAACCTACAATTTAAGAATTTCCTTCAAGCCATGTTCCATTGCCTTTATTAGTAGGAAATTACATTTCTGGCTTAGAACAAATGGTGCGTTGAAAGAAGACTTACCCTGCTTCTGTTGCAGAATCACATAGATTTGGTAGTTCCCCTTTCCTTAAATCACAGCTCAGCTGTTATCTAACCTCAGTGGCAGCCGGCAGAGGGCAGGAGGGAAGGGGGGAAAAAAGAAAAATAAACGTACCTCCTTGCTGCGTCCCTCCTCAGTTGTCTCTCCGCATCCGGCAGGAACAGGAAGCACCCCAGCTCCCTATAGCCAATTACAATGCTGCAATGCAGCGTTGCGATTTTTCTGAGCACCTTGGTTCGGTGCTCAGATGGGGACTGAGAGCCTGGGCATATTCTCCAACTAGGCTGTAATACAGCCTGAGTGGAGAATATGGAAAGTGTGCATGACTGTTTGACCGGCCCAAGACAGCCAGACAAACATTCTTGCGCACTTACAGAGTGCTCACCATTCCACCCCTTGCTCTGTGAGCAGAACAGCCCTGCCCCGCAAAGCTGACACAGCAGGAAAAAATAAAATGATAATAACATCGAGTTATTGTCATTTTCTTTTTCCTTTATTTACTCTGCGAAAAGCAGTGGGGCGACACTCCTCCACCTTAACGGAGGAGCCGCCACTGTCTAACATATGAGCCTTGTGACATACAGCTTTTATATTCGTCTCCACAAGTTAACTTTATTTCCAATGTCCTCTGTGTCTTCTGGTTTCACTCTTCCACCACACCGAACTATAAACTCTTCTCTCCTCTCTAGGGAGAGGCCTTTGATCAAGCAATAGTAGCAAAACAGGTGTAATTTCCTGATCTAGACACCTCCAGATCCAGCCTCTCCAAATGCTGACTCCAGTGAGTAAAGTGTGATGATTCAGTCTGCTGGACACTGCAGCTCAAATCTTTACTTAGGGAGAGGAATGTTTTGCCTACCTGAAGTACTGTATTATTGTAGCTTTCATATTGCGTTTCATAGCTTGTTCTGGAGTGCCAAAGTGCATTATCAAATGGTAAGTAGGCTACACCATGGTGGAGTGCATCGTTGAAAGAGTGTTGAATTGGTTGTGATCCCATCCAGGCTGTAAAGACAGCTAAGCAATTACACAGACCACACTGATCTTACAGGCAGAGTGTAAAGACAGAAGAGCCTTCACTCAGGTCAAATACGTCTTGCAGTGCTAAATATACTGCATGCCTACCTACTTGAAGAACAAACTCATAGTGTGAGGGGGCGGGGCCTTCAAAGGGGCGGGCCTCATTGCAGAAGTACCTAGAGGCACATTTGAACCCCACCCGATCAATTCAGCCATGATTCACCCCTATAGGGCAAGCAGAAATTTGTACTCTGACGAGCTCCATCTAGTAGTGGTCCTTAGGATCAAGAAAGCCAGAAGTGGAGGTCGGCTTTTTTTTGTATAATGCCGCCAAGCTCTGGAACACTCTACCGCTGTACCTTCGCAGGGAACCCAACCATCTTGCCTTCCGAAAACAGCTAAAGACCTTGCTCCTTCCTTAGGGTCCTGTTTCCTCTATTCACCGCTCAGCGCTGGGATACTCCCGAGTAGCCATACGCTATACAAATGCCATTTCATTCATTCATTCATTCATTCATTCATTCATTCATTCACCCCACTGTGCCCACAACCCCTGCCTCCCAAAAAATAAAAAGCTTGCTGAGGCTGGTGCCGATGTCCTGGGGTGTTTTCTCACCCCTTAATGGACGTCGGCAGTTCAAAGCCTTCAGAAATTGAGCTGGGAAACCACTATTTACAGGGGTTTTCAGCTCGTTTTCCCTGCCCCGTGTGATTTCCGCTCTCTACCTGTAGTGGGAGCCGATATTGTGTGTCACAGTTGGCACCTTGTGATTTGGCAGGTAAGATACTGAAATTTGTCAAGTCAGTAAATCTGTTTGCCTATATGTATGTTGGTTTGCGTATATTGGGGTCTGATGTTTGTTGGTCTGTTTGAGGACAGATATCTGAAACTGTGTTATCTCTTTCCCATACCTTTGGCCATATGTCCCTCTCTCTGCCCATCCTACTATCTTTAAATCGATTTGTTTCTGTGTGTGTGTTGTGTATCGCCGTATACAGGTCTTTGTATTTTCTATGTATGTATCTGTGTTTGAGGTCCTGCCTGTGTACATGAGTGCTTTAATGCTTCAGTGCTTTGGTATTTGTGTATGGGTGCTTATGTGTTTCTTGGTCTATGAACATAAGTCATGGTATGCCTGAGGGTCTGTGTGAATGGATGCTTGCATGTCTGTTGGTCTTTGTGTACAGGTTCCTTCATAGGTGTGTTGCTCTTAAATGCCTGTATGTGTATTTGCTCGTATTCATGTGTATATAATCCATATTTGAACACGTCCATGCCTGTAGAGTGTTCGTTTGTATGTGCTATTTAGAAGCCAATCCTACTAGCGCTGTCAATGCTTATTTCCTCTTGCATTTGAAGACAGCATCAAGGTACAATGGTATGTCCCACTAAGCAGACCCTCCAGCATATCGCGATTTCTCGATTCACGAAATTTCCACAATATTTCAGAATCCCCGCGATGCCGACGTAATTAAAATAACTTGCAGTGAAAATGGCGTCGGCCGGCATTTTAAGTCTGTCACGTTTATATTACTGTTCCCTTGGTGTAAACATGTCATCGCCTCTGATTAATTACAGGTAATTTAAGTGCCTCTGCCTTCCTTCAGTCAATCCTTTGTGCAGGCATGTGGGAGCACTGCTTCTCTCCTTGTCCTGCAGCATTTTAATACTGCTTGCCTGGGGTCGGAGGACGGGGAGTAATGATACACATCAGAGGCACTCAGCAGTGAGGCCCGGCTTTCCCTCGTCTGCTCTATACTACAGAAATTGTCTTCTGATGGACATACATAGAGACACTGGAGTAATGGAAACTGTGGGGCATATCATCAAGGGCTGGTGACATAATTATAGCCGCTTTTGCGGCCGTTTTTCAGCCGAAAAGCGGCGATAATTATATTGCATTATTTGCAAGGACACGCTAGCGTGTGTTTCCTTGTTTCAGCTCCCGTTTTGTTCACGCCTCGCTTTGCATCTCTAACGAGATGCAAAGGAAGCGTGCCTGACAAAACACCATGGGAAAATATCGCTTCCCCAGCTTCGTGATATCATCAACGAGGGGTAGCAATATTTTAAATCCCGTTAACTATGCCTTATCGCAGGAATTTAACATCTGTTAAATTCCTGACTAAGGCATAGCTAACATGGGAGGTGGATTATGGTGATACGACCACAGGGTCGTATCACCAAGGCTATCTCCGTTTTGGGTGCAACATCGCTGGTTTTCCAGCGATGTTGGCCCATTTCCCTGGATTATTTTCGCCCTGGAGTAACGCGTTGTTAATAATGCGTTACCAGGGCGATAAATTCCTGCGATAGACGGCGATAAATAAACAAGCGCTATGCGCGCTTTGCGTTTATTTATCGCCGTCCTAGTAAATATGCCCCTGTGTTTGGAAGGCAGGCTGCCCGTGACGCTGTATTGATTCTACTACACAGGGGCGCCTGGATCCTGACAGTTATTTTTGAAGCTAATTTGTCATTCTAACCATCACTGATAAAACAAAATCGTTTCCAACCACCTTTGCTGTCCATCTCTCAGCCAAGAATGTCCATGACCTTACAGTACAAATACCACATTTCAATAATGAGGGGTATCTACCCGGGTCTCCCAAGCAAGGCACTTATGAAACTACAAAGAGCCCAGAAACCGCAGCTTGTGCCATCTCTAACCACTGGGCCCTCCGCAGGCACTGGCGTAACGAAAATTGAGGGGGCCTCCCTGCACGGTACAAAGAGGGGCCCCCTTCAGGCTCAATCAGGAGCTCTCTGGCCAGGGTGCAGTGCCGAGGTTGCCCCCTGGAGCTAGGGGCCCCCCCGCACCGCTGGGGCTGCGGGGGCCTGTGTTACACCCCTGTCCGCAGGCTGCAACCAACCAGCACTCGGGCTTCAGAGCTCTGGGTTCAGCACAAAGAGCAGCGAACACCTCAGAGCAGACCAGCTTCCTGCAGAATAAATACCTAACAAATGCCTCCTCTCATGCCTTCAATGAATCTCTGAAAAGCACCTAATATCTGCATTTCAGAAGAATAGTAGCAGTGGCGGCTGCTACTTAAAGTAAGTGGTGGGATGATTTTAAAAAAAATGAAAAAATCACTTACCTGCAGGCTCACCACCACCTCTCGGTCCTCTTTAGTCGACTCCAGAAGCAGGAGGCAGGAAGCACACAGGCTCCCAGACTACCCTAGCCAATCACGAAACTGCTGTCACTAGCATGACAGCAGCGCCGTGAATGATTGTACACGTTCTCCACCCAGGCTGTGCAATGGAGCCGGTGGAGAACATGCTAAGTGCTCATGATTGTTTGGCCGGCCCAAGATGGCCGGCCAAACCGTCATTCAAACTTAAGAGAGTGCTCACCAATCCTCCCACGACGGAAAATAAATTATAACATTCCTTTTTTAACTGCTCGCAGAGCAGTGTGGCAAAGCTGCTCCCCCAGTTTGTTTGTTACATCAGGAATTTCCTGGTTGTCCACTGGACAATGGGCCAATGTGCAGTTCAATCTAATGCATTACAATTAAGGCTCCCTGTTTTCGGGCTTTATGGATTTTAACGGATAAATACAGACAGAATACAATGTGTTTTCAGAAAATTGTGCTTCTGGTAAGTGACACTTAGAGCTGTCTTTCATGAATTGTAACCACACAGCTGAGCAGATGGACAGTATGGGAAATTAAAAAAAACGATGAAATTTCTTTAAATAATGGCATATGTCAAAATGCATTTGTGGTATAATGCTAATATTTATTATAGTATGAGTCAGTTAAATAAATATGGAAATATACAGTTCTACAACTTTATTTACACACAAGACACAAAATAAATTTGGACAAATACAGATAAAATGGCCAAAATATAAATATGGATAAATACAGATGGAAATGTTAAAAAACATAAATACCATAAAACTGGGAGCCCTAATTACAATTAATTGTGTTTTCTTCTGTCCTCGCCTGATGCAGAGCCTGGGCAGGGCTAAGGAGAAGATCCCTCCTGGGATCAAACTGCTACTCGGAGGGGAGAGAGATTAGACTATTCATAAGATGCCTATGCTTATATTCAAGGTATGATATGCAGAGAACAGCCTGTGGGAGGGGTGGATAAACCAGGCCGGGCTGTGACTATGGGTCACCTGAGATTTAGGGGCCTCGGGTTAAGAGAGACTAAAGGGCGATGAGGGGTGCACAACTAGTTGCAAGACTGGGGCACTGAGGAGGGAATTTGGAGCAGCAGTTTGGGAGTTAGGAGGGTGGTGACACATGCAGTAGCTGTTAGTCCAGGTGGGTAGTAACTGTGTTGAAGACATGATTTTGAGGGCAAGTAGGAGGTGACTGATGTTGGGTAGGAGTGTGGTAGTCAGACTCGTGAGGCAGGGGTGCATGTAGTAGCAAGTGGTTCAGTGGCTGTGATTTAACAATCATTGGCAAGGCCAATAGGTCTCACCTGCGAGACGAGAGATATTGGCTTTGTAATGTGTATTTTATTCATGATGTACAGCAGTGCGGCCGCCATGCAGCCTCGTTGAAAGTTTATAAGAAAAGAGCACAATGACGTGGCCAATGCTGGCCAAATCAAAGTATTTTTTATTACTGTCAGGAAGGAGGGTGGGGCATGAGGCAAGATGGGGAGGGCGTGTGTGGGGTTTAACACAGACAACAAAGGATATGGGAAAAAAGCACTAGGACGTGGCCAGTGTTGGCTGTGTCAGAACACTTTTTTTTATTGAGGAGTGTGAGGCAATACAGAGGGAGGCAACAAGTAGGGTGGAGGTCAACACGGACAACGGAGGATGAGAGGAAATAAACCACTATGAGGCAGCTAGTAGTGTCAACATCAGACTCTTTTGTTGTGTTATGACAGCTGGAGGGCAACACAGGCAATGGAGGGAAGGATGGCAGACGGGTGAGAGAGGCAACACAGATAATAGATGAAAGGATGGTAGGATGGTCATCATGGACAACAGAGGGCCAGTAGGGGCAAGCTACAAGAACAACAGAGGGCATTTGGGGGGAGGGGGTGAGCAACACTGAGAAATGAATGAGGGGTGGTGGGGTGGGGGCAAGCAAAATTGTTATATGGATTAACTGGCTCCTCAGTGTTTTTGGTTTGGGAGATAGGACAACCAGCTATGGGTCAAAAACCTTCCACAAAAATTCAGCAAAAAACTGAATTCTATGTTGCAAAATTTCCACTTATGGTGTCATAAAATGTGCCACTCCATGGCACAATATCCTGGGGGGTCTGACTGAGCAGAAATATCATTATCAGCAAGAGAACTAGAAAAGAGTTAATGACCAGGACCTTTAAGGATGTTGTTTTAAAGAGATGGCAAATTTATAAGTAAGAGAAACATAGTAAGGTAAACTTAAGTGGGCTGCCTTTATCTCCTTTATCATGTCAGATTTTAGGAACATCCAGTGCTGCCCTTTCAAAGATTACGTGTAAAAGCTTTTTAGAAACAATGTGTGAGAGTTTTTTTCTATACATGGCATTGAGCCTATCGGTAAATCTCTGCCACTGCTACTGTAACAAACTGTTCTCACCATGATTCATCTCAGCTCATAAAGGAAAGGTTTAAAAAGTGGCAGAGACCGCTGTCACCACAGATGCCGCGTCAGATTGTCTCCACAGCGCAAAATGCCTGGTCAGATTGTGTTTTAAACAAACTAACATTTGAGAGTCAGAGAAGTGAGGTCGCATTGAAAGATTTATCCTGTCACTGCTAGGGATTTCCTGACCCACAATTGAAGACCCAGACCCGTACACGCACTCCTGGCCGTACGTCACCAATTAAATCAGAGCTCAATTGAGCCCATCTTCTTTGACTGGCCAGCCGATATGCGCGTGCTGGTGGATACATTAGGTGCTCCTCGTTCACACAGTCTTGATGAAGACCCCATGATAAGGCTAGATTCACCGAGGACTTTTGAGGGGTTAAAATGTTGACTACTACTACTGCACAAGCCACGACGACTGAAATTCAATATCAGTGTCTATAAAATGCTATGTGGTATAACTGGAACAATTGACCTGCATTAGGCCGGATTGGTCTTACAATGTGAATCGGAGGTTTTATATGTCACATCACTTTTTACTTGTCCATCACCTTCACTTATTAACTGTTACCTCAAGCACCCCACCCTTTCCTTTCCCCACACTCGAGCACCTTGAAACATTTAAATTACAGTTTTATGAAGGAGCAACTGCGTTGCCGAGACTGAAGTGAATATTTTATTTGAAAATAAATTGCATTCACTGTAGACTAAGCCTCATTGGTATTGTGAATGCTTTTCCTTATGTTTTTTGTTTTAAAAAATGTTGGCTACTGTGACCATTATACTTTAATTCTGACCCGGGTCTGGTAGCATTTCGGGTAACCCCATTGATACATAACAGGCTTAATTTAGAACCAATGTGTTTTTATGCAGCGCTCCAACAGTGATAAAGTGAAAACACAACACAATAGAAATGTACTTAGAAACATAAATTACATTTAATTAAAAAATGACACCAAAACAACACAAATTCAATCAGTAAATATGAGTTATTAAAGTTTTAAGTGAAAATAACACCAAGAAGCACAAAGTGCCACTTGCCATTATCTGGCCGCCCTGTAACAGGGGAAAGTTACAAATTCAGGCTGATGGCAATGGAGCACGGGTAGAATTCAGGGACCAGGTTAGTTCCACTGTCGAGTTACCTTCTGAAGTCCGCACAAAGAGTTTGGTTCGCGTTGGCGGGGATGTCAATGCAAAGAGCTGGTCATACATTGCTGACGGTTGCTGTTGTAGCACAAATAGTTGGTCATTGCTGGAGCTTTGAGTTGGCGGTTGTCGTGGGCTGTCGCTGTCAATACAAAGTGCAAGTCTCTCATTGTCGATCTTCACAGACGGTCGCTGTCAACGCAAAGAGCAGATACCGCTGGAGCTTTACTTTGATGATCATTGCGGGCAGCCACTTCTCGGCATGAAGAGGTCACTTTAATGTTATGAGGAACCATAAAACTTCTGTTTCTTTACCTGATGCCAATCGAGGATCCAGGGCCCAGGGGGCACCTCTTGGGATCAGGACACCCCCAGCAGAGGCCAGCAGCAGGGTTCAAGCAGGTCCAGGCAGTTGGCACTGGTCAGATGGACAGTTGCAGTGAGGCCTCTGGAAGCTTGTTGTGTCCCTGTAGTTCGAACAGGCGGTCAACCAACTGATCCTTGGAGTCACTCAAGAGAACCTGCATACAAGGCAAGAAGATCCAATTTTCCTTCTTCTGACAGCAGTCCTTATCTGATTCTTCCACAGGCCAAGGAGTGTTCTAATGAGAGGTTCTGAAGGTTCTATTTTTATACCTGCTCCCAGTCTTGGTCTAGGGGAATCATCTGACCTACTTCCAAAACCAGATCTTATCAAATCTTCTCATTCTCCTGGTCCAGGCTCCAAACTGTCTAGGATGATAAAGGCAAGGTTCCTTTGTGTTTGCTGCATGTAAGGCCAATTGAAGTGTAAACAGGGCAGGGGAAAACCTTTCCACAGACATCCTGGCAGGAACACCCACTCCCCTCACAACTAGACCTTTTTCCCCATGTCTGGAAGCAATACACAACCCACAACAGCAGACTTATTCTCGATCATGTGGCCCAGGACACAGACAGAAAGGCACAGTTGTTTTGAGCAGAAAAATAGAAGCTTTCTAAAAGTTGCATTTGTAGAATAAGTAACTTAAAATGTAACTTTATCATTTAAGAGAATTTTAAATTGCAATTCATTTGAGTGCAAACAGCATTTCTCTATCTGGTCCCAAACTGAAGTTAGCACTTATTAAGTCCAACAAGGTAACCTAGGTTAGTCTATGGGAGAGATTACAACAGTGAACAAGAATTGGCATAGCCTTTGGGACCTTATAAGTGTTTAGTTATGCAACAGTTGCATAACTAAACACTTATAAGGTCCCAAAAGTGAGACCTATTGGCTATGCCAATGCTTGTTTTAACTGCTGCAATCTATTGAAGCCTCACGGAGAACATCAGAGCGGCCCTGCAGCCGCAAAAGTGATGGCGATCAAACATCAAAGCGGCCGTGCGACCGCGGAAGTGAAAGTAATCGCGGTAAAGCGCACCCGCGCACATGAACTGTAGCTCTAGGCTGGCCTGGTAGCACTTTTTAGAGCCCTCACAAAATGTCTCGCCTGACCCAGCGCATTCGCTCGGTCAGGCGAGACCTAAAAACGGTTTTAGTAGTTTTTCACTATCAGGACATGTAACATTTAAGTACACATGTCCTACTTTTCAAATACCATGCACCCTGCCTTATGAATGGTTAGGGACGTCCTTAAGGATGACTTCAAAGTATTAAAAAGAAAGGTTTATGTCTGGCAAAAGTTTTATTTTTACAGGTCAAAATGACAGTTGAAAACTGCAGTATTGACTGCCGGAGTACACCTGAGACATGCTCGTCTAAAGCCCATTTTAGTGGGTAGCGAATTGAGTGCCAACTATTAGCATTGAATTTGCAGACCCTGGGTACATATAGTAAAGTTTACTAGAGACTTATAAGTAAATTAAATGTGCCAATTAGGTATATGCCAATTTGATCAACTTTAGAGGAGAGAGCACAAGCACTTTGCCATTGGTTAGAAGCAGGGAAATGCACAGTCCTAACGCCAGAAACAACTGCAAAAAGTAGAGAATGAAGCCTTAGAATCTGGGGCAAAACTGTGCCAAGGACGTCAGGTCCAACAATGACCTCTTCTGGATATACACACCACTCGCTCCTCCGAAGTACAAAGCAGTTTTAGAGGAATCGTTTTGCAGAATGGGCTTTATAAGTATTGCTATTCATCGATTTGCTGTGTATTGTAATTATGAGCCAAGGACTTTGGACCCTATTTCAAAAGCTTTTTCTTCCATTTGTAAATGTGACTAATTCCTGTAATTTCATCAGTAAATAAAACGCCTAAGTAACAGCTCAGTCACCCACACTCAGAGAAAAATGTTTTTGATTAAGCCTATGTATGCCATTCAAGTTCACTTTTAAAAGTGTATCAAAAAGGTATCAAATAAGATAACTTAAGTTTCTACGAGGACCTATGTTGTTGTGGATATACAATTTACAGAATTGTTTTACCTTGAGAGAAAAACCTTGAGTATAGCGATGTATGAATGAATTACTAGGTAGAATTAGCATGCCACCTACATCACTCCTTTTTCACCAAGAACAGAGGTGAATAAAATATAAAAAGTAATACGACCCAAATGTTTGCTCTTCTTACAAACAATGCAGAAGATGCACTGATGGTGAAGTTTATCATCTTATATGGTTTCTGCGGATTTTGGTATATTAGACAGTGCCTCTATGCCTATTCTGTTATTTGGAATGCATAAGTGCCAAGAACTGGGTGGTGCATATCTAGTAGGGCATTCCCTTCATTGCATAGGAGAAAATATACATTCCCTAGAACAAATTCATATTACATATTATGAGCTGGGAAAAGAATCATGATCAACACAATTCTGGGCTACTTTTTCAATCAAATGACAGGATCTCCTCCTGTTGACATGTGACAATTGGCTTCTCTGATCTTCCAGCTTCCAGACTTTTTAGTTGTCTGTGTCTCTCTTAGTTGTGCTGTCTACTTCGCTGGGTTTCACTGAAGCATGAGATTATTTTGTCTTTCCATTAACTCCCTCCAGCAACTCCTCTGAGGTGACAGCATAGTGAGACGAGAAGTCAATAAGTCTTCTTGCTTTTTTAGTTCAATGATCCTTATTTCCCCTAACCTAACTCATTTATTGAACATATTCGATTCAGTTAATCCAAAGACTATTTTTCAGGATTACCAAAACCATGATTGGGGCAGGGGAGTAACATAATCTCAGAACAGTACATGGTGTAATTGAGGAACAGGAGCAAAAATATTCCTTAAACTAGGAAATCTTAGATTTCCCACGAATTTTTGTACTTGCTTTTGGCATGTCAGAGCACCATCAGTGTTTGTGTGGATGGGTGATTTGGGCAAATGAAAAAAAAGTCAATGGTTGCATTAATAGTTGAATTAGTACATGGATTGATGAATGGGCATATTGGGTAGTTAGATTTGATAGCTTTAAGGAGCCAGGGATTCCAACAGTATAAAAACGCGTGAAAAACATGGTAACATTGGAAGGGAACCTATCTAGGGACAATAATGGGCTGCAAGGCAAACCAGGCCATCTGACCATTGGCCTATACCATGGATGTAGAGTTATTGGGATGCCCTGACATGACTCATATTAAACAATCAGAAATGAAAGCTGGGGTGGATTGGACAAGTGGGCGGGTGTTGCCAGTATGCCCTGCCTGGTGCTGTAAATTAATTCAAGGACATAGTATTGAAAGTAGCATTGTTCAAAATGGTGTCCAATAGTTATTTTGTTGTTCCCTGTTTCCCTGATAAACCTTTCTTGGGTCATGCAGGCTGTTGGGCAATATCATGACACAGGCCTTCATGAAATTCAGCATTCACAGGAAAGAGGACCTCAGCTGGCGTGAAGCGCAGTGAACGACAGCGCTGTCCCTCCACGCCCCGGTGGCTTCCATTTTTCGTTCCCAGGACCCTCTTGTTCCAGGTTCGTGCTGTTGCTGTTCCTGCTCAGGGATGGTGGCTAGTCATTCTTTTGGCAGCGCTGCTGATTAGTGACTTAATAATAGAGTCAACAGACTTTTATGTAGGCAAAACTGTTCAATATAGACCAGTGATTTTAGAAAAAGGAGACTCCTAGTTGAATGGAAACACTTGCACACAGTAAGGCATAATAAAGTGAGAGCTCTAAGAGTTTATTCTCTGCTAAGAATCTCATTTTATGAAAATCACTGATCCATATGAATATTTTTGTGGATTTTAATCAGCAATTCAAAAATCTACCATCCAAAAATAGCCAAGATTTAAAAAGGTTTCCTGGGGGTTATGTGTGTGGGCTGAGAATGAGTCATATCTCCACATGGCTTGCCACATGTCTCGCTGAATGCATACATTTTCTTGTGAAGCCTAAAAAATCCACATAGTGATTCATGACTTGACCTGAAATCTGACTTGATTGAATGCTAAATTTCTACTTTCAACAGCTTGTTGACTCATTTCTTCTTACTAATCTGAATGGATTCTTGTTTCACACAATCTTGATATAACATGTGTGCCAGAAGCTCCAGAATCCAGGAGCGGAGGAAGGTGCAGGAACATACAGAATACAAGCGAACGAGAATATGCAAATAAAAAGGGTGCCAGAACGTGCAGAATAATTAATACTTCATTGCATAAGGTTGTCATTGCAAGTTAAAATAAAATCCCTATTGGAAGTGCACTGTAGATGAACCCCATGCAACACATTTTGATATTTACTTTATTAAAAGGACCCAGCCTGTCAGACCTGGCATGGGGCAAGCAGGGGTTACTGGGTCTAATCATCGAGGGTGAGGCATTTAGTCCTGATGTGCCAGTGTCCAACTTATTGTGGATTCTGGGTAACTGGGCCAAGTACGCCGTTGGCGCTCGACTCAGTCTGTCAATAAAATGTTATTCGGCCCTAACTGGCACATGCATCAAGGAAAAATCCAGTCGGTAAAATACCGAATCGGTAAAATCAGCCGTTACCGAGTGTCAAAAACCGAATCCCAATGCATCAACACTAATCGGGACAAAATAAAGAATCGCAAAATAATTACCCAGAAAAATAAAGAATCGCTAATAACCAACCCGCTAAAATAAATAATCGCTAAATACCGAACTCGCTATCACCGAAATCACTATTAGCTACCGGCAAGTGCCAATGGCTAATAACGAATCGCTACTCAATGCATCAAAAATCGCAAATACCGAAAATCCCAAAAATCGTTATTTAGCATGAGCAGATTAAGGGGAATCAGAACCTGGAGGTAAAGTTACAAAAAAAATAAAAAAAGCAGAGAAAAAAAAATACATGTGCCACAGATGGTACCAATCAGTAAGCCCTTAAAATTGGCCCTGGAGACCCTGTTGGCTTGCACAAAATGGCAGCCCTCTACGTGCTTGCAAGGAGGATGCGAATCAATGCAGCAGGACAGCGCAGGAGAAGGGTCCAGGAGAGAGTCTTCAGAGTGCGTATCACACTGCTAGGACAGAATGAGGATGAGGTGTACGACAAGAATCGACTGAATCGTGCCATGATCATGCGCCTAATTGCAGACCTCGAACCACTACTGCAGCACCAGACACATCGGACCAATGCAATTCCTGTGCACGTCCAGGTCCTATACAGCCTGCACCTACTGGCCTCAGGAAGTTTCCAGGGGGTCATCGCCGTAGCCGGAGGCGTATCGCAAAGCGCACTCTCACGCTTCTTCCACAAATTCATTGATGCCATGCTGACAATGATACACACCCACATCAGCTTCCCCACAACCCCACAGCAGTTGGACCGCAACAAACAGGCATTCTACCAGGTGGCCCATTTCCCCCATGTCATTGGATGCATCGACTGCACGCATGTCCCCATCTGTCCACCCTCTGCCAATGAGTACATATTCCGTAACCGGAAGTCCTACCACTCAATCAACGTGCAGGTTGTGTGCGATGCCAAGCACATAATCACGGACCTAGTGGCACAATTTCCGGGGAGCACACATGACTCCTACATATTCAGACACAGTGGCATCCACAGGCGCCTACTCAATGGAGAATTTGGAGAGGGACTTCTGCTTGGTACGTATACATACCTCTTCCAAACATGAGCACCACACATGTATATACATCACCATTTCTAAGCCTTTGCTTCCATCTTTTAGGTGACAGCGCATACGCCCTGCGGGAATATATACTCACCCCCTACATCAATCCAGCAACACCACAGGAGCAACGATACAACGCGGCCCACATAAGCACCAGGAATGTAATAGAGATGACCTTTGGGATTCTGAAGAGTCGCTTTAGAATCTTACATAAGACTGGCGGTGCCTTGCAATACAAACCTGACACCTGCTGCAGGATTGTAGCTGTATGTGCCATGCTGCACAAAATCGCAACCAGAAGGGGGATACCCATAGAGGTGGACAGGAATGACGACTACCGGGATGACCAACCACCCGCACAACACCGACAGGCACACGTCCCTAACACAGCTGAGGGGCAAAGGAGGCGGACATACATCACGCAACATCATTTCTGATCCAGGTAAGAATGAACCATGACGATTTCATTTGTGGTGCTACTTTTTAATGCACAGGAGCACTAAGGTATGTGTGGGCACACATGATAGAAAATAAGAGCTCCCCAAAACAAGTGTAACGAAATTTGCCCGTTGTAGTCACGGGTGTGCAAGTGTCAGATAGGAGAGGACCCTGGTTACCCTACCATGGTCATGGATGGCTTTCAGTTTGTCTAGTGGCGCTTGCCACGAACGCCCAGCTTCCTTTCAGGTGTCTCCTCTACCTCCCCACGGCCTGTCCCTGTGGCTGTGGAGCAGCGCAAACTGCGCCTCCTGGTGCTGGCCTCCACCACGGAAACACTGCTCACACTTGAGGCAGCCTCACTGCCGTCCTCCCCTCCCAATGCGCTAGCACTGAAAGTACCGCTCTGCAGGTGTTCCACTGCAGTGGTCACCTGGCCTAGGGCCTTGGCAACATCACCGCAATAATGGCCCAGGTCCACCTGCAGTGACACCGAGCGGCGTGACAAAACAGCTGTGCTGTTGCACAGCCTAGTGATGGCCTTCATAGAGGCTGCGGACCGGAGCAAGTTCTGCCGGTGCCTACTTCTCTCGCTGTCATGCCCTGCTCTCATGGCACGGGTGAGTTCCTGGATGTCCTCCCTCAGGTTCCCATTTCCCTCTGCCACCACAGTGGTCATGTCCCTCACTGCCGCAGTCAGGGTACGCATTTCTTTTGCTAGGCGCGCTATGTGACTGCTGATGGTAGCCATGTGTCTCCCCTGCAGGCGCTGGACACGCAGCATCTGTTCTTCAATGCCACCATTTGGGGAGCTTGCATCTTCGCCTACATTTGGTGTACTGCGCAGAGACCTGCGGCGCAGTGGGAGTCGGACACGTGCTGGTGGTGCTGCAGGTGGTGGGACGAATGTTGGACTTTGGCCCGATGGTGTTGCAGGTGTCTGACATGCATCCATCACCTGCATGGGTGGGACTTGTGACCTGCGTCTCCGCTATCTCGTTGCAGTTGGCGCATCAGCAGGTGGTGGTGGTGGTGGTGGAGGTGGTGAATGCGGCTCTGCCGGAGTATCGACGTCAGAATCGGCTGGTGTCTCTGATATGATTAGCCGGCCGCTGTCATCGGAATCGCCAGGAGATGCATCTGTGTGTGAAACAGTGCATGGTTAGTGGGATTGTTACTACTAAGGTGTATTTTAATACATACATGTCCTTCTATGATTCACTAAATTAAAGTCTATTTCTAGCTTCTACAGATGTTTTGACAAAAGTATATTTTTTCTTCCTGTACATGCACACCGGCCTGACATGACTACGACTCCCATGATGCACTATTGTTATGAGTGAAGATGTGTGGGGCAATTCTGCATGCACAGTGTGATCGTGCTGGGGGTTTGGGAATGGTTTTACGCAATGCTGAGTATGGGCACAGCCATGCATCTTACCTTGGGCACTTGTGGCTGCGCCGGAGGTGTCCATCTGTGTGACTCCCACGACGGCCTCTGGCTCGATGGTCCCTTCTACCAGCTCCTCCAGGGCAGTGTTTTCTGGCACTGTTGATGGTCCCCCTCCTGTTCTAGCTGCCTCCCGAAGCCTTTCAGCGATCCTCTCCTTGGCCCGCTTCCTGAGGTCGTACCACCTCTTTTTTAAATCGTCTATGCTGCAGGGCGTCACTCCCACCGCATTGACCCTCTCTCTGATGCGCAGCCATATGCGATGCTTTTCTGCCTCTGGCACCTTTAGGGACAGCTTCCCGAACAGCCGATCGTGTTTGCTGCTCACCCCCTCGATCAGGTGCTCCAGTTCCCGGTCGGAGAACTTGCGCTTTCTCTTTCTCGCAGATTCTGCGCTGGCTGGTGCATCTTTCTCCATCCTGGTTGGGTAGGGTGGTAGTCCTGTCAGTGGTGAATCACTGGGCTCAGGCTGTCTCCAGTTCCTGCTCCTGTTAGCTCCTCTGCCGAGTGAATGAGGGTGGGGCTGCTGTACTTCCTGGTTGTGATGTCATTAGACCGTTCCCAGAGCGACCCGTTTTTTGCAAAATCGCTATTTGCTTTTTCGCTAATACCGATTTCGCTATTACCGGATTCGGTATTAGCTAATTCGGTAATACCGATATCGCTATTAGCTAATTTGGTGTTTGCTATACTCGCTATTGTTGATTCGGTAAATATTAGCGATTTTTAAAGAATCGCTAATTTTTCCCAAATCAGTTGATGCATTCTGAATAGCAATTCCTTAATAACGATTCCTTATTTATCGCTATTAAGGAATTGCTTTTGGATTTGTTGATGCATGTGCACCTAAGTTCGTAAAAGTACACACAAGAAAACACATTTCATTCAATGGATTAGCAAGTACTAAAAGCGCAGCACAAAAAAGTAGATGTCTATAAAAAAGACATTAAAATACAATAAAGGTGAAACACCTCATGATTAAGATTAAAACAAACTATGCTATTCTGCAACATCATCAGACCTAACTAAAATCCTGTCTAAAGCACACAGGTGATTCTGCACAAATATCAGCAAACCTAAAAATCTCGATTCAAACAAAAGGGGAGAGATCATAGTGAGGAGTAGCGTTCTTAGGGTTGCGTGGTCCGTGCAGTCCAAGGCTCCCTCAGCGCGAGGTGTGGATACAGATTAGTGAACACAGGCTCACAGCTCAAAACGTAATCAGCAGCAGTAACTCATGCTTACAGCATGCCGAATAATGGTGGTTAAAACGCCAGTTCTGAATGAATGTGATAAACAGAAAAAGGATCCAGCTGGCATTCGTGAAAACATAAAATACCGTAGAATATAGATATGGTTGCAGAGATGTCACAGGCAGCAACTCACGCACTCACTCTGCCAAGTTCGCTTGACATTGAAATGTTGGGCGAAATTGAATTTTTAATTACAGTTCACTGCACTAAATCTAAATTTTTGGGGACAGATCTACAAGGAAGAGCCGCAGCGCGGCAACGCAAGCCCTTTGGCTGAGCCACGCTGCGACACTTCCGAAGCACAGGAATGCGACATATTTACAATAATATGTTGCATCCCTGTGCTCTCCCCTGTGCTGGCGCACAAACTGCAGCCATGCGCCGGCGCAGGCACCCTTGCACCATGGTGCATCACAGCAGTATCATCCCTGTGCTGCTGCTCTGGTGTTTATGGTTCGGTACATTGGTCTACTCTGCAGGGATGTATTTCAGGGGTGGGCTTTTTCTGTCAGTGTTCTAGTCTGGTGTATGGCGAAGCTTTGACAGGGGGTGCACTGTGACATTTTCCTGGCATCCATTACCACTCTTTCAAAATGCTAATGTCCAATCGAGGCTACAGCCCAGTGCAGTCTCTTCTGCCCTGTGTCAGGGGCATCCCGACCCCACACAGGTTAAGTAAAGAGATGGAAATCACAAACTCGCTTTCGGGCAGATTTATTTCAGCTAAGGATGATTAGGAAAGTGTTCAGTATATTTCTCCAATATGCTGTCAGTAGTGGGCGATTTAAAAGCAATTGCACCAATTAGTCCTTCTAATTGGCAGAGGAGCCTTTATGACCTTGGAATTGCAGCTATAAATTAACACAGTCGCTTGTTTATAGTTTGGAAGACAAGCAAGAAGCTATAAACTTGTGGGTATAAGTGATCTATACTTGAGCAGCAGCTGCTAATGTATTAATATATTTTGTCTTTATTTGACACATATTTATAGCACTTATCTAACTACATATGTAGGAGTGCGCTTTACAAATATCACTGCTTATTATTTAAGCCCATAGGAACAACAAGGTCTGTAAACCAGTGTCCAAAAATGAGTGACTAGGAGAGGAGCCACAGCAAAGGACATGGCATTTGAATACTTGGATTTCAAGCACTTCTAAAAACAAGTACAGGGATATAGGTCAGTTTTAGTATTTCTTTCTCTTTGTGCTTTCTGCTAACCCTTCATTTCTGAAATAATTATGCTTTCCTATGCCACTCTTTGATACTTAAGGCTTAAATTCACACCCACAACTCTCTGCAGTCTGTTGGAAACGAGTAGCAGCTTGAAACTAAATAGCAATAATGGGCCCTATTCATAAACTACATTTTGTGGTATGTTTAGTAGTAATACAATACTATGACTCATGTATTACAAAATACTATTTACAAACCTACATGCAGAACTCTCTGCCTGCGACACGCCTATCTTTTCTGTGTGGAAATCTCTGCCCGATTGAAGAGATCTCCACACATACATACCTACATTGCAGTAGTAAAATGGAGGAGTGGCTGGAAAATGGAAAATACTCACTCCTAAAGGGAAGGGGTTTTGGGGGAGTAATAAGTGGTTAAAAAGAGCTAGAAAGGAGTTTAGGGAGGGACCAGCACCAACCCACAGAAGAGTGAGACCATTGCTAGTCGCAAACTTATAAATTAACTACAGCCAAAAAGGACCCAAAACAGTAGTAGTGTAGTCCAGCTTAGACCTGAGAAAGCGCAACACCACACATGGGCAACCACTGGAACTGCAACACCCTCCTGTAGAAAATAATGTAGGATGGCACTTTCAATAGAACCCTATAGGAAATAATGTTAAAATAAATTAATTTACAGAGACTTCTTAAAAATATATGTGCATTTTCTTAAATGTTTATAAAATGTATATATGTAAAGTATAAATAGTTATCAGTTTATTTTAAATAGTTCAAATAACCTTTTTTAATTTAAAAATAAATGCATTTTTTAATTTATTACATGAATTTAAAATAATTTCATATGTATCTGTTTATGCTTTTTAATACATAATAAAAAATCTAAACATTTCACTTCGGGCTGTTTTTGTTAATAAATATTGAAAAAATAAATTTTATTTTACTTAATATATTTAAATTAATTAAACATTTAATTCAAAATCAAGTTAATAACACAGTGGTATTTTTAATGGTGTTCTCCATTTTAATTAAATATAAAACATTAATTCACATTAATATTTATCTTGGGAACATTTTACTAATTTTTTCAAACCTTAATAAACTTTTACCCATACTTTACAATTGTGAGTTTTGCGTCTAGCCAGCAGAGATTCTGCCTACACGGGAAAAGTTACAAGGGAGTAACTTTACACTCCTAAATGTAGGTTCCATCCCTGGGTTTCAAGCCATTGAGACATGTAAGCAATCACCTTGTAGCAAACTTACACTTGTAAATGGTGAATAGCCTAAAGTTGTACAGCTGCCGCAAAGTGTAAGGGTAAATGTAAAAGTGATGATTTACTTACATATAAGATTCTTGTGAGAATAGCCCCCAATAATCTTTTATATTAAGACTGGAGGTTCATAGTAAACTTTCCAATCTCGCTGCAATTTCACAACCATAGTAAAACAAAAAACTTCACTTCTCAGAGGTTTTTAGTTTAGAACTAAAAAGACTGGAAAAACAAACAAAACAAATTGCAGTATGTATAAGACTCCTTATCCATACCAGGGTTATTTAGATTTTTGTGGATGAAGGACATCGACCAAATATCCCTTTTGCCCTTTTTAGAGTGTATAGCCTTATATACATGCTAAATAGAGGGTATGGGATATCCGCCAATTTTTGGCAGATATCTCACATCCAACAAACTCTAAATAACCCCCTGTTGGCAATTTGCGTGTTTTCCCACTGCATTAATTTCTGTGAATTGAATTGAATCATTTTATTGTGTCAATTAACAAAAATTGTTACAAAAGATTCAAATAAAATCTCCCCAGAACTTACTTACTTCGTTACAATTGGTACATGCCTAGTGAAATTGATGTCTTCTATATACTAAAACAAAGTAAAATGTTTTTTACGAAATGAGCATAAAAACAGATAAAATCGATGAAGAGCTAGTATAAAACTAATGAATCAATACAATACTAACAAATCCTTCCTCTTATGTACACGTTTTGCAAATCTTACGGGGCATTCATTTCTGTGCATTTGGCTGTTTCTGATGAAGCTCCGCAGTAGTGCTTGAACAATTTTCAGAGGAGCGGTGCTGGCCAGTGACACCACCTTACTACAGTTACATATGAGCAAAGGTGGTATTACCAATCAAGCAAGCATAGCAACAGCCAGACCCATCTGTTGTCTCTTATTGACATTTTTGAAAACTGGAATTCAATGTGCGTTTTACAGCACAATTTCCCAAAAACATGAGAACAACGTGGTTTGGTGTGCTACTTAATGGAACACACATTCTTAATCTGGATGGCTAGTTGAAGCTGTAAAATCAGCAGCAACAGCTTCCGGAAAATGATCTCAGTATTACTGAGTTAATATTCAGATCCTACTTACTTTTCACAATCTAGAGAATACTTGTCTCTTTTAGAGATAGACCTGCTAGGCCTCCATGAGGATATCCAGACTCTCCAAGTGCCCTGTTCTAAAAGCCCTAGAGCATTTCAGAAATGTACTCCTTATAATAAGGGGTGTATCCAATAACTCTATTCATGATACTGGAAATATTCTTTCATCTGTAAGCTTTTGATAAGACACAGACTCACACAAAGGTCACTCCTGATTGTGATTACAGAACACCAAGAGAGCACTGCTAATGATACACCTAGAATCATTCACCCACACTGATCTACTTGATAGAGCATAGAATCACTCGGATGTTCGCTCTTGACAACTCACAAGTTGTTATTTCGTCATTGTTTCATAAAATGCTCCACAATGACACAGGGTTCAGCAAATGCCAATCAGCAAACTCAATATGTCCATCAGAAACATTGTGCGGATAGTTGGAGCACTGCACGTTCAACATAAGAATGTTGTCTAACAGCAGAAATAAAGTCAAACTGAAACACCGAGCAAGAACAGATGTAATATCCATCATACAAATTGTGTAAATTATTGCCTCAGTATCAATGATGTCCATGGTAGGGTGCCCCGAAAAGTATTATTCAATTGAACAATTACCCAAAATGATCAGGCACCGTCTATATCTATGAAACGCGTGCTATATAATAGTGGCCTCAGAAGATAAAGTACGTTGCTGAACATTCAACATTCTGTTAACATGCTTTACACATCACTCCAGCTCATCCCACTGACCTGGAAGCATGTAGACTGATGTTGAAGACTCTTAGTTTACGAATGGCGACGCTACAAGTGGTGGCATAGGTGATAACACAGCAGACTGAGAAGGAAAGCTCCGGGAAAACATTAGAACACAGTGCGGCAGAGTCAGACTCCGGGGATCCTGCCAGAAGTGAGCCGGAACTCCCGGACGTAACCCCGCGGACGGCGGAAACCATGATCTGACAATAGTCTGGGTGGCGAAGGATTGGGAATTTCAGAAGGTATGAACGAAAGGGTGGTCTGCCTGGTTGGACTCGAAAAGCAACATTTACAGGTATGCAGGGAACCCGATTGTAGAGAGGAAATGGCCTTTGGTTCGGGAGGGCCTTGCGAAGAGGGAAGGGGAACCCATCACAGAAGGGTCTAAAGTCCCTGTCATAGTTCTCTGGGGCCGACTGAAAAGGAGCCCTCTGTGGTTACTACCTTGCACTCCCCCCCCACCCCACCCCCCCCCCCCCAACTAGATAGCCCTCTCTGGGTGGATAGAGAGGACAATCTTACATTGATGCTTTTACGTTTTAGCAGGTTTGGGTGGCCACCCGTTGCAGAGCTGCCCTGGGGTGAGGGAGTTACTTGTTGGGGAGGTTTGATGGTCTCCGGGTGGTTGTCTCTATTATGTGTTGAAATGGTGGAGGGGAGTTGGGGAGGGTGGGGGAGGGAGAGCAATGTAGGTCGGGCATTACTTATTATGGCACCACTGTATCACGAAATAAAAAAGTTTACTTGGAATGTTAGAGGGTTGGGATCGGTAGCCAAAAGTCACAAAATCCACAGTTACCTCATACATAGAGGAATACATATAGCCATGTTACAAGAGACACACCTCACGCTCGAGGAGAGCACACGATTCAGACGTAAATGGCGTGGCCAAATATATGCCACTAAATTAAAGTGTTAGCGCACATCACGTTTGTAATGTTCTCTTGAAAACTAAAACTGATTAATTTCGTATGCGTGCACACCAGCTGTAAGGGTAACCAGCCCCTCCAATGAATCATGCATAAACAAGTGAGTGTTCACTTGGTATCTGGATGCACAGCTAAAGTTCCGTATTTTCACATTGTACAATAAACACAAAACATTTTTGAAATGCTACTGGAAATCCTGGATAACTTGATTCATACAAATGTTGAGCCTTTATTTGGCCAACAAAAATTAACACACCTTATAGTGAAAAAAATATATTTTCATGTTCACATAGCAAACAATGAATGCAATGAAAAAGTCACAATAACACTGGGCAGAATGACTCGACACCGATATATTACAGCTTTTGGCAGCCACAGACTTTCCTCAGGAATGCAGTCAACAACAATGTAGAAAAGATCTTTCATGGTGTGAGTCAGTTGTCGAGGTTGAAGTTCAGATTGGCACGGAGAATGCTTCCAATCAGAGATAACACGGTCTATGCCATTGTTCCAGCCCTGTTGAGTGAGGCACTGTTATCGTGGCATTTCACGTTGTGCTTTTAAGGTCGATCTCTGGGTTTGAACAACGCGCTCTACATTGTAGTTGACTGTATTACTGTGGAAGGTCTGTGGCTGCCAAAAGCTGTAATATATCGGTGTCGAGCCATTCTTCCCCTGAAGAAGGGATTAAATAATCCCGAAATGCATTAGGCAAAGTGTACATTATGTGAGAATGGTCGCTCCTGTTCAACGTCACAGTGATATTGTGACTTTTTCATTGTATTCATTGTTTGCTATGTGAACATGAAAATATTTTTTTTTTCAATATAGCGTGTTAATTTATGTTGGCCAAATAAAGGCTCAACATTTGTATGAATCAAGTTATCCAGCATTTTCAGTAGCATTTCAAAAAGTTTAGTGTTTATTGTACAATGTGAAAATATTGAACTTTAGCTGTGCATCCACTCACTCGTTTATGCATGACAAATATATGCCACCACATACTCATCGTTCTCAAGGGGGACACTGGTGTGGATTAGAGTGGGTACCCCATTTGAAGTAGACAGATCTTTAATGGACCCTGAGGGCAGGTATGTTTTGGTCCAGGGTAGAATGTTGGGTAAGGGGATCACGCTCAGGAGCATTTATGCTCCAAATCAGGACCAAATACAATAGTTACAAAAATTGTCTACACAGCTCGAACACACTTGACACATCCCACTCCCTGATAGGGGGAGACTTTAACTGTGTGGTGGGTGTAGAACTGGACAGGTGTACTCCATCCCTCAATGGAACCCCTATATCTACAGAGACTGAGAGATTTCAGACCTGGTTGGAGTGGTGGAACATTTTGGACATCTGGAGGACAACATATGGGAGCACAAAGGACTACTCATACTATTCTCACATGTAAAGATTGCACACCAGGTTAGACATGTTCAGCCCACCAGGGATCCACTGTTACACATATGGAATACCTTGGACACACTTTATCTGACCACAATGCATTACTGCTACACATCCACCCCATACCAGAACCCACCCTGACTCCCACCTGGTGGCTAGACCCCACCCTCTTGGAGGATGTTCCTTTCTGCACATTGCTAAATACGACGGTAGTGAATATTTTCAGATTAATCAGGGCTCTGCTAGTTCCAGGGCTATGGATTTTTGAAGCTTTTAAGCTAGTAGAAAGAGGACACTGCATGGGCCAAAATGTGGGAATGCAGAGACAAATTCTAGAAGAACTCACTAATCTAGAAGCCCAACTACATGACAGAGAATCCCATCTGACGACAGAAGTTGACACGCTGAATAGATTGAGGGAAAAGAAAAAGGAATATGATGAAACACTTGAGAAGTTACGATGCCTGGATATATGTGAATATCAGGGGTGGATGCATGTAGAAGGAGGCACAGCAGGTCGACTGCTTGCATGACTGGTTCGCCCCGAAAACAGGGGATCCCCCATTTCTTGAATTAAATCGGGAGACAACCAGATAATATATAACCCTAAGGGAATAAATGAGGCATTCAAAGCTTCTTATGTAACGCTATACAGTGAACCGAAGCCGCAGAGGCGGGACACCCTAGCTGAATACTTTGCATACGTTCCCCTGGAAACCTTGGAGCTTGTCAGGCAGGAGAACGTGGGGGACCAATGGCTGCGATGGATATCTGTACTGTGTTTAACGAGGCTAAAGGGAAAACACCGGGCCCAGATGGTATACCAGTGGAATTCCAATTGGTTTATGCACAGACACAGGCACCACAATTGGAGGCGATGTATGCAGATGCTTTGGAGAGAGGGGAACTACGCTCTTTGAACAGAGATGCGCTGGGTATATCACTCCCGAAACTAAAATGGCAGTACCACGCACGTCGGACTATCGGCCTCTATCCATGCTAAATGTTGAATCTCAAATCTTGAGTAAAATCCTGGCCGCTCGGCTACTACTCTTTATGACCTGCTTGATTCATAAAGATCAAAACAGGTTTTTACCGACCAGGTCTATGTCCGGGAACCTGCTGAGGCTCCTCCATATCCTGCACCACCCTGAACGGAAGAAATACCCAGAGGACCTTATCCTGTCAGTAGATTTGGTGAGGTGGGACTATTTAGTTGCCACAATGGAATAGATGGGGCTGGGTGAAAGGTGGCCTAAATGGGTGAAAATATTATACACGCTCCCAACTGCATGGGTTAACACCAACAGGGTGGTTTCGGAGGCGTATAACATGTACAGTGTCACCAAATTGGTTTGCCCACAATCCCTATTACTATTTGCGATTGCAATAGAGTTGCTTGAGATCGCCTTTTCGACAACAAATCCATACCCTTGGCATACAACTGGTAAGTAACTCACGTGTCATTTCTCTTTATGCTGATAACTTGTAAACATATCTAAAAGATGGAGGCCGGGGAGCAGAACAGGCACTGGGTATGGTAGATACCTATGCGACCCTGGCAGGACTTAAACTTAACAAGGCCAAGACATATGCCTTCCCATTAAAGAATGAGTACACTCTCCCAGCAGACCACCCGGTGGGTCTGACATAGTCCCCCCGCTCCTTCAGGTACCTCGGTATACAAATATTTCACAAACTAGCAGACCGGAAGGAGGGCAACTTGAACCCAGTCCTAAGGTCATTAAGAACAGGCTTTCAGTTTTGGCGCTCACTCAAGCTACCTCTGATGGCGCAGATAGCTCTCTCGAAAATGATCATGCTTTCCATACCACTTTGTGAACCTACCGGTGATAATTATACCATCGTGGCTTACAGACTTAAATCAGACCCTCCAGGAACTGGTATGGGACGGAGGGCCGAATAAAGTATCCCTGGAGGTATTACAGCGGGCACCCGATGAGGGGGGACTATGTGCCCCCGACTTTGAACGGTATTATCTGGTGACCCAACTCCAATTGATAGCTCAGTGGCTAGACTTTAGACACTTGGAACTGCTAAAAGAGGAAGGATGGCAAAACAGCCAAAACTGGCTGTTGGCCAAGTTGTTGCATCCAGTGGTAACTATACCCAAAAGTAATGTGCTCTTACAAGCAGCGCTATACTGCTGGAGGAGATGCACCCGACGTACAAACGTGACTCATCTCTATGCGCTCGAGATACCGCTAGTTGGGGTACCATATGGGGACCCTACCCTCAGAATGGACAACGGCAGGGATCACTACCATGAGGGATTGCTTCCACATCGGGGTGTTAATCTCCATAGATGACCTTATGTTGCAATCTGATCTCCCACACTGGCAATTTCTGACTTATTATTCTCTGAACTGGATGTTTGGGGACTTATGGCGCAGTAACTCACAGGAACCACAAACACATGGGGTGCTCCAGACACTCATAACCTTGAGGGTGGCCAGACATTTGAGAACATGGCTGTATAGGGCACTTCTTGATTCAGTTAAGAAACCACTAGACCGCACCCGTAGAAAGTAGCATGAGAATATAGGGAGAGAGTTAACAGATAAAAAATGGAACCGAGTATTAGGAAGTCCTAGACGGGTGTCCAGAAATTCCAACTTTAAAGCGATCCAGTTTAGTTAGGTGCACATGGTATATTTGACGCCCCATAGACTAAATATCATAGGAGGTGGTGTGACAGTGTTGCCCAAGATGCTTTTGGAAGATGTGGGGTTTGCTCACATGACCTGGGAATGTGTAAATTTGAGAGAATACTGGGAGAAGATGCTACATATGATTAAGAAAACCTTAGCATGCGCTGTCCCAAATACAATTGAGGTCTGCCTGCTCGGCTTGTTCCCTAGACCGAAAGCCAGGAAAATAGGTGACAGGTTTATTGACCTGGCGTTGATTCTAGAGAGGCGACAGGTAGCCTAACACTGGAAAACACACACTAATCCCTGAATAGAGACATGGGAGAATAGCGTTGACACTTGGGCTAAAGGAGAACAGAGAGCGTTACAGAAGGGGGATGCAAAGGGTACTCATTGACGTCCTCTAGCAGACTTATGGATAGACGTGCTGAGAAAATGGGAGGTAAGACATGAGCCGGACAACGAAGAAGGGGAGGAAGAGGTAGAGGGCCATCAGTAAATAGATCTGGGTCGGCAGGATCAATCGGAGACCGGGAATGAATAAGAAGTAGCGAAGGGGCACACCTGGGTCGAGATCCCCTTCACCAGAAGGAACTCCCCCCCCCCCCGGCACACCAATGACACATCAATTGAACACATAATTCTGCACTAGACAACCCTATACCCCATGAGAAACACACATCAAACTGCCCCTGTGCGGGGGGTGACACTAGGAGATACACCACCAAGACGGTTATTAAAGTTTGTTATGTATGGTTAGTTCAACTGAAAACAAAAGTATATCTTTACAGATTGGCACTAGTAATTTGAGTACACATACATCAAGTTACAGGCTCTAGGTGCAAGATAAACATCGCCTTTTAGATACATCACCTCCCACAGATGGGAGGCTGGACTTCAACGGTAGAAAAATTTAGCAACATGTATGTCATTAAATGTATTGTGTACGAATTATGACTGTCTGTACATGTAGAATACTGTATTTATATTAAAAAATGCCAATAAAGATATATTTCTTTTTAAAAAGACTCTCAGTTGATGTTCAACAATGAGTATTTCAAAATGCTTTCATATTGTTTTTTAGAAGCAGAGTCATTAAAAATGCTTAGACTTTGAAAAGATTTGCACCATAAACATAAATTGCTCCACAGTTCTTGTTTTAATTATTCAGATTGGCTCAATCATTAGAATACCTTGATTTTCTAAGAACTCTTCTCTAGATAACGAAGCCACACAGACATTGATTCTTGACAATAATAGGATAAACCCAGTGATATGTTCTTGCTAAGATTACATTTTAACTCTGAGCACTGTTCTTGATAATATCCAGTTACTGAGAGCTGTGATCTTGAAAATACATAGCTTCACTTAGAGATATGATCCTAAAACCTAAAGTTACTAAGAGCTGTGGTCCCGTCAATATGAGAATCATTAACAATTCAGATCATTTTAACTCCCCAACTCCCCTTGGTTTTGATACCAAGCAGACTTGCTTAGAGTTACTAATTAAGATATATAATACTCATGGATATGACTGCTTTGAAAATATTAACACAGATTAATTTATGCAGAGCTCAGTCCTTGCCAATGCCCAGAGTAAACCAGCATGTTTCTATACAGTGAGGAAAAGCTATGGGCAATAAGGGACAGGGGTGTATGTAATTATAAAGGAATAGGGGCCCCTTATGGAAAGACTGCAAACAATTTAATGTACATAGAAATACAATGAGGCCTATGTATGTATCCACATTGAACAATCATAAATATTTATTTGATACAATAAAAAACATGGATGTGGGAAAGAAAACAAAGTCACATACGACTTACAAACTCAGGCGTATGATGTGACAAAATGAAACACAATGGTTGTAGTCACAACGTGTTAGTTCCAATGCTCATGTGTACAGGAATGAACACTTTTAACAATTGAGTCTAGGTACCATAGTCGACAACGTTTCGATCCTTAGAGAAGTATTAGGATCATCATCAGGACATACAAAGTGATGCCTGACACAGATATAGGGTTACGGCATGTGTAACCCAGTTCCAAATAAAGGGAAGGGTGAGGGAAATAAATAGGGGACGAAAAGACTGTTAATTGCCACGATATCAAGCAATGAGGTGTCAAGCTTTCGTCCAATCAGGGCAGGGGTCCCAAATCGGTAGCTCGTGAGCTACTGTAGCTCTCCAACTACCTCTGAGCAGCTCACCTGGGTGCAGTCCAGCTTATTAAATTTGAAAGCTTTTGCTTGGTTGAATTAATATACATGTAAAAAAATAGGGATTATACAACACTAGTGATATTAGTAGCTCTCAATGCGTTTCATTTAACATAAGTACCTCTCAGAACAGAAAAGCTAGGAGACCCCTGAACCAGGGAGTCAAGGCATTAAGTTTCTAGGCCCAACTGTGCATGAGACCCAGACATCCATACACCAATAAGACAGAGGTAAGTACCTACGGGAAAGTGGGGAATTCTCATATCCACATGGGAAATTAAAAGCAGGTGAAGTGGATACAATACCTGGGTTGAAATAAAGAAGCAAGATTTAGAACCAATATGACAGGGAAAAAACGCTTTTGTGAGCCAAGAGGAATTAATTGGACAAGAAATATAGCATTCACTAACGCCACTCTATGTCTCTAGGTTTGCAAAAAGAGTTTAGGCTGAAGGATAATGCAGGCGGCAAAAGGAGTTGAAAGTCAACAGTAGGTGTCATGGGACAGAGTCAGGACTGCAAACACCGTGTGAAGGCCAAGATTAGGCAGTATGCGGGGGGAAGAACTGTGGCCGAAAAGTGTCTGTGTTTTGAAAGTACTGGAGTGATAAATGGAGGGGGTCGGCGTACCGGGGCCAGAGATTAAGGGAAAATCTAGCACAAAGTGTTAGTAAATCTGCTACTGATGAATGCACAATATTACACAACAAATGGACTTGTTTGTTATTCTGTAACAGGGTCAGTCTCAACAGAAAAAAGTAATGCCTGTGAAAGAGCATTATACAAGAAGATGGGCTTTACTTTTATCTCCATTGCTCAAAGTACATCAATGTCTCTAGATTTGTTTCGACCCTACTAAACATCTTTGGTTCCATCACACTTAAATATTGAGGCACATGATGCCTCATTTAAACATCAAGAGAGCGTCATATTTGTAAAATATTTGAAGATTTGTGAAGAAGTAGATTGTTTTCACATTCTAGTGTTCTGAGAAAGCTTCATTCAAAGTAACTTTGGGCCATATTAGCAAGCAAAAGCGATAAATATTGCAAAACGCGCTTAGCGCGTTTTATTTTATCACCGTCTATCGCTGGATCACATCGCACTCTTAGCGGCGTATTATCAACGCTTTGCTAAAATGCAATGTGAAATCCATCGATAGCGGGGATTAGCGGGAGAAATCCTGCGATAATGCGAGTGAGATACTGAAAAGCTTGCTAATAGGCAAGCGTGGACTTAACATAACAATCCACCTCCCATGTTAAAGGTGGTTAAGTAAACAATTTTTCAAGCGTTAAATAGTTGCGATGAACGGTGCTTAGCGCACCTTTATTCATCGCTTCGCGGATACGGCTCTGCATTGATAACAGAGCGATGGTGTGTTAGCGGCATTATTCATTACATTTTAGTGGGGAACGCGTACTTTGCATGTCATTAGCGATAAATATCGCTGACATGCAAAGTGGCAAAAAAAGGGCGCTATTGTCAGAAAACTGTTGCTAACAGCTGTTAGCGACAGCATGCTGATAGGGTGATAGGCTCTAGCGGCAAAAAGTGCTGCTAAAGCGGCGATGTTGCCCTTGATGATATGCCCCTTTGTCCTCGCAGTCAAGTGCTGTTATTTTTAAGTAAGAAACAGATAAATGTAATAAAAGATATGCATAATATATAACAACAGGAGTAGTTTGCTAAAATAAGTTTTTCATTATTTACATTTTCATTACAGTTTACATTTCACGGTCCATGTTAAATGTTTTTAATAAAGAGGCTGCACAACAAGGAAGCTTCTTTCATATAATGAGGGGTGCTCCTCGCACAACTAGTCCCAGCACACATGCAATTGTGCTCAGTGCTTCAACTAGCCTCAACAGAGCCCTCCCTCTGCACTGCTTGCTCATGTCCCTCTGAGGGTGGCTGTGGTTAGCGCCTATCAGAGGACGTTACTGTGCTGTAATTAGCACCCCCAGCCATTCTTACCAACAACTTCTGTTCTGTGTGTGCTGGCTGTCGGAGTTACAAATTATTGTTCCAGGCCCTCAGCTGAAAGGAGATCCCAATCTGAGCACTTGCACCTTCTGTGTTATGAGCCAATGGGCTCTGTTAATCCATTCCTTTTTAAACATTTTCTGAAATTATCTCCATAACTGGCCTGGGAGTGATCCTGTGGCTTGAAAGCTTTAGTCCATGGGGCTCATGAGACAGTGAACCAAAGTGAACTGCAACCTCCTACAATCCACTAAGTATTACACAAGTGAGGTGAGCATTAGGTAACGATCAGTGAGACTCACAGGAGTAAATAGGTGACCCAAACCCCTTTTTCATCTTGAACAGACACACTCAAGAATTCCCACTAAGAACTTATTTATGTATTTTATTAACGTCAAAAACCTATCCTAGTGCGCACAATATGGATAGTTGTTACTATGAGAATAAACAGGATAGTGGCTGCAATGTTTGTCAATAAACAGAACAATAGAAAATGTAGCAATATTATTACATGAATTTAGCATTTCTTTACATTGATACCCCAACTTCATCCATCTCTCAGCTAACTGAACTAATTTTAGCTTGAGGGATGCACGGAAGCCATGGCATTATTCCTGAGGTTGGTGCCCGAGGCCTGACTCTAGCTATTTCGCCTGTGTCCTCCTGTGTCCTGCAAGCAGGTGTTGGAGACCAGAGCGGGGGTGAAACCTATCTGGGCTCCGACTGTAGAGGGGCGGTCTGTTGGGGCAGCGGCTGTGGCAAGATTGCACCAGCGCTGGAAGTGAGCCAGCTGCCGATGGTATGACAGGACCGTGTGGGAGCCGGACAAAGTCCCTGGTGCCAGTGGAGACGTGGGTTTCAGGGGACTTACCCTGCAGGAGTCATCCTATCTGGGCTGCAGCTCTCCATGTTCTGTGTACTCCAGAGATGCGTGCTAAGGGTGGTTGGTTGGAGGGCCCCAGGAGATTTGAAGCGGCGAGGACACAAGGCCATATGTAGGTGAGGAGGCCATGCCCACAGTGGACACATGCCTTCCTGGGGGTAGAATCTAGACGATACCCTGCATGGTGCACCCCTAGGGGGGTTATGACTACAGTATCTTTCATAGCTATGGGCACGATGGGACGGAGGGAGAAAGGGGCCTAGTGAGCGACTCTGAACAGGCCTCGGCCGGCTGGCAGCCGTTAGTGCTCATTTATTTCATGCTGCTGTAGGGGTCCGTTGAGGCCCCTCCCTCTGTCTAGAGAGTTGTTCCCCAACACGCCCCTGCTTTCCTGTATTTGAGCTATCATGGCTCCTTCGTGGATCAGAGGAGACAGTGACTTTCATGTCCTGCGCTTGGATGAGGGAGTGGCAAACACAGTGCGCAACAAGCCCACGGCAAATACAGTGTGCAACAAGCCCACGCAACCGCCAAAGGGGGAGAAGTGTTGAGTGCCAGCATCTACCCCCGGTGGTGGATAAAGGGTTAGACTCCCACTCTGAAACTATCCTGACAGCTTTGAAAGACACTAAAACGTTGTTGGGATGAAATGTTGAGACAGTGGCTCATGACATGAATCTACTCAGGGAGAGCCACAGCAAGCTGGTCGACGGGGTGGTGAACACAAAATCGACCCTGGTGCAAACTCACCCGACAGTGTTGGAGCATGGCACCCACATTAAGAACTGTCAGTGCTGCAGGAAAAGGTTAATGATGCTGAAGCTTCTCATGAAGGACCAATGTTAGGGTGGTGGGCCTTCCGGAGAAAGTGGAAGGACCGTCAATTGAACTGTTTCTTGAGGATTGACATGCTAGGGTGATCCTGGAGGGGAAGTCCACTGAATTGTTCATGGTGGAGCGGGCTCACTGGGTGCCGGACAAGCCGCATGTTCCTGGAGCTCCACCCAGGGCCGTGGTGGCAAAACTCCTGAACTACAGAGATAATAATGCGATATTGCAAAGGGCTAGGCCGCATGAGCCCTGGTAGATGGAGGATGCCGCGGTTAAAATGTATTTGGACTACATCACGTTGGTGCAGAGGCAAAGGGAGATGTTCATGGCGGTCAAGAGGCAACTCAAAAGCCAGGACATAAAATGTGCTGTTTTTTCTGGCCAGGCTCCACATTACCTTGTACATCAAAATGTACTTTTTCTCCTCACTGGCTGAGACATGGGAGTGGCTGGAGCAGCGGGGGTATTCAGCACCCACGGTGGTGCAGGAAAACCTATCAACATCAGGATGGAAGGAAGCTAAGCAACGTCGCAGAACATGGAGGAGGTCATCATTTTGGACATCCAGGGAGGAAGCGGAGTCTGAGCGAGCAAAAGTGGTGGAGGCGCTTCGCCAGCAATGGAGCAGTAACATGGGCACCAGGTGTGACACGCTCTGGGGCAGCGCGGAAGACTCTGGGGAGTAAATGTCTGAGGTGGGGGTAGGGAGATGGGACACCACCTCTGGAAGTAACACCAGTGACTTCGGGAGAAATAATTTGAGATGTGCCGGGCTCTTGATGGCTCTGGGTACTGGCGCAGAGGTTGACTCTTTCCCCACCTTGACAATGACCTCACAGACGCTGCCTCATTGGTGTGGTGAGTAGTGCATTGGCAGTTGATGAAGATGAAAAAGGGTTTTCTATTGCTGGGGAGAATGATGTACGGTGAATTGGAGGGGCGGGCAGTTATAAGACCGTCCATGGCACGGTAAAGCAGGGTGAGGTGGGAGTTGGGGTACATTTCAAAGGTTTACTTTGCTTTCTGTTTTTGGGGTACAGAGGGGCGGTCACCGAGTTTGAAGTGGGCCAGCACGAGGGGGCTGCATGCTCTGTATCAGTTGGAATGGGTGTACATAATCTTATATTTTTGACGTGGAATGTCAATGGCGTGGGCAATGGAATTCAGCGTGGGTTGGTGGTGAAAGCGCTCACACAGTATTCAACTGATGTGGCATTTCTACAGGAGACACACATGAGGGGGAGTGACGCACCAGCTTTAGAGCAAAGGAAATATTAGGTGCATGATTTACTATGGTTTCCAGAGGGGTGGCAACCTTGGTGACGAAAACCCTTCGGCTCTAGGTGACGAAGGTGTGGACAGACTGGTATGTAATGTTCCTGGGGGATTGGAAGGGTAAGACGTTAGCATTGATTAATGTGTGCATCCCCCCTGGGCTCCAGATGGAAATACTCTGGCTCCTGGGCTGCGCTATTGCAGATGTCCAGTAGGTGACGACCTTCTTGGGTGGCGACTTTAATATTATCAAGGACTCCCAGCTGGACCGGACCTACGTTTGGCAGATACACCAAGCCCATGTGGGGAAATTGGTAGGATTTGTTCAGCTGTTGGGCCTGGCGAATGTTAGAAGATCATTAAATAGGCAGAGTAGAGAGTATTCCTATTACTCTGTGGCCCATAATGCTCATTCCTGAATCAATTATTTTTTCGCCTACATTGTTTCTTCCCCGAGTAACAGGGGTGGCCTTTTGGGCGAGAGGAATTTTGCATCATTCCCCACTTGAAATTACCTTGGCCACCCCACGCTCGAAGGGATTGGGCAAATGGCGGATGGTGGCTGATCTCCCCTGTAAAGATTGACAAGGGTCACAGACTTGTATTTTGCAGAAAATGCGGAGTCAGTGGGCAGCACAGCCTCCTTTTGGAAGGCCTACAAGGGTACGATGATGGGGGAGATAATTTAGGGAGAAGTGGGGGATAAATGGCAGAGGGAGGGAGATTGATTAGAAGCAGAGCAAGTCCTCCGACTTCTGCTGGATAGGCATGCCCAGACTCTAACAAAGGAGCTCGATCAGAAACTGGTGCAGAAACGGGAGGAGTATCAAGCCCCGGAGACCAATGAGGTGTGACAGGTGTCCCTGACTCGGCAGGGAAGCTATAAGAAGTAGGCAACAAGGCAGGCAAACTCTTAGCGTGGCTGGCAGCGAGGGATGGGAGAGATCTCACATTAGTGAGATAATGGGCCCCACAGGGGTCAGGGTGTAGAGTAGTGACAGAATAGCAGGGGTTAGGCTGACTATCCAAGGGAACTCAACTCAGAGAGGTTGCCTATCCTAGGCTCGGAGCTATGATATTTTGTCAGGTACTGCCCCTGTAGGAAATTCGAGTGAGGGAGGAAACTGGAGCTCTAAGAGGACTTGTCGGAGGATGAGATACACACAGCGCTCTCACAGTTGCAGACTGGGAAAGCCCCGGGCCCTAATGGGCTCCCAGTGGAGCTCCTGAGGAGGTTATCCACTAAAATCATAGCCTCACTGCATAAGTTGTATGTAGAGGCCCATGAGAAGGGAGAGCTCCCACAGGATCTGAGGATGGCAAGTGATCCCTATCCTAAAACCAGGGAAACCGTCGGATAGATGGGACTCCTACAGACCTATTTCCCTCCTCAATGTTGATACTAAAATGTTGGCCAAGACTTTAGCTAATAGACTGAGGGGGGTGATTCTGGATCTGGTCCATCCGGATAATAATGGGTTTATGTCCTAAGGATCTACCAGACAAGAAGCAGCCCTTGACCTCTCCTCGTCACTGTGCCACTCACTCTGCTTCAATCTCCACGAGACTGGGACACCACTACCTGTCCCGACAGCTGCCAGTTCGAGCCCACTAGGACCTCCACTCAGAGCCTGCCCTTGCTTTGGTTTGGGTACATTTAGTTGATTTAGTTTATACCGCCTAATTAGTCAAATTCATTTTGTCTTGCCTAATTTAGTTATTTCTTGCCTAGCGCAGTTAGTTTCGTTTGAGTTTACCTAATCTAGCTCATTGCATTCTGTTTTGTTTTGCTACCGCCTGCTTAATTTGTTTTGGGCAATTAAACTGGGCCTTTTGGACAGTAGCCCATCTGCTTCTGTTTCCTGCTGTTTTTTTGCCCTGATCAGATTCCTGCTGCCCGCCTTCCCACCTCCCTGACAGCCCCTCCCACCTCCCACCTCCCAGGGCTACTTATGGAGGCAGTTGTGTGGCCGCACCGCTGGTGCGCCAAAGGCTAGCCTGTCTCCATCTTACTTGTCCTCACACACCCCACACCCTTTGCAGGGGCAGCAGCTCCTTCTCGTACATCGCAGGCGAACCCTGGAACACCCTGCCCCTCCACCTCCGTACAGCACCCTCTCTAGCGGACTTTAGAAAGAAACTGAAGACCTGGCTTTTCGATGGAGACATGGCACCCCCAGCACCCAGATACCCTTAGGGGTGACAGTGCTGCGCTATACAAATGCTGATTGATTGATTGAATCTTAGGAGGCTCCCGAACAACATTGCAGCTGGGGGGTGGGGGTGCCACTGTTGGTGGTCTCCCTTGATGCTCATAAGGCCTTCAACTCATTGGAGTGCCCTAATTGTTTGCAGTCCTCGAGAAGATGGGATTTGGGCCAAAACGTTTGGCCTGGGAACGCTTACTCTACAAAAATTCTAGGGAGCGGCTTAAGGTATATGGGTTTCTCTCCTGGACTTCCTGATTGGAGGGGTACGAAGCAGGGCTACCCTCTGTCGCCAATGTTGTTTGCATTGGTGTTGAAGCCACTGCTTAAGTGGGTGCAAGTTGATGCTCAGTTGAGGGTTGGAGGTGGGACCCCCCGGGGAGGATCGCATCGTGCTCTATGAGGACGACGTGCTATTATACCTGGTTGACCCTGATCAGGCTCTGGAAAGGGTGAGCAAAATGTATGCAATCTACGAGAAGTACTCCGGGCTGCAGATTAATTGAGGGAAGTCCTCTATCTTTCCTGTGGGTATGTGCTAGGCACAGTGCGGTCTCCCCATGCCGCTTGGATTGATTGTGGGCATTTTTAAATATCTGGGATTATGGTTCCCCAGGGGCAAGGCTCCCACAATGCGGATAATCTCACACCACTGTTTCGGAGATTAGGTTTAGATGTTGGGCACTGGGGGGTGCTGCCAATCTCCTTGGCGGGAAGAGCGGCACTGCTTAAATTTGTGGCCTTGCATCGCTTTACGTATATACTTCAGCCCATATGACATACCAAAAGATTTCTTAAGGCAGTCAATGCACTGCTGAGGAAGATGCTGTGGCAGGGGGGCTCAGTGAGGACAACGCTGTCCACTCTTCAGTGTTCCACGTATGAGGGGGCATTGCACTCCCAAATGTCCGGTTCAGGTTAGTGTGATTAATGGATGGGCATATGCATAGCTAGATGACCTGACTTTTCACATGGATTGGGAGGCGATGGGGTGGAAAGGGTACCTGCATGTTCTCTATAGTGCGAGAGTGTCAGTGGTTACCCCTCCAGCGACAAGGACAGTTGTGGTGGGTTGGCATAGTTAGATAGGGAAATGGGTTGGCATAGGTGCCTCACACTGTCTGGGGGTGGTATCAGGTCTTGGTGGCTTCTGGAAGTGGGACATGATAGGGATTAGCACACTGGCCGATATGTGGAATGCTGATGGGGTGGTTCCGTTTGACCATCTTTGGGTGGAATATAAAATGCCGCCCTCACAAGGGTTTAAGTACCTCCAATTACACCATGTGCTAAGGGCAGCGGTACCACCTGAGGAGGATGTTATGGATGCCTTGGCCCCTGGAGTATAGATTGCTGGATGGTCCAGTGCTCACCAAAGCGATCTCTCTCACCTATCAGACTCTGTTGAGGAACACACAGGGGGACTTGGAGACCCTGAGTATCTGGTGGCAGGGGGATGTGGGAGAGTTGGAGGGCGAGGATTGGGAGGAGGGGCTTCAATTCCCCAGCATAGCAGAGATTAAGGCCTGCTATATATCCATACAGCTTAAGATTTTACATCATATATACTATACCAGGGTCCTCGTACATAAAATGGGTAGAGCACCGGATAAGAAGTGTCTGCGGGGTTGTGGGCAGAGGGGTATGTTTCTTCATACACTGTGGGATTGTCTGAGTCTCTGCAAGTAGAGGGAAGGGGTGACCCACAGGCTAGAGGGCACTGCTGACATTCATATAGATCCGGGGGCTCAACTAGTATTGTTGGGAATATGGAATGGATCAGATGCTTCTTCAGACCATTGGCTTTCATACAATCTAAGACGCCCTTCTGGCTAGGAGAGAAGTACAGGTAAGTGGATCTGCTCAGTGGTGAGAGACTGGGAACGTGAAGTGGATATTTGTTACATGCAGGAAAAGGTGATATATAAGGGGAGAAGCTGCCACAAAAGATTTGACAAAATATGGAATGGCTGTGTGAGTGAGGATTAGAGAAGTCTGGTGCAGTCCATGAGATATGGAGGATTGGGTGGTCAGGAACCTGGCTGCACTGGATTGGGATAAAGGGCTTGCGAACCACGAGTGACTATGAGGGAGTGATGGCACCCACCTCCGAAATGGGAGTCAGGGGGTACAAATAGTTGGATGAAGAACTCTGAGGGTGGGGGTGGGTGGAGAGGTACTGTTATTGATTTTCTGAGAATGCTGTGATGTAGGAAAAAGAAATACACTACGTTTAAAAAAAATAAAATAAAAGCACATTTTAGCTCTAAAAGGAATCTACTCGAGTTTCATAGATAGCCATGCTCCCATAGCCACACATCTTTCAAAAGCAACAAAAGCAGTTTTCAAAAAGGGGACGCTGTTGTTTTTGTCTCTGATCAACTATGTTTTCTGTCCTCAGCAGGCAGATAAGCCGAAGACTTGATGTCCCTTCTCTGTAGACTTCAGCAAGGAAGAGTGTTTATGGGTACTGCATGATTCTCAGCCTGGAGTCCCTGGATCAAAGTTACTCTCCAGTTAATATGTTTCAATGCAGCTTATGTTCTCTGCCTTGAACATTGTTGCATATTTTAAAACAAGCAATCAATATAGAAGCCCCTCTGTCCTTTTGCCTACTTATGTTATATAAAGCATTGTTTAGTTTTTTTAGAAACTGACAAATCAAACTTGGCTATTCCCAGCGTAATTTTTGAACTTCAGTCACCCGCCCATGACAGCAGTATGGACTTTGTTTATATATAAGCCCTTTATGCCAGGATACCTGCAAAGTAATAGTGCACTTTATAAGTCTTTTACATAAATCAATAGAAAAATAAGATAGCAAAGTATGTGAAAACGTGTTGATTATTTTAAAAATAATAACTAGAAAATCAAGGTATCGGCTATGCTAGAGCATAATATCAAACCATATATTCAAGCATACTGAAATATCAAATTGCTCCAAAATAAATATTTCAACAACATTGGCAAGTATGCATTTATATATAAAACATAAATCTGAATAAATGAACACACATAATGCAAAAAGGGGGATACCTAAAATAAACTTCTATAAATATTATATCACCATCATGCTTGATAACCTTTTTCACTTCACAGGCTCTCTAGATATGGTGCATTTCCAGACACAAGACTCAATTTCCCCTACTGCTATTTTGATGACAGAGGTTTAGTTCACTCAGAGGGAGATGAAGTTGTTGGAGAGGAAGACTTTAAATATATGTTACTCTCCTTTTTGGGTAATTCAATTTCTACCACCATATATAAGGTAGTGCCATTTTCTTTTAAATTGGTAGCAAAGGATATTGGTATATCTGTTGCTCTAAGTATTGCTTGTAATTTGATGTCTCGTGTTGGTATATTTGTCAGCATTAGCTGCCTTTTGGATTATTACACAGTTCATAAGATCCAGGCTTTACATCTACCGAAGTGCCAATAATATATAGATTTTAAACATTCTGCAAAGACTACAAATGGGCAGCCATTCAATATCTCTAATCAGCCACATAACTTACAATGGATTTCAGTTTCTAATGGAATTGTGGCTAGTGATGCCCCTTGACACCACGATGATGGTCTGCAGCCATACAAGAGACCCTCACAGGCTGAGGTAGAGCAAACGGTGCATAAACGGTCTAGTGCTGCTTTATTAAAATGAAAATGGGAACATTACACCTAATACAGAAAACGCTACAGGGGATGAATTCACAATTTTTTCGTTTCATGCTCCTAAATTGAAAAAGCTCAAAATTTCAACCTCTACTTCAAAGGATGATATACCTCTGGGCTCATCCAGTGATGTTTTTGATGGTACTGTGGATCCCATGTCTGACCATTCCTGGCTCCAGCACCTTAATTCTCCTATATGGCTCCTTTACACCATATGGAGAAATATGTTTGCCCCAGGATTCGTGTTTCTGTGGGCATGAGTCTTTGTAATGTTAAGGCAGAGTGCTGTAGGCATGCTACACTCAACACGGTAGTCATGACTCTAGTTCTTGATCCCAAAATATGCCATGATGTGTTAGGAGTCCATAATTATCAAAATGAATACATTAATAGACAGGGATCCAAGGGTCAGAGTGAAGAATGGTAGGGCGAGTTAGGGATCGTGCTACACTCATCAGGGTGCCAGACAGGGGCTCCCTCTTCTCCTCCTATATGCCCTAGCCATGGACCCCAAGGCTGCAATGCTCTGCGGATGCTCCACAAAGTGGTGTGGTTTTATCGTTCATGTCCATTAAGCAAGATTGAAAATAATCGAGTATATAGCCATCAAGGCAAGAATAGTCTTAAAAAGATACTGTGTGATGCGAGTTTCCAAACATATTGTGGATCCTCATTTTGCAAGAGAAGGCAGACAGGATACCTACAACCTCACTCCAAAAACTGCAGCTGACCATGAGGGAAGGTTAGTCGAGGCTCATGAGTTCAAGCAATACCATTTAGCAGCCCAACTGCAATGAATATTCAAGTGGTTACAGGGAACAGACAATCCAGAAGAGAGATGAATATTCAAAACACAGAGACAAGGAGATCTTGGAATACTTATTGAAATTTATGGACTTGACTAGGCAGGGCCGGACTGCAAAAGCAAACCAGCCCTGGCAATTAAGTCGAACTGGTTCGGGGGTGGCCGTGGTGGTGGGAACACTGCTGCTGCTTTTGTTACAGGCAGCCAAAATTGCAGCCCTGCTGCAAAACCGGCCCCCAGTAACAAAAACGGCCTCCACCGCTCCAAAACCTGCCCCACTGTCTCACCCCACCTGGAAAACGCCTGGTGCCCGCTACGGCCAGTCTGTCCCTGTGGCTCGGTATAGTTGTTCTAGGAATTTGTCCAGGATGAACACAAAGATGGCTTTTGCACCATCCCTACCGCTGTGGTGCATACCCAAGTTCGAGAGGGCTGCCAGGCAGACAGATTGGCGATGTGGGTAAGGTAGGCATTTTGACAGAAGGTTACATAATGAACAGCAATTAATTACACTTGCTTCCCAGTTTACAGCAGGCGTTCAATGTTTCGCCACAATAGTTCTTGACATTCAGGGCCCGCTTCACAAAGATCCTCCTCACTGATGGCGATATCGCCACAGAGAGAATCACTGCTGAGATTCCTTCACGAGTGCGGAGCCTCTGCCACAAGTGCGGAAGATCTTTGTGCATCGGGCCCACAGTGCAATGGCAAGGCTGTTCAGAAAGAATTGGAATGCTGTTAACAGCCCACGACAAACACGTGGTATTGTCATGGCTGCTGATGTTGGGTAATGGCAGGAAAGCAGTGACACAAATGTACTTGACTCTACTGCACCTAACTAAAAGGTGCCAGACTGCACTAAGAGCGGCAAAGACAGGTTATATAGGCAGTGAGCTGATTTTCAGGGAATGGTTGAAAGTGGCGGAACACCCAAATGTGTGTCTAGGAATGCTAGGCTTCAACTGACTCAACATAACATACTACATAGAATGTATCTTCACAAAATGTATGTTTCTTTATCACACATGTCCAAGATATCTGGAGTAAGGAGCAGACATGAAATATGTTTTGAACATGTAATTACTGTGGTAATATGTGTTAAAGGACCACATTTCCCCGCAGCCCTAGAGGTGGGGCAATCTGGGTTTCACATTTTCATGCCTCCCGGCACTGGATAAAGGCTCCCGCATCGTGGGATTCGCGCAGGCCTGGACCAAGGAGAGGATCACATGCTTCTTCAGACCATTGGCTTTCATACAATCTAGGACGTCCTTCTGACTAATAGAGAAGTACAGGTAAGTGGGGCTGCTCAGTGGTGAGAGACTGGGAACGTGAAGTGGATATTTGTTACAAGCAGGAAAAGGTGATATATAAGGGGAGAAGATGCCACAAAAGATTTGACAAAATATGGAATGACTGTGCGAGTGCGGATTAGAGAAGTCTGGCGCAATCCATGAGATATGAAGGATTGGGTGGTCAGGAACATGGCTGCACTGGATTGGGACAAAGGACTTGCGAACCATGACTGACTATGAGGGAGTGGTGGCACCCACTTCCGAGGTGAGGGCTAGGGGGTACAAATTGTTAGATGAAGAACTCAGGGTAAGGGGTGAGGGGGGTACTGTTATTGTTTTCTGATAATGCTATGATGTAAGATAAAAGAAATACACTACGTTTAAAAAAATAAAAATAAAAGCACATTTTAGCTCTAAAATGAATCTACTTGAGTTTCATAGATAGCCATGCTCCCATAGCCACACATCTTTCTCAAGCAACAAAAGCAGTTTTCAAAAAGGCGACGCTGTTGTTCCTGTCTCTGTGTCTGATCAACTATGTTGTCTGTCCTCAGACAGGCAGATAAGCCGAAGACTTGACGTGCCTTCTCTGTAGCCTTCAGCAAGGAAGAGTGTTTATGGGTACTGCATGATTCTCAGCCTGGAGTCCCTGGATCAAAGTTGCTCTCCAGTTAATATGTTTCAATGCAGCTTATGTTCTCTGCCTTGAACATTGTTGCATATTTTAAAACAAGCAATCAATGTAGAAGCCCCTCTGGCCTTTTGCATACTAATGTTATATAAAGCATTGTTTATTGTTTAGAAACTGACAAATCAAACTTGGCTATTTCTTGCGTAATTTTAGAACTACAGCCACCCGCCAATGACAGCAGTATGGACTTTGTTTATATATAAGCCCTTAGTGCCAGGATACCTGCAAAGTAATAGTGCACTTTATAAGTCTTTTACATAAATCCATAGATAAATAAGATATCAGAGTATGTGAAAACGTGTTGATTATTTAAAAATAATAACTAGAAAATCAAGGTATCGGTCTATGCTAGAGCAAAAGATCAAACCACGCTATTTAACCATACTGAAATATCACGTTGCACCAAAATACATATTTTAACAACATTGGTAAGTATAAATGTATATTTAAAACATAGATATGAATAAATGAACACACATAATGCAAAACGGGGTATACCTAAAAGAAACTTATAAGAATATGATATCACCTTCATGCTTGATAACCTTTTTCACTTCACAGGCTCTCTAGATATGGTGCATTTCCAGACACAACACTCAAGTTCCCCTACTACTATTTCGATGACAAAGGTTTAGTTCACTCAGAGGGAGATGAAGTTGTTGGAGAGGAAGACTTTATATATAATTTACTCTCCTTTTTGGGTAATTCAATTTCTACCACCATACATAAGGTGGTGTCATTTTCTTTTAAATTGGTAGCAAAGGATATTGGTATTTCTTTTGCTCTAAGTATTGCTAGTAATTTGATGTCTTGTGTAAGTATATTTGTCAGCATTAGGTCCCTTTTGGACAATTACACAGTTCATATGATCCAGGCTTTACATCTACCGAAGTGCCAATTAATATATAGATTTAGTAAACATTCCACAAAGACTACAAATGTGCAGCCATTCAATATCTCTAATCAGCCACATAACTTACAATGGATTTCAGTTTCTAATGGAATTGTGGCTAGTGATGCCCCATGACACCATGATGATGGTCTGCAGTCATACAAGAGGCTCTTGCAGGTTGAGGTAAAGCAAAAGGTGATTAAACCGTCTAGTGCTTTTTTAAAAAAAGGAAAATGGGAACATTACACCTAATACAGATCACTACAGGGGATGGTTTCACTGTTTTTGGGTTTGATGCTCCTAAAATGAAAAAGCTAAACATTTCAACCTCTACTTCAAAGTCTGGGCTCATCCAGTGATGTTATTGATGGTAATGTGGATCCCACATTGGTCAATTCCTTGCTCCAGCATCAATTCTCCTATATGGGCTCCTTTACACCATATGGTGAAATATGTTTGCCCCAGGATCCGTGCTCCTGTGGCTAAGAGTCTTTGTAATTTTAAGCAGAGTGCTCCAGGCATACTACCCTCAATAAGATACTCATGACTCTAGTTCTAGATCCCAAAATATGCCATGATGTGTTAATAGTGTATAGATATCAAAATTGATAAGTTAATAGACATGGATCCACAGGTCAGCGTGAAGAATGGTAGGGCGAGGTAGCGATCATGCTTCATCCATCAGGGTGCCAAAAAGGAGCTCCCTCTTCTCCTCCTCCTATGTGCACTAGCCATGGAGCTCAAGACTGCAATGCTCTGCTGATGCACCACAAAGTGGCAGGTTTAGTGCTGGTGGTGCCCTGTGCGACACTGTTTGTTGGAGCCCCCCCAATGACCACCTCCACCACGGGTTCTTTCACTAGCACCCTTTAACAGTGAACAAGTCTCCATAACCACACTCTCTCAGATGCATTGAATTAGTTATATAGCGCCACTCATACCAGTGTAGGGTGTCCGGGCACTTTGCATCACACACACATTACACAGAGACAATCAATCGTACGTGGGAAAATCAGTGTATAGGAAATGTTACATAAGCCAAAGGACTAAAAGTGTAGGAGTCACATGTCATCCATACTGGTAGGCAGTATGGTTTAAGAGTGATTGGTGTGGAGAAGCACAAACTCAGAGTCGAAAAAGAAACAGCATAGTTGGAAATTCTGTTTAATAATAAGAATCGATTTCTAGCCAAATTAATCCTTTTTGCAACATTAATCAATGTTCTAATAATGTATACTTTGCCATGTGTATGAAGTTCTAGGCTGAAAGTTGATAGCTCCCTATTGTATATTAGAACTTTAAGTTATAAATTGCAAGTAACAAAAGGATGTCTCTTTTGAAAGCAGTAACCTGCTGATTTTTTTACACCATACGCACTCTGTAATCTACTTGGTACACGTTCTTTGCAGCAGGCATATTAACCCTCTGCACTAACTACACTGAAGTCAAAACCTCAACTATACAAAATGCTCATCTCTCTCCAGGACAATAATTAATCACAGGAGTTATTGTGACATTTATGTGGGGCCTGGGGGGAAAGAAAAGCTGCAGCAGGTGCTTCAAAAGCATAATAAACTTTCAAGCACGGCGCCCCCAGGAAGCCAGCACCCGGTGCGGTGGCACCGGTCGCACCGCCCTAAAGCCGGCCCTTCAAAGTGGTGTGGTTTTATTGATCATGTCCTTTAAGCAAGATGGAGAATAATCTAGTATACAGCCATCAAGGCAAGACTACTCTTGCAAAGATACTGCGTGACATGAGTTTCCAAACATATTGTGGGTCCTCATTTTGCAAGGGAAGGAAGGCAGGAGACTTATAAGCTCACTTCAAAAACTGCAGCTGCCCATGACGGAAGGTTGGTTGAGGCTCATGAGTTCAAACAATACCATTTAGCAGCCCAGCTCCAATGAATATTCAAGTGGTTACAGGGAATGGACAATCCAGAAGAGAGATACATATTCAAAACACACAGAGACAATGAGATCTTGGAAAAATTTATAGACATGGCAAGGTATAGTTGTTGCAGGAATTTGACAATGATAATCACAGGGATGGCTTTTTCACCAACCCTGCCACTGTGGTGCATACTCACATTTGAGAGGGCTGCCAGGCAGACAGATTGGCGATATGGGTTGGGGCAGGCATTTTGACACAAGATTATGTAATGAACTGCAATTAATTACATTCCATCTCCCTGCTCCACAACCTGGCCAAAGTACTCAAGAAAGCCATCAACCAGCAGCTCACCAAATTCCTGGAAAAGAACCACGTACTGGATGCCTCACAATCAGTATTCCATGCCAACCACAGCAAAGAGACCATGCCGATTGCCGTCACAGATAACATCAGAACACTTCTCGACCATGGAGAAACTCTGGCCCTTATCCTCCTCAACCTCTCCGCAGTGTTCAACATCATCTCCCACAGCACCCTTTTCAACAGGCTCTACAACATAGACATACAACAAGAAGCCCTTAAGTAGATCGCCTCCTTCCTTACAGGATGCACACATAGCATCCGACTGCCTCCCTTCTCCTCCACAACCAAAGACGTCAAATGCTGCATATCACACCGATCATCCCTCAGTCCCACCCTGTTCAACATCTACATGACCCCCCTCGCAGACATCGTCTTATCCCACGGACTCAAAATAATCTCCTATGCAGATGACACTCAACTGATCCTCTCGCTCCCCAAGGACTCCTCAAACACCAAAAATAACTTTTGCAATGCCATGACCTGCATTGCCAAATGGATGAGAGTTAACTGCCTCCAACTCAACTCTGACAAAACTGAAGTACTGATCTTCTGGAATACAAACTCTGCATGGGATCAGAGCTGATGGCCTGCAGAACTCAGACCTACACCCACACCGACCTACAATGCACGCAACCTCAGCATCTTCCGTGACAGCCAACAAACCATGGAACGGCAAGTCAACACAGTTGCCTCCTCCTGCTTTCACACACTGCGCATGCTCCACATAATCATCAGAGGGATCCCAGCCAACACCAGAAAGACCATCATTCAGGCCCTCTTCACCAGCCGCCTCAACCATGGCAACACCCTCTATGCCAGCATCTCCACCCAGCTTCTCAAAAAGACTCCAGACCAAACAGAACACTGCAGCCAGACTCATCCTGGACCTCCCCAATCGAACCCACATGGCTCCCCATCCAGAAGAGATGCTAGTTCAAGATCCTCCTCTTCATTCACCCTGACATCCACCCCCCCATACCCGTCACAGCTGCGTCTCCTACATCGTGTCCAAGACCTGGAACGACCTTCCCTTCCAGCCCCGTACAGCCCTCTCTCTGGCAGACTTCAAAAACAGACTCAAGACCTGGCTCTTCAGTGGAAACACAGCACCCAGATACCCCTAGCTGCGCTATACAAATTCTGTTTTATTGATTGATTGAATTCCATAGCATCCTATTTAACTAGTAGCTTCACTTTCATGGGGAGTATGACAGAAACCACAAATGCTTGGCACTCTAAAATATGCTTACTGTGTTGATTCAGAGGGCGAAGACAATGTGGCTTGCTGGTTTGTAGCCCTTGCCCTTCTTTTGGCGAAAAGTCAACTAGCAATGTTGTCAGTTGGCAGAAAGGTGACAGTGCACCAAATACTTTGCAGTGGGGGAGGGAGAATACCAAATGTCAGAGATGGAGGGAGTGGCTTGGACCCGTCAGCAGAAAAGGGAAGGTAATCAAACAGTGGTGACTAAATTGGACCTGTTTTTGCTGAAATAAGCGAGAAAGTATACTAGGAAAAATAGAGTAAATGTAATGTAATGTAGTGAAATGTTCATTGACCAAGACTTTCTTATCAGTAATAACTGTAGGACATGAACATTATAGCAATGTAATGCCCTAATTATTTGGGTGGAAAGAGGAGTGACAAGGTATGCAGCACGTAGTACAGGCAAGTGGTTGGAACGCAATGTGACTCCAACATTATGTAAATGACGTTATAATTGCAACTGTATCTGCTTAATATAATTGTGTAATTGGATGATTTATATACTTGCCTGATATAGTCTTCTTTATTACACATCACAATGAACATGGTTAACTGTTTTTTTGAGGAATTCGAAATTAAATATGTATGACATTTGGACATACCAATTGAGCATAATAAACCCTACGATTCACTTGGTAAGGGGCCATAATGGTAATAGACCATGATGTGCAAGCATTGTATAATGGCAACTGATTATGATATGCTAATTATGTATAATGGAAAATGTCTTGGCTCTGCAAATCGGGTAAAAATTAAATATAAGGCTATGCTAACCTTGCATAATGGAATTTGGTTCCCTTATATTACTTAACTGGATGATGTACACTTTTGCCAGCATTGCATATGAATGGTAATTACATAATTGCTGGACAATGCTGTAGATTATCTTGCTCTAGGATGAGATTTTTTTAGAAATGGGTTTACTTGGCCGTTCTTGAAGCTGATGAGGAAAGTGTCATTGCTTAGTAAATTGTGGAGTATGGTGTTGGTCGATAGAAAGGCTGGTTGGACTTTGAAGTAGTTGTAGGCAGATTTTTGTGGGAAAATTGTTCTATTCTTTTCATAGTATAACAGAGAGCCCAAAAGGTACTGAGTGGGCTTGGCGGTCCTGCCTGGGATTTATTTTTGTTTCAGTAGGTAAACTAAGCTGAGTAAGTTAAGAAATCTATTTTTCCCTGTGGATTCGGACATATTTTCTAACTGAACTCAGAAGTTGTCTCACTGTATCCTTTGAAATGCCAAAATGGCCATTTCATAAGAGTTGTGCATTGTTAAAAGTAGATTATAGCTAGGCAAACTTGTAAGTTCAACGACTTGATCATAAGTTCATTGCCTTCTCTTTGGAGACCATTTTGCTAAGGAAATGGGCAGATGCATGGTCTTTTTGTCTCAGTGGGCAAGGTGCAATATTTCATAAAACTGAATTTGGCAGACATGTTTTAGATGGGGCCATCAGATCCAGGAGCTGATCAGCGGGTTGCAATAAATACGCCATCTGTCCCCCTAATTTGTTCCCCAAAGATGGAGCTACAGATGTATCAGCTCCAACAGAGAACACGGGTGAGCCAGCTCTGTAGAAGGTGAGCAGTCCAGCTCCTTCTGCTCCAAAAGCAAGGGACAGTGTATCTATTTTCCTAAACAGTTGATGAAATAGTTGTGCAGATTCTTGGGTTCTTCAGACAGTGCAAGTATTTTGCATAGGTATTTACTCATATACCTTTCATCAGATGTGTTCCAGGCGACAGAGCTAAAAGGTAAGCTTTTAATTTGTCCTTATGCATTGTATCACATACAATTCTGTTCTTGATTGAGAGGGTTTTCTTCGCAATATATTCATATTAAAAAAGAAAAAAAAAGAATCGACTAGTAAAATTAAGATACTTCAATGTGTCTGTACTGTCTCGGTAGGATGTAAAAGATGCATTGTTTCAGTTCCAGTTTCTCAGGGACACAGGTAGTTCATTCAAATATGGAGGCAAAATTAAGTTGTCCAATTTATCTGTCTTTGGTCTATTGGTGCTTCACCAAGCCCCCTTAACCAGTGGTGTTATTTTTCTGGTCTCCAGGGCTTCACATAAAATCTGTCTGATTCAGAAGACCTTCGCTTCGTGCGCGGATTTTCCTGTGTTTGAGGGGCCGGTTGTACCACCGCAGGGTGCCTTAAAGCACGTATTGTCAACTTTTGCCCCTGTGGATCTGGTCAGTTCTCTGAAAATCTCAAGGGCTTGAAGTCCGGTTCTCCCACGGATCCCTGCACGGCGAGACTGTTGGCAGCAGTAGCGGAGATCATTAACCCTGAGGTTAACGCTATTATTAACGCCTCCCTTGGTGAGTCTCGGGTTCCGTTGAAACAGGCCAAAATTCTTCCTTTGTTGAAGAAGCCTACTCTTGATCCCCTGATTCCCGGGAATTATCGCCCAATTTCTCTTCTTCCCAGCTTAGCCAAAGTCTGCGAGAAGGTGGTTACCAGTCAACTCACTGAGTTTGTGGAAATATCTGATGCCTTGCATCCAGCGCAGTCTGGTTTTCGGGCTTCCTACAGCACAGAGACAGTGCTGGTTGAGATCTCTGAAGCTATTCGGGATTGCTTAGACGCTGGTGGCAGAGCAGCTCTGGTTATGCTCGATCTGTCGGCTGCGTTCAACACAGTGCCGCACACCAAGCTGCTTACCCGCCTCACGGAGATTGGGGTCTCTGGGTTGGCTTTAGCCTGGCTGAGGTCTTCCTTGGAGGGGCGGGTCCAACAGGTTTGCCTACCACCAGCGGCCTCCTCTTTGCAGGAGGTTACTACAGGTGTTCCTCAGGGGTCTTCCCTTAGCCCCCTTCTTTTTAACATCTATGTTACTCCTTTGGTCTTTTTGGCCGAGGAGCTGGGGGCAAAGGTGATAGCATATGCGGATGACACCCAGCTCCTCTTTACATGGGGCAAGGGTGAAGAATCAATATTGCCTGTGCAGAAGTGCTTGCCTTCGGTATTTGGGTGGCTTCCCAGAGCTCAACTCAAGTGTAACGAAGACAAATCTGAGATCCTTCTTTACGGCAACTTTCCCCTGGACTTTAGAAGTAGGATCTGGTCTCCTGGTTTTCCCCTTCCTTCATCTAATGGGAAATCCGCAAAAAATCTAGGAGTCTGGTTTGAGGACAATCTCTCCTTCTCTGTACAGGTGAATAAGATCTCAGGTTGCTGTTTTAGTCTTCTTAAGACACTCAGGAGTTTTCTCCCTCTCCTCCCAAGGTCTGCCAAAGAAACGGTTATTCGGGCGTTAGTTTTGTCCCGTTTGGACTATGCTAATGCTCTGTATGTTGCGGTACAAAAGGGGGTGGTGATGGACGGAGCATCATAACCAATCAAACACTCACACCCAGTCAACAGATCTGAGTTTGATCCATCACCGTTCTTTAGCCCACTCTGCCACCCCAGTTCAGACATGGCCATATGCAAATCAGTCTGACCCTGTGCATCATGGGAACAGTCCAGCTCAAACTGCCAAGCCATGCCTTTCCTGGACCGGAAACAAGCTTCCTAGGACCGGTTTCTGGGATTTCAGCCGTCTTCAGCCAGGCTTGCTTGAATCCAGTGGCAAAGTGAGCAAGGGACTCACGTCTGAGCATACCCTGACAAAGTGGTACAAAAGGGGGTGGTGATGGACGGAGCATCAGAACCAATCAAACACTCACACCCAGTCAACAGATCTGGGTTTGATACATCACCGTTCTTTAGCCCACTCTGCCACCCCAGTTCAGACATGGCCATATGCAAATCAGTCTGACCCTGTGCATCATGGGAACAGTCCAGCTCGAACTGCCAAGCCATGCCTTCCCTGGACCGGAAACAAGCTTCCTAGGACCGGTTATCTGGCATTTCAGCCGTCTTCAGCCAGGCTTGCTTGAATCCAGTGGCAAAGTGAGCAAGGGACTCACGTCTGAGCATACCCTGCCAACTTATGGCGAACAAAGCGGTACAAAAGGGGGTGGTGATGGACGGAGCATCAGAACCAATCAATCACTCACACCCAGTCAACAGATCTGGGTTTGATCCATCACCGTTCTTTAGCCCACCCTGCCACCCCAGTTCAGACATGGCCATATGCAAATCAGTCTGACCCTGTGCATCATGGGAACAGTCCAGCTCGAACTGCCAAGCCATGCCTTCCCTGGACCGGAAACAAGCTTCCTAGGACCGGTTTCTGGCATTTCAGCCGTCTTCAGCCAGGCTTGCTTGAATCCAGTGGCAAAGTGAGCAAGGGACTCACGTCTGAGCATACCCTGCCAACTTATGGCGAACAAAGCAGTACAAAAGGGGGTGGTGATGGACGGAGCATCAGAACCAATCAAACACTCACACCCAGTCAACAGATCTGAGTTTGATCCATCACCGTTCTTTAGCCCACTCTGCCACCCCAGTTCAGACATGGCCATATGCAAATCAGTCTGACCCTGTGCATCATGGGAACAGTCCAGCTCAAACTGCCAAGCCATGCCTTCCCTGGACCGGAAACAAGCTTCCTAGGACCGGTTTCTGGCATTTCAGCCGTCTTCAGCCAGGCTTGCTTGAATCCAGTGGCAAAGTGAGCAAGGGACTCACGTCTGAGCATACCCTGACAAAGCGGTACAAAAGGGGGTGGTGATGGACGGAGCATCAGAACCAATCAAACACTCACACCCAGTCAACAGATCTGGGTTTGATCCATCACCGTTCTTTAGCCCACCCTGCCACCCCAGTTCAGACATGGCCATATGCAAATCAGTCTGACCCTGTGCATCATGGGAACAGTCCAGCTCGAACTGCCAAGCCATGCCTTCCCTGGACCGGAAACAAGCTTCCTAGGACCGGTTTCTAGCATTTCAGCCGTCTTCAGCCAGGCTTGCTTGAATCCAGTGGCAAAGTGAGCAAGGGACTCACGTCTGAGCATACCCTGCCAACTTATGGCGAACAAAGCGGTACAAAAGGGGGTGGTGATGGACGGAGCATCAGAACCAATCAAACACTCACACCCAGTCAACAGATCTGGGTTTGATCCATCACCGTTCTTTAGCCCACTCTGCCACCCCAATTCAGACATGGCCATATGCAAATCAGTCTGACCCTGTGCATCATGGGAACAGTCCAGCTCGAACTGCCAAGCCATGCCTTCCCTGGACCGGAAACAAGCTTCCTAGGACCGGTTTCTGGCATTTCAGCCGTCTTCAGCCAGGCTTGCTTGAATCCAGTGGCAAAGTGAGCAAGGGACTCACGTCTGAGCATACCCTGCCAACTTATGGCGAACAAAGCGGTACAAAAGGGGGTGGTGATGGACGGAGCATCAGAACCAATCAAACACTCACACCCAGTCAACAGATCTGGGTTTGATCCATCACCGTTCTTTAGCCCACTCTGCCACCCCAGTTCAGACATGGCCATATGCAAATCAGTCTGACCCTGTGCATCATGGGAACAGTCCAGCTCGAACTGCCAAGCCATGCCTTCCCTGGACCGGAAACAAGCTTCCTAGGACCGGTTTCTGGCATTTCAGCCGTCTTCAGCCAGGGTTGCTTGAATCCAGTGGCAAAGTGAGCAAGGGACTCACGTCTGAGCATACCCTGCCAACTTATGGCGAACAAAGCGGTACAAAAGGGGGTGGTGATGGACGGAGCATCAGAACCAATCAAACACTCACACCCAGTCAACAGATCTGGGTTTGATCCATCACCGTTCTTTAGCCCACTCTGCCACCCCAGTTCAGACATGGCCATATGCAAATCAGTCTGACCCTGTGCATCATGGGAACAGTCCAGCTCGAACTGCCAAGCCATGCCTTCCCTGGACCGGAAACAAGCTTCCTAGGACCGGTTTCTGGCATTTCAGCCGTCTTCAGCCAGGCTTGCTTGAATCCAGTGGCAAAGTGAGCAAGGGACTCACGTCTGAGCATACCCTCCCAACTTATGGCGAACAAAGCGGTACAAAAGGGGGTGGTGATGGACGGAGCATCAGAACCAATCAAACACTCACACCCAGTCAACAGATCTGGGTTTGATCCATCACCGTTCTTTAGCCCACTCTGCCACCCCAATTCAGACATGGCCATATGCAAATCAGTCTGACCCTGTGCATCATGGGAACAGTCCAGCTCGAACTGCCAAGCCATGCCTTCCCTGGACCGGAAACAAGCTTCCTAGGACCGGTTTCTGGCATTTCAGCCGTCTTCAGCCAGGCTTGCTTGAATCCAGTGGCAAAGTGAGCAAGGGACTCACGTCTGAGCATACCCTGCCAACTTATGGCGAACAAAGCGGTACAAAAGGGGGTGGTGATGGACGGAGCATCAGAACCAATCAAACACTCACACCCAGTCAACAGATCTGGGTTTGATCCATCACCGTTCTTTAGCCCACTCTGCCACCCCAGTTCAGACATGGCCATATGCAAATCAGTCTGACCCTGTGCATCATGGGAACAGTCCAGCTCGAACTGCCAAGCCATGCCTTCCCTGGACCGGAAACAAGCTTCCTAGGACCGGTTTCTGGCATTTCAGCCGTCTTCAGCCAGGGTTGCTTGAATCCAGTGGCAAAGTGAGCAAGGGACTCACGTCTGAGCATACCCTGCCAACTTATGGCGAACAAAGCGGTACAAAAGGGGGTGGTGATGGACGGAGCATCAGAACCAATCAAACACTCACACCCAGTCAACAGATCTGGGTTTGATCCATCACCGTTCTTTAGCCCACTCTGCCACCCCAGTTCAGACATGGCCATATGCAAATCAGTCTGACCCTGTGCATCATGGGAACAGTCCAGCTCGAACTGCCAAGCCATGCCTTCCCTGGACCGGAAACAAGCTTCCTAGGACCGGTTTCTGGCATTTCAGCCGTCTTCAGCCAGGCTTGCTTGAATCCAGTGGCAAAGTGAGCAAGGGACTCACGTCTGAGCATACCCTCCCAACTTATGGCGAACAAAGCGGTACAAAAGGGGGTGGTGATGGACGGAGCATCAGAACCAATCAAACACTCACACCCAGTCAACAGATCTGGGTTTGATCCATCACCGTTCTTTAGCCCACTCTGCCACCCCAGTTCAGACATGGCCATATGCAAATCAGTCTGACCCTGTGCATCATGGGAACAGTCCAGCTAAAAAAACTGCCAAGCCATGCCTTCCCTGGACCGGAAACAAGCTTCCTAGGACCGGTTTCTGGCATTTCAGCCGTCTTCAGCAAGGCTTGCTTGAATCCAGTGGCAAAGTGAGCGAGGGACTCACGTCTGAGCATACCCTGCCAACTTATTGCGAACAAAGCGGTACAAAAGGGGGCGGTGATGGACGGAGCATCAGAACCAATCAAACACTCACACCCAGTCAACAGATCTGGGTTTGATCCATCACCGTTCTTTAGCACACTCTGCCACCCCAGTTCAGACATGGCCATATGCAAATCAGTCTGACCCTGTGCATCATGGGAACAGTCCAGCTCGAACTGCCAAGCCATGCCTTCCCTGGACCGGAAACAAGCTTCCTAGGACCGGTTTCTGGCATTTCAGCCGTCTTCAGCCAGGCTTGCTTGAATCCAGTGGCAAAGTGAGCAAGGGACTCACGTCTGAGCATACCCTGCCAACTTATGGCGAACAAAGCGGTACAAAAGGGGGTGGTGATGGACGGAGCATCAGAACCAATCAAACACTCACACCCAGTCAACAGATCTGGGTTTGATCCATCACCGTTCTTTAGCCCACTCTGCCACCCCAGTTCAGACATGGCCATATGCAAATCAGTCTGACCCTGTGCATCATGGGAACAGTCCAGCTCGAACTGCCAAGCCATGCCTTCCCTGGACCGGAAACAAGCTTCCTAGGACCGGTTTCTGGCATTTCAGCCGTCTTCAGCCAGGCTTGCTTGAATCCAGTGGCAAAGTGAGCAAGGGACTCACGTCTGAGCATACCCTGCCAACTTATGGCGAACAAAGCGGTACAAAGGGGGGTGGTGATGGACGGAGCATCAGAACCAATCAAACACTCACACCCAGTCAACAGATCTGGGTTTGATCCATCACCGTTCTTTAGCCCACTCTGCCACCCCAGTTCAGACATGGCCATATGCAAATCAGTCTGACCCTGTGCATCATGGGAACAGTCCAGCTCAAACTGCCAAGCCATGCCTTCCCTGGACCGGAAACAAGCTTCCTAGGACCGGTTTCTGGCATTTCAGCCGTCTTCAGCCAGGCTTGCTTGAATCCAGTGGCAAAGTGAGCAAGGGACTCAAGTCTGAGCATACCCTGCCAACTTATGGCGAACAAAGCGGTACAAAAGGGGGTGGTGATGGACGGAGCATCAGAACCAATCAAACACTCACACCCAGTCAACAGATCTGGGTTTGATCCATCACCGTTCTTTAGCCCACTCTGCCACCCCAGTTCAGACATGGCCATATGCAAATCAGTCTGACCCTGTGCATCATGGGAACAGTCCAGCTCGAACTGCCACGCCATGCCTTCCCTGGACCGGAAACAAGCTTCCTAGGACCGGTTTCTGGCATTTCAGCCGTCTTCAGCCAGGCTTGCTTGAATCCAGTGGCAAAGTGAGCAAAGGACTCACGTCTGAGCATACCCTGCCAACTTATGGCGAACAAAGCGGTACAAAAGGGGGTGGTGATGGACGGAGCATCAGAACCAATCAAACACTCACACCCAGTCAACAGATCTGGGTTTGATCCATCACCGTTCTTTAGCCCACTCTGCCACCCCAGTTCAGACATGGCCATATGCAAATCAGTCTGACCCTGTGCATCATGGGAACAGTCCAGCTCGAACTGCCAAGCCATGCCTTCCCTGGACAGGAAACAAGCTTCCTAGGACCGGTTTCTGGCATTTCAGCCGTCTTCAGCCAGGCTTGCTTGAATCCAGTGGCAAAGTGAGCAAGGGACTCACGTCTGAGCATACCCTGCCAACTTAAGGCGAACAAAGCGGTACAAAAGGGGGTGGTGATGGACGGAGCATCAGAACCAATCAAACACTCACACCCAGTCAACAGATCTGGGTTTGATCCATCACCGTTCTTTAGCCCACTCTGCCACCCCAGTTCAGACATGGCCATATGCAAATCAGTCTGACCCTGTGCATCATGGGAACAGCCCAGCTCAAACTGCCAAGCCATGCCTTCCCTGGACCGGAAACAAGCTTCCTAGGACCAGTTTCTGGCATTTCAGCCGTCTTCAGCCAGGCTTGCTTGAATCCAGTGGCAAAGTGAGCAAGGGACTCTCGTCTATGCATACCCTGCCAACTTATGGCGAACAAAGCGGTACAAAAGGGGGTGGTGATGGACGGAGCATCAGAACCAATCAAACACTCACACCCAGTCAACAGATCTGGGTTTGATCCATCACCGTTCTTTAGCCCACCCTGCCACCCCAGTTCAGACATGGCCATATGCAAATCAGTCTGACCCTGTGCATCATGGGAACAGTCCAGCTTGAACTGCCAAGCCATGCCTTCCCTGGACCGGAAACAAGCTTCCTAGGACCGGTTTCTAGCATTTCAGCCGTCTTCAGCCAGGCTTGCTTGAATCCAGTGGCAAAGTGAGCAAGGGACTCACGTCTGAGCATACCCTGCCAACTTATGGCGAACAAAGCGGTACAAAAGGGGGTGGTGATGGACGGAGCATCAGAACCAATCAAACACTCACACCCAGTCAACAGATCTGGGTTTGATCCATCACCGTTCTTTAGCCCACTCTGCCACCCCAATTCAGACATGGCCATATGCAAATCAGTCTGACCCTGTGCATCATGGGAACAGTCCAGCTCGAACTGCCAAGCCATGCCTTCCCTGGACCGGAAACCAGCTTCCTAGGACCGGTTTCTGGCATTTCAGCCGTCTTCAGCCAGGCTTGCTTGAATCCAGTGGCAAAGTGAGCAAGGGACTCACGTCTGAGCATACCCTGCCAACTTATGGCGAACAAAGCGGTACAAAAGGGGGTGGTGATGGACGGAGCATCAGAACCAATCAAACACTCACACCCAGTCAACAGATCTGGGTTTGATCCATCACCGTTCTTTAGCCCACTCTGCCACCCCAGTTCAGACATGGCCATATGCAAATCAGTCTGACCCTGTGCATCATGGGAACAGTCCAGCTCGAACTGCCAAGCCATGCCTTCCCTGGACCGGAAACAAGCTTCCTAGGACCGGTTTCTGGCATTTCAGCCGTCTTCAGCCAGGGTTGCTTGAATCCAGTGGCAAAGTGAGCAAGGGACTCACGTCTGAGCATACCCTGCCAACTTATGGCGAACAAAGCGGTACAAAAGGGGGTGGTGATGGACGGAGCATCAGAACCAATCAAACACTCACACCCAGTCAACAGATCTGGGTTTGATCCATCACCGTTCTTTAGCCCACTCTGCCACCCCAGTTCAGACATGGCCATATGCAAATCAGTCTGACCCTGTGCATCATGGGAACAGTCCAGCTCGAACTGCCAAGCCATGCCTTCCCTGGACCGGAAACAAGCTTCCTAGGACCGGTTTCTGGCATTTCAGCCGTCTTCAGCCAGGCTTGCTTGAATCCAGTGGCAAAGTGAGCAAGGGACTCACGTCTGAGCATACCCTCCCAACTTATGGCGAACAAAGCGGTACAAAAGGGGGTGGTGATGGACGGAGCATCAGAACCAATCAAACACTCACACCCAGTCAACAGATCTGGGTTTGATCCATCACCGTTCTTTAGCCCACTCTGCCACCCCAGTTCAGACATGGCCATATGCAAATCAGTCTGACCCTGTGCATCATGGGAACAGTCCAGCTAAAAAAACTGCCAAGCCATGCCTTCCCTGGACCGGAAACAAGCTTCCTAGGACCGGTTTCTGGCATTTCAGCCGTCTTCAGCAAGGCTTGCTTGAATCCAGTGGCAAAGTGAGCGAGGGACTCACGTCTGAGCATACCCTGCCAACTTATTGCGAACAAAGCGGTACAAAAGGGGGCGTTGATGGACGGAGCATCAGAACCAATCAAACACTCACACCCAGTCAACAGATCTGGGTTTGATCCATCACCGTTCTTTAGCACACTCTGCCACCCCAGTTCAGAAATGGCCATATGCAAATCAGTCTGACCCTGTGCATCATGGGAACAGTCCAGCTCGAACTGCCAAGCCATGCCTTCCCTGGACCGGAAACAAGCTTCCTAGGACCGGTTTCTGGCATTTCAGCCGTCTTCAGCCAGGCTTGCTTGAATCCAGTGGCAAAGTGAGCAAGGGACTCACGTCTGAGCATACCCTGCCAACTTATGGCGAACAAAGCGGTACAAAAGGGGGTGGTGATGGACGGAGCGTCAGAACAAATCAAACACTCACACCCAGTCAACAGATCTGGGTTTGATCCATCACCCTTCTTTAGCCCACTCTGCCACCCCAGTTCAGACATGGCCATATGCAAATCAGTCTGACCCTGTGCATCATGGGAACAGTCCAGCTCGAACTGCCAAGCCATGCCTTCCCTGGACCGGAAACAAGCTTCCTAGGACCGGTTTCTGGCATTTCAGCCGTCTTCAGCCAGGCTTGCTTGAATCCAGTGGCAAAGTGAGCAAGGGACTCACGTCTGAGCATACCCTGCCAACTTATGGCGAACAAAGCGGTACAAAGGGGGGTGGTGATGGACGGAGCATCAGAACCAATCAAACACTCACACCCAGTCAACAGATCTGGGTTTGATCCATCACCGTTCTTTAGCCCACTCTGCCACCCCAGTTCAGACATGGCCATATGCAAATCAGTCTGACCCTGTGCATCATGGGAACAGTCCAGCTCAAACTGCCAAGCCATGCCTTCCCTGGACCGGAAACAAGCTTCCTAGGACCGGTTTCTGGCATTTCAGCCGTCTTCAGCCAGGCTTGCTTGAATCCAGTGGCAAAGTGAGCAAGGGACTCAAGTCTGAGCATACCCTGCCAACTTATGGCGAACAAAGCGGTACAAAAGGGGGTGGTGATGGACGGAGCATCAGAACCAATCAAACACTCACACCCAGTCAACAGATCTGGGTTTGATCCATCACCGTTCTTTAGCCCACTCTGCCACCCCAGTTCAGACATGGCCATATGCAAATCAGTCTGACCCTGTGCATCATGGGAACAGTCCAGCTCGAACTGCCAAGCCATGCCTTCCCTGGACCGGAAACAAGCTTCCTAGGACCGGTTTCTGGCATTTCAGCCGTCTTCAGCCAGGCTTGCTTGAATCCAGTGGCAAAGTGAGCAAAGGACTCACGTCTGAGCATACCCTGCCAACTTATGGCGAACAAAGCGGTACAAAAGGGGGTGGTGATGGACGGAGCATCAGAACCAATCAAACACTCACACCCAGTCAACAGATCTGGGTTTGATCCATCACCGTTCTTTAGCCCACTCTGCCACCCCAGTTCAGACATGGCCATATGCAAATCAGTCTGACCCTGTGCATCATGGGAACAGTCCAGCTCGAACTGCCAAGCCATGCCTTCCCTGGACAGGAAACAAGCTTCCTAGGACCGGTTTCTGGCATTTCAGCCGTCTTCAGCCAGGCTTGCTTGAATCCAGTGGCAAAGTGAGCAAGGGACTCACGTCTGAGCATACCCTGCCAACTTATGGTGAACAAAGCGGTACAAAAGGGGGTGGTGATGGACGGAGCATCAGAACCAATCAAACACTCACACCCAGTCAACAGATCTGGGTTTGATCCATCACCGTTCTTTAGCCCACTCTGCCACCCCAGTTCAGACATGGCCATATGCAAATCAGTCTGACCCTGTGCATCATGGGAACAGCCCAGCTCAAACTGCCAAGCCATGCCTTCCCTGGACCGGAAACAAGCTTCCTAGGACCGGTTTCTGGCATTTCAGCCGTCTTCAGCCAGGCTTGCTTGAATCCAGTGGCAAAGTGAGCAAGGGACTCTCGTCTATGCATACCCTGCCAACTTATGGCGAACAAAGCGGTACAAAAGGGGGTGGTGATGGACGGAGCATCAGAACCAATCAAACACTCACACCCAGTCAACAGATCTGGGTTTGATCCATCACCGTTCTTTAGCCCACTCTGCCACCCCAGTTCAGACATGGCCATATGCAAATCAGTCTGACCCTGTGCATCATGGGAACAGTCCAGCTCGAACTGCCAAGCCATGCCTTCCCTGGACCGGAAACAAGCTTCCTAGGACCGGTTTCTGGCATTTCAGCCGTCTTCAGCCAGGCTTGCTTGAATCCAGTGGCAAAGTGAGCAAGGGACTCACATCTGAGCATACCCTGCCAACTTATGGCGAACAAAGCGGTACAAAAGGGGGTGGTGATGGACGGAGCATCAGAACCAATCAAACACTCACACCCAGTCAACAGATCTGGGTTTGATCCATCACCGTTCTTTAGCCCACTCTGCCACCCCAGTTCAGACATGGCCATATGCAAATCAGTCTGACCCTGTGAATCATGGGAACAGTCCAGCTCGAACTGCCAAGCCATGCCTTCCCTGGACCGGAAACAAGCTTCCTAGGACCGGTTTCTGGCATTTCAGCCGTCTTCAGCCAGGCTTGCTTGAATCCAGTGGCAAAGTGAGCAAGGGACTCACGTCTGAGCATACCCTGCCAACTTATGGCGAACAAAGCGGTACAAAAGGGGGTGGTGATGGACGGAGCATCAGAACCAATCAAACACTCACACCCAGTCAACAGATCTGGGTTTGATCCATCACCGTTCTTTAGCCCACTCTGCCACCCCAGTTCAGACATGGCCATATGCATATCAGTCTGACCCTGTGCATCATGGGAACAGTCCAGCTCGAACTGCCAAGCCATGCCTTCCCTGGACCGGAAACAAGCTTCCTAGGACCGGTTTCTGGCATTTCAGCCGTCTTCAGCCAGGCTTGATTGAATCCAGTGGCAAAGTGAGCAAGGGACTCACGTCTGAGCATACCCTGCCAACTTATGGCGAACAAAGCGGTACCAAGGGGGGTGGTGATATACGGAGCATCAGAACCAATCAAACACTCACACCCAGTCAACAGATCTGGGTTTGATCCATCACCGTTCTTTAGCCCACTCTGCCACCCCAGTTCAGACATGGCCATATGCAAATCAGTCTGACCCTGTGCATCATGGGAACAGTCCAGCTCAAACTGCCAAGCCATGCCTTCCCTGGACCGGAAACAAGTTTCCTAGGACCGGTTTCTGGCATTTCAGCCGTCTTCAGCCAGGCTTGCTTGAATCCAGTGGCAAAGTGAGCAAGGGACTCACGTCTGAGCATACCCTGCCAACTTATGGCGAACAAAGCGGTACAAAAGGGGGTGGTGATGGACGGAGCATCAGAACCAATCAAACACTCACACCCAGTCAACAGATCTGGGTTTGATCCATCACCGTTCTTTAGCCCACTCTGCCACCCCAGTTCAGACATGGCCATATGCAAATCAGTCTGACCCTGTGCATCATGGGAACAGTCCAGCTCGAACTGCCAAGCCATGCCTTCCCTGGACCGGAAACAAGCTTCCTAGGACCGGTTTCTGGCATTTCAGCCGTCTTCAGCCAGGCTTGCTTGAATCCAGTGGCAAAGTGAGCAAGGGACTCACGTCTGAGCATACCCTGCCAACTTATGGCGAACAAAGCGGTACAAAAGTGGGTGGTGATGGACGGAGCATCAGAACCAATCAAACACTCACACCCAGTCAACAGATCTGGGTTTGATCCATCACCGTTCTTTAGCCCACTCTGCCACCCTAATTCAGACATGGCCATATGCAAATCAGTCTGACCCTGTGCATCATGGGAACAGTCCAGCTCGAACTGCCAAGCCATGCCTTCCCTGGACCGGAAACAAGCTTCCTAGGACCGGTTTCTGGCATTTCAGCCGTCTTCAGCCAGGCTTGCTTGAATCCAGTGGCAAAGTGAGCAAGGGACTCACGTCTGAGCAAACCCTGCCAACTTATGGCGAACAAAGCGGTACCAAAGGGGGTGGTGATGGACGGAGCATCAGAACCAATCAAACACTCACACCCAGTCAACAGATCTGGGTTTGATCCATCACCGTTCTTTAGCCCACTCTGCCACCCCAGTTCAGACATGGCCATATGCAAATCAGTCTGACCCTGTGCATCATGGGAACAGTCCAGCTCGAACTGCCAAGCCATGCCTTCCCTGGACCGGAAACAAGCTTCCTAGGACCGGTTTCTGGCATTTCAGCCGTCTTCAGCCAGGCTTGCTTGAATCCAGTGGCAAAGTGAGCAAGGGACTGACGTCTGAGCATACCCTGCCAACTTATGGCGAACAAAGCGGTACAAAAGGGGGTGGTGATGGACGGAGCATCAGAACCAATCAAACACTCACACCCAGTCAACAGATCTGGGTTTGATCCATCACCGTTCTTTAGCATACTCTGCCACCCCAGTTCAGACATGGCCATATGCAAATCAGTCTGACCCTGTGCATCATGGGAACAGTCCAGCTCGAACTGCCAAGCCATGCCTTACCTGGACCGGAAACAAGCTTCCTAGGACCGGTTTCTGGCATTTCAGCCGTCTTCAGCCAGGCTTGCTTGAATCCAGTGGCAAAGTGAGCAAGGGACTCACGTCTGAGCATACCCTGCCAACTTATGGCGAACAAAGCGGTACAAAGGGGGGTGGTGATGGACGGAGCATCAGAACCAATCAAACACTCACACCCAGTCAACAGATCTGGGTTTGATCCATCACCGTTCTTTAGCCCACTCTGCCACCCCAGTTCAGACATGGCCATATGCAAATCAGTCTGACCCTGTGCATCATGGGCACAGTCCAGCTCGAACTGCCAAGCCATGCCTTCCCTGGACCGGAAACAAGCTTCCTAGGACCGGTTTCTGGCATTTCAGCCGTCTTCAGCCAGGCTTGCTTGAATCCAGTGGCAAAGTGAGCAAAGGACTCACGTCTGAGCATACCCTGCCAACTTATGGCGAACAAAGCGGTACAAAAGGGGGTGGTGATGGACGGAGCATCAGAACCAATCAAACACTCACACCCAGTCAACAGATCTGGGTTTGATCCATCACCGTTCTTTAGCCCACTCTGCCACCCCAGTTCAGACATGGCCATATGCAAATCAGTCTGACCCTGTGCATCATGGGAACAGTCCAGCTCGAACTGCCAAGCCATGCCTTCCCTGGACCGGAAACAAGCTTCCTAGGACCGGTTTCTGGCATTTCAGCCGTCTTCAGCCAGGCTTGCTTGAATCCAGTGGCAAAGTGAGCAAGGGACTCACGTCTGAGCATACCCTGCCAACTTATGGCGAACAAAGCGGTACAAAAGGGGGTGGTGATGGACGGAGCATCAGAACCAATCAAACACTCACACCCAGTCAACAGATCTGGGTTTGATCCATCACCGTTCTTTAGCCCACTCTGCCACCCCAGTTCAGACATGGCCATATGAAATCAGTCTGACCCTGTGCATCATGGGAACAGCCCAGCTCAAACTGCCAAGCCATGCCTTCCCTGGACCGGAAACAAGCTTCCTAGGACCGGTTTCTGGCATTTCAGCCGTCTTCAGCCAGGCTTGCTTGAATCCAGTGGCAAAGTGAGCAAGGGACTCACGTCTGAGCATACCCTGCCAACTTATGGCGAACAAAGCGGTACAAAAGGGGGTGGTGATGGACGGAGCATCAGAACCAATCAAACACTCACACCCAGTCAACAGATCTGGGTTTGATCCATCACCGTTCTTTAGCCCACTCTGCCACCCCAGTTCAGACATGGCCATATGCAAATCAGTCTGACCCTGTGCATCATGGGAACAGTCCAGCTCGAACTGCCAAGCCATGCCTTCCCTGGACCGGAAACAAGCTTCCTAGGACCGGTTTCTGGCATTTCAGCCGTCTTCAGCCAGGCTTGCTTGAATCCAGTGGCAAAGTGAGCAAGGGACTGACGTCTGAGCATACCCTGCCAACTTATGGCGAACAAAGCGGTACAAAAGGGGGTGGTGATGGACGGAGCATCAGAACCAATCAAACACTCACACCCAGTCAACAGATCTGGGTTTGATCCATCACCGTTCTTTAGCATACTCTGCCACCCCAGTTCAGACATGGCCATATGCAAATCAGTCTGACCCTGTGCATCATGGGAACAGTCCAGCTCGAACTGCCAAGCCATGCCTTACCTGGACCGGAAACAAGCTTCCTAGGACCGGTTTCTGGCATTTCAGCCGTCTTCAGCCAGGCTTGCTTGAATCCAGTGGCAAAGTGAGCAAGGGACTCACGTCTGAGCATACCCTGCCAACTTATGGCGAACAAAGCGGTACAAAGGGGGGTGGTGATGGACGGAGCATCAGAACCAATCAAACACTCACACCCAGTCAACAGATCTGGGTTTGATCCATCACCGTTCTTTAGCCCACTCTGCCACCCCAGTTCAGACATGGCCATATGCAAATCAGTCTGACCCTGTGCATCATGGGAACAGTCCAGCTCAAACTGCCAAGCCATGCCTTCCCTGGACCGGAAACAAGCTTCCTAGGACCGGTTTCTGGCATTTCAGCCGTCTTCAGCCAGGCTTGCTTGAATCCAGTTGCAAAGTGAGCAAGGGACTCAAGTCTGAGCATACCCTGCCAACTTATGGCGAACAAAGCGGTACAAAAGGGGGTGGTGATGGACGGAGCATCAGAACCAATCAAACACTCACACCCAGTCAACAGATCTGGGTTTGATCCATCACCGTTCTTTAGCCCACTCTGCCACCCCAGTTCAGACATGGCCATATGCAAATCAGTCTGACCCTGTGCATCATGGGAACAGTCCAGCTCGAACTGCCAAGCCATGCCTTCCCTGGACCGGAAACAAGCTTCCTAGGACCGGTTTCTGGCATTTCAGCCGTCTTCAGCCAGGCTTGCTTGAATCCAGTGGCAAAGTGAGCAAAGGACTCACGTCTGAGCATACCCTGCCAACTTATGGCGAACAAAGCGGTACAAAAGGGGGTGGTGATGGACGGAGCATCAGAACCAATCAAACACTCACACCCAGTCAACAGATCTGGGTTTGATCCATCACCGTTCTTTAGCCCACTCTGCCACCCCAGTTCAGACATGGCCATATGCAAATCAGTCTGACCCTGTGCATCATGGGAACAGTCCAGCTCGAACTGCCAAGCCATGCCTTCCCTGGACAGGAAACAAGCTTCCTAGGACCGGTTTCTGGCATTTCAGCCGTCTTCAGCCAGGCTTGCTTGAATCCAGTGGCAAAGTGAGCAAGGGACTCACGTCTGAGCAAACCCTGCCAACTTATGGCAAACAAAGCGGTACAAAAGGGGGTGGTGATGGACGGAGCATCAGAACCAATCAAACACTCACACCCAGTCAACAGATCTGGGTTTGATCCATCACCGTTCTTTAGCCCACTCTGCCACCCCAGTTCAGACATGGCCACATGCAAATCAGTCTGACCCTGTGCATCATGGGAACAGCCCAGCTCAAACTGCCAAGCCATGCCTTCCCTGGACCGGAAACAAGCTTCCTAGGACCGGTTTCTGGCATTTCAGCCGTCTTCAGCCAGGCTTGCTTGAATCCAGTGGCAAAGTGAGCAAGGGACTCTCGTCTGAGCATACCCTGCCAACTTATGGCGAACAAAGCGGTACAAAAGGGGATGGTGATGGACGGAGCATCAGAACCAATCAAACACTCACACCCAGTCAACAGATCTGGGTTTGATCCATCACCGTTCTTTAGCCCACTCTGCCACCCCAGTTCAGACATGGCCATATGCAAATCAGTCTGACCCTGTGCATCATGGGAACAGTCCAGCTCGAACTGCCAAGCCATGCCTTCCCTGGACCGGAAACAAGCTTCCTAGGACCGGTTTCTGGCATTTCAGCCAGGCTTGCTTGAATCCAGTGGCAAAGTGAGCAAGGGACTCACATCTGAGCATACCCTGCCAACTTATGGCGAACAAAGCGGTACAAAAGGGGGTGGTGATGGACGGAGCATCAGAACCAATCAAACACTCACACCCAGTCAACAGATCTGGGTTTGATCCATCACCGTTCTTTAGCCCACTCTGCCACCCCAGTTCAGACATGGCCATATGCAAATCAGTCTGACCCTGTGCATCATGGGAACAGTCCAGCTCGAACTGCCAAGCCATGCCTTCCCTGGACCGGAAACAAGCTTCCTAGGACCGGTTTCTGGCATTTCAGCCGTTTTCAGCCAGGCTTGCTTGAATCCAGTGGCAAAGTGAGCAAGGGACTCACGTCTGAGCATACCCTGCCAACTTATGGCGAACAAAGCGGTACAAAAGGGGGTGGTGATGGACGGAGCATCAGAACCAATCAAACACTCACACCCAGTCAACAGATCTGGGTTTGATCCATCACCGTTCTTTAGCCCACTCTGCCACCCCAGTTCAGACATGGCCATATGCATATCAGTCTGACCCTGTGCATCATGGGAACAGTCCAGCTCGAACTGCCAAGCCATGCCTTCCCTGGACCGGAAACAAGCTTCCTAGGACCGCTTTCTGGCATTTCAGCCGTCTTCAGCCAGGCTTGATTGAATCCAGTGGCAAAGTGAGCAAGGGACTCACGTCTGAGCATACCCTGCCAACTTATGGCGAACAAAGCGGTACAAAGGGGGGTGGTGATATACGGAGCATCAGAACCAATCAAACACTCACACCCAGTCAACAGATCTGGGTTTGATCCATCACCGTTCTTTAGCCCACTCTGCCACCCCAGTTCAGACATGGCCATATGCAAATCAGTCTGACCCTGTGCATCATGGGAACAGTCCAGCTCGAACTGCCAAGCCATGCCTTCCCTGGACCGGAAACAAGTTTCCTAGGACCGGTTTCTGGCATTTCAGCCGTCTTCAGCCAGGCTTGCTTGAATCCAGTGGCAAAGTGAGCAAGGGACTCACGTCTGAGCATACCCTGCCAACTTATGGCGAACAAAGCGGTACAAAAGGGGGTGGTGATGGACGGAGCATCAGAACCAATCAAACACTCACACCCAGTCAACAGATCTGGGTTTGATCCATCACCGTTCTTTAGCCCACTCTGCCACCCCAGTTCAGACATGGCCATATGCAAATCAGTCTGACCCTGTGCATCATGGGAACAGTCCAGCTCGAACTGCCAAGCCATGCCTTCCCTGGACCGGAAACAAGCTTCCTAGGACCGGTTTCTGGCATTTCAGCCGTCTTCAGCCAGGCTTGCTTGAATCCAGTAGCAAAGTGAGCAAGGGACTCACGTCTGAGCATACCCTGCCAACTTATGGCGAACAAAGCGGTACAAAAGTGGGTGGTGATGGACGGAGCATCAGAACCAATCAAACACTCACACCCAGTCAACAGATCTGGGTTTGATCCATCACCGTTCTTTAGCCCACTCTGCCACCCTAATTCAGACATGGCCATATGCAAATCAGTCTGACCCTGTGCATCATGGGAACAGTCCAGCTCGAACTGCCAAGCCATGCCTTCCCTGGACCGGAAACAAGCTTCCTAGGACCGGTTTCTGGCATTTCAGCCGTCTTCAGCCAGGCTTGCTTGAATCCAGTGGCAAAGTGAGCAAGGGACTCACGTCTGAGCATACCCTGCCAACTTATGGCGAACAAAGCGGTACAAAAGGGGGTGGTGATGGACGGAGCATCAGAACCAATCAAACACTCACACCCAGTCAACAGATCTGGGTTTGATCCATCACCGTTCTTTAGCCCACTCTGCCACCCCAGTTCAGACATGGCCATATGCAAATCAGTCTGACCCTGTGCATCATGGGCACAGTCCAGCTCGAACTGTCAAGCCATGCCTTCCCTGGACCGGAAACAAGCTTCCTAGGACCGGTTTCTGGCATTTCAGCCGTCTTCAGCCAGGCTTGCTTGAATCCAGTGGCAAAGTGAGCAAGGGACTCACGTCTGAGCATACCCTGCCAACTTATGGCGAACAAAGCGGTACAAAAGGGGGTGTTGATGGACGGAGCATCAGAACCAATCAAACACTCACACCCAGTCAACAGATCTGGGTTTGATCCATCACCGTTCTTTAGCCCACTCTGCCACCCCAGTTCAGACATGGCCATATGCAAATCAGTCTGACCCTGTGCATCATGGGAACAGTCCAGCTCGAACTGCCAAGCCATGCCTTCCCTGGACCGGAAACAAGCTTCCTAGGACCGGTTTCTGGCATTTCAGCCGTCTTCAGCCAGGCTTGCTTGAATCCAGTGGCAAAGTGAGCAAGGGAGTGACGTCTGAGCATACCCTGCCAACTTATGGCGAACAAAGCGGTACAAAAGGGGGTGGTGATGGACGGAGCATCAGAACCAATCAAACACTCACACCCAGTCAACAAATCTGGGTTTGATCCATCACCGTTCTTTAGCCCACTCTGCCACCCCAGTTCAGACATGGCCATATGCAAATCAGTCTGACCCTGTGCATCATGGGAACAGTCCAGCTCGAACTGCCAAGCCATGCATTCCCTGGACCGGAAACAAGCTTCCTAGGACCGGTTTCTGGCATTTCAGCCGTCTTCAGCCAGGCTTGCTTGAATCCAGTGGCAAAGTGAGCAAGGGACTGACGTCTGAACATACCCTGCCAACTTATGGCGAACAAAGCGGTACAAAAGGGGGTGGTGATGGACGGAGCATCAGAACCAATCAAACACTCACACCCAGTCAACAGATCTGGGTTTGATCCATCACCGTTCTTTAGCCCACTCTGCCACCCCAGTTCAGACATGGCCATATGCAAATCAGTCTGACCCTGTGCATCATGGGAACAGTCCAGCTCGAACTGCCAAGCCATGCCTTCCCTGGACCGGAAACAAGCTTCCTAGGACCGGTTTCTGGCATTTCAGCCGTCTTCAGCCAGGGTTGCTTGAATCCAGTGGCAAAGTGAGCAAGGGACTCACGTCTGAGCATACCCTGCCAACTTATGGCGAACAAAGCGGTACAAAAGGGGGTGGTGATGGACGGAGCATCAGAACCAATCAAACACTCACACTCAGTCAACAGATCTAGGTTTGATCCATCACCGTTCTTTAGCCCACTCTGCCACCCCAGTTCAGACATGGCCATATGTAAATCAGTCTGACCCTGTGCATCATGGGAACAGTCCAGCTCGAACTGCCAAGCCATGCCTTCCCTGGACCGGAAACAAGCTTCCTAGGACCGGTTTCTGGCATTTCAGCCGTCTTCAGCCAGACTTGCTTGAATCCAGTGGCAAAGTGAGCAAGGGACTCACGTCTGAGCAAACCCTGCCAACTTATGGCGAACAAAGCGGTACAAAACGGGGTGGTGATGGACGGAGCATCAGAACCAATCAAACACTCACACCCAGTCAACAGATCTGGGTTTGATCCATCACCGTTCTTTAGCCCACTCTGCCACCCCAGTTCAGACATGGCCATATGCAAATCAGTCTGACCCTGTGCATCATGGGAACAGTCCAGCTCGAACTGCCAAGCCATGCCTTCCCTGGACCGGAAACAAGCTTCCTAGGACCGGTTTCTGGCATTTCATCCATCTTCAGCCAGGCTTGCTTGAATCCAGTGGCAAAGTGAGCAAGGGACTCACGTCTGAGCATACCCTGCCAACTTATGGCGAACAAAGCGGTACAAAAGGGGGTGGTGATGGACGGAGCATCAGAACCAATCAAACACTCACACCCAGTCAACAGATATGGGTTTGATCCATCACCGTTCTTTAGCCCACTCTGCCACCCCAGTTCAGACATGGCCATATGCAAATCAGTCTGACCCTGTGCATCATGGGAACAGTCCTGCTCGAACTGCCAAGCCATGCCTTCCCTGGACCGGAAACAAGCTTCCTAGGACCGGTTTCAGGCATTTCAGCCGTCTTCAGCCAGGCTTGCTTGAATCCAGTGGCAAAGTGAGCAAGGGACTCACGTCTGAGCATACCCTGCCAACTTATGGCGAACAAAGCGGTACAAAAGGGGGTGGTGATGGACGGAGCATCAGAACCAATCAAACAATCACACCCAGTCAACAGATCTGGGTTTGATCCATCACCGTTCTTTAGCCCACTCTGCCACCCCAGTTCAGACATGGCCATATGCAAATCAGTCTGACCCTGTGCATCATGGGAACAGTCCAGCTCGAACTGCCAAGCCATGCCTTCCCTGGACCGGAAACAAGCTTCCTAGGACCGGTTTCTGGCATTTCAGCCGTCTTCAGCCAGGCTTGCTTGAATCCAGTGGCAAAGTGAGCAAGGGACTGACGTCTGAACATACCCTGCCAACTTATGGCGAACAAAGCGGTACAAAAGGGGGTGGTGATGGACGGAGCATCAGAACCAATCAAACACTCACACTCAGTCAACAGATCTAGGTTTGATCCATCACCGTTCTTTAGCCCACTCTGCCACCCCAGTTCAGACATGGCCATATGTAAATCAGTCTGACCCTGTGCATCATGGGAACAGTCCAGCTCGAACTGCCAAGCCATGCCTTCCCTGGACCGGAAACAAGCTTCCTAGGACCGGTTTCTGGCATTTCAGCCGTCTTCAGCCAGACTTGCTTGAATCCAGTGGCAAAGTGAGCAAGGGACTCACGTCTGAGCAAACCCTGCCAACTTATGGCGAACAAAGCGGTACAAAAGGGGGTGGTGATGGACGGAGCATCAGAACCAATCAAACACTCACACCCAGTCAACAGATCTGGGTTTGATCCATCACCGTTCTTTAGCTCACTCTGCCACCCCAGTTCAGACATGGCCATATGCAAATCAGTCTGACCCTGTGCATCATGGGAACAGTCCAGCTCGAACTGCCAAGCCATGCCTTCCCTGGACCGGAAACAAGCTTCCTAGGACCGGTTTCTGGCATTTCAGCCGTCTTCAGCCAGGCTTGCTTGAATCCAGTGGCAAAGTGAGCAAGGGACTCACGTCTGAGCATACCCTGCCAACTTATGGCGAACAAAGCGGTACAAAACGGGGTGGTGATGGACGGAGCATCAGAACCAATCAAACACTCACACCCAGTCAACAGATCTGGGTTTGATCCATCACCGTTCTTTAGCCCACTCTGCCACCCCAGTTCAGACTTGGCCATATGCAAATCAGTCTGACCCTGTGCATCATGGGAACAGTCCAGCTCGAACTGCCAAGCCATGCCTTCCCTGGACCGGAAACAAGCTTCCTAGGACCGGTTTCTGGCATTTCAGCCATCTTCAGCCAGGCTTGCTTGAATCCAGTGGCAAAGTGAGCAAGGGACTCACGTCTGAGCATACCCTGCCAACTTATGGCGAACAAAGCGGTACAAAAGGGGGTGGTGATGGACGGAGCATCAGAACCAATCAAACACTCACACCCAGTCAACAGATATGGGTTTGATCCATCACCGTTCTTTAGCCCACTCTGCCACCCCAGTTCAGACATGGCCATATGCAAATCAGTCTGACCCTGTGCATCATGGGAACAGTCCTGCTCGAACTGCCAAGCCATGCCTTCCCTGGACCGGAAACAAGCTTCCTAGGACCGGTTTCTGGCATTTCAGCCGTCTTCAGCCAGGCTTGCTTGAATCCAGTGGCAAAGTGAGCAAGGGACTCACGTCTGAGCATACCCTGCCAACTTATGGCGAACAAAGCGGTACAAAAGGGGGTGGTGATGGACGGAGCATCAGAACCAATCAAACACTCACACTCAGTCAACAGATCTAGGTTTGATCCATCACCGTTCTTTAGCCCACTCTGCCACCCCAGTTCAGACATGGCCATATGTAAATCAGTCTGACCCTGTGCATCATGGGAACAGTCCAGCTCGAACTGCCAAGCCATGCCTTCCCTGGACCGGAAACAAGCTTCCTAGGACCGGTTTCTGGCATTTCAGCCGTCTTCAGCCAGGCTTGCTTGAATCCAGTGGCAAAGTGAGCAAGGGACTCACGTCTGAGCAAACCCTGCCAACTTATGGCGAACAAAGCGGTACAAAAGGGGGTGGTGATGGACGGAGCATCAGAACCAATCAAACACTCACACCCAGTCAACAGATCTGGGTTTGATCCATCACCGTTCTTTAGCCCACTCTGCCACCCCAGTTCAGACATGGCCATATGCAAATCAGTCTGACCCTGTGCATCATGGGAACAGTCCAGCTCAAACTGCCAAGCCATGCCTTCCCTGGACCGGAAACAAGCTTCCTAGGACCGGTTTCTGGCATTTCAGCCGTCTTCAGCCAGGCTTGCTTGAATCCAGTGGCAAAGTGAGCAAGGGACTCACGTCTGAGCATACCCTGCCAACTTATGGCGAACAAAGCGGTACAAAGGGGGGTGGTGATGGACGGAGCATCAGAACCAATCAAACACTCACACCCAGTCAACAGATCTGGGTTTGATCCATCACCGTTCTTTAGCCCACTCTGCCACCCCAGTTCAGACATGGCCATATGCAAATCAGTCTGACCCTGTGCATCATGGGAACAGTCCAGCTCGAACTGCCAAGCCATGCCTTCCCTGGACAGGAAACAAGCTTCCTAGGACCGGTTTCTGGCATTTCAGCCGTCTTCAGCCAGGCTTGCTTGAATCCAGTGGCAAAGTGAGCAAGGGACTCACGTCTGAGCATACCCTGCCAACTTATGGCGAACAAAGCGGTACAAAAGGGGGTGGTGATGGACGGAGCATCAGAACCAATCAAACACTCACACCCAGTCAACAGATCTGGGTTTGATCCATCACCGTTCTTTAGCCCACTCTGCCACCCCAGTTCAGACATGGCCACATGCAAATCAGTCTGACCCTGTGCATCATGGGAACAGCCCAGCTCAAACTGCCAAGCCATGCCTTCCCTGGACCGGAAACAAGCTTCCTAGGACCGGTTTCTGGCATTTCAGCCGTCTTCAGCCAGGCTTGCTTGAATCCAGTGGCAAAGTGAGCAAGGGACTCTCGTCTGAGCATACCCTGCCAACTTATGGCGAACAAAGCGGTACAAAAGGGGATGGTGATGGACGGAGCATCAGAACCAATCAAACACTCACACCCAGTCAACAGATCTGGGTTTGATCCATCACCGTTCTTTAGCCCACTCTGCCACCCCAGTTCAGACATGGCCATATGCAAATCAGTCTGACCCTGTGCATCATGGGAACAGTCCAGCTCGAACTGCCAAGCCATGCCTTCCCTGGACCGGAAACAAGCTTCCTAGGACCGGTTTCTGGCATTTCAGCCGTCTTCAGCCAGGCTTGCTTGAATCCAGTGGCAAAGTGAGCAAGGGACTCACATCTGAGCATACCCTGCCAACTTATGGCGAACAAAGCGGTACAAAAGGGGGTGGTGATGGACGGAGCATCAGAACCAATCAAACACTCACACCCAGTCAACAGATCTGGGTTTGATCCATCACCGTTCTTTAGCCCACTCTGCCACCCCAGTTCAGACATGGCCATATGCAAATCAGTCTGATCCTGTGCATCATGGGAACAGTCCAGCTCGAACTGCCAAGCCATGCCTTCCCTGGACCGGAAACAAGCTTCCTAGGACCGGTTTCTGGCATTTCAGCCGTCTTCAGCCAGGCTTGCTTGAATCCAGTGGCAAAGTGAGCAAGGGACTGACGTCTGAGCATACCCTGCCAACTTATGGCGAACAAAGCGGTACTAAAGGGGGTGGTGATGGACGGAGCATCAGAACCAATCAAACACTCACACCCAGTCAACAGATCTAGGTTTGATCCATCACCGTTCTTTAGCCCACTCTGCCACCCCAGTTCAGACATGGCCATATGAAATCAGTCTGACCCTGTGCAAAATGGGAACAGCCCAGCTCAAACTGCCAAGCCATGCCTTCCCTGGACCGGAAACAAGCTTCCTAGGACCGGTTTCTGGCATTTCAGCCGTCTTCAGCCAGGCTTGCTTGAATCCAGTGGCAAAGTGAGCAAGGGACTGACGTCTGAGCATACCCTGCCAACTTATGGCGAACAAAGCGGTACTAAAGGGGGTGGTGATGGACGGAGCATCAGAACCAATCAAACACTCACACCCAGTCAACAGATCTGGGTTTGATCCATCACCGTTCTTTAGCCCACTCTGCCACCCCAGTTCAGACATGGCCATATGCATATCAGTCTGACCCTGTGCATCATGGGAACAGTCCAGCTCGAACTGCCAAGCCATGCCTTCCCTGGACCGGAAACAAGCTTCCTAGGACCGGTTTCTGGCATTTCAGCCGTCTTCAGCCAGGCTTGATTGAATCCAGTGGCAAAGTGAGCAAGGGACTCACGTCTGAGCATACCCTGCCAACTTATGGCGAACAAAGCGGTACAAAGGGGGGTGGTGATATACGGAGCATCAGAACCAATCAAACACTCACACCCAGTCAACAGATCTGGGTTTGATCCATCACCGTTCTTTAGCCCACTCTGCCACCCCAGTTCAGACATGGCCATATGCAAATCAGTCTGACCCTGTGCATCATGGGAACAGTCCAGCTCGAACTGCCAAGCCATGCCTTCCCTGGACCGGAAACAAGTTTCCTAGGACCGGTTTCTGGCATTTCAGCCGTCTTCAGCCAGGCTTGCTTGAATCCAGTGGCAAAGTGAGCAAGGGACTCACGTCTGAACATACCCTGCCAACTTATGGCGAACAAAGCGGTACAAAAGGGGGTGGTGATGGACGGAGCATCAGAACCAATCAAACACTCACACCCAGTCAACAGATCTGGGTTTGATCCATCACCGTTCTTTAGCCCACTCTGCCACCCCAGTTCAGACATGGCCATATGCAAATCAGTCTGACCCTGTGCATCATGGGAACAGTCCAGCTCGAACTGCCAAGCCATGCCTTCCCTGGACCGGAAACAAGCTTCCTAGGACCGGTTTCTGGCATTTCAGCCGTCTTCAGCCAGGCTTGCTTGAATCCAGTGGCAAAGTGAGCAAGGGACTCACGTCTGAGCATACCCTGCCAACTTATGGCGAACAAAGCGGTACAAAAGTGGGTGGTGATGGACGGAGCATCAGAACCAATCAAACACTCACACCCAGTCAACAGATCTGGGTTTGATCCATCACCGTTCTTTAGCCCACTCTGCCACCCTAATTCAGACATGGCCATATGCAAATCAGTCTGACCCTGTGCATCATGGGAACAGTCCAGCTCGAACTGCCAAGCCATGCCTTCCCTGGACCGGAAACAAGCTTCCTAGGACCGGTTTCTGGCATTTCAGCCGTCTTCAGCCAGGCTTGCTTGAATCCAGTGGCAAAGTGAGCAAGGGACTCACGTCTGAGCATACCCTGCCAACTTATGGCGAACAAAGCGGTACAAAAGGGGGTGGTGATGGACGGAGCATCAGAACCAATCAAACACTCACACCCAGTCAACAGATCTGGGTTTGATCCATCACCGTTCTTTAGCCCACTCTGCCACCCCAGTTCAGACATGGCCATATGCAAATCAGTCTGACCCTGTGCATCATGGGCACAGTCCAGCTCGAACTGCCAAGCCATGCCTTCCCTGGACCGGAAACAAGCTTCCTAGGACCGGTTTCTGGCATTTCAGCCGTCTTCAGCCAGGCTTGCTTGAATCCAGTGGCAAAGTGAGCAAAGGACTCACGTCTGAGCATACCCTGCCAACTTATGGCGAACAAAGCGGTACAAAAGGGGGTGGTGATGGACGGAGCATCAGAACCAATCAAACACTCACACCCAGTCAACAGATCTGGGTTTGATCCATCACCGTTCTTTAGCCCACTCTGCCACCCCAGTTCAGACATGGCCATATGCAAATCAGTCTGACCCTGTGCATCATGGGAACAGTCCAGCTCGAACTGCCAAGCCATGCCTTCCCTGGACCGGAAACAAGCTTCCTAGGACCGGTTTCTGGCATTTCAGCCGTCTTCAGCCAGGCTTGCTTGAATCCAGTGGCAAAGTGAGCAAGGGACGTCTGAGCATACCCTGCCAACTTATGGCGAACAAAGCGGTACAAAAGGGGGTGGTGATGGACGGAGCATCAGAACCAATCAAACACTGACACCCAGTCAACAGATCTGGGTTTGATCCATCACCGTTCTTTAGCCCACTCTGCCACCCCAGTTCAGACATGGCCATATGAAATCAGTCTGACCCTGTGCATCATGGGAACAGCCCAGCTCAAACTGCCAAGCCATGCCTTCCCTGGACCGGAAACAAGCTTCCTAGGACCGGTTTCTGGCATTTCAGCCGTCTTCAGCCAGGCTTGCTTGAATCCAGTGGCAAAGTGAGCAAGGGACTGACGTCTGAGCATACCCTGCCAATTTATGGCAAACAAAGCGGTACAAAAGGGGGTGGTGATGGACGGAGCATCAGAACCAATCAAACAATCACACCCAGTCAACAGATCTGGGTTTGATCCATCACCGTTCTTTAGCCCACTCTGCCACCCCAGTTCAGACATGGCCATATGCAAATCAGTCTGACCCTGTGCATCATGGGAACAGTCCAGCTCGAACTGCCAAGCCACGCCTTCCCTGGACCGGAAACAAGCTTCCTAGGACCGGTTTCTGGCATTTCAGCCGTCTTCAGCCAGGCTTGCTTGAATCCAGTGGCAAAGTGAGCAAGGGACTGACGTCTGAACATACCCTGCCAACTTATGGCGAACAAAGCGGTACAAAAGGGGGTGGTGATGGACGGAGCATCAGAACCAATCAAACACTCACACCCAGTCAACAGATCTGGGTTTGATCCATCACCGTTCTTTAGCCCACTCTGCCACCCCAGTTCAGACATGGCCATATGCAAATCAGTCTGACCCTGTGCATCATGGGAACAGTCCAGCTCGAACTGCCAAGCCATGCCTTCCCTGGACCGGAAACAAGCTTCCTAGGACCGGTTTCTGGCATTTCAGCCGTCTTCAGCCAGGGTTGCTTGAATCCAGTGGCAAAGTGAGCAAGGGACTCACGTCTGAGCATACCCTGCCAACTTATGGCGAACAAAGCGGTACAAAAGGGGGTGGTGATGGACGGAGCATCAGAACCAATCAAACACTCACACTCAGTCAACAGATCTAGGTTTGATCCATCACCGTTCTTTAGCCCACTCTGCCACCCCAGTTCAGACATGGCCATATGTAAATCAGTCTGACCCTGTGCATCATGGGAACAGTCCAGCTCGAACTGCCAAGCCATGCCTTCCCTGGACCGGAAACAAGCTTCCTAGGACCGGTTTCTGGCATTTCAGCCGTCTTCAGCCAGACTTGCTTGAATCCAGTGGCAAAGTGAGCAAGGGACTCACGTCTGAGCAAACCCTGCCAACTTATGGCGAACAAAGCGGTACAAAAGGGGGTTGTGATGGACGGAGCATCAGAACCAATCAAACACTCACACCCAGTCAACAGATCTGGGTTTGATCCATCACCGTTCTTTAGCCCACTCTGCCACCCCAGTTCAGACATGGCCATATGCAAATCAGTCTGACCCTGTGCATCATGGGAACAGTCCAGCTCGAACTGCCAAGCCATGCCTTCCCTGGACCGGAAACAAGCTTCCTAGGACCGGTTTCTGGCATTTCAGCCGTCTTCAGCCAGGCTTGCTTGAATCCAGTGGCAAAGTGAGCAAGGGACTCACGTCTGAGCATACCCTGCCAACTTATGGCGAACAAAGCGGTACAAAAGGGGGTGGTGATGGACGGAGCATCAGAACCAATCAAACACTCACACCCAGTCAACAGATCTGGGTTTGATCCATCACCGTTCTTTAGCCCACTCTGCCACCCCAGTTCAGACATGGCCATATGCAAATCAGTCTGACCCTGTGCATCATGGGAACAGTCCAGCTCGAACTGCCAAGCCATGCCTTCCCTGGACCGGAAACAAGCTTCCTAGGACCGGTTTCTGGCATTTCAGCCGTCTTCAGCCAGGCTTGCTTGAATCCAGTGGCAAAGTGAGCAAGGGACTCACGTCTGAGCATACCCTGCCAACTTATGGCGAACAAAGCGGTACAAAAGGGGGTGGTGATGGACGGAGCATCAGAACCAATCAAACACTCACACCCAGTCAACAGATATGGGTTTGATCCATCACCGTTCTTTAGCCCACTCTGCCACCCCAGTTCAGACATGGCCATATGCAAATCAGTCTGACCCTGTGCATCATGGGAACAGTCTTGCTCGAACTGCCAAGCCATGCCTTCCCTGGACCGGAAACAAGCTTCCTAGGACCGGTTTCTGGCATTTCAGCCGTCTTCAGCCAGGCTTGCTTGAATCCAGTGGCAAAGTGAGCAAGGGACTGACGTCTGAGCATACCCTGCCAATTTATGGCGAACAAAGCGGTACAAAAGGGGGTGGTGATGGACGGAGCATCAGAACCAATCAAACAATCACACCCAGTCAACAGATCTGGGTTTGATCCATCACCGTTCTTTAGCCCACTCTGCCACCCCAGTTCAGACATGGCCATATGCAAATCAGTCTGACCCTGTGCATCATGGGAACAGTCTTGCTCAAACTGCCAAGCCATGCCTTCCCTGGACCGGAAACAAGCTTCCTAGGACCGGTTTCTGGCATTTCAGCCGTCTTCAGCCAGGCTTGCTTGAATCCAGTGGCAAAGTGAGCAAGGGACTGACGTCTGAGCATACCCTGCCAATTTATGGCGAACAAAGCGGTACAAAAGGGGGTGGTGATGGACGGAGCATCAGAACCAATCAAACAATCACACCCAGTCAACAGATCTGGGTTTGATCCATCACCGTTCTTTAGCCCACTCTGCCACCCCAGTTCAGACATGGCCATATGCAAATCAGTCTGACCCTGTGCATCATGGGAACAGTCCAGCTCGAACTGCCAAGCCACGCCTTCCCTGGACCGGAAACAAGCTTCCTAGGACCGGTTTCTGGCATTTCAGCCGTCTTCAGCCAGGCTTGCTTGAATCCAGTGGCAAAGTGAGCAAGGGACTGACGTCTGAACATACCCTGCCAACTTATGGCGAACAAAGCGGTACAAAAGGGGGTGGTGATGGACGGAGCATCAGAACCAATCAAACACTCACACCCAGTCAACAGATCTGGGTTTGATCCATCACCGTTCTTTAGCCCACTCTGCCACCCCAGTTCAGACATGGCCATATGCAAATCAGTCTGACCCTGTGCATCATGGGAACAGTCCAGCTCGAACTGCCAAGCCATGCCTTCCCTGGACCGGAAACAAGCTTCCTAGGACCGGTTTCTGGCATTTCAGCCGTCTTCAGCCAGGGTTGCTTGAATCCAGTGGCAAAGTGAGCAAGGGACTCACGTCTGAGCATACCCTGCCAACTTATGGCGAACAAAGCGGTACAAAAGGGGGTGGTGATGGACGGAGCATCAGAACCAATCAAACACTCACACTCAGTCAACAGATCTAGGTTTGATCCATCACCGTTCTTTAGCCCACTCTGCCACCCCAGTTCAGACATGGCCATATGTAAATCAGTCTGACCCTGTGCATCATGGGAACAGTCCAGCTCGAACTGCCAAGCCATGCCTTCCCTGGACCGGAAACAAGCTTCCTAGGACCGGTTTCTGGCATTTCAGCCGTCTTCAGCCAGACTTGCTTGAATCCAGTGGCAAAGTGAGCAAGGGACTCACGTCTGAGCAAACCCTGCCAACTTATGGCGAACAAAGCGGTACAAAAGGGGGTGGTGATGGACGGAGCATCAGAACCAATCAAACACTCACACCCAGTCAACAGATCTGGGTTTGATCCATCACCGTTCTTTAGCCCACTCTGCCACCCCAGTTCAGACATGGCCATATGCAAATCAGTCTGACCCTGTGCATCATGGGAACAGTCCAGCTCGAACTGCCAAGCCATGCCTTCCCTGGACCGGAAACAAGCTTCCTAGGACCGGTTTCTGGCATTTCAGCCGTCTTCAGCCAGGCTTGCTTGAATCCAGTGGCAAAGTGAGCAAGGGACTGACGTCTGAGCATACCCTGCCAACTTATGGCGAACAAAGCGGTACAAAAGGGGGTCGTGATGGACGGAGCATCAGAACCAATCAAACACTCACACCCAGTCAACAGATCTGGGTTTGATCCATCACCGTTCTTTAGCCCACTCTGCCACCCCAGTTCAGACATGGCCATATGCAAATCAGTCTGACCCTGTGCATCATGGGAACAGTCCAGCTCGAACTGCCAAGCCATGCCTTCCCTGGACCGGAAACAAGCTTCCTAGGACCGGTTTCTGGCATTTCAGCCGTCTTCAGCCAGGCTTGCTTGAATCCAGTGGCAAAGTGAGCAAGGGACTCACGTCTGAGCATACCCTGCCAACTTATGGCGAACAAAGCGGTACAAAAGGGGGTGGTGATGGACGGAGCATCAGAACCAATCAAACACTCACACCCAGTCAACAGATATGGGTTTGATCCATCACCGTTCTTTAGCCCACTCTGCCACCCCAGTTCAGACATGGCCATATGCAAATCAGTCTGACCCTGTGCATCATGGGAACAGTCTTGCTCGAACTGCCAAGCCATGCCTTCCCTGGACCGGAAACAAGCTTCCTAGGACCGGTTTCTGGCATTTCAGCCGTCTTCAGCCAGGCTTGCTTGAATCCAGTGGCAAAGTGAGCAAGGGACTCACGTCTGAGCATACCCTGCCAACTTATGGCGAACAAAGCGGTACAAAAGGGGGTGGTGATGGACGGAGCATCAGAACCAATCAAACACTCACACTCAGTCAACAGATCTAGGTTTTATCCATCACCGTTCTTTAGCCCACTCTGCCACCCCAGTTCAGACATGGCCATATGTAAATCAGTCTGACCCTGTGCATCATGGGAACAGTCCAGCTCGAACTGCCAAGCCATGCCTTCCCTGGACCGGAAACAAGCTTCCTAGGACCGGTTTCTGGCATTTCAGCCGTCTTCAGCCAGGCTTGCTTGAATCCAGTGGCAAAGTGAGCAAGGGACTCACGTCTGAGCAAACCCTGCCAACTTATGGCGAACAAAGTGGTACAAAAGCGGGTGGTGATGGACGGAGCATCAGAACCAATCAAACACTCACACCCAGTCAACAGATCTGGGTTTGATCCATCACCGTTCTTTAGCCCACTCTGCCACCCCAGTTCAGACATGGCCATATGCAAATCAGTCTGACCCTGTGCATCATGGGAACAGTCCAGCTCAAACTGCCAAGCCATGCCTTCCCTGGACCGGAAACAAGCTTCCTAGGACCGGTTTCTGGCATTTCAGCCGTCTTCAGCCAGGCTTGCTTGAATCCAGTGGCAAAGTGAGCAAGGGACTCACGTCTGAGCATACCCTGCCAACTTATGGCGAACAAAGCGGTACAAAAGGGGGTGGTGATGGACGGAGCATCAGAACCAATCAAACACTCACACTCAGTCAACAGATCTAGGTTTGATCCATCACCGTTCTTTAGCCCACTCTGCCACCCCAGTTCAGACATGGCCATATGTAAATCAGTCTGACCCTGTGCATCATGGGAACAGTCCAGCTCGAACTGCCAAGCCATGCCTTCCCTGGACCGGAAACAAGCTTCCTAGGACTGGTTTCTGGCATTTCAGCCGTCTTCAGCCAGGCTTGCTTGAATCCAGTGGCAAAGTGAGCAAGGGACTCACGTCTGAGCAAACCCTGCCAACTTATGGCGAACAAAGTGGTACAAAAGCGGGTGGTGATGGACGGAGCATCAGAACCAATCAAACACTCACACCCAGTCAACAGATCTGGGTTTGATCCATCACCGTTCTTTAGCCCACTCTGCCACCCCAGTTCAGACATGGCCATATGCAAATCAGTCTGACCCTGTGCATCATGGGAACAGTACAGCTCAAACTGCCAAGCCATGCCTTCCCTGGACCGGAAACAAGCTTCCTAGGACCGGTTTCTGGCATTTCAGCCGTCTTCAGCCAGACTTGCTTGAATCCAGTGGCAAAGTGAGCAAGGGACTCACGTCTGAGCAAACCCTGCCAACTTATGGCGAACAAAGCGGTACAAAAGGGGGTGGTGATGGACGGAGCATCAGAACCAATCAAACACTCACACCCAGTCAACAGATCTGGGTTTGATCCATCACCGTTCTTTAGCCCACTCTGCCACCCCAGTTCAGACATGGCCATATGCAAATCAGTCTGACCCTGTGCATCATGGGAACAGTCCAGCTCGAACTGCCAAGCCATGCCTTCCCTGGACCGGAAACAAGCTTCCTAGGACCGGTTTCTGGCATTTCAGCCGTCTTCAGCCAGGCTTGCTTGAATCCAGTGGCAAAGTGAGCAAGGGACTCACGTCTGAGCATACCCTGCCAACTTATGGCGAACAAAGCGGTACAAAAGGGGGTGGTGATGGACGGAGCATCAGAACCAATCAAACACTCACACCCAGTCAACAGATATGGGTTTGATCCATCACCGTTCTTTAGCCCACTCTGCCACCCCAGTTCAGACATGGCCATATGCAAATCAGTCTGACCCTGTGCATCATGGGAACAGTCTTGCTCGAACTGCCAAGCCATGCCTTCCCTGGACCGGAAACAAGCTTCCTAGGACCGGTTTCTGGCATTTCAGCCGTCTTCAGCCAGGCTTGCTTGAATCCAGTGGCAAAGTGAGCAAGGGACTCACGTCTGAGCATACCCTGCCAACTTATGGCGAACAAAGCGGTACAAAAGGGGGTGGTGATGGACGGAGCATCAGAACCAATCAAACACTCACACTCAGTCAACAGATCTAGGTTTGATCCATCACCGTTCTTTAGCCCACTCTGCCACCCCAGTTCAGACATGGCCATATGTAAATCAGTCTGACCCTGTGCATCATGGGAACAGTCCAGCTCGAACTGCCAAGCCATGCCTTCCCTGGACCGGAAACAAGCTTCCTAGGACCGGTTTCTGGCATTTCAGCCGTCTTCAGCCAGGCTTGCTTGAATCCAGTGGCAAAGTGAGCAAGGGACTCACGTCTGAGCAAACCCTGCCAACTTATGGCGAACAAAGTGGTACAAAAGCGGGTGGTGATGGACGGAGCATCAGAACCAATCAAACACTCACACCCAGTCAACAGATCTGGGTTTGATCCATCACCGTTCTTTAGCCCACTCTGCCACCCCAGTTCAGACATGGCCATATGCAAATCAGTCTGACCCTGTGCATCATGGGAACAGTCCAGCTCAAACTGCCAAGCCATGCCTTCCCTGGACCGGAAACAAGCTTCCTAGGACCGGTTTCTGGCATTTCAGCCGTCTTCAGCCAGGCTTGCTTGAATCCAGTGGCAAAGTGAGCAAGGGACTCACGTCTGAGCATACCCTGCCAACTTATGGCGAACAAAGCGGTACAAAAGGGGGTGGTGATGGACGGAGCATCAGAACCAATCAAACACTCACACTCAGTCAACAGATCTAGGTTTGATCCATCACCGTTCTTTAGCCCACTCTGCCACCCCAGTTCAGACATGGCCATATGTAAATCAGTCTGACCCTGTGCATCATGGGAACAGTCCAGCTCGAACTGCCAAGCCATGCCTTCCCTGGACCGGAAACAAGCTTCCTAGGACCGGTTTCTGGCATTTCAGCCGTCTTCAGCCAGGCTTGCTTGAATCCAGTGGCAAAGTGAGCAAGGGACTCACGTCTGAGCAAACCCTGCCAACTTATGGCGAACAAAGTGGTACAAAAGCGGGTGGTGATGGACGGAGCATCAGAACCAATCAAACACTCACACCCAGTCAACAGATCTGGGTTTGATCCATCACCGTTCTTTAGCCCACTCTGCCACCCCAGTTCAGACATGGCCATATGCAAATCAGTCTGACCCTGTGCATCATGGGAACAGTACAGCTCAAACTGCCAAGCCATGCCTTCCCTGGACCGGAAACAAGCTTCCTAGGACCGGTTTCTGGCATTTCAGCCGTCTTCAGCCAGGCTTGCTTGAATCCAGTGGCAAAGTGAGCAAGGGACTCACGTCTGAGCATACCCTGCCAACTTATGGCGAACAAAGCGGTACAAAAGGGAGTGGTGATGGACGGAGCATCAGAACCAATCAAACACTCACACCCAGTCAACAGATATGGGTTTGATCCATCACCGTTCTTTAGCCCACTCTGCCACCCCAGTTCAGACATGGCCATATGCAAATCAGTCTGACCCTGTGCATCATGGGAACAGTCCTGCTCGAACTGCCAAGCCATGCCTTCCCTGGACCGGAAACAAGCTTCCTAGGACCGGTGATGGATTAAACCCAGATCTGTTGACTGGGTGTGAGTGTTTGATTGGTTCTGATGCTCCGTCCATCACCACCCCCTTTTGTACCGCAATGCTCTGTATGTTGGCATCCCTGGCTACTCTATGAATAAACTGCAGGTGATCCAGAATGCAGCCGCTAGGCTGCTTCTTGGAATCGCCAGAAGAAGCAGTGTGCGTGTTCATCTTCGCGCTCTGCATTGGCTGCCCGTGGCGGAGAGGGTCAAATTTAAATCTTTGGTAATTGCTCACAGGGCCCTTTACGAGCTGGGTCCCATCTATCTGCAGAAACGGTTCTCCTTCTATGTCCCGTCTAGATTGCTGCGGTCATCAGCTCTTCTGTTGGCTATAGTGCCGCGTTTCTCCCACTCCAAACGGGGGGGCGGCTCTCTTGCTGTTAAAGCCTCTCAGGCTTGGAATGCTCTTCCATTTCTCCTGCGCAATACTCAAGACCCGCTCCTGTTCAAGAAATTATTAAAAACTCACTTGTTTCCGTAATTTACTGGCTTTTGTTGATTCTCCTCTTGGCTCCGCGCTGTGACACTCTTTGGAGTAGCTATTGCGCGCTATGAAAGGACTTAACATAACATAACATATATCTGAGAGCCATGAATTTTAAGCTGCAAGATCACCTTCCACTCATTTTTCAGAGAAACGCCTTCTCTTTTCTGCCACAATAGGCAGTGATCCTGGTTTCAATGAAGGATATGTGAAGGAGATATTACAATACAATAAAGAATTAGTCAAGATTTGTTTCCTGTTTACACATCAGATATACTCAAGTGTTATCTAACTCAGTCAAAAGGTCTTCTAATTTTGTATAGCTTCACGTGTCACCTAAGGACTCCTGTTTTGTGATCACTAAGATTTCCAAAGATTATGTGCAATCTTTGGGGCAGTTGTTTTCTTTTGAACTTTCTGTTGATAATATTCAAAGACTAGCTGCTCCACAAATGCACATACATTTTTAAAATGTTAACAACATTTTGCATGTTTGATGAGTAATTAACAACAGATTTTTTGAAATTCTGGGAAACGACTCTGGAGAGAAAATCTTTAGTCACCAGAGTCTACTTTGTGGAGGGCAGATCTTGTGAGTGTTTAGCTCTGATCACAATGAGGACAGAGCAGTGGGCAGTGTGGAGGGGGTTGGCACAGCACTCCCATTTGGAAGGTACTGAAGTGGAAAAGTGCAACCCAGCCTTCTGAGTTTGGAATTTTAACTGTGTATATATGAAAAGACTCATTCTTGCTTTTTACCGTAAACAAATTCATACCCCTTTCCATACTGTAGCACAACCTTTTTACATAGACATTCACGGAACCCTCCCCAACCATTTAATGCACCACAGAGAAACCACAATAGGAATTCCTGAAAGCAACGTGTAAAAGAAACTCCTTCCTTCTTTCCATGTAAGAAAGGGACGTTCAATCTAGCAATTGATTGTCTCACTGTTTCATCTTTAATCTATGTAAAAAAAGAATGCAAGCCGGACAACCTTGGCGTTTCATAAGGGGCATCCACTCAAAGACTTATGAGCTACTCAGATCATAATATCCTCACCCTGATTGTGTTAATATGGCCTATACCTTTAGGATGTTGTCTCATTGAAATCCTGGATAATTCCATTATCTTAAGATACCTTTTAGTGTTTCATTTCTGACTTAGTTCTCTATGCAGCTTGTCCTTCTAGATTAACATGTCCTTTCCTAAATTCGATTTGACTTTAATGGTTCAAGTCCCTATTTTCTTGTCTAATGATCATGTCTAACCTATATTTCAGTTGTACCTCTTGAGGTCCAAATCGTGTCATGGTGATTGCATTTCCTATCAGTGCTCTGTGTGTTGTTTCCAGTTCTAGGTTTAATTGTTCAATTGCATAATTTCAGCTACCCCTTGGTGAGCTATGATCAAGAGGAATGGTTCAGCTTTTACAGCAAGCTTTAATGAAACACACTTAATAAATTAGTTTGAGGAAAACACAAACAAAGCAACATTAAACTCAACAACTGCATTTAAACAACAAACGTGACTCTTAGCTTCTTGAGGAAACTGCCCCACCTTCTCTCCAACCCTCCAGATCTATATTTTCTAATCCTCAAAATAGAGGGACAGAAAAGTTAAAAACAAGCTGGCAGAATGACCAACTGCCAGAAGCCCATTCAAAGGGCAACAGGGCAAGCAAGAGCTACTGGGCCCAACCATGGGGGTTGAGGACTTTTACTCCTGATGTCCTGGGGCCCGGCCTACAATGGGACGTGAGCAGCTGGGCCAAGTCCACCTTCAGCACTTGACTGTTACTAGTAGCATGGGTTGAGCAGTCCAAGGCTTCTCGTCTGGGAGGTAGATACAGGGGGCGAACACAAGCTCACAACTCAAAAGTCGCTGCGATAAATGATTGCCCAGGCAGATATTTGCTTTTATGCAGCACAATATCCTTTGTGCAACAACATCAACTGTGGCTTACAGGAATGAAGCAACACAGGGGATTCCTCTACCACCTCTGAGGGGATTTCTCTCCCTCCTCTCACATTTTACCACGCAACCACAAGTCTCCAAAAATGGAACCCAGAGTCTGCCATGTATTGTACCGCTTCCCAGCACATGCAAAGAAAAGAACACACATGCACTGCACAGTACTGCATTTTCCTTGTATTGTACCATTCACAGTCTGACATACACCCAGCACGTACACCAGACATGCATTGCACAGAACTGCACACCAAACCGATGTAGGCCAAAGGTGAGTTACGGACACAGCAGCAGAACTTTAAATGACTGAGCCTGTAGGCATCAGTCCAGTGACACAGGTAACAAGCACTGGCATAGCCAATAGTTCTCACCTTTGGGACCTTATAAGTATTTAGTTATGCAGCACAATATCCTTGGTGCAATTGCTGGAGCAGAGTTTTCTGATGAAAATCTATTGGGTTTTTAAGCTCTGGTTTGTCTATTTGTCATAATTAAAATTATTAATTATTAATTACTAATTATTTGTTTTGTGTAAATGTTTAAACTTACCAACACGTACTAATGAGAAGAAAAAACGACATGCGGGAATGCTTTCGTTTGCTTATTGATAATGTGCATGTTTTATTAAATAAACGTTGCTGAGTGCTGTTTATTTTAAAGCACAAAAAACGCTTTCGAATTAATGCTTTTCTGTGTTGCAAAGGCTAGATAATTACATACACATAAGGGTATTAGTGGGGTTAACACTGTTTAATCACTATGCTGTGGTAACGTTGTTTTTGTCTCTTTTAATTAAGATGGTCTATTTTGGCCTAGAATAAAATGGCCGCCGTTTGCAGCCTGGCCTCGAGTGAGAGATTTGTGATGAGAAGGCCTTGCTGAATATGGTCGAGAGTCATCTGACCACAGTCTTCGCCTGGTTAAAATTTTCCGTGAGGACAGCAGCAGTTCTGGGCAAGCCTCCAGATGCATCCGAATAGCCTTGGAGGACAAAGGAGCCATAATGAATGAACTCTGAGATCACCATGTTAGTTCCGAGGAAATGTGGATGTCGAAAGATACTTTTTAATTTTTGGTTCCTGTTCTGTCTTTTTATTTTTGTGATTTTTCTGAGCGGAGATTTTCCAAATGTAGCGATGCTACATCCTTTCCTGCTCGCTCTGCTCAGCGGTTCAGCGGACGTTTAGAACATTTTATGTTGCTTTCTTTTGTTTAAAATACTATAAATATTGTTAGCCTAGAGAGGGTCTAAGGCCACTTCTTCCCAAACCTGCGTTGGTGAGGATCTACGCTGTGTGGACGGCAACTCAGGAGACTTCTACTGAGAGACCTGTCCTGACCCATTCTGACATTTAGCTAGAATAGGTAATTATGAGAAAAATTATTTATTCTGATTGATTTCCTTTGACTAATTTTAGATAAAGTGTCATAATTTTAAATACGGTGTTGGTGATTATTTCTTGTCAATTATTGAGTACTCTATTTTGATTATTGTTGTATAGATTGTTTAGATCATGATTCAGGACAGTTACAATAACTAGGTCTTATCGACCTCAGTGTAGACGCGGGGTGTTTAGGAGTTTTCTTTCTACAGGTTCAGTGCTGGTAGAGTATTTGAGCGTATGTTAGTGAAATGGGCCCTAGTGTATGATGAGTGTATGTGCGTGTAACTGAAAAATTACTCTATCCGTGGAAGTAGGGAGATTTTGTACACCCCGATCTGCATCACAACAACATCAACTGTTGCATGGATAAACACTCATAAGGTCCCAAAGGCGAGATCTATTGGCTATGCCAATGCTTGTTTGTTTAGTTTCAGTCATGTTGCACAGCAGCTGCACTGCTGTACAACATGGCTAAAAAACATTGACTAAGCCAATAGTGCTCTTGTAGGTGAGACCTGACTTTGCAAATTAATTTCTTCCTATTACAGCTGCCTCCTAAATCCCAACTCCTGTAATGTTTTAGCTGTGCGGGCAAACAGTGACATTTTACAAACTGTGGAACTCTTCGGACAGGGACCACATCACATAATGGCATGTGCATTTATTTTGCCCACGCATCCTTACACTGCAGGTCAGGTCCTTTAGAGATGCTGCAATGCTATGCTTTGCTGGATGTGCCTGTCTGTGTACACCCCAGGCATGCTGTAGTTCACTGCTCACACAACAGCGCTTGACAACAATAAATGGCTTCATTGGTTCTTGTGTGCGTACCCCACAAAAATAACACACAAGTGATAAAGATGGTCAACAAGGGTTCATCTGTGTATGCTGGTTTAGGCAAACAAAGGGCTTCCTGCTATCTTTAAAAGAAAACCTGTGCCATCCACCTTCCTGGTGCTTTTGCATTTCTGATTGATACATTTGGAAGGGGATACCGAGTCTCAGACCTAGGTCATATGCTACACCAAGATATGGCACCATGCGTGTCCTTACCCCACAAACCAGTGGCAGTAATATGGAAACGGAGCTTGGTGAGACATATCATGGAAAAGAGTTAAAAACAGGCAGCACATTGCTCACCAGCTGCAAAATCTTTTCGCATGAAATGAGCCCTTACATTGTAGAGAGAGCAGGCAAAAGAGCACAAGCCAGCAGCGAAGCTCAATGTGATGGCATGGAGACTGTCTGCAAGGAGCCATTTTGAGGCTGTTAATCGACTGTCAGTGCCCGATCTGCCATGGATAAGGGCAGACAAACAAAACACTATTTGGAGCGTGGGGGTTACACGGAACCTATGACGACCAATATTCTGAAACAAAAACTGGGGCAGTCACAGACTCAGACGTAGGACTAACTGTTTAGACTCACCATGGATAATCAATAAAGGTGCGCTATTCAGCACCCAGCAACACATAAGAAACACTACAATGCTACACTTGACAACCTATTAAGCAAGAAGGATAATGAGACCTGAGAGTTCCAGTGACTGTGAACCACGGCTGTAACGAGTCTCCAGCAGCTGGTCCCAGTCACTGTCAGCTGAGAGGAGTTCTGCCCAACCGGCTGTGACAAAAGCGCAGCCTGAGGAGAGCAGTGAGTTACAGGCTTTGGCAGATGCTGTAAAATTAAATATATTTTCAAAAAGGTCGGATATTACAGACCGCGTACTTTACCCCAATTGTCTGTTTATCAACTATTTTGTTAATACAGGTATAATACACACATTTAGTACAAATGTCTAGAAGTAAAAAAAATACGTGCCAGGTCAAGTTTCATACTTTGGTGAAATTTGCAGGTTTTGACATGTTTTAGTGCGCGTTGCCAAATGCCTTGGAGCCTAAACAGTTCTGTTTGCCTCCGCCTAACATCGAAATAATTATTTCCTGTCCTCTAATTTCGTACAAATTTCAAGTAACTTTGCAGCATAACTTTATCATGTTGAAAGATGTAGATATTTTCTCTACACATTTTATGGTAACAGCTGGTGAAAGGAAAGCTCCTTCAGCGAGTGGTGCGCGCGTGAGAGAGATGGGGAGCCGGAAGTGAGCTCGCGAGTGGTGCACAGGCACGTTTGTGAGAGCAGTCTGCTCATTTTCAAGCACACACTCGTGCTTGTGGCGTGACGCTGCGCGCTCCCACAAGCTGGATGCCGCCACAAGCACGAGTGTGTGCTTGAAAATGAGTAGAGCGACGGCTAAAGGCCCTCCTATGTTGCGCATGCACGCTGCGTAGGCGAGACCTAGAAACGACTCTTTCACTCCTACTGACTTCTACATGGTAATCTGCCACCACTGCACTTGTGCTTCTTAACTCCTGGCAAAGGCAGTAGCCTTTCACCATTATGAGGGTCCAAAAAGTCCGCAATCCTTGATACAGTCCTATGCCATGGCACACGCGGCTGTCCGTGTTTGCCTATGACAGCAAAAAAACATCAGCGTTAGTGACCCAGACATCAATACAGTCGGGGCACTCAGGGCAGTGGTGCACGTCAACTACCATTCAGAGGACGTTTCCATCCCAACACCAACAAACTTGCAAGTACTCTGCAATCAAATTGATCATTTTTAAATTGACTCATATATGCTTGGCATAAGTTCTCACACCTGGGCTACTGTCAGAAACTGGGAGGGGAAAGATGTAACTGTTGTTAAACTGTGGCTGGAAAAGTATTGGGTGAGTGGGGAGGCACCAAGAGCTAAGCCACCAGCAACTAGTGAGGGACTGGATGAAATAATTCCTGACCTATTGGTGGGTGTCTGGCTGGAAATGGGACATGGCGATTCCTCATTTTGTGGAAATCAACAGTTTACTTCAACATTGCCAAGACACTGCCTAGCTTAATGACTCTAAACAGTTACGGTCTGTTACAATCGGAAGGCATACCACTTTTCTCAAAGATCTGCCTTTCATATGAATGTAATCTAAGAACATTTTGAAAATAAGCGAAAATAACATAACCATAGCAAGCAATTAGAGGAATCAAATGTTGGCAATTTACTTATGGTCGATAAACTGCATAACAAAATTGAAACGAATGAGACCATTCAGAGCTGACTCAACACTAACAAAGAATGAGTCTCTGTGGGATTTCCAACTTAGGGGCATATCAGCAACAGCCAGCGATAATTATCGCCAAGCACGCTTAGCGCGAGGATAATTATCACCAGCTATCGCTGGATTATATCGCCGAGACAGTGCGCTATCACCAACGCTTATCTCCAATGTGATATATAAACCAGCGATAGCTGCAAAATATGCGATTAACGCTGGAAATCCAGCGATAATCGCACAGCGCTAGGCGAATCGCTGATGATAGGGCAGGGTGGATTCATCTCACATAGGGTATCATGGCTAAGTCGACTTGAAAGCAGGTGTAAAGAAAGGAGCGATAAGTGTGGTTAGCGCTACTTTTGTCATCGCTAAGCGGGTTAGCGGCTACATTGATGATAGGAGAAGGTTGTGTTAGCGACATTTCTCATGTAATTTCATGGAGACATGCCCACTTTGCATCTCATTGGCGTTGCGATGCTGGGCGTTCAGAAAACGGGCGCTGAGGCATGAACTCACACGCTAAGGAGACCTTGATGATAGTGCGATATAATTATCGCTGCTTTTCGCCCAAAAACGGACGCTAAAGCGCCGATAATTATATCGCGGCCCCTTGATGATCTGCCCCTCAGACACTAAGGTCCCGATTCACAAAGGTAAACTGAGGGGAAAGTCGAACTTTACGACTTTCAGTATTCACAAAGTCATTTAGAACACGTAAATGCACTTCATGAATACCAAAAGTCGAACTTTACGACTTTCAGTATTCACAAAGAGCATTTAGAACTCGTAAATGCACTTCGTGAATACCGAAAGTCAAACTTTATGACTTTTTGTATTCACAAAGGGCATTTACGAGTAGTAAATGCCCTTTGTGAATACTGAAAATCATAAAGTTCAACTTTCCACTCAGTTTACCTTTGTGAATTGGGGACTAAGATATTGATAGTGACTGAAATACTTATTTATATTCCCTTTTGCAGTAAGAAATTAATTTTTTCCCCCAAATCACATCTTTGATTTTTAAAGCACTAATAGACACTTTATTGATCATAGAGTATTTGTCAAGAGCTGTTGGTTGCAACTTGAGCCATAATGGGTTCGGTCTTAGAAAACTAACGACCTGATTTATAGTGAAGCAAACGGGTACACAGCCACAAATGTGACTGATAGTCCATCTGCCTTATTACAAGGGCCATAGGATATAATGCACATGTAATAAGGGAAACAGGATATTCTTCACGTTTCTGATGGAGTGACTAGTTCACCAGACTTTAAATCAAGCCGAATGTACTTAACAGTAAGTTGAATAATTATATGCCTGTAAATTCATTTGCGGGCTCCCCTAACATTCTTAAAAAGTCAGCTTAGAGCAGGGAAAGACAAGAGGGGCCATGCTGTCTAAGGGCCAGATTCACAACCCTGACAAACAACGCAGCTCAGACCCAAAGTTGTTGCCCTGCTCTGCGTGACAGCGAGAGAGGAGGAAATTGCTATAACTATACAGATATGGCACTTTCCTCCACTCTCACCGGCCCCAGCATACAATCAGGCTACCGAGCACCACACACACACACACACACACACACACCTTTGCCCCATAGTGCAGAGGTGTCTGTGTGAGTCTTGCATAGGTTTTAGTGCGCGTTGCCAAATGCCTTGGAGCCTAAACAGTTCTGTTTGCCTCCGCCTAACATCGAAATAATTATTTCCTGTCCTCTAATTTCGTACAAATTTCAAGTAACTTTGCAGCATAACTTTATCATGTTGAAAGATGTAGATATTTTCTCTACACATTTTATTGTGACAGCTGGTGAAAGGAAAGCTCCTTCAGCGAGTGGTGCGCGCGTGAGAGAGATGGGGAGCAGGAGATGTGCCCGCGAGTGGTGCACGGTCACGTTTGTGAGAGCAGTCGGCTCATTTTCAAGCACAGACTCGTGCTTGTGGCGTGTCGCTGCGCGCTCCAACAAGCTGGATGTCACCACAAGCACGAGTGTGTGCTTGAAAATGAGCAGAGCGACGGCTAAAGGCCCTCCTATGTAGCGCATGTAACACCCCTCTGATGCAGAGTAACGCAAAGCAGTGCGAAGGTTACATTTAGGCAACTTTCCTGTGCAGCACAAGTTTTGCACTGGAAAATAAATCCAACAAAAAACGTTTTTTTCGCATGTGTGCATCACTTTTTTGACACAATCCCAGTGCAAAAGGTTTGTAAATCTGGCCCGAAGTCTGTAGTTGCCCCTTCCATGCCCAGGTGGACCTTTACACAAGTTTCAGTATGAAGTACTTCAACTAAGGAGACACGTGAAGATCGAATTCACAAAGCTTGCATTTTGTTCTCTAAGCATCCACATTGAATGACGTGGAATAGAAAGCAGGCATATCAAATTGTCAACTCATTTTGATCAAGATACAACATACCTCAAACAAAAACCTTGCGTCCATATTACAGTAATTGTCCCATTGGTGCAATGAGAATTTGCATCTGCTTCTTGCACCCAGGTGGCACTTTGGTATTAAAAAAGGGGCCCCTTCTCTAATATCTATCATGCCAGCACACATGTTGTGGCCATGCGATCATGAGGGGTAATTCCCTCATTTTCATGGGGGATTCGCCCAATATAAGTGAGGAAACAGGTAAAGGTAAGCCACAGCACAGATCAAGGCAGTGCACCCTGCTTGTAATACTGCCCATGATCTATGTACTGAGTTTCAGCCAGAAGTCAGCGTCTTGTAGATTGGGCTTATTGTCCTTCTCTCTAAGACTTTTCAATAATACTTGCACAGATATTTTAGCTAAAGCGTTTAATAAAGATATTCAATGGCTCGCCATTGAAACTTTGCTATTCCCTTTCTTTAAATAAAAGGCTGTGAATGAGCCCGCAGAGTAATGCGTGAAAGGGGGCCATATTTTCAAGGCCATGCAAAGCTACACACACAGGGTGTCTTTATGCGGCCTTGTAAATATGGGCAGGCACACTGGGCCACTGGTGCATTAAAAAAAAGTGATGCACCGGCACGCAGTGGGCTTGTAAATACGTTTCTTTATAAGGTTACAGAACTCTGAACCATTTATGGCAGCTTGCTGATATCTGGATCTCTCCTGAGCCAATTTTTGTGCTCTGGCTTGCAAAATCCTTTGCTAACCTAAACTTAAAGGGGGCCAGGAGCCCGCACATTACTTACCATTAGTTTGCATCATTGTCAATCTCATTTCCTTGCTTCTCATTGGTCTGTCATGTGGTCACATTTAGGACCCAGTAGGTACAGCATCATTTTACATGTGCATGTTTTAAAGTTGCCCTCTTTTCTTAAACTCTGATATTTGACACATGTTTTAATGGTTCAAGCTTGAAAAACCTACTGCCAGTACATAGGGGTTCCCTACTCAGCTGAGGAGGATTTTTCCCTACCACCACATACGTCTCTACTTAATAGGTGAGTCAGGTTTTGGGTACACACAAAAAAACTACCCCTCAGAGGTTTTCTCTCTGAATTACATATATTCAAATGGCTAGCGTAGCGCCACTGAACATAACGGTGAACTACAGACATATAGTAAATCAGATGTTACAACAACATGGTCTCCCCCTTACTGGAAGAGACGTGAACTTCTTAGTTGAGGTGCACAAAGCATACAGGACAGAGGTACAGGTCAACAACTCCAAAAAATATTTTAAAACAAAATAAATAAACACTTGTTAAAAATTAAAATAAAAATACATTTAATATTAAAAATACATTTAAAAAACATATTATAATGTTGAATACATATTACAAATATTATATTAAAAAAATAAAAAACATTTTTTCAAACAAATACATATTTTTATTTAGAAATTATTTATGAACAAAAACGTTAATTAGTAAATAAATTAAGTTTATTTACTTCCTACCCTATAACACCACACAATTCATAACCCAAATCTAAATGTACTTCCGTAATTAACATAACTAATTATCAATTAAAGAAGTATTATTAAATAAAAAACAAATTAAAACACATAAAAATTAATTAACTTCCCACCCTTTACCCCTATAATCTCCACAAACCAAACCTAAAATGAAACTGTAAAAAAATGTATTACACAATTAAAATTGTTTTCTCAATTATAAAACGAATAATATTTAACAACTAATTATATAGTAAGTAAAATGTAATTACTCCCCACCCTTTACCCCTATACAACACACCCCATGCACAAAAGAAATTAAGAAATTACCCTAATTAATTATCAGATAATTAATATTAATTATCAACTAATTATTAATTAATTAAAAATAAATTACTTCCCACCCTTTACCACTACAAAAAACCCACATCCTGCACCCCCCAAAAAAATACGCAATTACCACAATTAATTACCAATTAATTAATTAATATTAATTAACAACCAATTAATAGTTAATTAAAAATAAATTACTTTCCACCCTATACCCCAATAAACCCCACAACCCACACATAAAATTTACAAAAAAAAATAAAAACACAATTAACACTATAAAATCTCAATTAAATAACGAAATAATCATGACTTTATTATAACTGAATTACTTTTCACCCTATTCCCCTATAAACCCACAACCTACTACGGAACTAAAAAATGCAAAATGTAATTAAAATAAAATTGATAACTACTAAAAATTTAACACATATATTAAAAAACATAATCAATACTTCTACAAAAAAATACATCACATACATTTAAAATATACACTAAATTACATAACACTATATTTTTGCAAATAATATTAATGACTTCTATATTTTTTAAACAATTTTTCTTACCTTAGATGCGATTTTCTTGACCACGATATTCTTGCTGTCCATATTTCTGTGTCACGATATTTACAACTCAATATTTGTGTAGGTCAACATTTCCAACTCGTTATTTTGTCTAAATACCCCATGAGCAGATTGGTTAATACACAGGTTTATTTCTCTGCCAATCTCTGCGTTTCGCTTTAAATACTGCTTCCAACACTGTCAAGTGGACAGATATGAAGCACTAGGAGAGGGGTTTTTACATGAGTCATGGATCTTACCTTACACATACAGATGTAGGAATGGTGACACTGAGATTTTTCTTAGCGGTACAGACTACGAGAATACTCTAGGCCATTCTTTAGTTTGCAGGGAGGTTATTCTCCATGGAGCATGTAATGCGTCTAAGGCAAACTTGTCCTGTTATCTGAAGGGTTCCCCAGCTGCTGTGATTCGTCCGGCATTCAGATTGCTTTCCAATGTAAGCTATATGATGTTGAACAATCAAGGCTGCTTGGGATGAAACCAGAAATTGCCTATCTGGTAACAGTTTCTGTGGTCATGACCTGTCGTAGTTCAAGTATTGTTCCACCCTGGCCGTACAGTTAGGGATGCAACAGTTTGGCCTTCGATTAAGATTTCAAATGTGACCTTTGATGCTTTAAGCAGAATGAAAGCCTCTTTGTTTTAGAAGGATGTAGATTTAACATCTGCAAGGGAGTTCATTGATCTTCAATGGTCTTATATGAGATACAATTGTTACTCCGCACCAATTTCCCTCACCATTTTGGGGAACTAGTGCGCTGCATTTTTAACATTTCCAACACTGTGGGAGTATCACACTTTTTTAAGACAATTGGCTCCAAGTTGGTTAGCACCTTCCAGACGGTCTGCGGGATAATCCCATCCTTTATACACTTCGTGATTGCAATCATTTTTGGAGGCTTACCGCTGGTCCTGTTCCTAATTGTCGGGACATTGATTTTAGTTTATCTGCTCCACAATGGATGTCCTGTCATTCGGCCAAATGGGGATGGCACTGCCACACGTGCTCCTGTGTTGTGAGAGAATGATACAGTCCTTTTGTGCACCCTTATCCAAGAACCAAACAATGACTGGTTCTTATCCTTTCAGCCTGTCTGGCTACATTGGATGCAGCCCATATGCCAATGTTTGCTGTGCCCTTTCGAGTCTGCCCTGGGCATATGCTTGGAAACACAGCTTGTTCAAAGTATGGACATTGAACTGCTGGTGGGTCCCCTAATGGCCCACTTGTACTGATGCCCTTTGCGATTGCTGTTGTTACAGACTGCATATTGTGAGCCTTCCTGGGATGCTTCAGCTCCTGGTGATTTGGATTCTGACTTGTCTTCTATGGATTTATTGATTGCCATTCCTCCTTCCGCGACTGCTGAGGGGGTTGGATTTGAACATGTTTGCTGTATGCAGCTGGTGCAATGGGTGCCACCGAGAACATCATCTGTAGATGCTGGGAACAGCAATGTTTTGTCTACACCTCGGAACATTTAAGCAATTTGGCAGTTTTGAGCAGTGCAGTTTTTTTGTTTTTTTAATTTGACCTTGTTTTTACCATTTTAAATTACTTTTCAATTGTTTTTTTATTTGCTTTTTATATTGACTTTATTACAATTTTGCTTTTTGTATGCTTTTGTTATTAAAGACCACAATGCTTTTTAGGATTTTAGATTTTCATGCCGTTTCTCTTTTAGCGTGTATTTTAGGAAGCTTTTTAATCACCTTACATCCAAGGAGTGGGTGTCATGTCGTCCTGCGTAGGTACACCAACATTTTACATTCTCACTTTTTAAAGTTGCCCTCTTTTCCTAAACGCTGACATTTGACACACATTTGCTAGCGTGCCTGGTAGGATAATATTCACTGAAATGACTCTGCTTACATTTACATTTCTTCGTAGGCATATTATCAAGCGCCTGGAACATTCTGTACAGGGTCGAAGTTCGCTTCGCAAAATGCTGTTCTTTGTTATTGTTCACTCGGTGACTGAGCTATCTCGAAAAAATTGACAATAGCGGCCTAACTGGGTCTCCAGCATGATTACATGAGTGCAGCTTATTTTATAAACAGCATCGCTCCTTTGTTAAGGCAGAGGAGCATTGCTGAGGTCACCCCGTGCCAAATTCGAGCCCAGCTGTTCCTGTATACCTCCTACAAGGGATGGGGCCCTGCACTCCACCAGATGGGCTCTTCGACAACACTTACCCACAGGTAACGGCGAAGTTCCATCGGCCTACAGGGATTCTGGCAGATTCACTCACCCTAGCCACACTAGGATAGGTAGTACTAGGAAGGAGTACAAAATATAACACTACTTATTTGCAAGCATATCTTCTCAGTAACAGCACAATGGTTGAGTTTTTTATCTTCTTCACCATTCTAGTAAAGCTGATCATGCTAGTCTGTTTCCTTCCATTGATAATTGCAGCACACATATTTTACACTAGAATCATAATGCTTCAATAAACATTGAAACGCCATGTTGTGTATTTCTTGTGTATCTCTTTGGGTATGCATGAGTTACCAAATAAAAGTGTTCTAGATCTGTTTCAACGATTTCCATGTCATGTTGTGAGGTTGCAAACACAAGGAGATGATGGACGGAGCGCTGAAACTTTTCAGACACTCTCCCCCAGTCACAGATCTGGGTTGAATCCATCATCGTTCTTTAGCTCACTTCGCCACCCCAGTTTAGACACAGCTATATGCAAATTAGTCTTGACCCTGTGCCTCATCGGAATAGTGCAGCCTGAACTGCCAAGCCATGTTTTCCCTGGACTGGAAACAAGCATCATGGGACCGGTTCCGGGCTAACAGCCCTCATCAGCCAGGCTAGCTTGAATCCAGTGGCAAAGTGAGCAAGGGACCCACGTCTGGGCATACCCTGCCAACTTAGGGCGAACAAAGCAAATGGAGGTTGCACATTCCACATGTAACATTGCCGTTTAGGGGTACAGATGGTGCACTGTGAGCTAGCAGAACTAAGGGCAACATATCCTGATGGTGTGCGTAGAATCAGTCTTGCAAAGTTTTGACATTTATGTTGTCCAACAAATTCACAGTTTTCCAGAACCTGTGCTGGTTTTACTTTCTCTCTTCATGTGTTTGTCTCTTCAATTGAGCATAGACCAAGTACTGATTTTTTTTTACTAGTTTACTTTCATTACTCACGCTTGGATTGAAGCCCTTTGACACTGTAGCCACAGACTTATTTGCTGAACTTGTGAACAGTGTTATCTTTTAGCATGTTCCTTTCATCCTTTCAGTAGTGGACAGAGAACGGATGCTTAAGTTGTAATTGGTTTCATTATTATATTTTAATTGCATGAAAAACCCAATCTACAAAGTAGTGTTCACAAGGATAACGATTAACCAAAGAATACATGGATTTTTGACAAGTTGATGGATTTTTAATGGATTTTGTATTCATTTAATTATTTTTGGCAGCTTTTTTCGTGAAGAGAGGCGACTTTGATGGATTCTCTTCACTCATGCTGTTAATTTGTGTTTAATTGTTTGTGTGTACTATTATTGGCACCAATAGTTTAGAGGTCTTAATATTTCACTTTTCATGTTTCATTTTGGGGAGAACACTAGGAGGATGCAAATAGTGGGATGAATTATTGGTTTATTTTAAGAAATTTGAATTTGGACTTCCGCATTCTAGATCACTGTGTGATCTTTAGCAAGTCTGTGCAACTCCTTTTATTGCGGGATCCCCAGAGCCTCCATTAGTGCCTCTAAGCACCGGACCTGACTTTGGGGAGACTGAGCGACGTATAGGCAGTCGTTAGATCTCTTCTATCTCTTGCTATCATTGTGTCTGGGTCATTGTGTCTTATCATTACCCAGGTCATGACTCTTACTCAGACTGCTGCTTGTCATGCTTCCTGTGCTCAATCGTTCAACACTCATTTTGTGTTAAAATGCTGCTGTTTTAAGCATGTACCAGACGAGAGTTATATTGGTGACTCACTCTGAAGCCACAAAAGCAAAGCTCTGATATCGGCATCTCATTTTCACCACATTGTGCGATCTTGGGGAAGTCGCTTTTAACACCTCCCTTTTGGCATTTATTTATGCAATTTTATATTGCACGTACTTTACCCAAGGGTGTCAGAGTGCCTTATAAGAGAACCAATTACATTACATAAGGACATCAGAGTACATGGATTCCATACAAGATACGAAACAGATACATGCGTCTAAACACAAAAAAGAAAATGTTTCTATGGTGTGTACGATAGATGTGTAATTTAAACTAACAGAGTACATATCTGCCATTATTGGTGGGAAGTGTGCTCAAAGAGTTTTGGCAGGTAGTGAGCACAAAGAGTATAGAAATACCATAATGATATTATGTAACAGAGCATTATGATACAAAGGTAACAATATACACAGAGAGTAGACGAAGAATAGTATATGAAACGATATATGATGGAAGTATACGATGATCCATTTGCAGACGGATGGAGGACCTACGTACATTGGGGCATATTATCAAGAAACGGCGTTAAAATTATCGCCGGTTTAGCAGCAGAAAACTGCCGCTAAAGCGGCGATAATGGGCTTGATAATATGCCCGTGAGAATTCCTTTGAAGCCCATGTTCTGGTGTCAACATGGGATTCTATTGGAATTCTCCACGGCATATTATCAAGCCCATTATCGCCGCTTTAACGGCAGTTTCCTGCCTCTACAGCGGCAATAATGTTGTCGCCTGGCTTGATAATATGCCCCAAAGTTACATTGTTCCATCGTGTTCGAGAGGTCTTTCACCTTTTATTCAAACGCAGCACATTTTAGGCAGCAGGATTACCTCCGGACAAGGACTCCTTTTCCAGTCTCAGTGATCAGCCAGATACCTTGAAAGAGGGAGGGCTGTGTTGTTTTCACCCCAGTCTTCCTTTACCGCCATTCCAGGAGAGAAGCACTCGCTCTGACACAAAGACCAGGAGTGCAAAGTAAATTATCATTAATTAAATCGCTACAACGGTTGTGAGAAAACATGCTAATCCTTCCTCGGCTAGCAAAACAAATCTTAGCATTTGCTACTGATGTTATTTTATCCAACTGTTCCGTTTTATGAGCCTCTTGCCATTTTATTTTATGCCTCTCTGCAGCTTAAGATGCTTCACTGCAAACATTTAATTGAAAGAGGGCATCATTTATATGTATGCATGCTCAAGTCATTAACACTCCTTGAAACGCTTAGCCTCCGAAAAGATGGTGAAATCAGAGCCAGGTTCAACCGGAATACTGATGTAACCCTGGCTAAACATTTACAAGCACCGCCTTCTCTACGCTTTAATCATTTTTTCAGAATAAATGTTGTGTGTCCATGATCCCAAAAAAGTAGCAGATATGCAAGTTCTTTAGTGTCGCGTTCAGTGAATATTCAGATTTAATGTATTGATTCAAGAGACAGGCTAGCACACTCAGAGTATCCCCACCAGTCCTTACTCCAGGATCATCCAGGGCATTCATGTGCTGTTGGGGTGTGCATGCTTTGCCAGCTATATAACTTTGTTGTCATATTGTGAGTGTGTGATATGGGCTAAGATGATCTGTTGCTTCTATGAGGAAGGGCAGTAAGATTTGGGTGTGCAAATGAAATGGCACCAGTGAGATCCAGTTCCCAGGGTTCTAGGGGAGTCAGAGGTTGCTGGACTCTAGTTGTAGCCATTGGATTTGTTTGCCGCAGGTGTTCTTGTGACTCAGTACCACTGAACCCCAAACTGAATTAACAAGTACCTCCATTTAGTACTTGACTCTCAATGGTAATGAAGCAGAGCAGTCCAAGGCTTACTCAAGGAGGTGATATGGGCAATGTATGTAGGACACAGTAACAACAGAAAACCCGACTGTGCAGTCATTGTTTAACTTTTATTTAAGGAGAGCTTGCATGATTATCTTGCTCACAGGTGGGGAAACAAAATAAACCCAGAGGCTACAAAGACTGTACAGGGAAATCAATAGACTTTAAGTGCCAACAGTAATGCTAGGCTAACCATAGGGTTTTGGTGCATTGTTGTGCACATAATACAAGATTTCTGTTCAGCATCCCATCTTGCATCTCCACAAGTGTGTATGGCTTTCTTGACTCTCCCTTGAAACCTCTCTCTCTGCCTAAGATTAACTTTATGTTCCCAGGCATGAAGTGCTTCGTATTGTGTAGGTCTAGGAGGTGGTTTCATTTCATACAGTGCCGTCCTTAAATGCTCAATGATTCTCAAATTAAATGTCTCATAAAGAGGAAATGTCAATGTACCATCTTTCTCCATGAGCTTATGCCATTGTGCAAGGCAAGCATGTGAAAAGACCCCATCTATCGCCATAGCATGACCTGGCATACCTTTGGGTGGTTCCTCTTCCCATTTTCTAACAGGCACAGTCACATCTCACTTCACTAGGCTTTGTAATGCTTTAAAGAATTTCATTTTCAATCAACAACATGCAGTATTCACAAGTGATGTTTCATTGAAACCAGGAAATGATTTTCACCCACAATTCTCAAATCACAACCAATTTCAGCGTGGCTCTCTACGACGTATTCAACCAATACCAGCGTGGCTTTACACCAACCAACCTATACCAGCAGAGCACACTGTGACATCAATCTCATTCCTTGAAACAGCTCACACTAAGCAACTTACGCAAAACAAATGCAAGCAATTTCAACAACTAACCTTCTCTGCTCCTCTCAAGAAATTAAAGATCATTCATATACATAAGACACAGTTTAACCCTTTCTGACATATTTTGACATTCACTTCAAGTGAAACCTTGAACAGTGGGATCCTACTCGGATTGATACAGTTCTTCCCTGTACACCGGGATCAACTATACAAACCATATCTCACAATCACACTAAGATAAAGTCCTTATCTCAGTAATGCTGTCGACAACGTCTCACGATCATCAGCACAACACAGCAGACAACTACACCTAGGTGCCAATCACGATCCTGTAAAAACCGGGTACGAACCGTCGGACGGAGCTTATTCTCCGTCCGACGCGTACCCGGTCGTCAAAATATACCAACATGGAATTACGATTCGCACGGAAACACCATTTCCGTACGAATCGTACAAAACCCCGACCGACGAAAATAAACCTACAAATGCGATCCGGGAAAGCGCCGACGTGACATCGGGACGCACGCAGCCTGCCATTCACGAACCAGGAATTACGATTCGCACCGACGTCATCCCGCACGGTGAATATTTTCCGGCAGCCAAAAACTGCCAGGAAATCAGGACGACGCGAACAAGGAGTACCTGTACGCGACGGACAGACATGGACCCGAACCTACGTGTCATCCCGGCCCTCATAGCAGTCGACCTCCTCTACAGGTTACGACGCAGACGCCGCAGAAGGTCAGAACAACAAAGGGAGGGGGGAAAGGGGGGGGTGGCAGGTCCAGGGCAGGCCACAAAACCCCCACCATAGTCACACAGCACACATGCCCTGGACATACCTGACCCTCAGGCCCTGGTCACTACGAGGGGGTGGGGGCGTGTCCAGCTAAGCCAGCGACCGCCACAACGGAAGTTCTTGACGATGCGAACCGGCAACACAACCAGACAGGTACGTCCCGTACCCTCGCCTTAAGAGCGTGGGTACGAGTCGTACCATGCCCACACCTACGTCACCCCAACAATGGCGGGACGGCTCGTACCCACGTGGCAAAGGCCTGGGTACGGGCCGCACAAGCATCACATAGCGTGGGGACGGATATGTACGGACCGTACCCCCACCCCGTATGCATGGAGCGTACCCCCCACCCCAACAGTGTAAGTACGACACGTACCCCCACCCGCGTATGCAAGGAGGGTACCCCCCATGCCAACATTGTACGTACGACACGTCCCCCCACCCGCGTATGCATGGAGCGTACCCCCCACCCCAACAGTGTAAGTACGACCCGTACCCTCACCCGCGTTGGTATGGAGTGTACCCCCACCCCAACAGTGTAAGTACGACCCGTACCCTCACCCGCGGACGTATGGAGCGTACCCCCACCCCAACAGTGTAAGTACGACCCGTACCCTCACCCGCGGACGTATGGAGCGTACCCCCCAACCCAACAGTGTAAGTACGACCCGTACCCCCACCCCAACCGTGTATGTACGACCCGTACCCTCACCCGCGTACGTATGGAGCGCACCCCCCACCCCAACAGTGTAAGTACGACCCGTACCCCCATGGAGCGAACCCACACACGTGTATAGACAAAGCGTACATATTGTTAAATAGGAGGGGTGTGTGCCAATCACTCCCAGCAGTGCCCAGAGTCAGGAGGGGTGTGTGCAGAGTCCTCCCAGCAGTGCCCAGAGACAGGAGGGGTGCGTGCAGAGTCCTCCCAGCAGTGCCCAGAGTCAGGAGGGGTGTGTGCAGAGTCCTCCCAGCAGTGCCGAGAGACAGGAGGGGTGTGTGCAGAGTCCTCCCAGCAGTGCCCAGAGACAGGAGGGGTGGGTGCAGAGTCCTCCCAGCAGTGCCCAGAGTCAGGAGGGGTGTGTGCAGAGGCCTCCCAGCAGTGCCCAGAGTCAGGAGGGGTGTGTGCAGAGTCCTCCCAGCAGTGCCCAGAGACAGGAGGGGTGTGTGCCTATCACTCCCAGCAGTGCCCAGAGTCAGGAGGGATGTGTGCAGAGTCCTCCCAGCAGTGCCCAGAGACAGGAGGGGTGTGTGCCTATCACTCCCAGCAGTGCCCAGAGACAGGAGGGGTGTGTGCCGAACACTCACAGCAGTGACCATGAAACGCAAAGGGTGGAGTAGCCACAGATACCATGCCCACAAATTTCAGTCAGGTGCACAAAGACCCTGCAGTACATGTACCACATGTGTGCGAGGCTGGGAGTATACGCATGCATAGCGCAGAAAAGAAAACATGTACACATGAAGTCATGTCAATAGTCCACATACACAAGTACAATGACTACCAAGAATGCCACGAATGATGCAGGTGGAGACATCGCTCAGCATGCATGTGCAAAGTAGAAGGAGTCCGTCACACACCCAGCTAATGTACACACAGCTCTGCGCGAAATATTGGGAACACCCTGCAGGGAAGATGGCAGGGTACACAGAGGAAGGAATACATCTTTGGACAATTTCACCATGCAGCAACTGCTTACATGAACACAGAAACCTAGCTAACACCGTGTGATGGCACACAGATCCCAGGGTCCCCCCTATGACCAGCACACTACTACATTTCCCACACAACCAACACATGATCACCACCCAAAATCATGTAGCAGCCCCACCAACAGCAATATCAGAAAAGCAGTAGTGTTCAAAGGAAACAAAAATGGCTTTAATCAGCAAGATCAAAAATTGTATGTTCGTAGAAAGTTCAATATTTACAAAGCCCATTGGGCAGTCCAGAAGTCACAGCTGGATGGGGGACACAGTGGGATGCGTGTCCCCTAGCTTGCCTGCACAGTTACATTCCGTTGTCTTCCACAGGGGTGAGGGCATCATGTGGGGGGGAAGAAACAGGCACCGCAGGGACAGGAGGGTGAAGGGTAGGCGTCGTGGGTGCAGGGATGGAGGACTCCACCACAGGTGGTGGGGCTGGGCCAAAGGTGGAGGCCAGGAGCTTGCTGCACACCTCAGCCAGGTCCGCCAGGGAATCCCCTGCACCCGAACGAACCACAGGCCTCAAGGAGGGGGGTGGTCAGAGGGATGGGTCGCAGCGCCACTGGGGGAGGGTGTAGACAGGGGGGGGGGAATCAACCACCCTGACCGCGGACTTCCTTGACCGCTTGCGTGGTGGCGTCACTGTGGGGCTCAGGGACAGAGCGGCCTTGAAGGAGGCTTTGGGGGAGATGTGGCCAGGAGAGCTGAGGGGAGGGGATTTGGAGGGAGTGGATTGGGTGGAATGTGGACTCTCACTCTGGCTGCGTGTCACACGTATGCCCCCCGACCCAGTGGGTGTGCCTACTTCACCGTGCGTGTCAGGAGGTGTGCGGTGGACCTTCCCTGCTGGTGTGATGCCTGTGTGTGTTGTGGTGGGCGCATGCTGACGTCTGGGTGTACCTGGGACAGGCATGGGAGTGGGAAGTGTGGATGGGGCAGGGGTAGGGGGTGGGACGTAGCGCTGCAGGAGACCCACTGCTGCAGTCAGTGTCGAGTCTATCGACCTCAGCAAGCTGCGTTGGTCAGCCTGCGATGAATGAATGCCCTCCAAGTATGCCTCCATGTTGTTGAGGACCTGGCTGTGGCCATGGAGGACATTAAGGATCGCAGCCTGACCAACCTGCAACTGCCGCTGGATGTCCACAGACTCGGCATTGGCGGCAGCAGTGGAGACAGGGGCAGGGGGTGCGGTGCCAGGCAGGAAGGAGACATGTGGTGACCGGGCACGTTGGGAAGGGACACGAGCAAGTGGGAGGCGGCTGATGGCAATGGAGGGGGCGGGCAAGATGTAGTACCGCTGTCAGCTGCTGGTGCAGCCGCCGCCCACTCGGAGAGATCATCCTCGGACCCGTCAGCTTCATACTCTGTTGTGCCAGTCGACAGGTCCCCGGGTTCACTCTCCTCCGCCTCAGTCCCACTTGATGTGCCAGCCCCGATGTCACCGCTGGCACTGGTGCTCGGTCCCTCTGCTCCGTCTGTGCCCATGTCTCCCTCCGTGTCCCCCGACGATGCTGTGGGCAGGGTGAAGAGACAGAAATTAATCATACACCTGTATACATATGTCACATGAGTCCAATCTACATAGGTCACAGTGCATAGCCTGAAACAAAAGAAGAGTTACATCTACAAAACAAGGTACATATGTAGGGCATGCAAGACAGAGTTGTTTGACCCACCATGCCACCGAAAAACTATGGAGAGCATGACACAATAGCAAATGAGATGGAATGGAATTTTGACTGAGGAGCACGGCCCTGGGGACAATCCAGCACTGCATCTGCACCACACAGCGTGGCAGGAAATAGGGATGAGCAGGGACCATATCCAGGAACAAGAGGCACATGCAGCATAGGTTAAACTGAAAACATGCCCACCATGACTGGCCCACTGCACCTTGAGTGCATGTGCAGACCAACATCACACACTGGCCAGTCCTAGCAAGGAGATATCAGGTTGTGACATGAAGGCCATGGCCGCACCACCCACCCCCTACATGAGACTATTATTTGGAGACACAGGAAGCACTTACATCCCTTAGTCTGGGTGAAATACACATGGGATGCAACAAATCAAGGTTGCACACAAAATACCCAAGGTGCGCCTGTCCAAATAATCATGTACAAATGGGCATCATCAGATGATTGTAACAAGACACACAGGCAATGTCCACCGTGAGTATGAACAAGGAAAATCAGGTCAGGCTGTACAGTGGACACTTGTACTACATTTCACGTCAATATACATTTGGCCAGGGGACAATGGCACAGAGCACAACCTATGCTGTAGACACAGAGATTGTCAACATATTCAGATTACACACATGATACCTAGGAAAATATGCCCCTGGGGACAGTGGTGGCCACACAACTCCATGCTCCTGAATGGGAATGACTGCAACACACGCTACCATCCCCGCACTATGCGTACCGCACACTCATGCACATCATGTCACAGGCCACCACATAGGACATGCGTGCTGTAAGGCCTCACACTTGAGAGACTAACTCCCATGTCTGGACTCAGCATTAGTGCCAACTGACATGGAACCCACAAGACCAGAACTGGACAGGGCACAGGCAAGGTCCCAAAACCTGTTACACACCACCCCCACACATGATGCTGCAGGCATTGTACACGTGGAGAAGGTGCCAGGCTACATAACCTTGTGACGGAGTGACTTCACACAGACCAGGGAACACATTGCAAGGAGGGGAAGGGAGGCAGGAGAGCACTGCAATACTGTGGGTAACAGGATCTGCACAGCACCATTAAACCCTGGCAGTGCATCCATGGAACAGTGCACTTACAAATGCTGGTGAAACACAACAAACACACATGTACCTACCCCCTTCCTGCTGCTGCATCTCCTGTAAGCGCCTGTCCAAGTCTGGAAATACCACCGCCAGCACACGCTTGTGAATGTGGGAGAGACGGCGGCGCCCGCGGTTCTTATGGCTCTCAGGTGAGTCCCCCAGCAGGACCCGTGCGATCCTACGCGTCCAGCACCGGATATCCTGCCAGCGTTTCCTCACCTGGGACAGGCTCCGCCTCCGACCATCCGCAAACCTCACGGCACTGACGGCGGTCAGCCAGATCTGCTCCTTGGCAGAGGCGCCTACCTGTGAGGATGAACAAGGGACACTACATCAATACACCTGCAACATGTCACAGAGACACATATGGGAACAAATTAGCTGGTTACAACAAGGCATGTCATGCAGCCAATGCATTGCACCTTTGCCATAGGGACATACTCCTCTGGGGAAGGGCAAAAGCAGTACGTGCCAGTGAAAGTACACAGGTGGAATGAGGGCAAAGACACAATCAATTATCAAGGCTCACACTGTGCATCACACCCACCCCTCCTGTCTCTGGGCACTGCTGGGAGGACTCTGCACACACCCCTCCTGACTCTGGGCACTGCTGGGAGGCCTCTGCACCCACCCCTCCTGCCTCTGGGCACTGCTGGGAGTGATAGGCACGCACCCCTCCAGTCTCTGGGCACTGCTGGGAGTGATAGGCACCCACCCCTCCAGTCTCTGGGCACTGCTGGGAGTGATAGGCACCCACCCCTCCTGTCTCTGGGCACTGCTGGGAGGCCTCTGCACACACCCCTCCTGTCTCTGGGCACTGCTGGGAGACATCAGGCATTCCCCCCCTGGGACCCCCCTACAGTACATAGCATGTGTGTCACACCTGGACACAATGGCAGAAGTCACAGTCACAAAAAAAGGGACACAGTCTGTGCTAGTAGCTCTGCACTCACCTGATACCCTGGTCGCCCATACAGCAGGGGGTACTGTGGGAGGATCACATCCAGCAATGCCAGGTTCTCCTCCAGGGTGAATGGCTGTGACCTCTCCACAGACCTTGACATGGTTCCAGGGAATCACGAGCAGCAGCAGTGTGTTAGATTGGAAATATGTGCAGGCACTGCTGGGAGTGATAGGCACCCACCCCTCCTGTCTCTGGGCACTGCTGGGAGGCCTCTGCACACACCCCTCCTGTCTCTGGGCACTGCTGGGAGACATCAGGCATTCCCCCCCTGGGACCCCCCTACAGTACATAGCATGTGTGTCACACCTGGACACAATGGCAGAAGTCACAGTCACAAAAAAAAAGGACACAGTCTGTGCTAGTAGCTCTGCACTCACCTGATACCCTGGTCGCCCATACAGCAGGGGGTACTGTGGGAGGATCACATCCAGCAATGCCAGGTTCTCCTCCAGGGTGAATGGCTGTGACCTCTCCACAGACCTTGACATGGTTCCAGGGAATCACGAGCAGCAGCAGTGTGTTAGATTGGAAATATGTGCAGGCAAGTGCTCCCTCATGGGACCTGGCTGCCTTATATCTGCCTTGCTGTCCTGTTTCATGCACAGGAGTACAGAGTGATTGGTCACTCACATTGCATCCTATGTTTCCTCCAATCCCTTCAAACCTAGCACAGTCAGTGGGTTCTTATTGTGTTTTTTTCTTCAGCATGATGTCAACCCCACAAACACATTGCAACAAAGTAGATTCATTCCAACTGACTTCTGCTGTGCACCTTCCAGAACAAATTCAAACTTTAAACTTGGGCTCCATGACAACCAGCATGCATGTAGGCCTTAATACTTGTCCCTCATGTGTCCCCTATGTAAAATTGAGCTTCACCCACAGGTACGGTGCGTTCCGGGCCCCTAGGGCACCCCAAATGCATAGCAACGGCCCGTACACACGCCGGTACGTTCACTATCACTATGGGTGTCCTCGCGTATGTGTACTCTTAGTGATAGTGCGCGTACAGGCGTGTGTACGGGCTGTACCACTATGGGTGTCCTCGCGTATGCGTACTCGTACTGGTACGGCCCGTACACACACCTGTACGTTCACTATCACTATGGGTGTCCTCGCGTATGCGTACTGGTAGTGATAGTGAGCGTACAGGCGTGTGTACGGGCCGTACCAGTACGAGTACGCATACGCGAGGACACCCATGGTGATAGTGCACGTACAGGCGTGTGTATGGGCCGTACCACTATGGGTGTCCTCGCGTATGCGTACTCGTACTGGTACTGCCCGTACACACGTCTGTACGTTCACTATCACTATGGGTGTCCTCGCGTATGCGTACTCGTAGTGATAGTGAGCGTACAGGCGTGTGTACGGGCCGTACCAGTACAAGTACGCATACGCGAGGACACCCATAGTGATAGTGAACGTACAGGCGTGTGTACGGGCCGTACCACTATGGGTGTTCTCGCGTATGCGTACTTACTGACCGTACACATGCCTGTACGCTCACCATCACTATGGTTACACATACGGCAGCACTCCCATATTGATATGCGAACGTACACAGGCCCTCTTAGCAGCAGTACGGCGGTTTTCACACATCACAGTGGTGACAGGCAGCACACAGGAAGGAATAGGGCGGACATACTTGTCCATGGATGGACATCAAGGCATTGTCTGGGCAGTACTACATGTGTGGGGCACAGGTGTGACAGGCTGTGATGTGGCACATTACTCCTGAGTCGAGAAGGCACCAGATGTATGATGAGATGTGTACAGATGTAATGTGTGACGGTGCAATGTGTGCCAGGCATGCCCTTGACTCCTTTGACATGTGTGCATGTCGTACTGCACACTTGGGATGACCGACACTGGCATGGCACGGACACCAACACACGGAAGTGTCCCCTGATGCCCGGTACAGGGGTTACCACACCTGACTTGTCACTACCCACGGTGCACGATGTGACTATGTCATGTATGTGTGGGGGTTTCCCATTAGGTTGATGTTGGAGCACCCTCAAAAGCTGCAGCTGTTGCAGCAACCAACATGTGTCTGTGTGTAGATTGACATTGCACACTGTTCCGCACACCATGCCACATGTGGTATCGGATGTGCATATGTATGCATGGGACACGGAGTAGCGTAACTAGGACATGTCTGCATCCTCTCTATGAATGTGTGGTGAGTCATGACATGTGCACCTTCATGGCAAGGTGTGTGGGCTGTCCTAGTGTAATGTCATGTGACCTGTGGCTCTAGTGTTCCGCTACCAGTCTCTGCAATGGACATCCTACTTCTGCTGATGTGTGGGTGTATGTCACTCCTGTCTTGCGTCTGGCTGTTCACTTGCACTGGGACACAGCTAATCCCATGCCATGGCATGTGGAGGTTCTCAATCTCCGTGTGAAGCTGGGTCTTGGTAGGAGTGTCACCTGCCAGCCATACGTGTCCAGGGCATGTGGCACATACCTGACTCCGTATGTAGCATATGTGTATAGACAGATTAACATGTGCTCAGTACAAATTATTTGTTGTTGTGGTGCACTCACTCTTCCTTGTCACTTCCAAATTACTGCAGAGCGCCGCCTCTTCCCCGAGCAATTCCAGACTTGGCTGCCATGCGGGAGAATGATCGTATCCGGTGCTACCGCTTCCCCCAACGGTTGATTCTGGAGTTGACGGCGAGTCTGGCACCACACCTGCAACCGCTGCACAGGTATCCTACGGCACTGACACCCAAGCTGAAGGTAATGGCAGCCCTACATTTTCTAGCCACGGGTACCTTTCAAAATACCATAGCTCATGTTGGTGGCATGTCCCAGAGCATGTTCTGCCGTGTGCTGCATGATTTCTTAGAGGCCATGTTGATTCACCTGGATGACTTCATACATTTTCCTACCCCAGAAATGTTGACTGGGGTCAAGCGTGGATTCTATGCCCTGGGAGGGATGCCCCATGTCATTGGGTCCATAGATGGGACACATGTTGCTTTGGTACCACCACAGGCACAGGAGGTAGCGTACCGGAATCGCAAGCACTACCACTCCATCAATGCCCTTGTGGTGTGTCTGTCCAACATGGTGATTTCACATGTCTGTGCTCGTTTTCCAGGATCAGCACACGATGCCTACATCATGAGGCGTAGCAGGGTGCCTGAAATGATGACGCAGCTGCGCAACGAACGAGCATGTGTTGTTGGTGGGTACAGTCTGTCTGTCCTGTATTTTGCGTAGACTACCAGCACGGCCGCTTCTCCAGTTCTAACGATGTCCATGTGCTTCCCATGTAGGGGACGCTGGCTATCCCAACATGCCATGGCTGATCACACCTCTCCGCAACCCCATCACGCCGGCCCAGCTCCGCTACAACACCGCCCATGGCCGGACAAGGCGAGTGATAGAGAGGACGTTTGGCCTGCTGAAGAGCCGATTCAGGTGCCTACACAAGACCGGCGGCGCGCTCCCATATGCCCCGGCGAAGGTCTGCAAAATCTTCATGGTCTGCTGCATGCTGCACAACATGGCAGTTGAGAAAGCTGTGCCACTCATCCTGGATCAAGATGACGAGGACCATCCACCCGTGGAGGACGAAGGACTTGGCAATGGGGCTAGTGATGTGGAGGATGTGGAGCCGCAAGAGGACATCTGGACTCGGCTCATACGCGACTTCTTTGCTTAGTGGTGAGTACCAGTGTCTGAGTGTGCACGCATTGGTCCCCGTGTGGCATGTGTTGTGATGTGTGTCTCCACCTGCATGTATGGCATGTGGGTCAGAGGCGTGTGTGGGTGTGTCACTGGAGTGATGGTGCCAGTGATGGTTGTATTTCCCCAGTCATAATTGTGACCTAGCATGTTGTCATCCATACATGTGTCGAGTACATGCACATGCAAGTGGCTGTGCTTTTTGTGGCTGACTTCTTGTGTGTCTCTCTTCCCCAGGTACTTGCGCATGCCGTCTGCTGCTTGCATTGTTGTGGCACTGTTATTCCTCATGGACACGTCATCGTGTGCTGACTCAGCGTTACAGGCACGGACACGTTTGGAAGTCTCCTTGGGGTAAGGGATGCATCAGGGGTGTATTGGGTGTGGCAGTTGTTCACGATGTATGCACACTGCCCCTGTCGATGTTTGGTTCCTCTGCAGCCATGTTGCATCACCATGGTACACATGACATGCAGCTGTGTACACCTGAATAGATGGTCTGACTTGTTGACAGTCATCACTGATGGGATAGTGGACTGTGATGATGGCATCAATGTGTGTAACACTGCCCTCGGACATATACGGTTTGCATTGGCTTGACATGGTGTGGGACTTCTACATCAGCGGATCAATGGTGTATGGCAGTCTCTCCGTGAGCAGCTGTGGGTGTTTAGCTGTTAGCTGACACTTGTGTGCCACTTCCATGGCTATCACGCATTTGTGCTGCAGAAGGGGGGTGCCAGTGTTGGACCCACATGTTACTCCACATGAAGTGTTCATGTGTACTTCAAGTTGCCTCTGCAATCCCGAAAACATGACTAATAAAGGTGTCCCTATGCCTCCAAGGTGCCTCCTCTCAGTCAATGCTGGTGTGTTGCCACGGTGCATCCAGCATGTCTGGCATGGTTTTCCCTGATAGTGGCTATGTGTCTATGTGTCGAGTAGCAAGATGCAAGCTGTGTGTGTGGGATGAGAGTGTGTATTGTGCATGATGTCCATGACTGTGTGGGTATTGTGACATGTGCCATCCCCATGCATCCAACGTTGGCCAGGCCCCCATTCTCTGCATCCACCGGACTCAAGCTTGCAGGACATGGTTCTGCCACCTGTCTACACATACCTGGGTGCCCCCCAGGACACTGGACAGGATCCCTGACCTCTGCGCATGACTGTTGCTGTACTCAATGTGTCTGTCAGCACGGTTGTGCGGCCACCCCCTCAGCTGGTTGGGCCCATCACGGGTGTGTATGGTGCTCCATGTCTGTCTTGCCTAATACACTGTGACCCGTGTGTCCTGTGCCAGACTCAGGCCCCAGGGTGTGGATGGTTGAAGTCAAAAGAGAACTCAGGCATGTTTAGACTTTACAAGACACATGTAAGGTAATAATGCAACCAGCAGGCATCTTCTCTTCATGGTGTGACTTTTTATTTTAGTGGGGGGGGGAGGGGGGTATGACATGAGGGGCTTTCCGGGTGTTTGGAATCCAAAGTTCAGTAGGGGAGTTGGTGTCCTTGCCATTGGAAATCCTCAGAGTCCATGCCACAGTCTTTGTCAACATTGGTCAGACAGTGACCAGCAAGGCCATGTGGCAGAGAATGTCTTTTGATGCTGTGCTGCTGTTGCTCCAGTGGGCCAGGTGCCAGGCCAGGTGTCCTGGGAGATGGTGCTGTAGCACCGACCCTCACGGTCCTTTCCGTGGACGACCCGGCCTCCTGCGGGGACCCTCAGAAGCAGGCCGTGACGATGTTTGGGATGCTCCATCGGATGTTTCCTCCTCCTCCTGATCCCTCCCTGTGGGTGGTGATGTTCTACACCTTCTGGCACAGGGAGGGTTGCCCATGTTGTCGGCCATCCGACGGAGTGTATTGTGAATTCCCGTGAACACCGTCACGAGCTCAGCCTGTCTGTCCTCCATCCTCCGTTGGTGTTGCAGTCGACAGGCATGTTGCTGGGCCTGCTGGGTCTTGATCTCATCGAGGGTCCCCTTCATCTCATTGAGGGTGGACACAACCTGGGCCATGCCCGTGGTGTCCTGCCAGTATGTGTCCAGGATGTTACGGACATGGGAATATACCGGTTCCCCAGCCAACTGGTCAGGCTGGCGCCTCCGCCGTCCTCCACTCCCACCACCCCTGCCCACTTGCACCTGGCCTGCCCTTGTGGGCACATCGGGTCTCCGGGACCCCTGAGGGGTGGCATTGGCGTTGTCGCCTGCCTCCTCCTGGGTGCCCGGGACACCGTGTCCCTCCTGGCCAGCCTGTCTGCTTTGTGGTGGTGGGGCAGGGATCCTGGGTGTCTCCTGGGATGTGGCAGGAGTGGGGGTGGTGGTTGGCCCCGTTGTACCTGACGCGGGGAACAACCTTTACAACGCAACTTTTACAACACACTACACTTACAACGCAATTTTTACAACGCAACATCCACTACAACGCATTCCATTACATCGCATGACACTACAACGCATTTTTAAAAACTACCTTTACAACGCATTCCATTACATCGCATACTACCTTTACAACGCATACCATTACAACGCATAATATTACACTACACTATCCAACACTTACCCTACTGTTGCACCCCTGGAGTTAGAATAGTAATTTTTACCCCTATACTATCCAACACTTACCCTACTGTTGCACCCCCTGGAGTTAGAATAGTAATTTTTACCCCTATACCAGTGGTTCCCAAACTTTTTCGACCTGTGGCTCCCTTGACCTAATTGGCAGTTGGCCGTGACTCCCCACCATTTTTTTACCGGTGGGCAGGTGGGGGGATGTAAGCCCGACCTTGGGAGTACTTCCTGTTGACTGTATTTCATTTTTCAAATTGTTGTCTAATTAATATGTTTTACGTTCTTAATTTGGAAACAGGGTAAAATTGGTAATAGAATCATCATTTTGGCCATGGGGATTAAGCATATTGAACCGCAAAGAGGAGGATATTAATAAATGTAGCAAATTTGAACGGAGCACAAACATGCCAATACAGCATATATAACAGAGCTCACACATGCCTGCATGCACCAATGCTGCAAATACAGCAGACCAGAGACAAGCTGTAGCCGCAAATGCAGCAAAGCACGAATAATTTCTGCAAATGCTGAGTACACACGCATCCAAGGAGCAAATGCAGCAGAGCACATTCAAGTCATCGAAGGAAACACAAGAGAGCACACATACATACAATACCATTCACACATAAACACATGCAAATGCTCAAAATACAGCGCTGCACACACATACACACCATGATCATGATAAGCCTTATTATGTGTAAAAGTGTCAAACGGATTTCCACATCAGGTGAAGCTAGTGCTTATTTGAGCCAGTGGTTGTTTGTGGAGCGCACAGGCACTTATGTTGGGGGAAGGCACTTATTTTTCCTCATCAGACATGACCCAGAGCAAAAGAGAAAAAAAACTCTAAATGGGAAAACCAAGAGGAAGAGAAAAGCGAAACAGCGAGGAAGAAAGCGAGATGAAAAACAGAGCCTGCAGGAGTGAGATAAAGAGGCAAATAGTGTCTGGTGGATGAGGGACATGAGGTGGAATCAAACCATAGCAGCCTTGGCGTTGAGCATGCCGACACCCAAGAGTGCCGGACTCATCATATTTCAAATTAAGCACTGGGACCTGCAGCCCGCCAACACTGGAGTGCAAGTTGCCCCGGAGCTGGACGCAGGGCAGCTGCGAAGGTGATGGAAAGGAACGCTGGGGCCTTGTTAGGTAACAAGGGTAAGGTTTGGTGAACTTTGTTTTCCTTTCACTTCCTGACAGAATAACGCGGTTTCTAAAACAGGGAAGGGTGTGACGTCCAGGGGCTCAGGTATACCCGAGAAGGCTCTCTAGACTCTGTCATGTCCCTGAACCTGGGGAAGGCTGGGCGCCATGTTTCTCTCACCCTGGCCGGTCCCATCCCTCCCAGCCCTGTAATTATCAGAGGGATTTGGATTTTAAGAATCACAAATGTCCACTCACAGGTATCGAATGGCCCAGGCTGCCCCCGCACCTGCGAGCACTGACTAAGGCTGTGTAAGGCTGCCTTATGATTTCCTTAACGAGCTCCGTGGAGTCCGCCTTTTTAGTGTAAAAATAATGCTGGTGATACTACTATTAATCAAATGCCATGCCGATCTTCTGCCCAACCTCAGTTTTTTACTTGAACTAGATTTTACACCCATACTATTTTTTACACGATCTTGTCAGTATTTAAAATCTAGTTCAAGTAAAAAAACTGAGGTTGGGCAGAAGATCGGCATGGCATTTGATTAATAGTAGTATCACCAGCATTATTTTTACACTAAAAAGGCGGGCTCCACGGAGCTCGTTAAAGAAATCATAAAAGCCAAGCCAAGGCCTTCTCTCTGGCTTCTGGGGTTTTATGCCGGGGCTTCAAATTTAAAGAGGTAGAGGTCGAGAATGGGAGTCGGATGTAAAAGGAAAGGAGCCCAGAGCCCCAAGACACCAAAGGAAGACATGGAGAGTGAGGAACAGAGATGAGAGCGAGAGCCAACGTTATCTGCGGAGGGAAGGAAGAAAGAGAGACTGCCTGCTTCTCAGAGACATTCCTCCCTACAAGAAAAGACACAGACAGCCCGACTCCAAGTTGAGAGCGAGAACACTTTCCCAGACGCTGCCGTCTCAGCTATTACAGCCGAACACAGGACCCGCCAGAGAAGTTACAGATCCCACCAGAGAGGAACGTGACTGCGCCAGGTGCGTGCTCGGGTGTGGGGCTGGAGGGGAAGGGGTAGGCCATAACACGAGAGGAGAACCAGAGGGTCTGAACTTACCTGTCCTACGTGAAGAGGGTCCCACAAGGCACGGCGGGCAGCAATAACGAATCAGTCAGAGCTGCATCAGAGCTGCATGTGCATAATGCTAAGCCTGTGAAAGCGGGTACGTACGCACGCACGTATGGCGGCAGTGCTTGGGCCAAACCATGTTACCTGATTATGCAGGTGGCATTTCTCCCCCGTATGTTGCGCTGTGACTGCAATTTCCCACAACTTGCCGTGGCGCCCCTGGCTACTCATAACGGCGCACCGGGGTGCCGCGGCGCACAGTTTGGGAACCACTGCCCTATACTATCCAACACTTATCCTACTGTTGCACCCCCTGGAGTTAGAATAGTAATTTTTACCCATATACTATCCAACACTTACCCTACTGTTGCACCCCCTGGAGTTAGAATAGTAATTTTTACCCATATACTATCCAACACTTACCCTACTGTTGCACCCCCTGGAGTAAGAATAGTAATTTTTACCCCTATACTATCCAACACTTACCCTACTGTTGCACCCCCTGGAGTTAGAATAGTAATTTTTACCCCTATACTATCCAACACTTACCCTACTATTGCACCCCCTGGAGTTAGAATAGTAATTTTTACCCCTATACTATCCAACACTTACCCTACTGTTGCACCCCCTGGAGTTAGAATAGTAATTTTTACCCCTATACTATCCAACACTTACCCTACTGTTGCACCCCCTGGAGTTAGAATAGTAATTTTTACCCCTATACTATCCAACACTTACCCTACTGTTGCACCCCCTGGAGTAAGAATAGTAATTTTTACCCCTATACTATCCAACACTTACCCTACTGTTGCACCCCCTGGAGCTAGATTAGTAACTTTTACCCCTATACTATCCAACACTTACCCTACTGTTGCACACCCTGGAGTTAGAATAGTAATTTTTACCCCTATACTATCCAACACTTACCCTACTGTTGCACCCCCTGGAGTTAGAATAGTAATTTTTACCCCTATACTATCCAACACTTACCCTACTTTTGCACCCCCTGGAGTTAGAATAGTAATTTTTACCCCTATACTATCCAACACTTACCCTACTGTTGCACCCCCTGGAGTTAGAATAGTAATTTTTACCCCTATACTATCCAACACTTACCCTACTGTTGCACCCCCTGGAGTTAGAATAGTAATTTTTACCCCTATACTATCCAATACTTACCTTAAATGCAATGTAATATTATGCGTTGTAATGGTATGCGTTGTAAAGGTAGTATGCGTTGTAATGGAATGCGTTGTAAAGGTAGTTTTTAAAAATGCGTTGTAGTGTCATGCGATGTAATGGAATGCGTTGTAGTGGATGTTGCGTTGTAAAAATTGCGTTGTAAGTGCATGCATTGTAAAAGTATGCGTTGTAACGTCATACATCCACCTGACGCAGGTGCTGCAGGTCGTTGGACACCAGAGGGGCCAGGTTGGTCGGGGTCGTCCACAGAGTGGTGAGAGTCGTCGCTGCCGGTGGGATCGGCCTCCCGCAGAGCCGGGTCCTGTGAGTCTTCCCCCCCAGTGTTGGGGGGTGAACCACGAGGTTGACCTGTGTGTGAGAGAGACAATGTTAATTTTGGTCCATGCAACATCCATGTTTCATCAGTTTCAAAGTTGGAACATTGCCTCTGGGAATTAGGATCTGTCTTGCATTCCACTCACAGTGCACTTGTGCATGGGTGTGTCCCTTGGGCACCACTTTGCGCCTTTAACTATGTGTTATACAAAACAATAGGGCAACCCAATAAACCCCAAGGATTTGGGTACAATGTAATTCCACAAAAAATATAAACCTTGAGGATTTACTTCATTAATATTTCTTAGTCAAACAGTCACCTTAGTGAACTTAATTTCAAAAAGAACCTAGAGGGAAACAGTAATTATCACAGTTCATTATTTATTCATTTTTATGCATTCTTTTTTTATTATTAAGTTTTCAATGTAACCGAAAATTCATATATACAAAAAGGAAAAAGTAAATTTCCATTTATACACTGGCAACACAAGACTACTGTCAGTTTGATACACATAGAAAACAGTAGTTATTGACACTTTTTACGATGATGAACCATCCACAGTTTGGTCATGTATCAAGAAAATTCTTGTTTCAATCTTTGTGGTATCAAAACACATCAGATGGGCACTTGTTTACAACAAAGAAGTGTCACGGCGTCGACGTTTCGGTCTCCTATCAGATAATATTAATCAACGAGACCATCTTCAGGACCACAGTTGCGCCATGTATCTATTACAAACAAATACATTACATCACTTAACACACTGGTACAAATATTCTACATCTAAGTTCTACAAATTGGTATTGCCTATACAATGAAGGAAAACAGGTGTATCCAAAGGTAAAGACCGATTTAGTGCAAAAGATCCCAAACACCATAAAGTATATGACTAACATTAAAATTTCCAAGAACAACTCCATTTATAAAGCCAGTACGTGGAATGCGAACATTACTTAGTATCTCTCCCGCAGCGTGACCCTCACCACTCTGTGAACCTATTTGTAATAACAATGTGGTGGAAACGAGCCACTTACTAAGTCGAGACCATAAGTTATTCAAGGTCTATTGAACCAATTCATCCGCTGTCTTCTAATGAAGAGCTTGGTTTCTAAAAATGTATACAAAACGCCGCAAATCAAACAGACTATAATGAACATGTTAAAAACTTTCCATAAGTACAACGTTTCAAATAAACGAAATATAACAATACAAGAAAACCTCTCAGCCACTACTTACAGGAAACGCCACCTATCGTCGGCAGTATAAGAGTCCTCATTCTGTAAATAAACAGACACACGCCTAATCAGTAAACCACTATGCCATGTCGCTAGTGACTTTTTCAACAGTCATCAATCACACTTTCCATGACTTACCATTTATTCTAAATCTCCAACTACTCTTCTTCCATTACGCGTCTCGCCAATTAGTCCGAGCATGAATGCTGGGGCGACGCGAACTTAAATAATGGCGTGGTCTAAAACGTCATATGCGAGCAGTAAAGCGTGTCGGCCATCTTTAAGTGTAGTTAAAGTAACGTACTCAACTAATGCCCTACTTGCTTCTGGATGCGTCAAAAGCTGGTGACAACCAATTCACATAACAATGTACCGCCTAGTTACAGGCCTACATGTGTCGTAAGGAGATTTATTATGTTTAAACCCAGTGACACGACACCTATCATGAATTCGTAATGTGAAAAAGGAACCATGCACAAATCATCTTATTCAAGGGAAAAAAGGGGCGGCCATTTTAAGGTGGACATATATGCACTACAAATAAGTGGATAAAGCTCAGAACAACTGATACCATACTTCTTTCACCCTGGAGCCATAATAGTTGGGGAACAAATCAGAAAGCCACAAGCCTATCCATGTGACCTAGCCAATAATATCCAACCAAGCTGGAAACCCACTCAAACCCATGGGTGTAGATAACTATGTCAACAATATAAATCCAATGCTAACATTATAGAACTCATAGGTGGTATAGAGTCCAACGACATCCAAATAGTGGTCATATAGTTTACAGTGTCGCCAAAGTTTGCCATTCAATAAAGGAATTTAATCCCCTTTCCACCGTTTTAACTAGCCAAATCCACCTGTTTTCCTTCAGAGTCAGTAGGCGTTCAACATTCTGTCGCCTTTTTGTGTTTCTGATAGTCTCTAGTACAAACCATTTCATTTCAGCGGGGTTATGTTCTTTTTCCACGTAATGCTCTACCATAGGTGCAGTAGTGATTCTACATCTAATACGCGATTGTTGTTGTATTATACGCTTCTTGACTTCTTGTGTTGTTTTGCCTATATAGTATAGGCCACAAGGGCATTCTATACAATATATGACATTTCTAGTCAGACAGTTTGTGTGTTGGCATATTGTCCACTTGATTCCATTCAGGACACAGGTTTTTACTACTGATGTCGTTGGGCAGGCTATGCAATGCCCACATGGGTAGTGACCGGTTATGGGTGAAAGCCCCCACAAGTTTGTTAGTGAAGTCGGGACAGGTTCTTTATACGCTTTTACGAGCGAGTCCCTTAGATTCTTTGCTCTTTTAAAAGCAAAACGCGGTCTGGAAAACTGTGGTTCCACTTTCTGTACCAGATGCCAATTTTTTGATACAATCTTTTTGATGGAATTAGACTCAGTGCCAAATGTCGTGACACAGGTAATAGTTTCAGATGTGGGAGTACGTTGGTCCTTACTCTGCAGGAGTGCCTCCCGATCATAGTACCAAGCCCTTTTGAGTGAGCGTTTCACAAGCCTGTATGGGTAGCCTCGCATTCCCAATTTTATCTGTAAGATTTTGGCCTCTCTGAAATAATCCTCCCGTCTGGTACAGTTCCTTCAAAAATGAAATTAAAAAATATCTTCGATACATCGACTGGAGAAACCTATCCACCAGGGCAATTTTTTTAAGGAGAGAGGGCCACGTGAACACCCGCCCTGAACCTGTTCTGGCTTCAGGCACCTCATCCCCGAGGGCCTCTTGTTTAAATTGGTGGGAAAACCGACGGATGGTCTTTCCGTCCGCCGGGGTCCCCCCCGCCATAGTAATATGGCGGGGGGAGAATGGCATGCGGGTGGGAAAGAATGTCGGGTGGATCGCCACCGCCATGCGGGTGGTGGCGTTCCGCCCGACATTCTAATGGGCCTCTTGGTGTTTGCTCCCTGTTTTATAAATGCCCTCACCAAGAGGGAGAAAACACAGGTTCTCCATCTCAAGCTGTTGTGGGAAGGGAACTTCTGTGTCCTGGGGGTGGAGTATGTGAACAAGCCCCACAGGATAGGGTCTCCAGGGACATTAATGGCTCAGGGAAGGGAGCAGCGGGCCCCCTACCCCTTAAAAAATACTGTGGGCACTGGAGTATGGGCTTCCCTGGCCCAGCGTCCGTCACCCCCAAAAATAAAAATTGCATCATCTCCCAGGCCTTGGCCCAGCCAGGGGGGTTTGTAAAAAAGATCAAGGGCCCATGGTTGTTTTTTTCAGAACTTTGCAGTGGATTCGGGGATCCTCCCCGAATTTTCAGCTACATTTAAAAAAAAATCATTTTTGGCCCTAGAGGATTAGGGTAGGTCTGGGTGGTGAACTCTGCTCCGCACTCCGCGTTCGTTACGGAGTTTTTTTCCACGATCGTGATCCTCAACATCAAGTTGGAGAACGCGAGTGTGTAAAATCAACCTCCCGGTGAGATTTCTCAATGCGGGCGGTCAGATTTCTCATTGCGAGTGTTCGCTTATGCTCGCGATCGCTCGCATTGAGAAACCATCCGTTCGTGTTGAGAAAAGCTGCCGCTCGAGTAAAACTCTACTCGAGCGGCAGAAAGGAAGCAGCGCCCGCTTGCGCTGAGCATGGTGCCGTTCGCAATGATAGCACAGTGCGGAAAAGCACCTGGCACTGAAAATCACAGCGAACTGGCATTTATCTAATGCACTCCGCTGCTCGTAGCGCTTCGCGTAGTGCAGCGGATTTTTTTTGCACTTCGTGGAATACTGCGTTGCATAACTCCACTTAGATCCTACCCTGCCCCCTTATGTCTTTTTTTAAACTTTTTATTAGGACTCAGGATCATAGATAGCCTAATGCTTGTACTCATCTATCCCCATCAACTCCACATACAATGGCAACACCCTTCTAAACAACTTCAACAATTTTTTTCGAAACGTATGTGAATGTCCATACCCCATTTATGCAACACACCAGTGAAATCTAAAGCCTTTGCACCCTGGTATTCTAAAGACCTTGCTTACAATAAATGATCCACCAGAAGACAGGAAAGAAAATGGAAGATAAAACAAACTCCTGAGGACATCCTAATACTGAAGGCCCTCTGTGCCTAATGTAGTCAATTCATCACATATGCCAAAGAAAAGTTTCATACAATTATCCTTGAAAGAAGCCACCAACAGAAGAAGAATGATGTTGAAGACAATCAATCAATGCATCACCCCATGCCAGACCCACCTATTCCTCACTCCAGTGTGCTAACAACCTCTACTTCAGTGAAAAAGTACAGAAGACACCAAGCCTGCATCACCTCTCACACCCACCCCTTTCCATAAAATCCCATAATGGCCAGTCTTCAAAGTCTTATCCCTCCCAGGTCTGGCTAACATGCTTAATTCTTTCCCAAAAAACATTTTACGAAGATGATGTCTTACCATTGCCCTTAATCAAAGCTCTCTCTGGGGACGATCTGCTCTGCTTCAAACATCCAATGCCTCAAACACTGCTTGCACATCATTCAGACATTCAGCGCCTACCTGAAACTCAACCCAACCTAGACAGAATTCCTATTACTTTCCAAAACCAAGAAACAGGGAAACGTACAAACCTGGCTAAATGACATCAACCGTGCCAGCTTCGAACTCTAACTTCCACTGAAGGACACATCACTTGGATTCACCCTGGATGACAACATCTCTTCCAAGGAAAACACTGAAAAAACCCAAAGATGGGCTGGTACCAGCTCTCTCTTTTCTAAAGAAAGTTAAACCAGTTCTTAGAGAAAGCACCTTTAGAACTGCTGGTCAAGACTTTGTACTCTTGCATCCGGATGGTAAAAATGCTCTACTCTATGACTTCCCAGACTCCACTTCACTACACCCCTTAGGGGCATCCTAAATGCCACAGCACGTCTCTTCCCAGGTGTGAAGAAATATAATCATATCACCCCCATCCTGATGGAGCTCCATTTTCTCCCCTTCTCAACCCGCACCCACTCCAAAACCAGCTGCATCATTTACAAAGCCATCACAGTCAGAACCCCAGCTTATCTTGCTGACAAGTGCATCATCTATGGTGGTTCTTAGCACACCCTCAGCCATGACACCGTCAGGCTGCAGACTAAGGGGCCGATTACGATGTGGTTCGTAAAGGCTCCGAATGACATCCGGTTCATCCGAATTTGATTCGAACCCTCCTTTCTGACAGACCCAGACACATTTCCTAACAACCAATTACAATGATTAGAAACCGTTTTTGACTTTCCAACTCAGTTCCAAATGGCATTCGGAGTAACTGAGTCGGTCAGAGCCGAATCGTACAGGTCTATGGATCGCATTTCCAACCAAGCAATAACGATGTCGAATTCGGACAGCCATTCCAAATCAGTTGTTCTGACATGGTTTGGCTGTCGGAATCTGACTTTGGGGCACCTGTAGCAGCCCCCCCTTCTCCCAGGGCTCTCTGAATGGGGCCTATGGGGTTACCCCTGGGTCCCCCCTTTCCAAGCATGCACAGTGTGGCAAGCACCATGTGGCACCCACCACAGGGTGCACGATTTTCCGCAAGCACCCCTTTCTTCAATGGAAACCTGTGTTGTCAGCGGGAACACATGCTCCCTTTGAAGTCAATGGGAGTCTGACTGAATGGTGTTCGGTTCCATCGTAATCGGTCAGTTAGACTCCCAGAATCCTATTTGGTTGGAAACCATTCCAAGACCGATTCGGTCGGAATGCTTTCCGAACGACATAGTAACCAGCCCCTAAGAAGTGTAAGAAAGAAAAATAACAAGACTTCAGGCCTTTTCTGTCTATGCACCTAGGATCTAGAACAAAATCTCTGTGTCAATCAGGACTGCTCCACGGCTGATCCAATTTAAGAAAGAGTTGGAGACTCACCTTTTTAAAGAACACTACACCACAATGCAGTAACTGTTCAAAACTCTGCCTCCTCTCCTATTATTCACTGATTTCAAGCTTGCCTTTGGACACGTACAGCAAACTGCTACCTTTTGGTTAGGTTTGTGCCATAGAAATAACATATACATGCATACATACCATGGTAGAGATATACACGCAGAAAAGATAGGAGTGGAGGAGGCAAGTGTAGGTTAGTAAATAGCAGGACAAAATTGTACTGCTGTAGTTCTACTTCAGGTACTACAAAATACAGAGTGTGAATCAGGTCCACAGAGTTGTTTATTCCTACCTAAGTCTAATCTTTTTGCTCTTTACACATAAGGCATGAGCAAGGTGCACATTTACAGATAGACCCTGCTGTCACACAGCAGTTGTTAACATCTGTGAATAGCACCTTCACTCTTTCTGTGCTACAGAAAGGGGCTAAAATGCCTCAGATATAAATTTACAAATGGAGGCTGGCTTCAGTTGCCTCATAATATATGCAAATAATTAATGTTTGCTAACGGCCAAGGCCTACAATATCTAGATTCAATGGCAAGAACCTAACTTGAGAATCACCAAATAATTCAAAAACACAAATGAAACCTTCCAAGTAACCAAAATAAACATGTTACTAATATTTATTTATAAATATTATTAAAACACAATTTTAATGTCAATGTGAAAAGAAAAATAGATGTGCAATTTATAAGCCTGATAATTAAAAATTGGAATAAAATATATTTATATGTAAATAAATATACAAACCAACAAAGCCTTAATTAATTTAAATAACTAACCATTTCTTTATTACCTATACCCATATCCTAATATAATAAAAACGCACTTCAATACATAATAACACAACATAAATAACATAAACAAATAACATTTCCCACCCAGTAAAATAAAGATATAAATTACAATGACAAGTGACTTTGTTGCTGAAGAAGTTGTAAATTAAAATGCAACTTTGTGGAGCCCAAACAAAATGCAAAATTAAACCACACAAATATAAAACATTCAATACAACACCATTAATTCAGGAAACTCATCAAGAACCTTAAACATATATATAAATGTATAAATGTTCAAATAAAAGCAAAACATAAAGGAGAAAGAAAAACATATTTTTTGTTAAAATATAACCAAGTAATTTTCCTTTCTTTGATATCCAAAATAAAAACATGTAAAATAAAACATATGAACCCACTATCATCCATATATAAAACACAAAACAGTGGAAAATCATTAGAATCAATTATATATTCATAGAAAGTACATACATTCTATAATAAAATGAACTAGCGAACATTATCCTAACTAACTTTTAACTCCTCTTCTCTAATCACTAAGGGCCTGAGTACAAGTTGAGGCGTTATTTATCGTCCCCGATTAATAATGATACCACAGGGAACATTATATACGTATTTAGATACGATAAATAACACCTATTATGAGTTTATGGTGAACAAACTGCAGATTTTGGTGTTTAATGCACCAGAATCCTCATAATATTGTTATTACCATATTCTTTCCCCTGTTAAATTTCGGTAAGTTTGACCTGCCAAAATGTTGTGAATATTGGGTTATTTAATGCATTTGATAATTATCTGATGTGTTAAATAAAATTAAACACGCAGTTACTGTCCATGTGTTAAAAGGGGTTTACACATGGGACGGAATTTAAATAGCCACTCATAATTAGGCCCTCATCATTTAGAAGGTAGCTGTAGATTACTTGTACTTAAATCAGAGAGCAAAATTTGGGAATCTAGACCACAAACTCCATGGGCGGCCCACAATGGAGAAGAGAAAATACAAAAGCAAGGAAAAGGTAAAAACATATTTGAAAGCTGGACATAAAAATGATTTACATCCCATAGCAAACAATAGATGGAAAAATGTGTATTATTTATTAATGTTTGTAATATATTTGAAACATGTTAAAATGTTGCAAAATGTTTTTGTTGAAAAAACTGTACAAAATATAAAAGAAATACATACATTAAAAATACTGAACAAATGCTGAAAAGCACAGAATATTTTTGGGGAATTTATAAATACATTAAAATACATAAAAACAAAAATAATGTGAAACAACTGCTTTTATGTAAAAAATGACTATAATGATATTTAAATAAATTATACAACTATATAAAATATGTATGTATTAAAAGTCTGTGATATAAGTGCGAGAAAATACCTCTTCTTTTAGTCACTTCCAATTTTTGCCGAAATGTATTGCTGGTTTTCAGACTTCGCACACTGAGAAGCTATCATCCAGTTCCCAGTGTGTGTGCTGTGACTTTTAAAACATGTACAATGGTCTACTTTAGGATTGGCTTTCTTAACTATCCTGTTAGGCCATAGTATATGGTGCAGAAACTGCACCCATGGCATGGAAAGATAATTGTCACCTGTGGACTGCAGCAAATATTAGCCATTCACTAGTGATACAAGGAGAGCATGGCTTCAGGCCTGACTGCTGAAGTTTAAACCTGCAGACTTACCTTTGAAATATTAATAAAATAAACCTATCAACAGGGGAAAACACCTTCCTATTAAATATTAACAAGCCACCCCTCTGTAGGCCTTGTAACCCACAAGGTGCATGATATTTGAAAGTGGGACATGTAACCGATTTTCCAAGCCCCCAAAAGCTATTTGCACTGTGGAAAGCTCTGGCTGCCCTATGAGTACAGATTAAAATATTAATTCTTCTCTCTCAGGTTTGCGACAAGCTAGAATAATGGTTCAACCGCTAATTTGAATATTTATTAAACATAAACTTGGCGAAGTTGGATATTTAATAAATATTAGGTAATGTCACAGTTGCCATTTCCCTGTCTGAAGCTCCTGAAAGCTAAATGTGCATTAGCCTGCCAGCAGCTGCCCTGACAGTGACTGGCCATACTTGCCACAGCAGTGATATTGGGTGGTGGGAGGGAGAAACAGAAGCCACGTGTTTTTTCTGGAGGCTTCAGGTAAGGAAGGACGAGAATATATGAAGATGTGAAAACTGCTCCCAGACCAGGGCAGTGGCTTAAACCTGGTAACAGAATGGGGTGGGTGTGGGGCACACGATCCCTGTCAGCTCAGGAAGGGCAGCTGGGACGGTTTCGGAAGTGCTTTAACTTTAAAGGAACAAAAGTGAGCCCTGCCCCTTCATTGTTTTGTGTAAGGTGACACCGGGGAGAGTGAAAATCTTCTAGGACAAATGACAGCATGCCTGGCTCCATTCCAATGGAAGGAGTAACTGGTCTTAGAACCAGTTTGGGGTAGCTTAGGAGGAAGAGACTGCTCATTTTTCTAAACATACCCCTGACTGTCAAATAAGCTCCTTTCAATATCAGAAGGTATGTGCGATCTTGGATTTCCATTAGAATATTGCTCTCTGGAATAGTTTGCAGTAAGGCAAACAGGATGTTGTGTAAAAGTTGGTAGGGATGCCTCCGGGAACTTTTATGCCATTGGTTAAAAAATGTTCGGGAGTTACCCTTTCCCTCACTCGATACTGATATTTACAAAAGTATTCCTCATCACCAGATCATCAGAACAATTTCTGGACCTCTAACTGAACAGGAGTGGACTTAACCTACTGTCTGAAACTTGTATTCACGGCAAAGGATTGGACTCCAAGGGTCAGCTGGCTGACCTCCTGCGTGACTACAGAGAAATCAAAAACTGGAAGAGGTCATTTCCTGGAGTGACCATTTGAAACTGGAAGACTACTGGACCCTGCTGGTGGCCTTTGCTGAAGTAAGGCCTTACCCCTAAGTGCTGTCTCTGAGTTCCTTAGTAGCTTGGCGGAGTCCAGAAGGACTTATACTTAAATCTCTGAAAATGTTGGACATACAAAAGTTTTTGGACATTAAGAGGACCTGGACCGACCGCTCAAATCAATTCACCCAAGCCGTGACCTCACTGGGATAGAAACTCAGGTTGGTCCTGGTCAGAGGTTTTTGCTGTCTCACAATCCAGTTCAGCAGACCCTTGAGCCTTAAGCAAACCTGTCTGCAGAGAAATTTTTAGGCATGGGCAAAGTGGGCTGTGTCCCAGGGACCGGCTTTTTAAAGTTGACCCTCATTTATTGAGCAAATACTTTCAGCCAAAATCCAAAATCTTAATGCTTGCTTAAAACATCTTCTTTCCCAGAAAGAAATACAACTGGATAAGAAAACACATAATAATCCATGGTGAGGGAATGGCAGCCTATCCCAGCCTTTCAGCAGCTTATCCATATAAAAGTGGATATTTAGTGTTGTCAGTAAAAGGGAAGATTGCTAAAAAAATGTTTAAGGAAGAGGTAGAAACCCTAATGTGCAAGGTAAAATCAGGCTTGCCGCTCGACGTTTTACCTGCAAGTATCTCAACCTCTCTTGTTAAACAACTGCAGACCCAATCCGCTCTCTACTTAATTTATCACTGAAGGAAGGCCACCTGCCATTTGCATGGATGGTACCACAGATCATTCTGATCCGAAAAATCACCAAAGCCTCCATGGAAGATCTCTCAAATCTGCGTCCTATCTCCCTCCTACCTTTCATGAGCAAATTGCTGGAAAAACACATTAATAAACACCTGTCGGGCCATATCGAATCGGCTGGCTGCCTTGGTCCATCACAATCAGGCTTTCGGCCAAAACACAGCATAGAAACAGCCCTGGTGGCCGTCACAGATAACATCAGACTAGCACTCGATAATGGTCAATCTACCCTCCTGGTGTTACTAGATCTTTCCGCCACATTCGATACGGTCGACCACCAGATTTTGCTCATGAGTCTGCAGGAATCTGGGATTGGTGGAGTAGCACTGCAGTGGATGACATGTTTCCTTACTAATCGCACCCAGACCGTCAGCCTGGGGCCGTACTGCTCTAAAACGGAAGAACTGACCAAGGAAGTGCCTCAAGGCTCTTGTTTAAGTCCTACCTTGTTCAACATCTACATTGCTCCCTTGGCCGCACTTCTAAGGAACCACAGGTTCATAACGATATCCTATGCGGATGACACTCAGCTTACCTTCTCCTTCAATAAAGCATCCCAGGCAGCTCAGGTCACCTTCTCTTCTGGCATGCTGGCAATCTCGCAGTGGATGCGAAACAACTTTTACGGTAAATGCCGGAAAGACTGAGATCATGCTTTTTGGAGAGGCTGCACTGCTGTGGACACCAGAGTGGTGGCCCAGAGAGATGGGAATTGCCCCAGCACCAAAGACAACGGTAAAAAACTTAGGGGTGCATCTTGAGAAGAATTTAACCGTGAAAGAGCATGTGACACACACACAGTTGGCTCCTTTTTTTCATTAATGTTTTTATTGATTTTTTCTCAAAAACAAAACATCTGGCATTTTACATTGCAATATTGTGATTCAGTACATACCATGACAATCATTTCTTGATACAGTCTTTGACATTCTTGTTTATGCATTTATATGGATATATGTTCTGCAATCTTAAATCTACCTCTCATTTCCCCTCTTCGTTGTATCTTTCAATAATCGCATTTAGAGTCATTTTCTGACCACAATCAAAACAGGCCTCTGTGGTCTGACTGATAATCGCTTCAGTATATAAATAAGCCAGTCCCATTCCTACTTCCATCCCCACCCCTTGCCACTGGTGTGTCCATCTTGCATATAATGAAAAAGATAACATTTTATATTATTCCAGATGAATTTAGCTCATCAACATCCGGACTGCTCAACCCAGCCTCTTATTTCCCATTTCTACAGCAGCGCTACCCGGGAATGTCAAGAACCCCCCTGTGTTCCATCGGCTCAGGGTGTTCCCATCGGCACATCCAGCGCCGAGTCTCCATCTGACTTCGCTCCAGGAACCTGTAGTAATACAACTAAGGCCTCCCACGCCTTCGCAGTCTCTAGCGCGCTATCATTGTTAGATCTCTTAGCCTGCTGGAACCTAACTGTGCTCTCACTGGTTGCCCATTTACTTAATTCTGCCTTCCATCTTGCAATGCTGGGCCCTTGCCTGGATTTCCAATGCGTCGTGAGATCCCTCTTAGCTAGCAACAACCCTAAATCCAAGAACTTACTTGTGACTTTTGTTCTAGGTGTATGTGGAAACCAGTGCAATAAACATGTACCCATGTCCGGCTCTATCTGTCTTTCTGTAATCTCACAGAGCATGCCAACCACCTCCTCCCAGTACGTTCCGAACTGCGGGCAACTCCACATCATATGGTAAAACTCCGCCCCTTCTAAATTGCAACATGGGCATTGGGCTGTACCCACTTTAAAATACCTATTGATCTTGGCCGGAGTTAAGTACGCCCTATGTAATATATAGAAGTGAATCAGTTGGAACCTGGCATTGCGTGTGCTCTTCCACGCTCTCTCAACCAGCCGGGCCTACATTGTCTCAGGAATCTCCTTACCAAGGTCTGCCTCCCATTTCCGTTGAAATTGGCTCAAGGGTTTTGTCCCCTCGCTCACCATCCGTCTATATAGACACGTAATAGCTTTGAAGGTCCCCGCTGCCATCACCACATAGACATCTGCGGTTCCAATAACCCCCCTCCCCAATGACGTTGAATTGATGACACGAGGGCCACACTGTTGGCTCATGCTTCCATGTGCTTGGCCTGCTGAGAAGAGTTTTCCCCTTTCATCCCGATTCCACACGGAAGACTCTCATGCAAACATTGGTGTTGAGCAGATTGGATTACTGTACTGCCGTGCTGATTGCAGCTAACGAGTCCTCTCTGAATCACCTTCAGGTAGTACAGAGCACGGCAGCTTGTCTAACCCTGAATGCCCCCTACAGAACAGCCTCACTCCCCCTTCCCCAACAGCTCCACTGGCTGCCTGTGCGCAAACGAGTGAAATTTAAGATCTGCTGTATGACACACAAGGCAGTGTGGGGTAATGGACCCACTTACTTGGCGGAAAAGCTCCATCGCTACATTCCCCACAGGGACAACCGCTCTGGATCGAAATCCCTTCTTAAGATACTCATGGTCAAGAAAGCAAGGACAGGGGGAAAAGCCTTCTCTTATATGGCTCCCTTCTTCTGGAATCAACTACCCACCTCATTAAGGCAGTGCCCGGACCATCTGAAGTTTAGAAAGGCTTTGAAAACTGCTCTATACTAGACTCGCCTCCATGTGACAGATTCCTTTTGTGGGTTCGCGAGCGCTGAGATACCCCTTCAGTGGTGATTCATGCGCTATACAAATCCATAAATCAAATCAAATCAAATCAAATAATGGAAAAATGGTGCCTGCCGCAGACATTTCAAATGAGTGGCAGTGACACAGAGTGGCTGAGGTGGAAACCAAGATTGAGCTGACCACTATTGTATACAAAAAAAATAGATAGCAAGAAAATGATGAATTAACAGATAGTTTAAAAGAAAATAGTACCAAATGTCTCAATATGTGGACAGTATAGGTGTTGCTGCATATCAGTCTAGTAGGTTTTAGCTACTTTAAGCACATTCGGAAATTATTTAAGTGCTTTAGTGTTCCTAAAGTATGGATACGAAACCCCTCAGTGGCACCATACAATGTGAAAAAGCGTAGCATGTGGGATGGGAGTGCTGGCCTGACCTGCACAGAAAAAGCATTTTAAAAACTTTTCACTGCAGAGCAGCAGACAGAGATTCTGTCAAGCTAGTGCATTATAATCAAATGTATCATAGTGCAACGTCAAAATACTAAGGTCCTCAGTACGAGTTTGTTGTAATGGAGTAGGGTATTTCCCACACTTCGTAAATACCATTACCACAAGGTTAGGTTTTTACCCCGTGTGGTAAATACCTCCTATTCGGAGTTTTTACAAGGAAAATGGGCAAAATCATTTAATACACAGAATTGTGTGTGTTTTGCCTTTTTTTAAGGGATTTACCAAAGATAAATAAGTTTGACCTGCTTGTATTTGTGAAGGGAAAACTGCAAAGGTGTCATAATTATCACACAATTCATAATTCTAATCCCTGTGCAAACCCGTATTTGGAAACTGATCAGAATTTAGCACTGAACAATTGAAACACACTTGTGAGTGTATGTGTATTAAGCTTTATTGTTGAATTACTTAAAATCGTTACAATATACTATCATTACAATAATCTATAAAAGAAAAAAAGAGTTAAAAACCCACACAAATTGCTACAAATTATAAAGAAGTTAAAACATTACAAACAGTTATCCAAACTGGAAGTAAAGTGCAAGTGTATAAAGCTTAGTGGGGAGTATTGTCAAGGTCTCTCTTGCTTGCTAGCCGGCAGGTTTCTTTTTGTAACTCAATTTTCTGTGACAGTGCGGCCCGGATTACTTTTGTAAATTTCCCTTGCCACGCAACTGTTTGAGCTGTTTTAGCAGAGAAACACAGGTCTGAGGCTTCTCTCATACGAGGCCATAAGACCTGCAGATGTGAAGTACCAGTCGGTGCTGCTCGCTAGCTAACTTTGGGCAGCAGCACAGCAGATGGAGCCAGGATTCCCGATGGTAACTACAAAGTCGACATGCGCCTGAATTGTCCTTCCGGGCCCAGGCTTGGTTAAAGTCCGCGATGGGCAATGCAAGAAGTCTCATGTAGTTGATTTTTTTCCGGGCCGGGACTGTCAGTGCTTGCCCAAAGTAAGGCGGTGGTTTTCCCACTATGTAGGAAGTGTCCAGTGATGAGAGATTGGGTTGATGGTGTAAGCTTTCCAGGTCTCTTTCATAGGATATTTTCTTGACCTGTGTGTTCACTGATCTTTTCCATGCGGTTACTGGAATGTTAAAGTTATGCAAGTTTTGATCGTCTATTTCTAGTGATTTTATGGCTACTGCCAGCTGAACCTGCCATGGAGATCCACCTTCAAAGATTGTTTTAATTTGCGTTTTCAGAGAGGTCGCTGGAGCATGCAGGGTGCTAATATAGTATTTGTGAGTGCATGCTATTTGTGAGAGTATTGGCTGATTAAACATATGATTGAACAAGTAAGCAACTGCAACAATGCTGTGAGTGCATGTAGGTTGTGCGTGAGCAAGTGAGTGTGTGGGCCACAACAATGGAAGGGTGAGTTTATGAATGAGTGTCTTTTTTTCTTGAAGCTCGCAGTGCACTCTGAATTTCAGAAAGCTCTGGAGTCTTGCTGTAATAATGACGCAGGTATTTCCTATATTAATGGTTCATATATTATAGGAAGATATTGGTCAGAGCTCAGTGCGTGGGCACTGGGCACATAACTCATGTAGTACCCTTAACAATTGCTAATTAGAGGCCTTGAACAATATGCATACCCTCCTTCCCTAAGGAACGGCCCTTTGCTTTAACAGAGGTCTAGATAAAACAGTAACAAGTTGGCAAATGGTCTCAAACTTTGAACAGCCACATTTCTTTTCCTATTTCTACTCATTCTTATTTCTTTCTCTCCCTCACAGCTTCTCTCTATTGTTCACAGTTTCTCTATAGATTCACCTTGTTTCCCTCCCCCTTCTCACTCTACTTCCACACCTACTCTCTCCTGTCTTTCTACTTCTGCTCCTCATGCTTAAATTCTCTGTCACTTTACCCTCCCTTAATACCAGTGGCAGCCATTATTGTGAAGCAGTGTCTAGGAGGGCACAAACAGCCACACTCTCTTCCACATGCACACACATATACTTACACCCATCCACATGCACACCCACTCACACCCATTCACAAGTGCTCACACATACAGCCACCAGTCAAAAACATATACAAAAGCACACAGCTATTCACAGCACACATACACATACAGATACATACATACATGCACACATGGATTTAACATTTAGTAAGGACATACTTGCCACAGCAGGGACATTGGCTGGTGGGAGGGAGAAGAAGAAGCCTCATTTTTTATGGAGACTTTGGGTAAAAAAGAGAAGGGATGATGATCCCGCTGCCTCTTCTCATGACCTTGTCATGGACCAGCCAATGAGAGGAGGGTCTTCCTTATCTCCTCACAGAGTGGGATTGGGTCAGGGAGAGTTGCTGACCCCTCTGTGATGATCATCACTGGTGGGCAATCGGGCACATAAGGGCTTAAAACGGAAGCACCCACGTCTGAGACTATCAGTGTTGAGGAAAAAGGCTCAAAGAAGACTTAGATGCCACAGGAGGTCACGCCCTCTGGGCCATGAATCTTCAGCCCAGCAAATTTTGGCTCGGGCAGCCAGATGCCCGTGCATTTACTGCATGTACAGTACCTGGCTGCCTGACCCAAACATGAAGAATGTCTGTCAAGCTGACCTTTGCTCAGCCTGACAGGCACTCTTTGTGCATTGCAAAACGATGTAGAGTCCCTCTACTCTTACCGTTGGGCCACAACCACTGTTCCCAATAACCTGCGCGAGCGTGCGCGAGCGTGCGCGCGCACGCCGAAGTCACCACAAGTGCGCAGTGTGCTGTATATAGCGTGCACATCCCGCGAAACCGTTCGCACGGCACTTTTAAAACGCGAGCGGCGTGAAAATGGTCATTTCTGTGGCTCTGGGTTTTGGGAGGGCACAGCTGCGGGGCTGATTATGGGCCTTTGAGTTAGTATTCATGTTAATTACAGCCCGTGCGCTGCAATTAACATGAATACTAACTCAAAGGCCCACAATCAGCCCCGCAGCTGTGCACGGTTAAGAAAAGAAAAACAGTGTCTCAAACTCGACATGTGCTGTTTGAGACTCTTCTTTTCTTTTCTTAATTGTGCACAGTTGCGGGGTTGATTTTGTGACCCTTTGAGATAGTATTCTTGTGAACTGCAGCTCACACGGGCGCTGCAATTAACATGAATACTAACTCAAAGGCCCACAATCAGCCCCGCAGCTGTGTACTGTTAGGAAAAAAAAAAAAAAGTTATGGTTAAAGCACAGCCAACAGCGTTAGACTTACCCTGAGGCAATCTGTGGGTGGCTATGTTATCCAGGGTGCCCTAGGTCTTGCTATATAACAATTTCTGAACATGCATCACATCACCTATTTTAGATCTCGGTCTATGCCAAACAAGAAGCATGCATTCTTGAAAGCACTTAGACTTAAGTCAACACTATGAGAAGTTGTGCAGTTAAGCAATTGTGCAAGGGGGTGTGCAATATAAAAAGATGTAGGGGTCCCCCCGAAGGGAGTGGTGGTCCTCAAGTGGTGTGACACAGCAAGTCTGGCATTAATTGATGTAGTTACCTGCAATCTACAATGGCAGCATCAACGCCTCTTGGGCATCTAACCACTGCCTATAATGTAGGAAATGTCCCAATGACTGTCCTTTGAATGCTTAGCAGCCCCACCATGTTTTGCCTATCTTGAGGCACTGGTTTCCAGGAAAATAATACAATCTGCCCTAAGAAACCAGGGCACAGATAGTATGCTACTGATGTCAACGACTACCTGCTCGGTCTCCAAGAGCCAGTTAATTTCTTGACAGCAACTAGGGAACGACTAAAAGCTTCTGAAGACAGGAACCTAGAACGATAAAACATGAATTTATTCAGCCATTTTGACTGGGCCCTCAGCTGGCATTTCTGGGCTGTGGTATTAGCAAACCCTTTAATGTTCTTACCACCTGGTAAAACAAAATCCAAGCACTTGTGCCCTCAGTTAAGGAACACAAAGAAACAATGTCTGGAAAAAAGGTTTGCCATGAAAGATCAAAGTTGATAGGAAGGAGAATTGGACTAGCGGGTGGGTTGTAAAGTCTGGAAGCTGAAGACATAATTCTTGCTTTTACACCTATTCAAATAATCTCTATCTGTATTCAAAATACTAAAAATCAGTAAAGATACAAATAAAATGTGAACATGTAAATTGTATGTAAAGTTGAATAAAAGTAGGTAAACTATGTAAAGTACTTTCAATGCAGTACCTCTTCTAACGCCATACATCACCACAATTTATCTATGAAACCTTTCAATAGCCTAAGGAACAAAAGTATCAACATGTTATTATAAACATGTTGCTGGTAAAAAAAAAAAAATGATATAAGCTTTATTTACAAATAAACAGTAAAAAAAAAAGGCACTCATTCATTTCAACATCGGTTGTGCCTCATCTAGTAAAGGAGTTTCGTGGCAGCTTAGAAAGGCCCAGGCATGTCTTCCACAAACACACTCCTTTACAGGACAAACACCCCTCAAGCTGCCTGCATAAAACAATATTTCAATTGTAGAGAACAGTTGTTTATGCTATTGCTAACAACTTATGGATGGTGATATTCATTTTGCGAACAGTTCAGATCGGAGGACAGTCAACACCGAGCCATTAGGTTTTCAATTAACTAAACTCCTCTAACAAGCCAAAGGCTATCATTTTGTGGAGGACACCTTCCCTACTGCAACTTAGTAAGGGAGGAGGTGAGGTTGCTAGGTTCCCTTTATTTTTTTTTAAAACACATTAACTGCGTTTTGTCCACATTCATTTGACACATCGGAAAAGTTGTAGTTGTGATAACTCACGGCTTGGCGAATGCGGGGACCTTTCTGACACTCCCTTTGTAGATTCAAGTCGGCAGGCATAGATACACTGAACCTTTGTGAATAAAACAAGGCACCAGATTGTTCAGGTTGTATAGAATACTCTGCCAGCATATTTCAACACAGCATCTTGCATTGCTTTACATGAATAGAGCACAAATTCACAACGCTGTCCCCGCCATCACCATTTCTAAAGGTGGGCAAAACATTCAGCTTCACAGAGCCTGGTGGACACCACAGATAGATACAGCAACTTAAAGGTGGACAAAGTCTTGTAATCGTGAAACATAAGGGCAGGATATTGGTTGGAAGGCTTAGATCGGCGATACAGGGCATTTTAAGAAAGGTCAACTTGTCTCCCATCTTGGACACTTCACAGCCAGACCTAAGTTCTAAATGGGCTTTGCAGACAGAAGTGGCTAATATTGTGAAAACCTGAAATAAAAGTTTAACAAAATAAAAAAATAAAGAATTGTTCGGTAATTGGGGAAGCATCAGGCCTATAATATATGTTCAGCTGCAGCAGTGACTGGCTTCATGGCCAGTTTGCTATTGCGGTCTTATTGCAACAACTGGGAAACAATGGCGGGGATGGATGTTATTACAGAAAGTGAGTGATGCCCCCATCTACATGCCACACTTACTAAAGCCAAAAAGGATCCATAAATAAGTGAATAAGAAGCTCACACTGCATCCATGCAAGGTAAATGTCTAACCCCAAAGCGTACACAGAAGGGAAGGGACAGACTGCTTGGCCACGGTGCCGGCTATGAGAAGCAGAATTTTCAGCACAGACCTCTCATCACTGTACCCCACCCAGCAGTTATTAAATATAATAGATTGATCAATCCAAGTAAATAGCCACCACTCAAATTACTTTCATATTTCACTATACTAATTCAACACTAATCCTTATGGGTTCCAGAGTAGCGTGCTACTCACCAAAAAAAACTTCAAAACCCCATCAGGGGTAGCAAGCACTATATAAATACAAACCTCTTTCCCTCTTCTATCCCGCCATCTACCCTTCTCTATCCAAATAACTGAATAACATATCCACCACTCGAATTACTTCATATTTCGCTACACTCATTTTCAACACTAATACTTTATGGGTTCCGGAGTAACGTGCTACTCGCTAGAAAAGCGCTTCAACACCCATCAGGGGTAACAGGTGCTATATGAATGCAAACCTTTCTTCCCTTTCTTCCCCTTCCATCCCTCCACTATCCTTCTCACTTCAAATAACTGACTAATATGTGTGGAAATGCACCGTCTTTTCAGTTTTTTAACCCCTTCTGTGCCACGCCCTTTCCCCCTCCTGTGCCGGGCGTTTTATTAGTGGGTGGGGTTCATGACGAGATAGTCTCGTCATGGGCACAGCGCGACCGTGCTCCATGACGAGACTATCTCGTCATGGGCACTGAAGGGGTTAAGCAAAAGTTTGGAGGGATATTTGACGCTGCACACATGAGCGGTCTGGTTCCTGGCGCACATAGCCATGGCTGCAGCGCACAGAGACCCTACACTGCAGCACACTGCGGAAAAAAATTAGAGGGAACATTGGCCACAACTGCTTATTACTCAGTTTCTACACCCATCTTTCAACTCTTTTCACTCAAATGTCAAATCCACCCTTCTCAAACCTTTATTTTGCCATTTGATTTTCCTCTTTGTTCTTCTCATTCACCCTTTCTCCCAATTCTTATACTTCTCACACTTCTGTTTTTATACTCCAGTGTTCTTACTTTCATTTCCCCTCTCATTCTTGCTTCCATCTTTTCCTTTCCCTCTCCCATCTCATTTCACATGATCGCCTCAGTGTCTTCACTTAAGTTCTGCCCTGTTAAATGCTCTCTCATATGCTCTTCAATCTCTCACTCTTATTCTTGCTCTTCCTTTTTTCACCCCTTTGCTTGCTTCCTCAACTTCTCTTTCTTTCTCCTCTATCCTATATATCCCTTTCTCACCCTACCTTTTCTTTCACTCATGTCTTATTTCAATCAATTTCTCTGTATACTTCTTTATCTTTTTTCTTTCCTCTTATTAGCACAAACAAATGACAACAAGGCTACTGTTCTCGTTTGACAAAGGGTGAAGCTGCAGACCATGTAGAGTTGGAGAGTATTGAAAAGACTGGAAAGGATACACTAAATAGCCCACATGTGTTGGGTAGAAATAGTACTGAAAAAAGGCAATATTAAGGATGGTAATAAAATATGGTAGCACATAGCGAGACTGGATGGGGCTTGCAGTCCTCACCTGCCATGATGTTTCTATTGTGCACAATGAAATATCTCTGTGAGTTTTGACTAACCCTCACACCTCTCAGTGATGTTCTCAGAATTGTAGTAACTAATTTCCTGTAATCTCATCATAGTAGTGAAGGTTTTGCGATGTAATTTACTGTAATGTCATGGTTATGCAAATTAGCATGTTTGAAATCTGAAACATCCTACCTCTTTTGGCCATAGAATGTTGCCAAACACGGTAAATCCTCACAGTGGGTTGTCTCATGGTGCCCCCTGGAGTTGTATATGTGAATTAAGACAGATCAAGGTCAGATCCAGAAAAGGAGGAATCTTAAAGGGTATGGTTGAGGCTGTGCACATTTTATGGAAGTAATTGCCTATCATTCGCCTTCTTTTTTTATTGACTGTTTCTGAAATGTTAATGTGTAATTCAATGAGCGTGAATAAGCTGAAAATGGATCAGAAATTCAAAGTTGTCGGAAACGGTAGCCCTCAAAATGTGTTTCGCAAGGGCCTCCAGAAAACTTAGGATGTGCCTTCCTGTCTGACTTTGGTGTGACACTCCCAAATGCAGCTTGTTGCTTGCTCCGCTGGAGGATTCTGAGCTCCAAAAAAGACACTGAGTCCGAAGGTAGGAATCTTGACCGGACAAAGGCACCAAAAACATTTGGCCTATGAGAGGCCTTCCCTGGCCATGTATTTTGACTTTTCTCACGTGAAGCTTTTCCCTCCAAAAGCAAAGTTACAATTAATAAAACATTTTATAAATATATATCTATATCTATATCTATATTAATCCCCACCCTATTCCCCCACAAACCCAACATCGCCCTTGTAAAATTATATTATAATAAACTATATAACATATATTACAAAAATTGAAGCAATATTTTAAAACAATAAAAACATATAACAAATACACGTAAAAGAATTATAAACATAACATTAAACAAAATAATATTTTTACCAAAGATATTAAAAACATATTTTGAAACGATCTTTATACCTGAGATATTCTGGCCCATGATATTCTTTACATCACTCTATTTTGTGGCATGATGTTTGTGAGCCAAATGTTTTTGAATCAATATTACAGTAGAACACCCATTGTATTAATAAACATTAACCATTAAAACAGTCATTCGCTGATAAGGAGGCATGTATGGAAGTGTGTTTATGGTTTTTTTACCTGCTGAAGTTTATTACATGATAGAAGCAATATTCCACAAAGTCTGAACAACAGTAGTTTTAAATTAAATACTTAGAAACCATTTTTTATCCATTTACAAGCTGGCCTTTGGCATGTTATTTTCAGAATACGGTTTCCACATTTATTCTGCATAACTGGAAACACCTTTCTTTCGAAGGAGCATGAGACCAAGAGCTTAAAAGAAGATTTATGAAAGCGTGATGGTCTGAGTTCTTCTGTGACTAACAATAATATCCTCTTAAAATACGAAATAGTGATGCATTTTCTCATTCGAAGCAAACTGTAATATATGCCCTTCAGTGTAATAAGAAAATAAAGAGCAAACCTTTATTGAGCTATTACAGTATCCCATGCATTATATATTTATGTAATTCGAGATGCATTAGATCCTTGAAAATTGCTTTTGGGTGTCCTATGAGTAGAATTTGTTTTATTTATTTATGTATTTATTTATTTATTTATATTATTAGCGATAGTAATAACAGTAGTTACCGCAGTGTTTTGATATTATGCACGGATATTACATTTCTCCAACATTTTGGTGCTGAACAAGCATATTCTCACATTTCCTCTCAATCTAGTGTTTATTTTATGTGAACACATTTCACCTCATATTAATGGCATCTGATTTTTTAATAAAATAAACCAATCTTGTGTGAGACGTGCAGAGTGCGATGGAAGTTCAAGAATTTCGAAATGAATCTACTTTTTCACTTGACCTCTCTCTGCAGCCATATTTTTTTTATCGCTTTGCCTTTTACAGCATAACATCAAACCTTTCCATTTTCCATCTGATTACTATTCTCTCCACCTCACCATTTTTATTTATTCCATTGTTGCCCTTGGCTCGTCTACCTTTCACCCCTCTGTATGTAAATCAAATGCCTGAAAGTGATCCTCTGGTTCCATTTGCATTTCTCCTTTCTGTCAGTCACCTCCGCCATGACTCCCATGCGAGGCTTGTGACTGCCTTCCTGCCTTCTTCGCTTCATGCACAGTGCCTGGCGTCTCCTTGACGTGAAGGCAAATGAGACGGTTTTGTGCTTATATTAAATGACTGCTTTTCATTCTTTCCAAGTGGTAGCTACATTAGCCTCAAACAGACGACTTTGGAAATGGAGGCAACACGAGATGTATAGACTGTTTTTCATCTCTCCGTCAAGTACAGAGTGAATTTAAAAACTGCATCTCATTTATAGAAAATAGCAGGGACTCCAAACAACAACACTTGCTTTTATCCGGGTCAAGGTGACTTTACTTTAAAGCATGCATTGTGAGAGGACCTGGGGGCATATTATCAAGGACAGTGTTAAAAATTATCGCTGGTTTAGACGCAGAAAACTGACGCTAAAGCAGCGATAATAGGCTTGATAATATGCCGTAGAGAATTCCAATAGAAGTTCATGTTCTGGTGTGAACATGGGCTTCTATTGGAATTCTCCAGGGCATATTATCAAACCCATTATCGCCGCTTTAGCGGCAGTTTTCTGCCGCTAAACCGGTGATAATTTTAACGCCATCCTTGATAATATGCCCCCTGTTTTTTTTACATGTTTGGTGAATGTTTATGATCGTCCAAAGAGTCCTTGCAAACACAATATGCTAAAAATTAATATGAAGACATATGCTGCTATATACTGTAGCATATCTATAAATACCTTTCCTGTAACTTTGGCTGTACTACACAATTAGCTCAGCATATCTAGGGCAGATACATCCTACTGCAGCAGCTCTTTGAGGTACTTTACCCTTTGAGTTATGAAAAAAGCAAAAACGAGGAGAAATAACGAGGAGAAATAATGCATTTCTCCTCGTTTCGCCAACTTAAGACCAGGATTTACCTGGTCTTAATTTTGGCGCTGCCTCCTATGTATGCCACCCTTGTATATAGGGGACAGCATCAAAATGAATGAGTGTTGCTGTGGAACGCCCACCGCAACACCCACTGAACGTCCCTTTCACGCTAACCATAGAGTAAAAGGGGGCCTTATGTACAAGACAGCGTTAAGCCACGTTAAGTGGCTTAACGCTCCTTTGTACATAAGGTGCAGCCCCCATCGCCACCACAACATTGGTAGAAGTGACGTTCTGGTGGCGATACATATGCCCCTACGTTTTGAAGGAATTCTGGGCTTAAACTCTTCACCTTTTTTTTCCAGTTCTAACTTTCCCTACCTGACTCCTCTCAATAAATGGCAGCAACGAGTTCACCACAGAGGGCCTTCATGTTACTGACAAGGCACAGGGGAAATATGACAAAACACAAGAGCACGTGTGTGCTGGAAGGCATCATTCACGACAGGAAGCTGTTATTTTAAAACTTTTCATAGAGACCTAAACAATGAACAGTTGTGTATTTAAAAAGCATACGAGGCTGTACCAGTGGGAGAAAGACTCTGTCCAGAGTTCTGTTTCATTTCCACTTGCTGCTGTGCACCATATGTCCCCAACATTCCTTTGTTACCATGACACAGCATCCCGGGCCTTGGTAACGGCAGATCGCGTGCATGTAAAACTAGAAATCCCTCTGGACTCCTAAAGCAAACATATCGTTGACTCACATCTTTTCCGTCCATTAGCCCGAAGCCTCTGAGTCATACCTGGAGTGAAAACAACCCTTACCAAGGGAATTGTCCCTGTCTAGAGAGATGCAGCTTTGTAAACACCTGGAAACTTACCAGTTGTGATTTCATGCTGAACAGCCCGTTGTTTTTCTCCAAAAGAGACCAGCTTTCGTGACTCACAGTCTGTGCTTTGCAGTTTTTAGGTCTGTAGCACTAGAACATCTCTTTTTGCCACAATGGACTGTTGTGTGTTCTGAAAATTCAAATTAGTGCCCTGACCCTTACAGTGCTTACTACGCATGCGGCCAAATTGCAAGTTGGGGTCAAGTGAAATTCGGAAGAAAAGTTTTTGCTGAATTTTTTTCACGATTTGTCACTTTGCGCCCAATATGAGACAAGTGTAAGTAATGCTGACTCCTAATTTTTGTGTGGACAATTTCCTCCATGTGGAAACTGGAGGAAATTGTTGGAAAACAGTGTGGGGCATATTAACAAGGGCTTTATCTCCGCTTTTTTGGCTTTAAAAGCCAAAAAAGTGTAGATAAAACTATCGCCCTAGTTACAAGAGGGTGCTAACATGCATAATCGCATGTTAGCACCCTTTTTCCCGACGCCTCCCTAATGAGATGCAAAGTGGGCATCACTGGGCAGTACAGCCTTGCAAATATCGCTGATGTGCACATCGTGATATTTACAAGGCTGCCCCAGCATTTTAGCAGACGTTAGTTTTTGGAGAAAACCGCTGTTTTCTCCAAAAACTGACGTCTGCTAAAAACCTGACTTACCCATCCCTAACATAGGGGGTAGATTATGCTGCTACGACCACAGGGTCGTATCAGCAAGGTTATCGCCCTTTTGCAGGGAACATCGCTGGAAAACCAGCAATGTTTCCTGCAAAACGGCAATTTACCCCGCTATCTCTGGAATTTTTATCGCCCTGGAGCAACGCGTTGTTGATAACGCGCTACCAGGGCGATAAATTCAAGAGATAGACGGCGATGAATAACAAAGCGCTAAGCACGCTTTGCGTTATTCATCGCCGTTCCTTGCTGATATGCCCCTGTATTTGTTAGGGATAATAATACCATGCACACCACTGGGTGTACCTTACTCCTCATTGTTTTTTGCAAAAGTTTTAATTAGGTGCAAAGAACACCTGATACCGACCCTGCCAGGATATTTCGGCATGGATTGTCACATTTTGCAGCACAAAATGTTACATTTTGCAGCACATAATCAAGTTTTGTGTTTCTTCCGGGGTACTCACGTTAACATTTACTAATGTGTAGCCTGTGCCACTGTCCTGTGTGTGACTGTTTCTCGCCAATCTGCTGATGACACAAGGGGGTGTAAAAGGATTGCAGGGTTGCCAGAGTTTTGTTTTTACTTTTTTTCACACATATATCTTTTTCATAGCTAAAGTTTTACAACAGAGTTTTTGTCTTTAGGTCATACACATGCCACTGCGATGCTATATGTTCTTCCTGGTGGTTTTTTTTCTCTGGCAGCTGCACAGATGGGAGAAAGGCAGTTGGAGGAAAGTGTTGCTGTATTGCTGTCTCAGTCACCCCTCCCCCTTCCCTTTTTATCAGCAACTTTAGAAATACCTTAACATAGGCCTCTTCGAAAGAACGGTGTATTTTCTATCTTACCCTTTCTAATTCCAGGTTTAAAGATTTTTAGGCTTAAGAGACTTTTTTAAGTTTACCAGCTCCCAAAAATGTATTTAATTATTAACTTCATGTTAGTATTTAATTTTTACAAACTACATTACTAATGTATTTAATTTACTTTAAAATTAGTACAATAATATTAAATTAAAATCATTTACTTATTTTTTATACTTGTAATTTGAAATTGCCCTTCCTTACATCGTAAACCCCCCTTATTGCCCCTGAATGCAACCCTCCCCTGAATCTTAAAAACCCTTATTACTTATTAACACTACCCTTACCGGAACACTAAAAACTCCTTACTGTGCCTTAACGCTACACTTCCCAGTATCCTAAAAAACCCTTGCTACCCCTTAATGCTACAACCTCCTTAACATGTCCCTTTCCTGAATCCTACAAACCCTTTACCTTCCCTTAATGCTAGCCATCCTTAAACCCTAAAATCCCTAACTGCCTCTTAACGCTAATCTTCCTTGAACCTTAAAAACCCATTACTACCCCTTAACTGTATCAAACCCTGCATGCTAAAGACCCTTACTAACCCGTAATGCTACTTTCCCTGAACCCTAAAAAGCTCTTACTACATTTTAACACTACCCTTCCTGAACCCTAAAAACCCCTAACTATCCCTTATTACTACCCTTCCTTGAACCCTAATAGCCCCTTAGTATCACTTAATGCTACCCTTTTCTAAACCCTGTAAATTCCTTATTACCCCTTAACCCTCACTGAGGAAAAGCCTAATGGTGAAATTCTGGCAAGAATTGGAAATCAAATGATATACCACCAGCAATTGCTCATTTCAACTCATTTCCAACTTGTGATTTTTGTCACACCGAGACTCAAAGCTGGTTCCCCAGTTTCAGAGTTGGCAGCTCTTGTGTTAACACCACATCCTCTCCTCTATGGTAGCTTTGACTCGAATGCTTTTGTATGAAAGAATAACCATACAGCTACACTTGAGCAATTGAAAAGAGAGCTACATTTATCAATCTTTCCTGGGTCAATGCAGTTTGCATGGCATAGTGAAACATCAAGGCACCATCCTTCCCATTTTTGTATGAGTATCTGTTAGACTGAGGAAAGATCAGCCTGACAGACACTCATCATGCCAAGATCAGGCAGCCAGGAGCTTTTCATGCAGTGATGGTCATGCGCCACCCAGCAAAGGATTGCCCGGCTGAAGAGCTCACAGCCCTGACTATCAATCAAGGAAACCTCACACCAACCATTACCCGCCCATCACAGGATATGTGGGATCAGCAAGTCTCACTGACCCTGCCCTGTGACAAGTTAGGAAAGGTTCACTTTCATTGGCTGATGCTTGGCAAGTTTAGCCAATGAGCGGAGCGCCAGGACCTTCCGGTTCATCCTGTTTGCTTGTCCCCAGCAATCAGCTCTCTCCCAGTCATGCTTCAGCCACCTGTAGCTCCCTGCACTGTTGCTTTCTTCTACAGGGCGCTCTTATCACCTTTGTGGCCCATCAGTTAAATGGTTTATTGAATGGTTGGATGAATGTGAGTATGTATGAATGCATGTGAAACTATTTCCGAATGTGTATTTGTGAATAGGTTTGTGTGAGGATGCATGCATGTGTGTGTTTATGATTGAGCTGGCATTAGTATGTGCACATGTGTACCTGTGGATGGATAGTGTGAGCATGTACGAGTATGCATATGCCTGAGTTTCTGAATGTGATGGAAGAACTGATCATCGACTACAGTTTTTAAAGTTAAGCAGCCACCACTGTTTCAGAATGATAATGTCAAAGTAGCAGTTTTTGTTGTATTTGGTAAAAGATACCATGGTATTGCCCGCTCCATTTATACTGAACTAACTTAAGTGACTGTCGAGTTATATTACCTTCATTTCCCAGATTGGGGCTATTTTCTGCAAATGGCAGACAACCCAGGCAACACATACTTGCCCTCTTACCCTAAAACTGGGTCATGTGATCGTCAATAGCAAGTGTCAGAGGTTGCTTGGCAGAAGAGACAAACTTATTTTACATGAGACTGCTAGAAGACCTAAAATAAACTTTGTTCGTAGTGACCAATCAGCTAACCACCATCATGGGTCTACTTCATTTGATACTACATGTTAATACACAAAAGTATCATCACCTAAGCAGGAAATAATAGAGACCAAGAAAAGTGATTATGATAACTTCTGTGGTTTCACCCCTAACTTCGAAACTGAAAAATCAAGGCAGAGAGGAAATATATGGTAATATTTAACATGAGAAGAAAAAGTGAATTTAAAGAAGGCAAGTCTCTGTCTTTGTTATGGGAAAGTAGGACATAACCTCTGTAAGTTTCCTTAACTGACAGAAAGCACATAATCTCAGTCTTGAGACCAATTCCATCTGCAATTTATTATATCCAAGCACGGAGTGTCTAAAATCCTCTTTGCTTCAGAGGACTCTGGAGCCTCTAGATGACTCATAATGGTAAATTTCAGAGGAAAGCAGAAGAGATCAATTTCAAGAAAGAATAAGGCAGAAGCCATCAATACCCTTTGGACATATCTTCTGTAGACTGTGCTAGTCCTGCTTGTGACTCACACAGGAAAGTTGCTTCGATAAAATCAAAGTCCCCCTCATTTCCTGTTGTATCTGGTATAGCAGCTTGGTACACCTCTATAATCCCTTGATTAGTTGGCAAAAACATACTGTAACAATTATCTGGTCATATGTTCAGAAATCCTGTTATCTATGCAAAGACATCTCATTAATTCAGTTACTGGTATGCTTTATATTATAGAAGAAGAGTAAGGTGTTCCTTAAGTCTATCAAGGGAAAATGCAGACAATATATTGTTCATAGAAAAATGACCGCCATCACTATTCAGAACTGATGTATTTTGTCACTGATTTAAAATAATTCTCAAACAAATGGAGACAACACATGTATTCTCCAAAGTATTTCAATGAGTACATAGGTAGGATCCTACCTGTGCTGTAGGTCTATTTTGAATATCTAATAATATCTCAGCAGCCGTCATTTATAAATAATATCTTTAGAGAACACAGCTTGGAGAATGATACCTAATTGTTTACCTGGATGAAACCCTGGTGTTTTCAAATAATGTGGATAGAGACTACCTGATAGAGGTATTATGTTGTCTGCAGTAGCATCATTTATATCTATAGAAATAAAATGTGAGTTTGATGTTGCTATCAGCACATTTCAAGGATTGTTGACACTGGCATAAGGAATTAGCATGAATACCAGAAACCTTATAGCTGGTGAGGAATGGCCTCATCCTACCAAAGTGAAAGGCATCCAATGACCTTTTGGATTTGCCACCTCTTACAGAGGTTTTATAAAGTATCTTTAGACATGGTCAATCCCCTACTAGCATTAATGAATAAAGAGAGAAGCCACCTTCCTCTCGGTACTTGAAGAAGAATATGTTTTATTCAACTGGAAGAAGGCTTCACAAGCGCCCTCCTTCTGAAATGATGGATACCAAGAAAAGTGCTGATGATGACTTCTTTGGAGGGTTCCACCCCTAACTGCTAAACTGAAAAATCCATACAGAACGGAAATATATGTTAATATGTAACATGAGAAGAATAAGAGAATTGAAAGCAGGCAAGTCACTGTCTTTGTTATGGGAATGTAGGACATAAAATCTGTAAGTGTTCTTCACTGGCAGAGAACAAATTATCTCAGTCTTGAGCCTAATTCCATCTGCACTTTATTATATCCAAGCTGGAGTGTCTAAAATCCTCTCCACTACAGAGGACCCTGAATCTTCCTCCCAAGACATATATGAAACTTCCTTTGCAGTTTATAAGCTGAACAATCGGATATTCTCTTTTGGTATTGTGCATACATTTCTGTTTTTTATGAATGACATACTTATAAACATTATAAGTATTACAACTGTAAAAACGATTTGGTTAAATGAACATCCAAATGCCCATAGTTTGTACATATAGAATATAACTGGACATAACCAATTGTGAATAGTTTTACTCTTAAGGTACACAACCTTAGGTTTGTCAGTGATGTTACCTTTCCATCCCAGAACTTCCTGTAATGAAAGCTCTTACATAATGTCTCTTACATCTTCTAAAGAGTCAGCACAAGTGCCCTACAGTAATGACAAGGTTTGGCTTTTCACCTGTTTTTGACTATCCCATACTTTCACCTTGTTTTTATTATGTATTTTGGGTTCACTTCATGTCAACCATTTGTACCAGTTGGTGACTCTGTTATTGCACTTTCTTCAACATAGGTAGATCCCTCGAGTCCTGCATGTATAGTAGGACTGACTATCCGTAGGGAAGGCCTTTTTTCTTTAATAACTTTGGCGTCCTTCAACAAATCTGCACAAAACTTTCCAAAAACTGTTCAATCTCTATGGCTCCTTTATGGAAACCTTTGCACTGATCCATCAAGTGAGTGATAAGAAAAAGTGGGGTCCCAAAGCCTCAATTTCCCATTTTAATTCCCACAGGAATACTTTCTCTCCGATTCAGAAAAAGTTACTTAATAGAATTAGATCAAATTTGGCAGAAAGTTACAATTTTTCACAGAAAATGCGCTTTTCATTAATTTTAGTAAATCTGTTCAGTAGTTTTCAAGAATTATGCATTTAGCATGTGCTCAGTTGATCATGAATGGTTAATCACCTAGAAAAGTTAATGTACCATGAGTCTGCTTTTGGACCCCCTCAGTACTGAACATTCAGAAAAAACTTGTAACCCATTGGCTGAGGGAGCCTTTTCATCTGTCAGCAAATGGAGTACTGTGGTACCTAGGGCATTACCATGGTGACTCGCAAACTGATTGGAGCACTGTGCCATCTCAGCAAAATAGTGCAGTGGCTATTAAAGGACTCGAGGACTTAGTCCCTGTATCCTGAGAAAGTAGACAAAAAAAAGACATCAGGGGCACGATATGGACATCCTGACCCCCAGACACTTGTGGGGTGGCCTAGAGTGACCAACCTAGATAAGAATAAAAAATAATTAAGGGTCAACTGCACTTGGAGGTTTGGCCCAGAGCTTAGCTGCAGGCCAGGACCTGTGCCCAATCTCCGCTACACACAGCCAAGGGCTACATGAAGTGGCCGGAGCCTCTCAGAGACTGCAGTGACCACGTTGAGGACTCCATACTACCAGATTGATGAGAGTCAAGCCTTCAAGATTCTCCAAACCCGCCCATTTCTCCTAAGGGCGATTACATATTAGGACCTTCAGACCTTTATGCTGTAATTCCCTATTAGTATCTCTAATTGGAACCACAGAGGGGGCGAAACACGTGTTGGCTGTCTTACCTTTGTTCTTCACTCTCTCTTACCAGAAAAACTTGGAGCAAAATAGTAAAAATCTGAAAAGGCACCACTTTCATCTGTCCTGACTTTGGATCATCAGATTACCGTGGATTAATATCAAAAGACACCCATTGTGGGAAAGAACTTTCCTCCTATTAATATTACCAGCTCTGTCCTTCAGCACTTTTGCCTTTCTATATTAATGGGTTAGGGGCTTCCCATTTTTGGACATCTGGTTTTACAGAATAAACCCATTTATCAGGATGGACACTACTGGGACCAACCACTTCCACAAGTTGTACTGCACATGCAGCGGATGTTTGGCACTGGCAGGGCTTGGACACTGCGCCTGGCCTTGTGCAGCAGGAGTTAGCTGCATGTGAAGGAGTGGCCTTTGGGTCAACGCATCGAAGCGAGCAAGCGTGATCTCTGCGCAGCTCTTACCTGGCTCTTGGGGCACTTGCAATCATTTCCTGCACCGTGTGGACGCCTGGTTCCCCTGCCGCTTCGCGCCACCTGAGGCTGCCGCAGGGTTGAACCACAAGCCCCAGCATTCCCCTTTGCCCCGCCCACTTCCGCCGGACTACGCGCCCGGAGGCGCTACATATTCAGAGGCTCCCTCGGTGGAGCGGGGTTCAACGCATCGAAGCGAGCAAGCGTGGTCTCTGCGCAGCTCTTACCTGGCTCTTGGGGCACTTGCAATCATTTCCTGCACCGTGTGGACGCCTGGTTCCCCTGCCGCCTCGCGCCACCTGAGGCTGCCGCAGGGTTGAACCACAAGCCCCAGCATTCCCCTTTGCCCCGCCCACTTCCGCCGGACTACGCGCCCGGAGGCGCTACATATTCAGAGGCTCCCTCGGTGGAGCGGGGGTCAACGCATCGAAGCGAGCAAGCGTGGTCTCTGCGCAGCTCTTACCTGGCTCTTGGGGCACTTGCAATCATTTCCTGCACCGTGTGGACGCCTGGTTCCCCTGCCGCCTCGCGCCACCTGAGGTTGCCGCAGGGTTGAACCACAAGCCCCAGCATTCCCCTTTGCCCCGCCCACTTCCGCCGGACTACGCGCCCGGAGGCGCTACATATTCAGAGGCTCCCTCAGTGGAGCGGGGGTCAACGCATCGAAGCGAGCAAGCGTGGTCTCTGCGCAGCTCTTACCTGGCTCTTGGGGCACTTGCAATCATTTCCTGCACCGTGTGGACGCCTGGTTCCCCTGCCGCCTCGCGCCACCTGAGGCTGCCGCAGGGTTGAACCACAAGCCCCAGCATTCCCCTTTGCCCCGCCCACTTCCGCCGGACTACGCGCCCGGAGGCGCCACATATTCAGAGGCTCCCTCCGCGTCGCGGGATCGCGCGCGGGTCGGCGCCGGGAGTAGCCCGGGACAAGGGCGGGACCGTCTGTGGCCGTCCGGGGCCGGAGGAGGCCGGGCAGGGCTACCCCCCTAAGTTGTCAACATCTGGACATCGCTAAAAACATTGAAGCAATTAGGGCACTTTAATTTTTGTGGCTCAACGACACCTTGCTGTATGCTGTGGATTTTGAGGTGTTGTGTTACGCCAATCAGGTCTGTGCCCGCATATGTTATATACGTGTTCCTGTGGTGTGTAGTTGGCCTTTGTACCCTGCACATAAAGGTCTTAGGAATATAGTATAAGCTAATAAGCATTTAATACTAAGGCGTTTTTACCATGGTATATAATAACTTTTAATCTGTATTCAACGTTTACATTGGTGGTATCATTTCATAGTAAGTGCTATTTTAAACGGTAGTTATTGTTTTATAAAGTTTATTATATTATTTTGATTACTATCTTTGGGCCGCATGTCTAAAACGACTGGGACCCCTCGTTCAACTGTGTCTACACTTGATAATTATTTAGTCAAAGTTGTAGACAAAATCAACAAGGAACGCAGACTATCCCTAGGTCTGACCAGCAATTGTGGTCCTGAGATTACAAGCCAATTAGTTTCGGTCGAGATCCATTCATCTGATGACAGCCAAGCTTTGGCTTCTACAGTTTCCCCATCGAGGGTGGGTGTTTGTGTAACTGAGTCTACTCCGGTTCCCCTGCCCGATATCGATTTGCCTATGGATTCTGATATTAGCAAGTCTCCCAATGTTACTGTAGTTTCAACCCCTGTACTCCCCAAAACACATAGAGTGCTAAGATCAGGTTTACACGTTAACAGATATGTTCAACCCAAAAAGGGGGGCCGCAAAAGCAAAAAGAATACGGTCGCTAATGCTGGCTCCCCTGAGCATACCTGTCTAGACAATGGAGACAACCTTACCCAAATGATACTAGCACCAGCTCAGCTCGACATGTTAATCGGTATGATTGATAGCAAGCTAGATAAAATTATCATACCGCTCTTAGATAAACTTGAGGCTGTATCCAGGGAAGTGAACAGATTGGGTGAACTGGTGCAACTGGGATTTAAATCCCACAATAGCTCCCCACCGATCGCTGTGGTGGGGGAGATTGGGGATCTAATGGGCCAACATGTGCAACAATCCAGAGTCTTATTAAGTACTGGACAAACATGCGTGGGCTCTATTTCTCCCACTCAGCCAACTAGAGGGATTAATCCTAGTAATGATCGGCGGGGGTTTGCTGGTAACTTAACACAACGCGCTCCTGGGGATACATCTAGTGCTACTCCAGCTAACGGTGCCCCTACTAATATAGTTACTCATGATACGGGGAACACGAATAGGACTTCAAGAAGAGGGAGGCTTAATGATAGACGCCTCCCCCAACCTAATCTGCCACCTGATTGCGCACCATATGTTGCAGTTTTGACTAAGGTGCCAGCTATTAGAGAGGATGGGCCTAATCTTTCTGTGGAATCACATGATTCCCTCAAAAATAAAACCGTGGCATGGCTCAACCGTGAATGCGGCTTTCCTGTGGCTATGGCGGACCAGATTCTGGTTACCACCAGAACAAATTGGATTGGAATGTCCCCCAAAAATATTCCTGGTGATTGTGTTATTATAAATTTTAGTAACCCTCACCTAGCAACGACAGTTCTGATTCGTGCTACGTCCCGTCCCAGCACTGACCAGGGTATCGTACTCCGTCCCCTTGGCTTTTTCTATAGGCAACATATTGAGCACCTCCCATTGCATCGGAGGGGAGGGAGAATGAGGGGAGACGAGGGCCTTAGTTTGACAAACACCGAGGTAGCTACTGTTAATCGTTATCAATGCCTGAGTGGATTGGACCAAAATGATTGACAGGAGAAGGGTGCCGCCTCAGGTCCAACAGAAGATCCCATATTAATGGTTAGGACGGGTTTTCCCGTCGTCAGTACGGAACCCTCGGGGAACCTAGACTTGTTGTCAAGTGGCCCGAAAATTTGTGTATCAGGGTTGGAGGCGGAAATCTCTGTAGTCTGTCTGCCCCCAGCTGTGATGGGAAATATACCGGGTAACCCTGTGTTAGATGACGAGATATTAAATGTTGTCCCTTCTCAACAGGATAGCAATGGTATAAATTTGGGGACAGGTACCCACACCTCATCTGATTGTTACATTGTAAGTTGGAATATTGCTGGGATCCGATCAAAAACAGATAGTCTGGGGTGGTTGGAATTCTTGGATCTTTTTGACATTATTTGTTAACAGGAAACTTGGTGTACTGATTTTAAAGGCTACAGTGGTTTTAACTCATACCAGCTTCCTGCTATTGGCTCCGTTTCAGGTAGAGCCAAGGGAGGTCTACTTGTTTTGATTTCAGTTAAAGCCCCTTTATCAGTTATTAAATATGTACAAGTTGGGGCTTACTCCCAGATTTTATGGCTGCATATAAAAGGAGGTAGGAACATTCTTTTAATTAATTTTTACAATAATTGTTTTAATGACTCCAGGGACCAGCCGGTTAAAGATCTTTCCAAAGCACTAGAAGAGTTGTTTAAGGACTCTAATGAAGTCTTTGATTTGATCCTGGCAGGGGATTTTAATATTACTACCTGCCCTTTCTCTGAGGCCAATGTTTGCGGATTGGTGGACGCTTACGAGGATGGGATTCTCCATTTCAAACACAATTATTATGGAGATGCCCTAAATAATTTCCTCGCCTCATATAATATGTACATTATGGATAATGAGAAAAATGCAAAAGGGGATACTTGTCCCACCTTTTCAGGCCGGGGTATGAATTCTGTAATAGATTTTATTTGCATTTCCACGGGCCTGGAGGTTTTGCTTACGGCCCCAAAAGTAATAGATATTCAATTAAGTGACCATAACTGCCTGGTAGTAAAGGCTAAGTTGTGTGAAAAGGATGATGTTAGTATCCCGGGCCGTACTATTAATAGTATAGAGGCTGAGCGCCCCAACGGTACTAGACTCAGATGGAAGGGGGATAAGGCAGACATTACGTCTGATTCTATCATAACCAGTTCCCTGGTACATATTACCGCGATTCTTGAAGATAATTCATGTACTTCTTCCTCTATTGAACATTTTATTAGTATTAATGCGGCCATTAACTTAAAACTCACAGGTACCTGTAAACATAAAGAGGACCAACCGCGGGGCTGGTTTAATTCAGCTTGCACCTCGGCCCTGAGGGAGCTGAAATCTGCTCTATCTGTCAAACCCAGAGATAAGGGACTGGTCATAGATCTAAGAGCCAGATACAACGAAACCCTTAATAATAGGAAAGCGGAACTTCGGCAAGAGGCCTGGGACAATTTGACCAAGGCAGCTGAATTGAATAATTGTTCCCTGTTCTGGAAAACTGTCAACTCCCCATTTGTTAAAGATGACAAAATCCCAGAACTAACCTCCTATGTCATGCAGGCAGAATGGATTACGCATTTTTCTAAAATTTTCCAGCCAGATGGTGGACCCCAAGTTTCAGGGAAACAATGGCCGCATATCCCATTAAATTTTACGGTTCAAGAGGTTTTAGACAGTATACGGGACAGTAAGGGGGGGAAAGCACAAGGCCCAGATGGGGTCCCAATTGATGTGTACAAATTGGTCCCAGAAATTTTGGGGCCTCTGCTTACTAATATTTTTAACACTGCTGTCAGAAATAAGATGCCCACGACATGGGAAGAATCCATTTTAATCCCAATATTCAAGAAAGGCAATCGTGGGGAAGCCAAGAATTATCGACCAATCTCCCTGTTGGACTCTTCTGTTAAAGTCATGAGTCGAGTGCTCATGGTGAGATTGGAGGAATGGGCTGAAGAAAATGGCATCTTAGCCGAGAGCCAGTTTGGTTTTAGGAAGGGTCGTGGAATGATAGAGCAATGTTTAAATTTAGAATTGCTCGTTGGTAAATATACCCTGGCAAAGACCGGCACTATTTACCTCTGCTTTGCGGATCTAAGTAGTGCCTTCGATCTGGTGGACCACGGCATTCTCTGGGAAAAGCTGTTAGAAATGGGGGCCCCAGAGGGCATTGTCTTCTTTTTAGCCCGCCTATATACTAAATTAAGAGCCTGTGTCCGTTTTGGGTCACAAGGCGAATGTACACCCATGTTTAAGATTGGGCGTGGAATACGTCAGGGTTGTGTGCTAGCCCCATTGCTTTTCATTCTTTTCATTAATGAAATTGAATCCTTTCTTAAATCTCTGGCAGTGGATGCTCCCAAAATTAATAATTAATATGTTCCCGTGTTACTTTACGCGGATGACGCGGTTTTAATCTCACGTACACCATACGGTCTTCAACAGCTGTTGGATGGTTTTATGCAATTCATCAAAAGCAGAAAGTTAGTTTTAAACAAATCCAAAACCTATGTTATGGAATGTGGCCACAGGATTGGAAAGAAACAACCCTCCTTTTTTATAGAGGGTCAAAAGGTTCAGGTTGTTGATAACTTTTCATATTTGGGGGTTACTTTTTCAAATAAAAACACCTGGGCAAATGAACTCAAGAATGTACGGTCTAAAATGGCCAGGAGTGCCTTTGGCATTTTTACTATGGCTACCAAATTGGGAGATAGGCGGATAAGCGACATGCTGAAAATTTATCAGTCACGGTGTGTCTCAATTGCTCTGTACGGAGCAGGTATATGGGGCTATGCCCCGGCAGGTTCTCTTCAGGTTGAGGAGAACATATTTTTGAAAAAACTTCTGTGCCTGCCAAGCTCTGTCTCGAACACCTTAGTGCATAATGAATTGGGTATTTGCCATCTCTCCGATTTGACTCTCCTTAGACCTTTGCTCCTATGGCGCTCCATTTGGATTAAAGAAGAGACTTCTTTGTGTAGAGCTATCATTACTGACTGTCTTACTATGGACCACTTTACAAGGATCCCGTGGTTGAAGTACGCTATTGATAGCTTTCGGGTGGTCTTTAACATCGACATCCTAGCGGATCATCACGGGGCAGATATGTTGTCTAAATCTGATCTCAAGCAGTGTTTTTTACAACAGGCTGCTATCGAGAGACATCAGAACAGCTCCAATCTTTCATCTTACACCTTTTATCATGATTTAAATGAAGTTGTGGGCTTCCAATCTTATCTGTCTCAAATAACTTGGAAGGCACATCGGTTTGTGTTGACTAGATTTAGAATGGGAGTTGTCCACAACCTTGTTGCCTTCCCGTCTTTGAATTTACATCCCGTTGGTCCATGTCCATGTCCATGTGATAACTCCACTTCCCAAAGCACTGTGCACTTTCTTCTGCTTTGTCAATTGTATAAGCATCTCCGGATAGCTTATCTGAAACCCCTGTTTTTAAAATTTGAAGTTAGAACAATACGTGACTGTATGTGTTTACTTTTTAATTTACATCATCCGGTAGTATGTTTTTATACGGCTACTTTTCTTCTTAAATCCATTAATGCTAGGAAAAGTATGCTTTTTTAAATGTTTTATCTTGATGAATTTTCTGCCTCTGTATTTATAACAAATTTTTGTTGTATTGTGTGCTTTTATGAACTTACTCAATGTTCGAATAAAGCCTTATGAAATGACCTTTGGTCCAATTAAGAATATGATAAAAATACAGTAATTTATTGAAAAAAACAAAGGTTAAAGTGACATCATTGTTAGGTTAGGTTCTAAGACCTTAGTTTACTTTAAAAAAAATACATAAATTGATTGAAAAAACAGCAGGGTCAGCAACTTACTTAGGTGTACGCCCTTGACTGTGCACTGAATAGGTTACTCACCATACATGGAATTCAGCCAGGACTTACACAAATCCCTCCCCAAACAACCAACCCACATTCTCGTCATGTGCGGTCATAAGCAGTGCATGATGGGGACGCAGGTTATAGACAGTTAATCAAACTATATCTCTTGTGTTTTATTTCCTTTTTATACATAAACTCATGTCTCATTCTAATCCCTAACTATAACTTCACTTTAACCTTTTTTGTATATATTTTGTGTAATGTGCTAATTATTACTATTGCTGTGGGTGTGGAGGGGCCTCGGGTGAGTCATGAAGCCCCACACCATCCTCAACAATGTTACAAAATAAAATATTATTCTCCTCTGTGCTTCAGCAGTGATGGATTATGACATTGTAGTCATTAGTGATAGGCAGCCCCAGAGCACACACTGAATGCCTAGGTCCATATTGTGAAGCAGTGAAGAGCAAGAGCATGAGGAGCAGAAAAATCTCCACTAAAATGTGGTAAAATTATGGGATGTGCCCTTTGCAGGGCAGTCATTAAATGAATCTGCGTTTTTTAATAAGCTTGCTCCAAATTACGTGTTTTATTGGGTCACATTTATTTTTACTGGCAAGGCATAGATATTTGAAACGTAAATATTAGAATTTGTGCCAGAATCATTTTTGTTTTATTTTTTGCTTTTTTGTCCATGATTGAGCCAGGCACTACAGCCTTGTTTATAACATGTCAGTGACACTCTGTTAAGAAAAATATACTTTTATTAGGGAATGAAATTCTTTTAGAATAATGTAACGCTTTAAGCTCTAAAAACAGATGGGTCTTTTCTTTCTGTGAGAACAAATTCTGGCAGTGCATGTGACTAATACTTTCTACTCCGTCAAAATCCTGGGAACGTCTTTAAGTGGAAGCATTCTTATTCTGTGCAGACTTTGTGTCTTCTCCATAAAAGGAAATAAACTTGAAGCTCATTGTTTGCATTTGGGATAACAGAGGACTTAGTGATAGTCCATAAACCTTAAAGAAAAGTGAAAGCTGTTTTTATTGTGAAAAAGAAAAGGAGTTACACACAGTCTTTGACAGTGTACAATCAAATGTCATGAATAAGAGTTTATTAATGATAAATACTATTCTCAATGTTTGTTTTCCTGTTTTTTTGCAGATTTTCTGCCATTTTATATACAGAAAAAAAAATGTAACAGGGTATGAACAGACTAAGGACAGGGGCCTATATTCCAAGTTATTCAAAGCTATTTTGCGGTCACAAAGTCTCCAATCCACAAACTCGGAGACTTTGCAACCGCAAAATAGCTTTTGGGTATGTTCAAAACCTAAATTACAATTAATCAAAGAACAGGTTTGCGACTACATACAGAATTACAAATTGAAAGGGGCGACCCTTCTAATTGGGTTTGCAAATTATTGATAGGTCACTGACACCACAAAGGGGGTGGTAACCTACAAGCAAAATGTTGTCAATGTTGTAATAAAACATTTTTTAGAAGTAGGTAGTGGTGCATAAAGCCACTATTTACACCAGTAAAAAATGTTTGAATTTTTTTAATGTTTTTTAAACACATCCCGTTTTTTTTTAAGAAAAACAGGCTGCATTAAAAAGAAGATTGCTTTATTGAAAACTAATCATAGACATGGTGGTGGGCTGACTCTAGCATGCCACCATTCCCGTGATGGCAGCAATTCATAGTGGGCCACAATTTACGACCTACCCCATGCCTGTTTATGAGCTATGTCACATTGCAACCCACTACAAATCGGAATTTTATGAACCAACATGTTTGAACATGTTGGTTCATAAAAGCCAATGCATTTGGTAAAAGTGGGTGCACAAACTTTTACCAAATGCTTTGAACGAACATAAGGCCACAGGTTTACTATCTGTTCTTATGCAAAGTGTGGTGGAACTTCATGGTGCAAAAAGAAGTGTCAACCAACTTACACTTGCAAAAAACATTTTTGTGCTGAATGTTGTTTTGAGCTTTATGGCAAGCTTATTTTTGACTGTGGGGTGCCAGACCCGTACTGTAATTTATGCACAGGGGGCATAATGGAGCAGGAACATTGCAAACACCAAAGGTTTTCACACAAAGCCAGATTAACTAAAGTAGTGTGAAAACCTGACACCACACAAAACCATATACAAATAAGTGGCATGTAGAATATTTCATAATATTCCTACAAATACGATGTATAATTACTGGGAAATTACACATCTTACAAAGCTTACATATGGAACTTTTATGGAAAAATGTACCTGGAGTACACAAATAAAACAAGGCACACCTGGGTCACATTTGTGCTGTAGTGCAACACCTAAAGTATACAAAAAGTGATGGATGGAAAGCTACACCTAGCACAAGCATGGTCAATCACATTAGCGACACATGACTTGTGCTTAAAATGGCACTGCGCAGCCTTTTCTTGCTTGCAGAAAGTAGTGCTACAGTTTTTCATATGTTGCTTGAGTCCTTGCAAATCTAGAAATAAACACTCTAGTTTAATACCCTCTTCTCTCGTATAATCAAATCTTTCTCTGCAATCAGCCCCCTGAAGAAAGTATTCAAAAGGACTATGTTGTTCAGATGTATCTTATACATTTTGATTACTCCGACGGTCAAAAAATCACTATTGGTGAACAAATATAGAACAAGAATAGACATGGCAATTGAATGCACAAGCTTAGTCATAATAATTCAAACATTATCCCTGTGGATGCTTCTCACCAATGTCCTTTGGCATGCAGAGTTCATCTTTGTAAAAGCAGAAATAAATGCAATCCAGTCTTACTGGGATCAAAGTATTTAAATTGTTAGACTTGACTCTCTCTGCAGGGTCACCCCCAAACCTTTTGCCTTTAACCTCCGCTTTTTGCTGAAATTCGTTTTTGTTGGGCTTACAACTCTGTGCACTTTACCACTGCTAATCAGTGATAAAGTGCTTGTGCTCTCCATTAAACATGGTAACATTGGCTGAGCAGTCCGACTGCCATGAGCTCGGCGGTTCGACTGCCATATTACGAGTTGGGCAGATTGGCTTAGTGAAGATCGTGTCCAAACCGCTTCAACGCCAGCCAACTCCAACCGGGACGGCGGCGGAATGGGCCTGTGAGGCTGTGTGAGGCTCAGGCCGCCAGTTATACTGCCCACCCAATTACGAGTTGCTTTACAGCCAGCATGGCCATGGCAGTTCAACCACCACATCTGAGACAACGGAAAGGGAGGTGTATAAGGCCTCTACTTATGTCTACTCATCTTCTACCGTCATGGAGCCCATCGGACACACCCTGTCACTGCTCTACCTGCTTGACCACGTTGAAAACCCACTCTGTCGTGGACGATGACTACCTGTTGCCATTATTACTCAGACTTATAAAGCGCCTGGTTACACTAAACAGTGTGTCCCCGCGCTACGGTGAGAGCCGCTCAGGTAATCTACAGAAACCTATCCAGGAGGGAATAGATGAGTCTTCAGTTTCTTCCTAAACATGCCCTCGGAGGGCTCCAAACGAAGACTCACTGGGAGTTTGTTCCAAAGTTGAGCCGCCAAAAAGCGGAAAGAGCGTCCACCCATCCTGGCTCTCTTTACAGCCGGGACGCAGACCAATCCCCTCCCCTCAGACCTCAGGCGGCGAGTTGGAACGTACGGGGTAAGGAGGTTCAGCGAGTAAGCAGGCGAAGTCCCATGAATAATGCGATGGCACAACGCCTTGAACCAGAGTCGTTCCCGAATCGGTAGCCAGTGAAGAGAAACAAGAGCCGGTTTGGAGGGAGCTCTCCTAGGATGCATCAGGATCAAGCGGGCCGCTGCGTTCTGCACGCACTGGAGTCTCTGCATACACCTTCCTGTAACACCCAGATATAAGACGTTCCCATAATCGAGACGAGATGTCACAAGGGCGTGAACTAGGGTCTTATTAGCTGCAATAGGTAATATATCCAAAGTTTTCCGGAGTCTCTTAAGAACTCCGAAGCAGGCTCCCGCGACCCGTCTGGTGTGGTATTCAAAGGAGAGGTAAGAGTCCATCCAGACCCCCAGATTTTTTGCCTGGGCACATGGCACAGGGGTGGGGCCCAGATTCTGCGGCCACCACGCAGACGACCACACGGATGGTGCTCTTCCCACCACCAGCACCTCGGTCTTATCACCATTAAGTTTCAGACAGTTTTTGTCCATCCAAGAAGCTAATTCTTGCAGGCATGCCACCAAATTGGGGGCTGCCGACTGCTGTTCCTGAGTCAGGGACACCACCAACTGGGTATCGTCGGCGTATGATACGACTCTGATCCCAAAACCATCAGCGATCTCTGCTAAGGGAGCAACATAAAGGTTAAATAGGGTCGGGCTCAAAACAGAGCCCTGGGGAACCCCCTGCTGCAATCCCATGACCCTAGAGTAGAACTCACCCTGCCTCACCTGGAAGCTACGTTTTGCCAAAAATGATGTTAACCAGCCTAAGGCCCTATCTGACACACCTCCCTTCTTTAAACGGTACACTAGAGTGTGGTGGGCTACCGTATCAAAGGCCGCACTCAGATCTAGCAGGATCAAGGCAGCCGTTTGACCCGCATCCACATATCGCCGAATGGTCTCTGTTGCCAGAAGAAGGGCCGACTCAGTCGAGTGACATTCACGGAAACCCGATTGAGTGGGGTGTAGGAGATGACATTTCCCAATGTGAGCCGTGAGTTGCTCATTTACCACTTTCTCTGCGATCTTAGCAAAGTAGGGTAAAAGGGAGATAGGTCGCAGATTATCTAATCGCTCCAGGTCTAAATGAGTTTTTTTTGGGAGGGGAAGTACTATTGCCTCCTTCCAACAACTAGGGACTTTACTGGTCCTAAATGAGACCTTGCATGTTGTACGTGCAAGTGTCGGCACTTTGGGGACGGAGGGCAAGAAGTTCCTGGATAGTGGAGCGTAGTTTCATGCTAAAACCACCAGGGGGAGTGGCCCCGGGCCCCGGACGGCCGCGGACGGGCGCAGACAGGCTTGCCTTAGGCGCGCCTTCCGCGCCTGCGGCGCGCCCGCTGTGCGCCTTTGGTGCGCGGCCGCTGGAGCATGTGAATTTATGTCTCCTGCTTCCTGCCTGCCCCCGGAAGTGTCTTGCTCTGACCTTCTCCGCCCTCCGCGCAACGGTACTAGTTACCGCGTCGGACCGGGGCGGGAAGGAGGGAAGATGGAGCCAAGACAAATGCACTCGCCAAAGTCCCCCAGGTGAGCTTACACTGCCCACGATAAAACGTTTTTAAAAGCACACAAGCAGCCACAGATTAAGAGAAATAAAACAGGACTCAGCTACTCGCACCTCAAGCTGCCGCCGTAAACAAAAAGCGGCTCAGGGTACTGCCACTGCCCTGGTCACCGCAGCGCGGCCGCCGGAGCATGCGAATTTATGTCTCCTGCTTCCTGCCTGCCCCCGGAAGTGTCTTGCTCTGACCTTCTCCGCCCTCCGCGCAACGGTACTAGTTACCGCGTCGGACCGGGCGGGAAGGAGGGAAGATGGAGCCAAGACAAATGCACTCGCCAAAGTCCCCCAGGTGAGCATACACTGCCCACGATAAAACGTTTTTAAAAGCACACAAGCAGCCACAGATTAAGAGAAATAAAACAGGACTCAGCTACTCGCTCCTCAAGCTGCCGCCGTAAACACAAAGCGGCTCAGGGTACTGCCACTGCCCTGGTCACCGCACTCGTGGACTCGTCTGTGAAATTATGCCCCGCTATGGACCAGGCAAGGGAGTTGGGGGTTCCCTAAGTAATTTCCACATTTACAGGGACCCTGTCTGGGATTGTTTCATAACAATCATAAAAAATACATCTGTAGTATGTCTTCCTCTGCCAAAACACTGGTACTGAAGAGGCCCACTGTACACAAATTGATATGTGTTTGCACACAATATATAGTGATAGTGATGTGTGCATTATTGTGTGTTCCACTAGAGCACCTGCTCATCAATATCACACCTATTAATGTATCTCAAACATCTTTTGCACTTTCTCACTTGTCTCCCGTGTTATTCACTAGTCATGCAGCTTGCCAGTTGGGAAAGTGACATTGAAGTGACTAGAACTACCATGAGTCCTTGTCACTCCAATTATAACCAAGATGCTAGACTCCTTTTGCCCCTTCTCACTTGTCTGCCATGTCAATACTGATCTTCACTTGTCATGCAGCTTAGCATTTCTCAAGTGTTGCTAAAGTGAGATTTAAGTGACTACAATGACCATGAGGCACTCTCACTCCAGCTCTAACCAAGATGCTATAGTGAATTTGACACACTCACATTGCACATATCCCAGGTCCAGTTTTGATGTCAAAGACATATCTTTATGGATGTGTCATTAAAGTGAAATACATCTTCTCTGCTACAACAGTGTATTGGACTCACTCATCACATACATGAAAATTCAATGTCAGTCAATGGGATTACATAGATTCTTTGTGAGAAACATTCTAAGGGCACAATGGAAACACTCTCTGCAGGATAGCTATGCCCCTATAGGGGGAACCCTGAAAGGCTGGGGCCTTGGGGCACAGGACATTTTGCACATGCCTGACAACTCCATGTGCACTGGACCTTGGAACTGAAGTATACCAGAGACAACCAATGGCATAACCAAGTGCAGTGCATTGGTAGGCAATAGGTATGTGCAACTTATGAAACCAAACACAGCACTAACAGCATATGGTACACATCTAGATGAAGTAACGGTAAGGTACACACTGCAAAATGGACACATGTCCATGCAGAATTCCACAAAGGTATGACAAGTTCACACCCTCCATGTGTGGATAAACAAATATCTAACTTCAACACATCTAACACATATCCAACCTACATCATAGGGAGGAGTACAAGTTAAATGGCATTGACAGTGGCCAGGCCAAGCTGAAATACTTACCATATAACATGTCACCCAATGCAGTGTCTGCCCTATTTGGATGTCATCCCACATAGACATTCATCCAACATTTTCTCTTGTCCTGTGTAACTCCAGCACTGGCTCAAAGGTCACATCATACTAAATACTTTAACTGGATCAGCAATCAGGGATGAAACAAATTCAATTGTACTCACACATCACTAACTGTACAAGAACATCAAATAGAAAAGTAATGACAGGACCAATGTCTTCAAAAGTAGGAAAAGATTGTAATGACAGTATGTCACAACAAGATTATGAACAAAGGCCAATGGCTAGTTCATGTCATCAATCTATGGCACAGCACAAGGCTGTGCCACCAAACTTGCCCTTACTGACACTGCACTGTAACCTCCTCACAAAGGGTCATCCATTGGACATAGCAGGTACCTCGAAGATGGGACTTGGGAAGGGGGGCACAGGTTAAGGGAGGGTTGGGTTTGTCCTTGGGAGAGGGCTTCATAGGTTTGGGGGGTTTGGGCTGGTTTAGTTTTAGGAGTTGTTTTTTGTCTTTTTTGGGCTGGGTCCAGGGGGTGGAGTGGGAAGGGTAAAGGATGGGTTTGGGTGTGGGAGGGGTTTTTGGGACTTTGGGAGGGGGACAGGTTTCAGGGGGGTAATGACAAGGGCAAACAGGACATCCTTGAGTTTCTTGGATGTCTTGTGTTTCTATGTGGTGCTTGTGTCTGATGAAGTGTGTGCATGCTTAGGTGTGCATGTACGTGGGATAGGATTGGGGAGAGGGAATGTGGATGGGGAAGGGGCAAGAGGGGGGGTGGAAGTTTGGGATGGGTGGGGGCTGCCATGAGGGAGGAGGCCGGAGCCTGAAAAGATCTCTGTAGGCCAGACATGGCGGTGTGAATGCCTTCCAGGTAGGCAACCATCTGGGTGCTTTTCCCCTGGATGTCATTCAGGACTGCAGTCTGACCAATAGAGATGCTCCGCAGGAGGACAAAAGCCTCCTCACTCAGGCCAGTGGGACTAACAGGGCCAGGGGCTGAGGTGCCTGGAGTGAAGGAGATTGCTCCTTTCTTTGAGGTGCAGGAATGGCCAACTTGTGGGGGGGGGGGACAGGGAGGATGGTGATGGAACTGGGGGGTGTGGCAGACAAGGATATAGGTGGAACTGATACTGTTGGGACTGCCACTACTCAGGACTGTCCACCGGAGGATGACTCAGATGATGATGATGAGTTTGAGCAGATGCTCCCAGGGCACTCCTTGTACCCTCCAGGTCACTGGGTCCCTCTGTGTCTGACGTCTCACATAGAACCACTGTGACCAGCTGTGTCCCCACCGACGTTGAGCCCTTCTCCTCCACTTGCCCTGGATGTATCTGAAATGATATGGAACTGGATTTGTTACAACTGCTTTTTTCCACCTGACCATCACAAATCACCAGAAAACATTGAAGAAGTCCACATATCAAATCACCTTTATGGTTTACTCCATAAGCTTCAAATTTAGCATGAGCACATGCATACATGCTACATAACCTGCAAATAGTTGGGTCCACTCATGTTATAACCCCATACAGGCCCAAATGCATTAATGGAATTGTTTACACTCTATCCTTATGTCCATACTAGGATAGTTGATCACCTTGCATACTTTGGGACTTGTGGCATACCACTGTAAAGAGATGCAACCAAATAGGATGGATCCAAGTGTGAGATTTACACAATGCTCACATAAGGCCTTTAATAAAACAAATCTAAATATTACTCATAGCACATCATGATGTCATGAAGGTGAATATGAACACAATGTACCATCAATTACTGTTGTAGCAGACATCATGTCACATGCAAATGCTCATTGCACACTGATGACACTGTGTACCTTAGATTACATCATATCTCCAATACCTGAAATGTCAAAAGAAAGCTGGACACATGTAGTTTAGCTATGTATCACATTTAACACATAAAAACCCTGTAAACATTGAGGTCCAAACATTTGGAAGAAAGATAATCAGAATTCACGCAGCACAACACTCCATATAGCCATATGAACATCCACAATCCTGTTTGGTACAGGTGATGATGCCAGTCATAGCTAGTATATCCACAAGACAAAACACCTTTGAAGGTTTTCGGTGTCCCTGATCATCTATGACATGAAGATATGGGATCACTAGAGTCCCAATGGGCAGGCACATCACCACTCTTTGATATTGCATAAACAGATTGACTTGTAAGGATCAGTGTAGACACTCACATACAGTACTAAATATCACTCCCTCATGCATGTCACCAGTCAGTCAATGAGTGTATTAAAACACTATTGCAGATGAAACATCAACTGCCTAATGCACAGTGGCCAACATGTAGGCACTAATGATGATGGCACCATTGACACTTGTACTCTCATTTCACTGTATATACTTACCAATGGGAACTGTTGTACAGTCAGTGCATGTACTGTGAACATGTCACACGCAATAGGGCCACCATCAAATGAGAGACAGTAGTGAGGGTACATCACGCCTCACACAAAGAAGATCAGTTGCCGGTGTGGTACGATTGTCACCCAGATTTACTGAGAACATGAGATGATTACTCACTTCACTCAGCCAGGTGTCTTCTCAAAAGAAGAGAATTGGATGCGGACAGGACTCTGCTGTCTTCCAGTTCAGAAAGACAATATGCACAGCACAGCAGCATGCACCTACTACCACACTTACACTAACAATGACTCATCATGTGTGTGGTACATGGGCCACCACCAATGTGGTTGGTGAAATATCTGTCTGAGGCACTCAAAGTTGGTAATATGACATGTATGACTCTTGCCAGGAAATACCCCCTTGTCGCTGCTGCTGGGCCCTCAACTGCCCATCAAGGTCCGGGTAGGCCACTGCTAGTATGCGGGCCATTAGGGCGGTTAGGGTCCGGCGTGCACCCCATCCACGTTGGGAAGACTTCCCCAGCTGGACCTCTACAATCTTTTGGGGTCAGAGCCGCAGGTCCTCCCACTTCTTCCTGCAGTGGGCACTATGCCAGTTGTAGACCCCCACGGCATACACCTTCCGGTCGATGGCTCTCCAAATGGCCTTCTTCTGATGGGTGTTGACCTGTATGGATGCAATAGATGTAGAAACAGATTGTAACTGGAAATTTGAAGATAACTGTCAGCTTGATACACATTATGTTGACATCCAAAAGCCTTCATCAAGAGTCAACATATTACATGTGTCCATTTCGCATGCTAAGCACAACTGAAGCATGGCTACACAATTTTGTGGTCATCTGATGTTGGAGTGACAAGGCCGCATGGTAGTTGCAGTTATCTCAATCTCACTTTACCAACACCTAACAAACGGTTAGTGTACCTTAACTGTTGGCAACATGTATTTGGGATGGACCATACATTTACATTTTAACACATCAATCATAGGTCCTGGATTGAAATTTTGATGGTAATGCACTTACAGACAACATTGCAACATGTGCCATGTCATGGAGTTGGATATATATGCTCTTATATGCAGTAATACACTTTGCGACAGACAAACCAGCATCTCAGATTCTTTGAGTATTGCACGTTAGGAAAGTAGATTGAGAGCACAATAGCAAAAGCAGAGTTGAGAGCAAACAGGACATTATGATATTGTGGCAGTTACTGAGGTGTAGCTTACCAGAGTCCACTCCCCCCTCTATTCTATTAAGTCCTCAGAATGCAGGATGATTAAGACCTTCTCTTCCCAGGGAAAGAGTTGTAATGGTGTGCTAGGAGGACCACCGCCAGCCATCTGAGCCTCCAGGTGGTGGTTGTTGTAGCTGGTACGCACACTCGGCATGAAGTAGTTCCACCTCTTCCTAATGTCTGCGAGTATGACTGTGTAGTCGTAATACGCTCGGCGGGTGGACAGCGGACTTGGCGGCATCGGTGGATGCAACGCTGACATTGCAGACCACTGCGGTCCTGCTGGGTAGACCGCCGTGGCCGCGGTTGGTGTTTCAGACAGTACAACTCGTAATACATCAGGCAGTAGATCGCTGGCACAGAGGTGTCGTAGACGATGCGGTGTTTAGTTGGTCGGACCGCTAAACTCATATTCGGTCCCTAAGTTTCAACATAAAAATCTACACGCAGCTTTGTCCAGTGGCTTTCTGACAAATACACACCATCCTCTGACACTGCGTGCAGCCTTGCCCCGCCCAGCTTTACCTTCTCAGTTCATTTTTCTGAGTATTTCTTCTAAGTGCGAAGGTAAGCGCTGACCGGTCCCAATTCACTTTTTCTCTCTGACCTGCCCTCCATTGCAGTTGGCCATATTTTTCGGCTTTAACCTGGCCTCTTGCAACAAGATGTCCATGGCTGTCACTTTGAACTTTTAGGTTCTAGTTTTACCTTAAACTTTAAAAATTCATAGCTCCGGTTCTACTGATTGGATTTTTGTCATTTTGGTGTCAATTAATGTATTACAATTTACTCTATTGTTCTAAATTGGTGTAGGATTTTTCTTGTGTTGTGTTTTCACTTTACTACTGTTTGCGTGCTGCTAAAGGCTTTACACATTTCTTCTATGATAAGCCTGACTGCCTTTGTGACAAGCTACCAGATGGTTAAGTACAGGTTAATTTAGGACTTTTTGTGGTTCAACATAACAGGGATAGTGGCTGTTGTTTGAGTGAGGGTCGCCCCCCCTCAACCAACATCCCAATTTCTCACATCAATATTGTTTAAAAGACACAGTTCATCATTATGAGAGAATTCAGCAGAAAGAAACTGCTCTGTAGCAGTGCCTACAATTTATATTAATGTTCCGTGCTAATGGTGTATAATGTTAATAGTCCATAGTGAAAAGTCTTTTGACAATCCATTAATAATTCAAAATGCTCCAAGTGCTCAATATGATTGATTAGGTTCTTGTTTCACGGCTCCATACCGGCAATAAATTCACAGTTTGCACTCACATTCAGTATCAAAGCTTGAGGTAGCAGCTTCCCTCTTTCTCAGAGTTTAACTAGAGCATTCCATACATATCTCCAGGTTGGCTGATATCATTGTTGATGACTACCAAACACTGCTTTGAATATATGCATCCACACTTTTTAATTTGAGCCTAGGCAAGGATTTCGCTATCTGGAAAACCTGCTGTAATCACTACATGGAGTGTAATCCAACCTGCTGCTTGCCATTGGTTGACTCCAGCATTGTTCTTCTTTGCTGGCTCCTCATTGGTTGGCGCTCCTGATACATCACTTCTGTTTTTCCCTCAGAAGCACCGCGTTTCCTTACGCTTGAACGTGTTGATATGCAGCTTGGGACACTACTTGTTTTTTTCTGTAAGCTGAAAGCCTATGGGAGCTGCTCATGAGCAATCCTCGTGCTTCACTGTAAGGCTGCAGGCTGCTGTACTTCAAACAGCTCAAAGGAGGCTGCAAGGGAGAGCGGGGCAATTTTGTCACCAAACACCGTGCAACATGCCGGCCGCTTCAGGTGGAGAGCGACATGTTTCTATAATCAGCAGAGCTCTTAACAGTTCCCCCTTTCGGCCTCTCTTCCCTATCCCATCTCGTCTCTCCGGCCCACAGCTGGTCATCGGCACCAAGGACTGCAGCATGTAAAACCCCTCCCTTTCATGTGCATTTGTTTATTGGGTATTTTTCTTCTTCCTCTTAGCTGAAAGCCTATGTGAGTTACAATGTCACGTTTTCTCCTCACTATTCCATTTTTCTTTCCGGAGCACGCTGGTCGTATTTTATTTCATTTGCAACCTTTTTTGGGGGTCTACCGAGCTTCATTATCATATTCGCCATGTGCAAGTCAAAAATGAATGTAGACTGAGTGGGCGAAGCTTCCAAGGCAATAGGTTTCACACAGAAGGGTGAGGTTGTCTCAGCTCAGACCAGACATACATGTGATCTTTGGCACGTGTTTTTTCTTTGTGTACTCCGTTAACTATGGGCATCTACAACTAAAAAAGTGGATGTGGAGCAAATGCTCAACTTTGTGACCACACTAAAAACTGTTTGGCCTGTAAGGGACTTTCAGAAGTTTTTAAACCACAACCCAGTCCACCATCCACTTTTAATTTACTGCGCGGAAGCTAGCTTACATTGTCAAATAAAGTAGCCTTTTGTGTGTAGTCTCCATGAAAATGCCAGTTAAAAGTCTGCGTACCGGTGGGGCTGTTCCAATCATAAAATCGTCTAGGGTCATATAAGGAGAACCATGTTGTTGGGTAAAGTTTGTTTCCACACTACAACCACCCGCTTTGCAGAAATGTAATTGACAGATTTCTCTATTGCGCAGTGGGTGCTGGGTAAGGAGCAGTGTCAGACACTTCCCAATTAAACCTGCGCCCTTAACAGTGCATGCAGAGCAATTTATCTTCAGGTGTAAATTGCCAGGTTGAGCCCGTGTGCAGACTGTCGAGGAGTTCATGTGGGTCAATAGTCCACACACGTGTTTTGCTCAAATATATGTTGGCGATTAAATAGACACCAGTGTGCATGGTTTGTAGAAATAAACCCTTCAAGCTTAGCTGCTCTCTGTGGGAGTTGCTGTCTAGTGGTTAAGTTGTAAGCTGCAGACCCAAAAGCCAATGTTTCAATCTCAGCTACCTGAGGCGGTCCATGAGGGTAAGCGGGGAGGGGTGGGGGCGGGATGGGGTGAGGTGTGGAAGTCAATATACGACGGGATAGTGAAAATTAAACAAATAAATAAAACCAATTACCTTTCGCAAGGTAAATGTTTTATTTATTTATTTAATTAATACATTTTCACTACCATGTCATATGTCTACGTCACCACCTGACTCCTGCCCCGACCCACTGCGCTTTACTGCACAGGCCGCCCATGCCGGCTACCCACCTAAGCAAGTTGTGTGATATTAGGTAACAGCTTAATATCTTTAGGCCTCTGTTCTCTCAAAATATAAATATGCCTAGAAATTGCTTTAAGCAAAAGAACAAGCTACGGCTGACCATAAGTTAAGCACTTTAAATCCTAAATTTTTTTGTTAAAAGTTCAGTTCCTGTGCACAAATCTTCCAGGAGCACGCCGTAGATCAACTCCACTGGGGACCAGTTGTATGAAAATAGAACTAAAGAGGAAGGTGCACCAGTAAGAAGTCCAGGTCCAAACAATATCTTTGAAATATTCTTTGAATTTTCTTGTAAAAAGACTCGCAGCCAACGCGTTTCGTTCCACACTGGAACTTCTTCAAGGCTGAAAACATGCAACATAACCACATTTAAATACCAAAAACACCACAGAACATCACATCACACAACAATATATTCTATCTGTTAGTCGATTATTTCAAAACTAACAGAGACAAGAGATACATCAATTGGAAAAATAATATAAATGGCTAAAAAAAGGTAAAAAGAACGGACAAGAAGGATAAATTTTGCAGGAATAGAAAACAAAAAACATCACAACATTTATATCATAAATGAATAAAGCACAAGACAACATTTATATCACATATATCTTGTACCATAAAATTACTGCGTACACGCATATAATGCAGAGATATACATACAAAACATTAAAACATCGTCAGTACCGATTTTAAGGTACCTATCCCTAGTATATGGCTCGGAGGAATTGATTTATATTTGTAAGGCAAGAAATCATTCCCCAAAAAATAACCACAAACTACTATACAAGAAGCGAAAGAGAAAGAAAGAGAAGGGAAAGAAAAGAGAAAGAAGAGAGAAGAGAAAGAAAGGAAAAACGAGAAAAAGGGGGGGAAGGGAGGGGGAAGGGAGGGGTGAAAGGGCTAGGGGAGGGAGGGGGCGGGGAGAGGGGGGAAGGAAGGCGAAGACAGAAAAAATGTGGGGTAAGGGGTTAAAACCCAGTAGGAGTAGTCAAACAATAAGCATTATGCAAGAAAACTCACCAAAAAACAGGCTTCTGTTAGAACAGTCAACGTAGTTAAGGAAGCAACGTAATGGTATCCTGCACGTGTGAAGAATATATATTCACAAACAGATGGTAAGTATATCTGTATTAAAAAGGAGGTTTTATATATATATGAAAAGTTATAGAAAAAAGAGAGAGACAGCCCAATATCACAAGTAAGGCATGCTAGTAGTGTCTCACAGTAAAAGGCGTGGGCTTACGAATAATAAGAATATAATATGGCTTCGTCTAATATTCGAGTTCGAAACAGGAAGAGTCACCACGACAGCATGGGTAGCTGTACAATGTAGGTGACCGAAATGACGGCTCCGTAATACGAGCACACAAGTATCAGGAATTCCAATATTCTAAAAGGAAAGGTATAACGGATAATTAGTATGCTAATTGCACCTTAAGGCTAAAAACAGTTTTTATAGTATGTATATGGTACGAGTAACCAATAATGTCCCGAAAGAGAATGGATAACGGGCCAGATGGCAGTCAGGCAATGTAAAACCTTTCACATCAATATCCAGAAAAGGGGCTAACAGGCTAACCATAGCCCCAAAATGGTATGAAAGAGCAAAATGTGGCCACCCTAAATATATATAGCGTATACATTACAAATAACCTCCAAATAACCCGCACCACGATCCAACAATAAACACAAACTCCAAAGAAGGCCGCCCACATAATTATTTTCGGACGGTGCCACACTTAAAAACCACATCTACAAATAGGTATTACCAAAAGAATTACACAATATATCGAGTGCTTAAAAGCAAGCAGTATGCCAATAGTAAAGCCCAAAACAGCTATGGCCGTACATTCCTACATAATGGGCGTCGGACACCGTATCTAAAAAGAACGTGTCCAAAGGCCAAAAAATTGCATGCTGTACACACGTCCCAAAACGGCAAAAGTCACGCCATCGTGACGAAGGAGAAACGAAGCATTCGAGAGTAAGCAGACGGCTAAAATAAGAGAATCTGCAAGGGGTGAATCCCAAAGCGACAACTGTGCACTGAACACACCGCCCAAAAGACACTGTGCACTGTATACACCGCCCAAAGACACAGTAAAACATATCAGTCCACTGATATAAGGGAAAATGCCTGCAGTGAGATACTAGGTAATAGCTCTGTATCGCACACACCATCAAAAGTGGTAATGCACGCCTATCCGTATAAAAACCAACGTATATGTAAAAGGCGTCACGGCTAAAGACATATCCACTTTGAATTTCGGTGCTCCTATTAAAATCCAAACCTCCACAGAAGGCGAGCGGCTCGTACCTTGGAATCCACTGCCCCCAACCCGTCCTCAGAACGTGTAACAGCAAAGTGCAGGAAGCGGGGAAAACAGCACCAGGCCATGTTTAAAAGTACAATTTCAGACGCTCATAGGGAGAGTCGGTCACCTGACGTCGTAGGTCACCTGACGTCACAGGTCACCTGATACTATCGAAAAATGGTAGAGTACAGCCGCCATGATGGAATAGTATGATAACCCATCTAAAGATTGGTATAAGATGGGAAAATGCAGGAATCAGGACAGCAAGTTGAAATCGGAGTTAGATAGACAGAAAATATAGGTCAAGGAATTGTTTAAATTCGTACTCCGTTATTCAACCACCCCTGTCCATAAAAAATATATAGAGAACGTCATGATTGAAATCAAAAATGATGAAGGAGATGTAAAACCATTGGGAATGGTGTGCAGATGTCGAGCAAGGCATGAAAAAACATATGTTACAATAGTAGATGTAAGTGAATCTATAAATGAAAACCATGCTAGTCCATCATAATGATAAGATGGCTTGAAAGTAATAAAAATACTGGTGAAATGAGCGCAGTATAGTGTACAAAAGTAAAATTAAATAACTAAATAAAAAATGAAAAATAATTAAGGAAGAAATAACAAGTGAATAATAAAAAGTAAAAAATAATAAACAAGCGGATAATAATAATACAGGATAAAGAAAAAAGAGAGGGAGGAAAGAAGAAAGGACCCCACATGTAGGCCCAACTAGTGCGAGATTAGTTATACGCAACAAGAGTTGTCCCCCAAATGATTGTAAGTCCATGGGTGGTGTGGTTGTTTTTCATGTTTCATTTAGCGAAGTGGAGAATCGGAAAATGTATATTTTAAATTAAAGAAAATAATGCATCTCTGAATCAGAGTTGTGTCCCAGTACAGTGGCACGCAGACGACAAATCCATTTGGATTCTAGCTGTCTTAGGGCCAGTCCCCGATCAGAACCCCTCTTACCCAGAGGTACGTGGTCAATGCCATAAAACCAAAAATTGTTGGCCCCAATATGTTTGGCATTATAATGCTCGGTAATGGGATATCTCGTGTCCCTGTTCAGGAGAGCCCTCCTGTGTTCCTGTATGCGGGTTTTTAAACATCTTATGGTGCTGCCTACGTATATGGTATTACAATCACATCCCAGAATGTAGACCACATAAGTCGTATTGCAGTTAATAAAGTGGCTGATAGTGTAGACCCTTGGGCTGTTATGGGAAAAAGACTTAGTTTTATTCTTTCCCCTTCCACAAATGTTGCAAGACCCACACGTAAAAAAACCTTTAGGTTTTTCAGGTATCCAATTAGCATTGTTTGGAGGGGACACGACATAACTGGGGCATAGCTGATTTCTCAAAGAGGACCCTCTTTTATATGTAATGCCAGGCATTTTGGAAATGGAGTCTTTTAATCCTGCCACAGAGGAAAGGAGATGCCAGTTTTTTCGTAGGGCATTAAAAATGCCATTGCTATGGGTGGTGTATTTAGTGACAAATCTCAATCTATTATCGGTTTTTATTTTCCTTTGTGCATTAAACCCGTCAAGTAGTGTAGAGTCCCTATTTTTACCAAGGATTCTATACTCAGCTTTATCTAATACTTTGTTGTTATAGCCTCTGTTTTCAAATCTTTTCCTTGTTGTCTTGAGATTATGCTGGAAATCCTCCTCGGTACTACAATTCCTCCTTATGCGTGTCATTTCGCCATAGGGGATATTATTAATAACCGAATTAGCATGGGCACTGGATGCGTGTAACAGTGCATTACATGCCGTTTCTTTTCTGAATAATCTGCTTTGTATCACCCCATCCTTGATGTAGAAGTTTATGTCTAGAAAGTTAATATTGTCCTTGTGATAAGACATGGTAAATCTGACATTAAACACATTATCATTAAGATAATCAAAGTATTGGTGCAACATATCAACAGACCCCGACCAAAGGCAATTGACATCATCGATGTACCTCCCCCAGAACACAATGAATTCAGTCCAGGGGGAGGCCACCCGGGCCCAGGCATGCTCCTTCTCATACCACCCCATAAAGAGGCAGGCGTACGAGGGAGCAAACCCGGAACTCATCGCAACGCCCTTGGTCTGTTGGTACGAATTAGAATCATGTAGGAAAAAATTGTTCATCAAGATAATGTCAACCATTTCAACAATCATTTCATTATGTTCGTAAAAATCCGCGCCTTCCCTGTCCAGGAAAGAGCGCATGGCCATGATACCAAAATGTTTATCAATGCAAGTGTATAAACTCGTGACATCTAAGGTGACAAACAAAAGCTCTTCTGACCATTGGAAGTTTTTAAATTTTACTAAGATGTCCTCGCTGTCCTTAATATATGACGGAAGATCCACCACATATTTTTATAATTTTGTGTCCACGAATTTAGAAAGGTTCTCAGTCGATGAACCTACACCAGAGATAATGGGTCTCCCTGGTGGAAAGGGGCCCCCCTTGTGTATTTTGGGTAAAGCATAATACAAGGATATGATGGACAATCCACTCTTAGGTATCTATATTCATCCTCAGAAATGAGGCAGACATCTTTCCACTCACTGAGCCTGGCATTGATAGTGACAATTAGATTGGAAATTGGATTGTGTGCAATACGCTTATAACACGAAGTGTCGCTAAGTTGGCGATTGATATCACCCAGATAGTCAAGGCGGTTCATAATGACTATATTGCCGCCTTTATCTGCTTCGCGTATCACAATCGTAGTGTCCTCCCTAAGTTGTTTTAAGGCCAGTCTTTCAGACCTGGAGATATTCTCCGTTGGTTTGGGCTTATATTTATTAGATATTTCCAATGCATATAAGTCCTCTGATACCTTTTTGTAAAAAGCATCAACATTTGGATCGTAGCCAAAAGTAGGCATAAACTTGGATTTAGGGCGGAGGCCACTATCTACATGACCATCCTGTCTGATTTCGAAATCATTCAGTAGGGTTGTCATGTCGTATTGGTCTTCATCGCAAATAGAGAGGAGGCATTGTATGTTTCTAACATCAGCTATGGTGTGTGATGCAGGCTCATGAGGAAGTACACTTATACTGGGTGCATCTGGTCTGGTCGAAAAGAAGTCGCGTAGTTTTAGTAACCTTACAAACTTAAATAAATCGATATGAACATCAACCAGATCCCCACTTTGTGTCGGACAAAAGTTTAGGCCTTTACTAAGAACTGATGTTTCGTCTTCAGTAAGCAATTTATTAGAAAGGTTGACAATCTTTAGATGGCAGATATCATCATTATTCACAACATTCCCATCATTCTCTAACATTATTTGACATTTCCCTTCTTGGCTCTGACCGAGGTGTCTATTTTTCCAGTTGTGATTTTGGTATTTACCCTTGTTCCGCCTCCCTCCGCGTCTGGTTTTTGTTGTTCTTTGCTGTACACTATTATCAAATTTGACATTTATTGTTGCTGAAACGCTCCTTGGGGCACATATATGATACATTATACCCCCCCAATCGCCCACTTTTTTTAACATACCTCTAATGCCATTTGGTGGCCACTCAGCACCTCATTTTTATACAGACATACATCCACTACACCCCAAACCAAAATACATAAGTAAAAGACATTGGGGCATATTATCAAGGACGGCGTTACAATTATCGCCGCTTTAGCGGCAGAAAACTGCTGCTAAAGCGGCGATAATGGGCTTGATAATATGCCGCAGAGAATTCCAATAGAAGCCCATGTTCACACGAGAACATGGGCTTCTATTGGAATTCTCCTCGGCATATTATCACGCCCATTATTGCCGCTTTTATCAGCAGTTTTCTGCTGCTAAAGCGGTGATAATTGTAATGCCGTCCTTGATAATATGCCCCATTATCATTTACAACACCAATAGTTCTAACTCCAAAATGCGAGACCTATTGCATTGCAAATGCTTGTTGAACTTTACTGTGTCTTTGGCCACTGGTATCGCATAGATTGGGCTATGTGATAGTCTATAGTCTAAGGTAAATGTGATGGAGTTCACCCTGGCAAAGGTTGAACTGTTCTAGCTAGGGTCAAGTGCCACAGTTTATTTTTTAGTAAAGTGTATTGCAGTGCTAATTCAGTTTAGTGCACTGCCTCCTTTAAATCTGACATTGTTTAGCCTGAGCAAAAAATAACAATGCAAAAGTCTCAGATAAGTGTGTCAGTGTAAATTATGAGCATCATTCAATGGTCCATTGGGCAAGCCAAAGTGGCTTTTATCTCTAAACCTACTATTACTGTGTATTCTCTGTATTGTCTTAGAAAAGTGTGACAGTTCGTAGCCTAGAAGGGGTAGTGATTTACACGGTATATGATGCAAACATTGTGACAATGTATTGCCTGAGGAAATGTGCCAGTGCATCAGCTGAGCCAAGTCTGTCAATGTCACTCTGAGCAAAATCTGACTCTGTGTAGCCTGAGTAAGTGTGCCATTGTACAGCCGCAGCAAAGTGTAACAGTACAGGCCCTGCAATGTGAATGTGACAATGAAAATGCTACATCTGGTTTAAGTAGAGTTAGAACATTGGAATGTTGAGAGCTCCACTGAAGACAATGGAGCAGAAGCGGCCTAGATGGACTGGTATGTGCCCGCTGCTCTCAACATTTCAATGTCCTAATACACAGCATCTGCCTCTTGAAAATATATTATTCAAGCAGAGAAAAGCGAAAGGCAGAGGCCAAGCAGGAGGACACATGCAGTCTTCACCTTTCTCTCCTCGTGTAGCTCAGTGTCACTAGGGCTTCAGAGGCGGGAGAGGTGAATTTTGCTCAGTTCCTGGGTCTCCCTGAGTTGGCTGCTGCAAAAAGCAGTGCAGCCAAGCTGGAAGAACCAGGGGCTGACTTCAGTCCTCTTTCACAGCTCTTGCTGTGAATGTACAACAGCTAACATCAGTGGCCCTGTGCTGTTAACTGCAGAACATTCACAGCAACTGCTGTGAAAGAAAGGCTTTGGAGCCCAATGGGGTGTCAACCCCATCTGGCTCCAAGAGGCTTTGTGTTTTTTAATTAGAACATTCTGCCCTCATGGGGTGGAATGTTCTAATACATTTATAGCCAGCCGTAGCTGGGCTATACTGGCCATTTGAGGCCCACTCCCTTGTTAAAGGTCCTCACATTTGGCTTGGGTCTTTAACACTGTATCAAGCTTTTAATGGCTGGTACTGCCCACTATGGCAGGCTATTAAGCTATATTAAGTAGACTTTGATAAACTTGATAAGTCTATAGTGTACAGTCAAACAGAGTTAAATGTGTAAAGGTGAGGGTGTATGGCTTGGGATCAACTGAAGATGGTTTCTTCTCACTGAGGTTTTTCAATGATCAAGGCCATAATGAGAAGTTGTAGTGACTGAGACTCTATTCAGCGCATTAAAAGTAGGAAATATGAGTTTCAGGAAACTCTGCCTAGAATCCTTTGATTCTGAAACCTTAACACGTCTTTTCGTTGTGCCATCAATCATTTTCCCGCAATGTACATGCTTTTCTTCAGGTTGCCCGTCATTTTGTTTACAAGTTCTTAATGTGGAACGTTGCAGGAGCCTTAATTCTTTTTCTACCTTCAACCTAGTGGGTGTTGAATGATAAACCTGGGATCCGTTTCAACCTCTGAATGACTGGACATTTATTTATTAATATTTATATTATATTGTGTTGCTCTTGTATATATCCTTTTAGTCATATAGGGCCATATGTAGGTGGCATACAATTTACCGATTCTTAAATACCGAATTTTACCGATTCGGTATTTAAGAATCGGTAAATTGTATGTAGGTAATAATTCGGTAAATGTTACCGAATCGGAGAAATTCGGTAATTACCGAATCGATATTTACCGATTCGGTAATGAGGCATACCTTCCCATTGATTCCTATGGGCCTGGAGGCCCATAGGAATCAATGGGAAGGTATGCCTCATTACCGAATCGGTAAATACCGATTCGGTAATGGGGGGAGCACATTCAAGGGTGGCAGGGTGTCACATTGATACCCTGTTGCACCCCTGATTCCTGCATGTGGGCACATGTGGCGGACATACATGCCCTAAGGGCATGTATGTCTGCCACATGGCACTCTTATTTCAGCAAAATATTGCTTTTTGCAATGTATTCGGTATTTATCACCAACCTATATTTGGTGGTAAATACCGAATTCTAATTCCTACACAACACTCATTAGAGTGTTTCCTACATCTCATTTCAGGATTCGGTATTTACCTAATCGGTAATTTTACCGATTCTGTAATTTTACCGATTCGGTAAATTACCGAATCCTGAAATATGCCCCCTATATAGCATATGCCTAAATACCGGTCGGTAACGGGATATTTACCGAAAATCGGCCATTACCGACCGGTATTTGGCTTCCTACATATGGCCCATAGTGATGTAGTGTTGGAAGCACAGAGAGATATTTGCAGAGTGTCAAAAAGAGAGTTTTTATTTTCATGTTTTAATTGTATAACTAATTTCTTTCTCTAACTCTGAAATCCTTTTTCATTTAAAGAATTTCTTTTCTTCTCATAAAGACTACATACTATGTTAACTCTGGCAAGTAGTTTGCAATCAAATGAACTCTTTTTTTCATTCTAATACACCATTTATTTTGCAAACATTTTAGGTAGTCTTTCAGATGATTTCAAAGATGTTTCCCTGAATATTAATACAATTGATATTTTGTTGAGGGGGAACATGGCGGCCGCCAGCTAAGCGGCCGCTGGTCTTATGTCTGTGCGATGATTTCCTGAGAGGGCCTCCCTCTCCTCCCCCACTCTGTCTTTATTTACCGCTCATTGTATCGGCCTCTTCGACGCGCCTTCTGCTCACTGTTTGTCTCCAGCTCTCAGTTTTGTGAGGAGGCAGGCGGGCTTTCCAAGGTGCTTGAGCCGGGCGGCATCTTCGCTTGACGCCGGCTTGGCCGCAGATCTCCCTCTGTGCTGTCACCGTGTGGCTGCTTTCTCAATTCGGGTCGGCGGTGGAAGAACCAGCACTTGCCGAGACGCCTCCTGTAACCCAGCTCACTGCGGGAGGCTGCCTTCATCTGAGCCCATTGCGGGAAAGGCAAGTCTACAGGGGGAATGCGGTAAGGTCTTCCCATTTGTAGAAGGGGGGGACCTACACCAACATTTTGGGCCAGGTTTTGCTTATTCACCCCTTCCCCATTAAAATAAGGCCAATACTTCCAACACTCCCCCACAGGGGCCTTATGAGTGGGACTGTAGAGGGACTTAAATAAGCAAGAGGGGGGTCTGACTTCCAGTCTATGGAGAAGGGTAAGAACATGCATAGCAAACGCTCTCCACCTGCTGGGAAAGTGTGCAGATATACCCTCTGCACTAGCGGGGGTTTTATTACGCCTCTTCCAGGGTTAGCAGCTTCGTCCCTTATCCAACCTGTGATAGGTACAAATATCACGACTAAGGGCTGTATTAAATCACCAAATTATCTGAGAAAGGAGAAGGGCCCCGGAGGGAAGGTGGAGAAAGAAACATCTGTAGCGGCTGTTAAAAGCCCCAGGAGTAGGGGTAGAGTGAAGAGGGCTGTTTAATCTAAAGTAAAGTTTACTCCCTCCTTGAAATTTTTCTAAAAGATTCTTGCGCCCCCGGTTTCTGCCCTAGAAGGAACTGCTGGAGATTTTAACTCTACCAGAATGGAGTCAATGGTTGGCCCAATTTAGGGGTCTGATATAATGACTTCCCCTAGCTCTTCCCTTCTTGTGGTCCAGACCCCAAGGCCAGCTAACAGAAAGGGCTCACGAGCTGCAACTTCAACTCCTATCTCCAAATCGAATAGGTTTCATCGCTTGGAGGTATGCGAGGTGGATAACCATGATGGACAGGAAGAGTCCTCACAGTCAGTTCGAGCTGTCACCCATCCCATTAAGGCGGGCTCAGAATCAGTGGTGGACATCCTTCTGGCCCTCAAGGAAGAGATGAAGAACAGGTTTTCGATCTCTGAGCAGAATCAGGTTGCAATCCAGGCTTCCTGTGCTGTTTTAGCTCGGAAACTCGATGAAGTATCTGCGAGGACCGATCCCCATAATTAAGCAGGCTATAGACACGACTTCTGCAGAGGTGAGTCGGTTAACTCGCCAAAATAGGGAGATAGAGAGGACCTGGAATGTTTGAAAATCACTCATGTAGGAATAATCTTAGGCTTATTAGTGTCCCTGAGAACGTGGAAGGCTCGGATATTAAGGCCTTTGTGATTTCCGTGCTGCAAGACACAGTTTTGAAGAACCGTCTAGATATCAATCTCTCCTCTGAAATCCAGCCGGTACACCGGGACCCCTATAAGAGGAACCCTGAACGACAGAACACAAGGAGAATTTTAATCAACTTCCTCACGTACACCACTAAGGAGGCTATTCTGTCTAAAGCACAAAAAGAAGGCTCTCTCTCTGTTGGCTCTTATTCATTTTTAATAAGGTCAGATGTTTGTCATGCCATCGCTTTAAAGCAGTGGGACTTGGGGAAAAAGGTGGAGGAATTGAACAAATTTGGTGCCAAAGCCCTGCTAAAATTCCCTGCTTCACTTCGAACAATGTGGAATAACTACATGTATATTCATCGCTCAGTTGAGGATGTATATGTGTTGATTGAGGAAATTAGGAAGGGAGCTATTACCGTGCCGATATTGGTTGGGGGGGGTTCCCCAGGGGAGGGGGGTGAGGGCACAGGGGCTGGGTGGGAGGGAGGTTAGGTTAATGGGCACGAGGTAGAGCGCAGTAGCAAAAAATAAAAAAAGTTTCCTCTATCCTACCAGAATGTTCTTAACCACTCCACTATGTCAGTTCACGAAATCGCTAAGTCCGGATATCTTAGATGAAGGAAGGCAATGAGCTAATTATTCTCTCTTGGAACATTAAGGGGCTCAGGTGCAAGCGTAGGCGGAGACTGGTGATGAAATATCTAGAGGAGAGTAGAGTGCACATATGTCTGATCCAGGAGACCTACTTAGACACAGTAGAAAAGAAAGCCGCTTTTTCAGACTATCCTTGGATAGATTGATTTCTAGTTGCAGAACAGGTTGCACATTGTAGGGGTGTTTCCATTTTAATCAAACGAGGTATAGGCTGTGTTATTAAATCCTCTAAACTCGATAAATCTGGGAGGTGGTTGATAGCTACGTTAGACCGCAGAAGGGCAGAGCTAGTCTGTGCTGTTTTTCATGGGCCCAATATTGATGATCAGGGGGATTTTAATGTTCTTTTGGATCCTGTACGGGATAGGTCTAATAGACGTTGCTGTAATAACACTCCTTGGGTGCAGCAGATGTTAAAAAATATGCTGCATGAGTTGGGCCTGTTAGATGTATGGAGGTATAAGATGAGAACCAGTCAGGGTTTCACTTTTCATAGTAAGAAGCACAGCCACCTTTCAAGGTTAGACTACTTCTTTGCGGACAGGACTATTATAGAAGCAATAACGTCTATAAACATCCTCCTAGGCTGCATCTCGGATCATGCTGTGATTAGTCTTTCCTTAGTTGGGTACTGAAGGCCTCCCAGACCAAGATGCACTCAAAAGAGAGCTATTTTGACAGATTCAGAGACGAGGGAGGCATTAAAGAGAGCTTGTGTGGCCTACTTTAAAGATAATATCGGATCAACCTCCCTTGACGTTGTATGGAATGCTTTTAAGGCTTATATTAGAGGGTAGCTACAAAGCCTGTCCTGCTCGCAAAATAAGGCTGAATGTTTAAACTTAAAAGCTTTGGAAGATAAAGTGGGTTCACTGGCGGGCGACCTACTTGAAGCTGGATCGAGGTCTTTAGATGTACAGGCAAGACTGCAGAGACTACTTGAAGATGCATGAAGATGCAAGAGTATAGTGTCCATATAGATCAAAAGTGTAGAGCATAGTGGAATGCCAGATCTATGCAGAACTTTGAATATGGTGAAAAGGCCAGTGCACTATTGGCTTGGAAGGCCCTGGCAGATAGATCTAGAAACACTATCAATCAATTGGTTGTGAGCGACAGAGGAGATGTTTCTGATAAGTTTGTCGATATGCAGGCCTGTCTAGTGTCTTTATTCTCTACTTTATATAAGGAAGACATTTTTCCCAACACAGAGCATATCAAGACCTGGTTGAGGAAGTTACAGCTGTCTAGCTTAATAGCGATGAGTGGCAAGACACTTGACGCTCCTATTACTAAGGAGGAGATTCGTCTAAGTATTACTAAAAGTAGGAATGGTAAAGCTGCAGGCACTGATGCCCTAGCCAATGAAGTGTACAGCCTTTTAATAGAGAAGCTGATATCATTCTTGGAAACCCTGTTTAATTCGATCTATAGAGACGGCGGTCTGGTTCCTAAGTCCTGGAAGGAGGCTACAATTGTCCTCATCTTGAAACCTTACAAAGATCAATCCAGGGCAAACTCTTCTCGGCCAATCTCCCTGTTGAATGCGGACTATCTGATCCTTATGAATATTGTAGCAGGCAGATTGGCTAAGCTTGCCTCTAAGCTTATTCATTCAGACCAGAAGGTTTTTATTCCAAAGAGATATATACAGGAGCAGACCCAACAGTTAATAGGCACAATAAATCTTGCCATCGAACGATCTACTACCTTAGCCATAGTAGCTTTGGATGCTGCTAAGGCATTCGATCGAGTGTGTTGGTTCTTCCTTTGGGAGGTCATGAGTGCAATGGAATTTGGCCTTAAATTTCCCAATACGCTTAGGGCAATCTATGAAGGGGCGCCGGCTAGGATCTTTTTTAATGGCACATTAACCCCTAGTGTCAGTATCCTAAGAGGGACATGGCAGGGCTGCCCTCTTTCTCCTCTATTATTCGATATTTATATAGAAATTATTGCCTAACAGTTGAGACTGGATGCCTCTGATAGTTCCTTTCAGTTCTCCACCTTACAGTTGTAAAGTCGCACTTTATGCCGACGATCTATTAATTTATACGGCCGATCCTCCTACATCTATCCAAGGGTGGAATATCTTTTAGAGGAATTTGATTCCCTATCAGGTTATTTAGTAAATACTACTAAAACCGAGGTTATGTGCTGAAATATCACGGACTGGGATGGGAAAGTGAGCCTCAACTTTAGATATCTGGGCATCACAATAGTAGATGAAATAGATGTAATCCCACAGCTAAATCTGCAAAGGGTTGCTAAAGAAATTGACCACTTATTAGCTAGATGGAAAATCCTCCCGTTGACAATCTTTGGACATGTTAATTTTTTAAACATTGTCTTTCTTCCTAAATTGACCTATCTTTTTAATGCCATTCCCCTTGGGTTCTCTAAACGAGGTATTGACAGAATTCAGGGGAAGGTTGTGAGTTTTATTTGGACTCATAAAGGTGCTAGATTGTCCTGGAAAAAAACATAGACGCAGGCTTAACAAAGGGGGATTGACCTTACCTGATTTGAACTCTAACTGTGCAGCTTTCCAATTTAAAAACATTTGGATGCTATTGGTAAAGGCGGATGATTCTACTTGGGGAAAAATCTTGGGGGAGATCGTGAAGCAGTGGAGCGTGGAAGGCTTTCTGTATAAGTTTGGTGCCCCCAGGTTTTTCAAGTAAGTTCGATTAAAAGTATTACGATCTGCTTTAAATCTATGGTGTATAGGAAAGAGGATGTGTGGCATTGGCTATTATTGACACTTGGCTCCAGTTTGGGACTCCCCCGGAACTCCGGATTGTTTAAAAGACGGCTTAAGTCTTCCACTTAGGAGGGCTGGGGTTACAACATGGTCAGATCTGCTGTCATTGGAGGGAGCATATCCATGGGAAGTACTAAATCCCAAAACTCGTAATGACCTCTCCAGATTTAAGGTTATTCAACGTCCTCCGTGTTTGTGGCATCAAAAAAGACAATTGGGAGTGACTATGAGTTGGAGCTCTCCCTCCAAGACACAAGAGCTAAGTGCAAGGAGGTTGCAAGGTGGTATGAGAGGATCCTGGCAGCGGAGGAAAAGAAACTATCACCCCCTTATTCAGTTTGGAGTGGAACCTTACTTGAGGGAGATACTAAAACTGGGATAATTCCTTGAGTTTTCTGTACTCAACTGTTAAACCACCTAACATGAAGAGGATTCATTTTTTTACCACCAATCGTCTGTACTGGACTTCATATAAAATAACAAAGTTGGCACCTCACCATCCCCCTAAGTGTGTAAGGTGTGGCTGTCTAGGAGCTAATGATGTCCATATCTTTGTTGAGTGCCCCAGGTTGAGTGACTATTGGGGTGGAATAGAACATGCTTTAAAAGGTATCTTCAGTCGGGAGATCGCACTGAACACAATGACTGTTCTCCTCGGAGGTGATGAAAAAATAGGCATGTTGCTGAGGCGGTCACACAAAAGGTTGCTCTTCTACTTGATTTTAATCGCTAGAATAGAAATTTGTATGAAATGGAGTGATCCTTTGCCCCTGAGAGTGGAAGACTGGGTTAAGGCTGCTGTCAGGGTTTGCCGGCTGGATCAGGGTATGGTGAAGAGCCGTACTCTAGATATATGGACTGACTTTTTAATCTGGTGCAGTTCTCTGGGATTTGGCCACTCGTTCCAATGATTACACTGAGTCACTGGCAAAGGTGATGGTCCGGTATGGTAATAGGACCTGGGCGAATGCAGTGACCGCAGGGCGGAAAGTGTGACGGTGCGGTTTATTTATCATTGCAGACGCTCTTTGGTGATATGAGGGGAAAAATTATATTTTGCTAGCAAATGCCATTAATCAGACTATACAGAATTGAAAATACTTCAAACTATTGTCCTTTCAGGCTTGGTAGTATGTTATGGATTACACCTGCAGATTAGATTGCGCAAATGTATATCCCATGTCTCTCATTGTTCAGAGAGCCTCTCTGGTTTCCTGTAACAATTACTCTGTACAAATTAATAACTTACATCATCCCTTATTGAAGAAGTTGCCAAGTCCTCTTGACTTTTATTTTTATTGATTTATTATGAACTATATTATAATCACTTTCAGAACATTAATTGACTCTGTATAGGTATCAGACTGTCAAGTATTACTACTATAAGAATTAGTATTAACATATTTTAAGAATATCTGCTATAACTAATTAATGTTCAGGTACCAACAATGTATGCTCCTTGTCCCTTTTCTCCCTTCTACTACCTAATTATAAGTATAGCTGATTTATAAGATGCTTTGTAAATACCATACATTTAATAAGAATTGTTCAACATATTATTTTTATTGTTGTTATGGAATGGGATACATATTTTATACTACAATAAACATCTTAAAACTTGAACTGTTTAAAATTGAGCAAAGGTTGATCTTATATAGGCTGGCCAAACTGTGAACATGCTCAGTGCTATATCTTTCAATAACCTTTCACTTGCCTGAGCCATTGACGTCAATGTCAGTGGTAAATACATGATCTAATTGTACAAAGAGGTACCAATGGCACCCAAAAGTGTTTCTAAATGGGGGCTTATTACTGGGCAAGTAACTGGACAAATTTGATGGGCATTAGTGAATATGACATTTTGGCTGTTATGTAGAATTGTTGGAGGGACTGCATCATTTTTTCTATCTGGTATTAAATTCCTTGTTTCCTTCTAAGCTAACAAAGAAGGCTGAATCCAAATGTTTGCGTTTATAGAAGTTCTCTTTTCATTTATTTCCAAATAAGATTGTGTACATATTTAAAGTGTTCCCTTATTCTACTGAAAGCCAATACATTTTGTCTTGGTGAGTCATACACTCACGGATATTTAAACACATTTTATTATTGTGTCACTTGTGAGACATTGCAAAACTGTGAAAAGTTACATAAATAACAATTTGCTGACCAGGAATATTTAACTGTTTCTCCTATCCCATTACTTAAACACCTGTCAATGATGATGAGTTGCATTTCTGCATATGAGCTTTTTAACCCTTTCGCTGATTTGGTGTTTGTATACCTCTGTGCAGGAATAAAATATAAAATAGCATTAGATTGTTCAATCGCATGTGCCTCTTTGAATTATTTGTGCACCCATACACACTGTATGAGTTTTGCTTGGCACATTCAGTGCTATGTACTGGTGGAAAAAACCCTACAGCAGTGTATCATTGCGGTCTCAAGAAATATTGGACAAGGCTTGACAAAGTGAATAGGCCTGGTCTTTGCAAGCTATTGCGATGGTTAATTTAAAACAAAAATATTGCAAGCATATACCACAAAGATAAAATAAACTACCACCTAAGCCTGGCCAGTAAATGCTTACAAATGAATACATTACATTTAAATAATATTCGGTGTGGCTGTTTACTAGTGGCATTTCACCTTTCAGCTGCATCATATATGTTTTATTATTAAGCAGAGACTACAGAAAATTACCACCAAACCAAGCACTCTGTTGTATCCTGGCCAATGCTGGTTAGTGGAATCTGGGGCTAGAATCTTTTGATAGCCTAGATTCCAGTGAGAGTCAGTTGGCCAGGCCTTTTCCATTAGAGAGTTTTTTCCTTTCTCTCTCCTAATAAACCCTAGGCCTAGGCCAAAATTCCGTTCCGTTCGCGGAAATTGCGATAAATTGGCATTTTCGCGTTCCGCGGAAAGCGCGAAAATGTCAACATTTCTGCATTCCGCAGCTAAGCGATAATTTGTTTCTTGCTCGTGCTGTAAAATAATACATTCTTGCGTGCGCGCGGTCGCCTTACCTGAATCCGCGCGTTCGCCGACAAGTTTTCCCGATCCGGTCGCGTTCTCCACGAGATGTTGGATTGCTGGTAGCCATTTGCCCGCAGTAACGTCATGCGTCGCGCGATCACGTCTTTCGTCTCGCGATCATGCACCGTGAGACAAGTGAAAACAAGATGGCCGCGCCCGCAAGCAACCGCATGGGTAAGTTGGCGAGCCGCGACCACGCAGAAAATACCGCGAACGGGCGGGAAAAAAACTTCCGCATCTTCGCGATATTTCCGCGTGTTTGCGGAGATTTTTAACATTTTCGCTACAATTTGCGAAAGTGAATTTTGCAAATTCCGCCCACCCCTAATGAACCCATCACAATAACCACCACGTTTTGCTGTCATCTTTAAAGAAGAACTTTGCACTGGTGACGAGAGGGTTCGTGTTGTGGGAAGGCCTGGAGCACTGCCGATGTGAAGAGAATACATCGTGGCAGATCAGAAATTTGTTTTAACGTACACCACACCGTATCCTGCGTGTCCAAAGAAGCGAGTGTACAAAGAAGCGAGTCTCCGTTGCCGAGAGACTGACTAAAGGAGGACTCGATCTTCGGTACCGGTCATCAGTACCAGAGGGGCATATTATTAATTTAAGCCAGCGGAGCTTGGCCATTTGAATGTGTGCATGTGACTCTTTAGTGCTTAGCTCACAAGCGTTTCCTCGTGTACATCCCTGTGCGCCTAACGAAGCATCTGCTGTGTGTCTGCGCGAAGCTCCTCCATTGTTGTACATCATACGAATGCCCCGCGCACCCATCAAGGTATCTGCGGTGATTGATAATTTATTGTGCACGCGTTGATGCTTCAGCGCCTACTTTGTAAACGTTTCTTCACGCGCTCATCTCCGCGCGCCCAGCCAGGCTCCTGTGGTGCGCCAGTGCGAGTCACCTTCATTGTGACACGCCACCCACGCGCTCACTCGCCAGCATTTCTTGCGCCTTCTGGTAACAGTGACAGCACTCAACTCATTGAGCTGCTGACAAAGAGGTGCTCTCTATGCGCATGCTTCCACATTCAATTACGTAATTGGCCTGAAGTGTTCCTGGAGTGGCCGCGCATTACACAAGGTCAACTTCACACGGAAACAAGTCCAAAGGTTACCAGAGGCCATTTTGAATAACCTTTACTTTTCTACAAGCAAAACAAGGCCAATCTTTCATAGAAACAAGCTAAATGGTTGTTAGAGACTATCTTGAATCATTTAAAAGCCATTGCTGCAGTGAATTACTTAATTCAATGTTCGACAAAGTCCACCAATAGTGAAAATCTGCTACTGGGAATCAAGTAATTTGCGGTGATCCGCACACCTAAACAATTGGCATACATGCTGTATAAGATATTACATTTTTTTTTTACTTGTGCACTTCTTCATTGCAGACATTTTACTGCCTGATTTGTATGCATTTCAACATTGTGGATTCCAACGAAAGAGTGAAAGCCATACAGTGATTCACACACCCTGGAGTAAATATTTATATAATACCTGTTTAGGTTAAAATGAAAGGCATTGTCGCACCGTTATCTTTCTCACCCAATCCAGGTGATCCTGTTTTAGAATCGAGACAATGGAAAAATGGTTTTGATGCTTATTTAGAAGCTATTGGAGGAGAAGTGTACACCGATAAACGAAAACTTGCTATTCTTAAACATTTTTTAGGTGCAGAAGGGAGACATATTTTAAGTCATTTACCACCCATTGTGGTTGATAAAGATGACAAGGATGAATTTGATGTATAGCTTGCTTAATCTCCACATGGGCCCCTCGCGGCGGGATGCCTGGCTTTCACCTTGCGGATGCCCTGCCGGGTAATCTCACAGGGGAATACCAGGACGGGTTCCCTAAGCAAGCGCTTAGAGACCGCTTGGTGATTTGCGCTATATAAATTCCTGCACATTCCTGCACATATATGAAATGGCGATTTCACAATTAGATACACTATATAACAAAAAAGTTAATGAGGTGGTTGCCAGACATACATTTTTAAGTAGAGCTCAATTGCCCAATGAATCTTTTGATTCATTTGCTAATGGCTTAAGAGTACTTGCTGCAAAATGTGAGTATGGAGAATTCCATGACCAGATGTTACGTGGTCAAATGGTACACAAAATTGGTGACACAAAGTTACAAGAGAAAATTTAAGCTGCGGAAGACCTTATGTTAGAGAAAGCTATTGACATTAGTCATAGTTTTGAAGATATGAAATTGGGTATGAAAGAGTTGGCTGCAAAACTAACTTCTGAAGTACAAGTAGTAAAAAAGAATATGAGTGATGATAAATCATCAAAAGATAGTTACAAGGAAAGAAAGTAAAATGAGCCCCCAAGCTTTTAAAAAAAAGTACGTTTGTTTCAAATGCAGGTTACCGGGTCATTTAGCAAATGACAAATCGTGCCCAGCTGTCAGACAGGTGTGTAGGTATTGTAAAAACAAAGGTCACTACTCTAGAATGTGTAGGGATAAAAACAAATACATGAACAGAGCTGCTCATATCAAGTAGGTCAAGAGTCAGATGATTTAGTTGAAGAATTTTTCCTTTGCATTCATGAAGTTAATGATAAAAACAAGGATTCTCCATTCTGTGTTGTTAATGGTAAATGATGGTACAGATATTAAAGTAATGGCTGACTCTGGAGCCCACCATACTTTAATTAGTGATCAATTTTTGAAAAAATTTCCTAACACACAATTGTTACCATCCAACATAAAATTGGTTGGTTATGGCAATAAACCCATTGATGTTTTAGCATATTTTGTTGCTTCGTTTTAAAGGTAAGGCCATAACTGCCAATGTGTATGTAGCTAAGGAGGGATCTTGCTTATTGGGATGGCCACACCAAAGGGATTTGCTCATTATCCTGGATCCCAATCATCCTAAACTAGTGTTAGGATATAGTGATTTCATAGCACAAGTAAGTGAAGATAAAACAACCGAATGGGAGAAATTATTTCCCAATGTGTTTTCATCAAAACTAGGATTGTTGAAGGATTTTGTACATAAAATTATTTTAAAAGAGAATTCCATTCCTGAAGTACACAAAGTTAGGAACATTCCTTTATCTATGGGACAAGCATTAAGAGAAGAATTAGACAGATTATGCAGTCAAGACATAATTGAGGAAATCGAGTCGTCTGAGTGGTTGTCACCTGTGGTAGTGGTACACAAGCCTAATGGAAAAATGTGACTCTGTGTTGATTTGAGAGACTTAAACGAATGTTTGTGTGTGGATCGGCACCCATTGCAAATTATAAATGAAATGTTTTCGGCTTTAAAGGGGGCAGCTGTATTTTCCACAATGGACTTATCCAATGCATATCAACAGATTGCTTTGCATGAGGATAGCAAACCTTACACCTCCTTCATAACTCCTGAAAGGGCTTCTAGATACAAGAGGAGGCTTTTTGGTCTAATATCAGCCTCTGCAGTTTTTCAGAGAGTCATGCATAAGCTGTTTAAAGATGTTAAAAATACCTTGTATTTTCAGGATGATATACTGGTGTTTGGGAACAATAAGCAAGAGCATGCTGAGACTTTGTGCAAAGTTCTTAGCATTTTGCAAAGCTATGGAATGACATTGACCAAAGAAAAGTGTAAATTTGAAATGGAATCTGTGGACTATTTAGGTCACAATATCAGCAATAAAGGAATATCACCAAAACGGAATTTGGTAAAAGCAATTGAAGAAGCCCCAGAACCTCAATCTAAAGATCAGCTTAGATCTTTCCTAGGTTTGGCTGAATTTTATGCCAAATTCTTTCCTCTGTTTGCTTATAAGACTAATCATATGAGAAGTCAAATGAAGAAAAACCAACAATTTAATTGGGGTAAGGAATGTGCTACAGAGTTTATCAACCTTAAGAAATAATTATCTTCCACCTCTGCTTTGGCAACATTTGACACCAGTTGTAATTCTGTTATTGTCACTGATGCTAGTAATGTAGGTATTGATGCTGTTTTGTTGCAGAATCAGGATGGAAGACTTGTCATCATTGCTTTTGCATCAAGACCACTTAGGGATGCTGAAGTTAAGTATTCGACTCTAGAAAAAGAAACTCTGGCATGTTGGTGGGGCATAGAATACTTTCACAAATATGTATATGGTACTCCTTTTAAAATTAGATCAGATCACCGTCCTTTAGTGGAGTTATTCACTACTAAAGGATGTGGTAAAGCCACACCCAGAATTGCCAGATGGTAGAACAAATTGCAAGATTTTCATTTCAATGTGGAATACATCCCAGGTGCCAGGAACATTTTAGCAGATTGCTTATCCCGTTTACCTATTAAAGAGGAATGTGACCAGTCTATTATCGATGAGGATGTTGAAAGAGTCATATCCATTTGTCGGGTATCGAATGGATGCACTAAACAAGATGAATGGAAGAGGTTATCAAATATAACAATTCACAATGGCTAGAAAAGAACATTTTGGATAAAGAATTATTACCTTATTTGTACGTTGCAAATGAGTTATCAGTAGTTGATGATATGTTACTTCGTGATGTGCAGTTGGTGGTACCTAAAGATTTGAGGCAACAGGTGTTAGACATGGCCCATGTAGGTCATCCTGGCATGTCTAGTATGAAAAATAGACTACATTCTGAATTTTGGTGGCCAGCCATTGACCGATGTATTGAAGCAAAGGTCAGATCTTGCATTGAGTGTGCCATTAGCGACAAATCACAAAAAGGTATTAACTATGAGAAAGCTCATGTTTCTAGACCTGAAAATGCATGGGAGAGAATCTCTCTTGCCATTGCCGATCCCATGTGTTTGTCCAACAGTCAGGTTTCTGTCATAGTTCTCATTGATCAATTATCCCAGTGGCCAGAAATTAAAGTAGTACGTCAAGTCGATTCACACACGATAATTACATTTTTAAATGAAGTATTTGAAAATAATGGTTTTCCACAATCTTTGGTTACTGACAATGGTGTGCAGTTTAGATCAACTGAGATGAAAGATTATTTGGATAAACACGGCATAGTCATTTATGAACATCAGTGTATTATCCACAAAGCAATGGAATTGTAGAAAGGTGGATAAGAGTTTTGAAGGAAGGTATACAGATGGCTTTAGCTAGTGGAAAAAACTGTTCTCGAGCACTCAAAGACTTATTATGGAATTATAGAGCTACTCCCAGAACAGTACAAGATATATCTCTGTTTGAGAAAATGAGGGGAAGGAAGGCTGTGTGTAACTTGAACCAGATGTGGATGATGGAATGGAGAAACAGAGTTGATCGTTCCAAAGTAACAAGTAGTACCAAAGTGACAAAGTTTGATCGTCGATGGCTATCAAATGATAAACAAGTGTCTTCTCAGATGCATATGGGTCCCATGCTCCAATTTGATATTGGAGAATGGGTTTGTGTGAAGAAGGGAAGGAGACCTAAATATCCATTTTGATAACGAGCTAGATCAAGAGGCTAAGGCAATACGTAGGGATCTACAAACGCACAATCTAGTATTAAAAGTAGATACACCTACGCACCAAGGGGGACATACCTTAGACCCTATTTTTTCAAAATATCCCCGAAATAGAGGTAGAAACTCCATGGCCAATTCCATGGTCAGACCACCACCTGATTCAGTTCAAGATTCCCTCACATAGGGAGAGATCAAGACCACAGAGTAAGGAAATAACAACTAGGAAATGGAATAATTTTAATCCCACCTCCTTCACCAGTCAACTAATTAAAAATAGACCCACGCTTGATTTAGATATCAACATAGCTAACAGTCAAATTGATACTTGGATTATTCATGCACTTGACAGGACAGCACCCTGGAGCATTAGGACTCCAAGGAGACATAAGGAAACTGCTCCTTGGTTCAATATGGAACTAAAGGCAGCCAAAAAAACCTGTAAAAGGTTGGAAAGAATATGGAGGAAGGACTATGGTAACAAGGCCAAAGAAGACTACAGAAGGGAATTAAAACAATATCACTCATTGATCAAAAAACAAAGATGTACCTTCTATACAGATAGAATTGAGGGGGCTAAGAATTCGCCAAAAAAAATGTTTGCCTTACTAAAATCTCTTAGGACACGCGAAGAGACGGACGATTCAAACCCATCTGCGGAGAGTTGCAACAGGGTAGCGGAATTCTTTGCAAACAAGGTGAGCAAAATCAATGACACATTTCCTATATATGCTAAACAAGGCATAGGGCTTGTTGCTGAAAGCCAAACCATGTTTACAGGAATGATGTTAGAGGCTTTTAAGACCCCAGAATTTGAGGAGCTTACAGCCATGGCTAATAAAATCAAATCTGGTTCACCGCTAGACCCAGCTCGACCAGACATAATAATGGAGGGCGCCAAAGAAATCATGCCATATATATTAGAACTCATTTCCAGATCACTCGAAAGCGGCACGGTCCCGACCAAATGGAAACAAGCCATTGTTAAACCTCTAAAATAAATAGCATCAATCGACTCCACGAGACTAGAACATTTTCGCCCCATTTCATTACTACCTTTTTTAGCGAAAATCGCGGAGAAGGCTGTAAATAAACAACTGGTAGAACATATAGACAGAAATAATATACTCCATCCATCTCAATCGGGTTTCAGAAGGGCACACTCCACGGAGTCAGCACTGCTGATGGCCTCGGAAACCTTAAGAATGTACGCTGATAACGGGCAAACAGCGGCACTAATTCTCCTTGACCTCAGTGCAGCGTTTGATACAGTCTCTCACAAACTCCTCCTATGTAGACTTGAGAGATGTGGTGTGAGACATCGAGCACTACACTGGCTGACATCGTTTCTCGCCGCACGAGGTTTCCAAGTCTCACAAAAAAACTACACTTCGGAGAGCATCTCACTACACCAAGGAGTACCTCAGGGGTCAACCCTAAGTCCCACCTTATTTAATGTCTATGTGGGATCTTTAGCAGAGTGTGTGGAGAAACACAAGGTATCAATTGTGTCATATGCAGACGATACACAACTTATTGTGATGCTATCCCAAAAAAAGAAGGACCTGGCGGCAGCACCCTTCTCCGAGTGCCTAAAGGAGGTAGCCCAGTGGATGTCAAATCATTGCCTCAAACTGAACGGCAATAAAACGGAGGTGCTGATAGTGGGTAAGTCCCCATCCATCTGGTCAACAGCCTGGTGGCCAGACTGTTTGGGTCACATACTAACCCCAACCCACAAGTAAAAAATCTAGGGATATGGATAGATTCCGAATTAACTTTTGAGAGCCAAATCCGTAAGGTGGCCGGGAAATGCTACTCCGCGATGAAAATCCTGTGAAAGGTCTTAGATCTACTCCCTCCTAAAGCAAGAAAAACTATTGTTCACGCAGTTGTAACTTCCCAAATGGATTACGGTAACGTCCTATACCTGGGCACCACTAAAAGAGGATTGGATAAATTGCAGAAAGTACAAAACGCAGCTGCACGCCTAGTCCTGGGCCTGCCAAGAAGAACCAATACAAAACAAACCCTGACTGCTCTACATTGGCTTCCAGTGGAAAAAAGAATCAGATTTAAAGCTATGTGCCACTGCCACCGTATATTAAGAAGAAAAGGACCTAGATACCTCCTACCTTTAATCACAAGGTATACACCAGGTCGTAGCTTGAGATCACTGGACAAGGACCTAGTGACTGTACCGAGAGTGGTTAGAGCTAAAATGGGGGAGTGCTCTTTCAGATATCGAGCGGCAAAGTGCTGGAATAATCTCCCATTAGAACTAAGAAGAGAGACATGCGAAAAAAGATTTCGCAAGCAATTAAAAACCTGGCTATTCATACAACCTTAGCCATGATTAATATTATAATCTCTGGATGTTTTTCTGCCACCTCAGACAGCCTTTCCACTCCCTCGAGTGATCTCCTTAGCGTGGGGACACACCGTTGGTGTAACCAGGCGCTTTATAAATGTATAATAATAATAATAATAATTAAATCTGGAGAATCCAAATTTTCTGTCCCCATGAAATTAGTCAGAGTGGGACACCAAGTAGTAGAGTTGTCTGATGGAAATGTGTGGAGCATGAGTAAGGTTGTTAAAATTCCTAAATGTGTATGGCCTAATGAAGAAAAGTTTTCCGGACCAACAAAACAGTGATGTGTCAAATAAGGCATCAGCTTCAAGGTTGAAAACTAAACCAGCTTGTGACACTGTACATATGTTGTTATTTTGGATATTATTTCACAAATGTCATTTGATTGCTTTGCAAATTTTGTTACCTCCTCACTTATAGATTCTTTGTGTAATCTCTTACTATTTTATCTTAATTGTTAATGTGCTAACAACAGGGGATGTGTTGTATCCTGGCCAATGCTGGTTAGTGGAATCTGGAGCTAGAATCTTGTGATAGCCCAGATTCCAGTGAGAGTCAGTTGGCCCAGGCCTTTTCCATTAGAGAGTTGTTTCCTTTCTCTCTCCTAACAAACCCATCACAATTACCACCACGTTTTGCTGTCATCTTTAAAGAAGAACTTTACAAACTCACATCACAAGTAGCTACAATGAATATTACAAAGTCACTAACACACATTATAGTTGACATAAACTTTCAAAAAAAGTGGGGGCAAAATAAATAACCAAAATGTAATATAAAAGTTTAATATACAAAAACAAACAGATTGGCAATTGAAGATTATAGGAACTATTTTTAGGTGTATGTAAACAATGTTTTCCAGCTTTGTGCAGTCACTGTAAGTGAAGGGAACCATTGCGTAAAGTGGGGTGACCCACTACACAATGTTGTCTTTTGTGGTGGGCAGAAGCAAACAGTAAATGACAATTTCAAACCAATGGTGAAGCATGTTGACCACAAGCCTCTCTCTATATAAGTATCATGTATGATGTTTTGAGACAAGCATTAGTCTGGCTAGACAGCCAAAGCTGTCTCAAGGGACCATTAAAGAATATGGAGATAGTTTAATTTGTTTAACAGAGTTTCTCATATTTTGTTGCAAAGTTCATATGGACTAACATAAATCCCAGAACACAATCAAATGAAATGTTGTCCTGAATGTCTTGAGTCCAACAATACCAAATATGGGGTGACTTTTCCTAGGGAATGAATTCGGCACAACCAATTATATAATATTAGCACATATCACAAGATTGTGCCAGAATCAATGTTTTCGGTCCACTGAGCATCTGATGGCAGGTATCAAATTCAGGCCTGTATGGAAGGTATAAAAACTATACATTTTTTATTTTGTATGCCCTAAGGATCTGGGGGTGTAAACCATTCCTCCCTCGTCCTGACTGACTGTCCGTTAGACTACTCTGAACATGATGTTTGTCAGATTTTCATGGGGTTTTTTTTACACAACATTTTAACTCCTTATATTTTCTCTGGCACATGAATATATCTCAGGCAAGGCTTAAAAAGCATTTGTTCTTCTGGGACTACCAAGTGCAGGGGTATTGACCATGCACAGGTTTTCTCTGAGTTGAAGGTGCCCACTGGCAATAAACAGGGTGCAGTGTATATTGAAAATGTGGAAGGTAGCTGTAAGCAAAAGGCTGGCTTAGGGAACATCTGGACTCTATGGAAACATATCACAACAGTATATTTTTAACATCTACACATACCAATGTTTCTATTGCTGGGTTCCAGACATTTTACAACCTGATTTACTGGCTGATAGAGCACACTGAATTTGACTTTTGTCAGATTTTTAGCATTATTTTTTCCAAAACATAGTAGTTCCCACTAGTCTCCCTTTACATGAACAAAACAACTGCCATACCATGACGAACAACTTTGTTTCTCTGCTCCCTGATCATGGGAGTATTAGACATGTATGGGTTTACTTTTAGCTCATGGTGCCAAAGGGCAATAACCTGGGTACAGTGCACTTTGGAAATTTCGAAAGCAGCTGCAAGAGAAAACCTGGTTTAGCTTACGTGTCTTTTGTACCACAACTATATATTTTTAACATACGCTCAGTATACAGTTTCTCTTGCTGGATGCCAGACCTTCAACACCCTGATAGCGCTAAACATGATCTTTGTCGGAATGTTTGAATTTTTTCCCAAATCATGGTACTACCTTCAAGTCTCCCATACAGAAACATATCCCTGCCAAGGAGTGCACTCCTGCTTTGTTCTTTTGGTACTCCTGAGTATTGGGGTGCCAGATGTATGGGTTCTCTGTGGATTTCAGATGCCCACATGCAATACACTAGGTGTAATGCATTTTGGAAATGTTGTAAGTGGATGAAATGCTAGTTTAGGATATCCTTCTTTGGTGATGGGTATCATTCCTATGCTATATAAAAACATACCACAGCCGTATATTTTTAATATCTGATTTTGCCACTGGGTGCCAGACTACCCACAGGCTGGTTGATTGGAAAGGACAACTAGCTAAGACATCAGGCAGGGTTTCAGCACTTTTCCCCAAACTTGGGGGTGTCCAGATTTATTTGAGCAGAGAAAGTACCCAAATCAATTTTGGGTGCAGAACTGTGTGCTTGAGCCCCAGCAAGGAACCAGACACTGTTTGGATTTTTACAAGCATATCATAAAAGCTTGTTCCAAGTTAAAAAGCAAAAATAATTTAAATTAGTTACATAAGCAAATCCCTTGTTGGGACGATTACCTTCTTATCTTGTATTACCAAGCCGTCAATGGTTGATTGGGTTACCCATTATATTTCGTATTCTAGTTGTAATAGGGCTGTCGGAAGACCACCGCCACCACGCCACCGTGAGTCTGGCGGTCCTTGGACCGCGAGACTTGAAATCAGACCCTAAATGAGGTCATGTGTCTTTCATACTCATATGAGGCATGATTTTTGTCATCAGTTAATAGTCAATATATTCTGAAATGCTGAAGAATGCCTGAAATACTTTGATGTCCAAAAGATGCATTTATGGATTTTGTGGAGTAGACATTGTGTTCAATAACCAAGTATGATTTTACTCTCTGGGTGAACAGTGCTCATTCTATTCAATTGTCAGGTTTTAATTTCAGGCTAGTTTGGTATTCAATGTGGATATTGATTAACTCTTATGTATGACATCATTGAATTGTCTCTGAGCTCCTTTTATATACTCATCTATTTGTAATAGAACAATAGGTTTCTCTTAATCTGCTTCTTTGCTGATGATAATGTTGTTATTCTTCCTTAAATTCCACACTGTGTGATGTTGCTCTTCAGTAAAGCTATTTGTGGTAGACATTGATGTTCTTTTGTATTTGTTGGTCTGGCCTTGAGACAGTTTTAGCTGTCTTACCAATTTGATGTATTTAAAATAAACGTCGTCGCCAACTACCCAGGCAGTGTGCATGATTCCTACTTCTACTGACAGTCCATCATCAACCAGTGCTAACAGGATGGCACCCTGCTCGTTGGCAAGTACCAAATGAACACAGCACACACCCCAACTGCAGAATCATGCAATTCACAACTCTGGGAATGCACTCGTCAGAGACTCACATTCAACATGCCAAACAACATGCCCACCCACCAGAGAGGACAGCATAACTTACTGTGTCAACCTGAGCCAGCCATGTACATGAGCCATCAACGGCATGGCACGTCAGCCACACAATAGCGGAATGTGGGGAGAGGTGGGAAACAGGCATGTGCGATGGAGGCAAGTGACCCATGAATGAGAAGGTACACATGCCAAGTGTGGCAGAGATGTGCTGGACAGACTGCAGTATGCAGACCACAGACATATACATGTCCACATGCACTGCTGGTGTATGGAGTGCAGTGGGCGGTGAACGCAGCCATGTCACCCCAGCCAGTGGGGAAGATCCCGGAAATATAACTTGTGGCATCCCCCCCTGTAAGCGTGAGCGGAGTGAGCTGACTCGGCGTACGCCAGGCCAGCATAGGGGTGTGAATTAAAATCACGTAGCTCTGGGTGTGGTTCTCTTCCGGAATGCCCAACGTCTCTGCCAGGGCGGCGCCTCCCAGCCCGCCACGAGGTCGACTCTGTCGCCATGAGAGTTGTTGCCTGCGATCCTGTGCGCCCACTGCACCCCGGCCCGCTTGTCCCCGAACACGTCTTGCCCACACCTGCGCACCCAGGCCTCACTGCTCACCTGCCAACACTGGCGTGTGTCAAGGTGGGCCCACCACATGCCAGCGCAAGCCCCAAGCCCGAGGCCCACGAGCTTAGCAGCCTCCTCAGACCATCACAGCCTCTGCGACACAGGGCCGCAGTACTCCATTCTCGTTGACATACTCCACCGGCCTACACAGCTGCCAAATTGCTCACACATTTGTAACTGAGTCTTGATTATGCAATGGCAGAGTACACACTTTATGATAGATTTTATGTCACTGTACTCCCTTCGATGTAGTGCCATCAACTCTGTGCATAGCATCCGCACAACACCTGTCTGTGGTCCCTTGCTGCCTACTGCCTTCGGCCTACACTGCAGTCAAGTAGGTCACACAGTTGGAACTGTGTCTTGATTTGTGTATGGCAGAGTTCATATAATTGAACGCATAGAGAGGAGTAAGAATCTCTTACGACTTTATCAATGGACAGAGATGTGGACGAAGCTGAAATATCGGAAGCAATTAAGGCTCTACCCCCAGGGAAAGCTGTCGGGGGTGATGCACTACCTCTGGAGTTCTATAGAACCTTTCTAGGAACTCTGGTCCGGTTTTATTAAAGGTGGTGAATGATATCTTGAATGGCAGAGATGCTCCCCCGTCCTGGAAGCTGACTAATATAATTGTGTTTCTCAAAAAAGGGAAGCCTCAGGCTGAGAGAGGCTCTTATCGTCCAATCTCACTCATCAACCACGACGCCAAAATCTTTTCTAAGATCCTGTCCTCTCGACTTGCCCCATCTATACATTCAATAGTATCGGATCAACAGCATGGGTTCGTCCCTGGGCGGGATACCACAATCCATATTAATACTGCTATAGCAGTGTTTGATGCCGCCCAATTTTTGGGTGGCAATGTAGCTATGTTAATGTTGGACGCCGAGAAGGCTTTTGATCGAGTCAAATGGGGGGCACTCTGGGCTATAATGTTGGAAGTGGGGATTGGTCGTAAGTTTGTCTCGGCTATTCAAAAAATTTATGAAAACTCGCAGGCTGTTATTCGGCTCAATGGCCTGACTTCGGATCTATTTTCTATTCAGAGGGGAACCCGACAGGGATGTCCCCTCTCTCCTTTGCTTTTCGCAATTTATATTGAACCATTTATTCGCCATCTGATTCAGAACCAGCAGATCAGCCCGGTTTTTTATAACCAAGTATATATTAAAATAACCGCCTACGCGGATGATATAGCTGTTTTTACAACGGATCCGGTTCAAGCGATGGGGGAGATCGTCTTGGAAGCACAGAGTTTTGGATTAATTTCAGGATATAAGCTTAATACTAATAAAACTCAAACCATCACTAACATTGTACCTATCCCCCGTTCATCTATTTTGGGCGTTATCCAAAAAGCTACCTATTTAGGAGTTAATCTTACTAGCCATACGGAAGAAATTGTGAAGATTAACTATGAACCACTACTCAAGAAAGCTGCCTCGGATCTGCGTAGGTGGCATCAATTACCATTAACTATTTGGGGGCGCTGTAACGTCATCAAGATGAATATCCTTCCAAAGTTTTTATATCTGTTTAGAAGCATTCCCCTTCGGGTTCCACTCTCATTTTTTAAACGACTTGAAGGCATTATAGGCAGCTTTATCTGGGGGTATAAAAGGGCCAGGCGGGCTATTAAGTTTCTTAAACTTCCTTACGAGAGAGGTGGTCTGGGATTACCGGATTTTAAATTATATTTCTGGGCTGCTTTTGCTACGCGTCTGCAGAGCCTGATGGATGGTTGTGGCACTTGTCAAAAGCCGATTGCGTATCAGTTGGTATGCGGGCCGGAGTATAGGTTTATACTTTCTCAGATGACCGGCCCGAATTATTTTAAACGCGTTCGCTTTAAAATATTGTGGCACGCTGTTTGGATTTGGCGGGACATCTCAAAGCAGTATAACATTCCTGATTTGCATGCAAGTACCTATTTAACTGGGAACCCCAGGTTGGGGGTCATATTTGACGATTCCGCCTGGAAGACCTGGCAAAACTGTGGTGTAACACAGCTAGGACAATTATATGACCAGGATGGATTTAGATCTTTTTCTTCTTTGAGGGAGGAATTTGGGGTTCCCAATTATTCTTTCTTTAAATTTCTGCAAATTAGAGATGTTTTTATTAACGGGGAAGGCTTAGTGAGCATTAGTGCGCTCGGGGACTCTGTTAGCTCATTGCTGCAACTTAGGGGCAGGGGTTGTATAGGAAAAATATACAAATACTTGATTATAGGCGCAGTTGATGATGTTGTTCAGGCTGTAGATAAATTAAATCGTTATTTTGGAACTAATATTACTACAACAGATCTGCATAGGTCGTTACTGATCATCAATACCTCAGTTACGTCTATCAACCTAAAACTTCAGCAACATCGTATGTTATTCCTTTTATACTACACGCCGGAAATCATCTCTACTATTACACCTAAAACTCAGTGCCCTAAATGCTCACTTTTTGCTGGAGATATTAGACACATGTTCATTACTTGTCCTGTACTTTCTATTTTTTGGTCACGAATTGCTGAGGAGCTGTGTAATCTTTCAGGAACCAATATTGTCATTTCTGAGAAAGAGATACTTTTGGGGCTTATAGAAGACTCAGGTTTAATTTCAGCAGACTTATTTTCCATCATTATGGCCTGTTGTCGCCTTTGTATAGCTAGGGTCTGGATTGAAACTAAACCTCCTACGTTGGCAGAGTTTTGGCAGTTGTTAAGGGGGGTATTTGAACTAGAGATTGCCCTAGTTAAGGCCAGGGGCCTCACCTCTCAGATGAGAACTGAACGAATCTGGCACTGTCTTCAATGGGACTAAAAGCTTTTGCTGATTCTGATTTTGTGTTGATGTTTTATGCTGCCTATTCTGCCCTGATCTTTGGATTTTCTGTTATGATTTGTATTTGTTCTTTTGGCTCTCTCTTTTGGCTTAATAAAAAAAAAAAAAAAATTTAAAAAAAAGAGAGGAGTAAGAGGAAGACGTGGTGCAGTCGGGAGGAAAAAAGGATCCTTGTTACGGAGGTGATCGAACACTGCCGACAACTGCTCTGTTGTCACTAACTCTGTGCATCGCGAGCCAACGACACGTGGCTGTGGGCCCCTGCTGACCAGTGCCTCAGGCCTACACTGCGGTCGAGTAGGTCACACATTGGGAACTTAGTCTTGATTTATTTATGGCAGCTTTTATATCATTGTACTGGCCTCATCGCAGACTGCATACCCCTTCAGCGCCGGTGCCACTAAGTCTGTTCCCCGACAGCCATGGACACTTTCTGGTTGAACTTTGGTGGCGACTGAGTCTATGGACTGGGGGTTGTCTTCATCATCATGTCGGTGATACTGATTTTTTGGTGTAAACGAGGCCGTAGCATTCCACTCTTCAATGTACCGCTTCCGGATGGCTTCTACCCTCTTCATCATGCCCTGGAGGACACCTTCCACTGTCCCCCGCAACCCTCCGCCACATTCACCTTGGACATCGATGAGGACCCGCTCAGCTCGCGTGGCCCTATCTCACTGCACCGCAAGTCACTGTCCCGTGGTGGTGTGCCTGTGCCGACTGCAGTGCATCCAGGGCCACAACCTCTGTGCAGCTCAAGTCAGGGACCCTGTCCGGTGAGATATTGGTTGGCCTCTGAAATGATGGCCTTGGGGTAATCAACGCCATGTGTCTGTGGCCCTGCGCTGTCCGCTGCCTCCGGCCTCAACTGCGGTCCACCAGGGCTCACACATCTAATCAAGTTCTGACCGGCCCGGATGTCGCATCACCACAGGAGGCACATGCCACCACCGCCAGAACTACCTCCAAACACCAACTGCCAGAGTCAAAACAGCCGTACTGGCAGACTAACGGAGTTGCTCACACCTGTGTTGGATGCCATCATCTGCCTGATACCCTGCTCAGCACTCCAGGTGCCACTAACTCAGTGCACCACAACTCATGGACCATTTCTGAATGAGTTGTGTGCTGTGGTGAGCTCATGCAGCAATGTCACCTCAGGCAGACCTGGGACGATGATGAGGAAGATGATGCATGTGTAACACACCCCACTGCAGCTGCATCAGGAATGACCCGAAGGGACACAATTCTAGACAAATTCTTCACATGAGCACGCTCAGCTCTTGTGCCCCAACCTCATTGCACTGCAACTCATGGACACTTCTGTTTGCAGATTGGGTGACCTCTGTACTTGCTCCGGCTACCACCATGATGCTCCGCAGTTGTCTCTGTAATGCTGGTGTCTTCTGTTTCCGTTTTAATGGTGTTCACTGTTCAAGTTGTTGTCAGCACCAACCACTCCGTGCGGGCTGGCTTACACTCACCTCACACCCATCCAGCACAGGCGTCACTGTACATGTGACCCTGCCAATAAAGGGGCCGGGCACACGTGCCCGTAGTTAATTCCACAAACTATCTGCGTGTGTCTGTGTGGTCATGATAAATGTATGAGGGCCCCGGGGCCTACAACATTACATTGTGCTGTGTACAGCGGACGCAACCATGTCACCGCTGGCAGCGGGTAAGATCTTGGACATGTAGCTTTGTCGTCACCCACACAATACATAAGAGGAGTGGACTGGGCAGTCGTAAGGAGGTCCAACGTGGGGGTGTGAATGATGATTCTGGGGCTCTGGGCGTGGGGCATTGCAGGAAATGTGCAAATGCATGTGTCTCTGACGCGGTGTAGGTCTCCTTTGTGGGATGTAGGTGGTCCCTGATGGGACTTGAACACCCACGTATATGATCTACTTTGGCTTCCATGAGCTCTGACCCCACCCGCGCCTGTTGGGCCACCTCCTTTTGGCATTCTGACACCTGGCATTGGAATGCGATGTGTGTCTAGGTGAAGTGTTGGGAGCCAGCCGTGGTGGCGGGTGCTTCCTGCTGTGTGGTCTGTGCAGGGGCTGGGGTCTCCTCTATGTAGCTTGGCTGCCCTGCTCCTGGGGGTGGGTTGCCTAAGATGTCCATGGGCTGTTGTAGAGCATCGGTGTCGAAGGTGTGGTGGTCCTCTCCAGCATCACTGATGAGTAATCTGGTCTGCTCTGCTGGAGGTGTTGTTTGCCCCTCTGCAATATGAAGGGGAGATGCATGTTGACATTGTGTTGACATGTATGTTGGTGCATTGTTCTAGTTTACATGCAGACTGTATGACAATGTACATTGTGACCGTTTGGGAGGTGCTGTATATTTGATGCGGGACAGTGGACATTTGGACTATATGACGGATGTGTGGTTGTACACGTGCATTTCCATCTCACAGTTTCCTGCTATGTTAGATGTGATTGGCCTGTTTCTGCACATGAGCGGACCCAGTTGTGTCCTCTGTTTTGCAATGTCGGTGTTGCACTTTGTGCCACATTGTCATCGGAGTGTGTGCTGCAGTGTGCCACGGGGATCAGGGACATGATCCAGGGTCATTGTGGGTGTGCAGTGTGCTACACATCGTTGTGCATGTATGCCATTGTGCCCATCTCCCCCCGTCCCCCCAGGCCCTGGTCGTTACTCACCATGTTGATGTTGTGTCAGGTCCTATCGGGCTGTGTCTGGACTCCCAGCTCCTTGCGCCGTCTCCACCCTGATGACTGTGGCCTCCGTTTCCTCCAGGTCCACCTGTGGCACAGGACTCCCACCTCCTGTCGCTGCCTTCCTGTTGGCAGCGGGTTTGTGCTTGGTTTATCTTTTCACATCATGCCAGCGCCTCTTGTCCTCCTGCATAGACCTACTCGACACTCCGACTGCATTCACGTTTGTCATATTGACGTTCAGTGGATGATAGTGTTCTGTCACCTCCGTGACGCTGATTTGGTTTCCTTGCGGTCTGCTCCCCGTCTGCCTCTTCCTCCTATCCTCGGCCTTCCCCGACCACGAGGTTCCTTGCTGGTGGTCTGTGGGGCTTGTGGGGTTCGCGTTGTCCTCTGCACTTGGTCCAGGTGCATCCATGGTACTACACAGTTTATTTTTTTTTCCCTTTTTGTTTGTTGCTTTTATAGTGCATTTTCCTGCATGACGCGTGGGAATTGCAGGCCTGTCGCTGGTTTTTGCTGATTTTTGTATCGCGATTGGCGTCATCACAGCTTTTTTTGCGTTCAGGTTTTGCTTCTTTGTGGCGTCGCGTTGGCTTTATCGCGGACATTTGACGCGTTATCGTAAGCCTATTGCATGGTACCACCGGCTTGAGAATACCACGTTACCATGGTGTTATTTTCCCGCGATAGACTGCAATGCTAATTTTGCGATGATTATCACACGTTCTTGAGAATATCCCCCAGAGAGTCTTTTAGTGAGCCATGTTCATCCATTAGTCTGTGAAATTGTCATTCACATTTTGCTTATGCAGACTGCAGCATGGAGCAATGGATCAACTCAATTCAGCTATTGGTTGTCTTACACTGTTAGTGACTGCATTTATCATAATAACATATGCATACCTGCCAGAAAAAAATAATACATTTCAATGGCAATATTTGTGGGTTAATCTCACCTTTAATTTCCTTTTATTTCATTTGCCTTCATTTTTTACTTGTTTTTCTTTTTGAGAGATACACCACCTTCTGATTCATTGTTTTTTCATTTCCTTTACTTTAAATGTTTTCATTTCAATTGGACATGCTTGTGAAAAAATGCAGGCTTTCCACGGCCAAGTCTATTGGCATTGACAATGCTCTTGATCTCATAATGTTATATCTTTAATTTCTGTGTGATGGCAATCTGGAAGAGGTCACTGGTATTTCCTAGTGGTAAAGTCTGTGTGATTTAAGTTAGAAGAGAGTTTGTTTTAGGGAACGTGGGTCTACTTCCAGTTCCCTTGCAGTCTGTTTGATACTCATTTTTCCTTTAATATCTGATAACTACATGATCAAATGTATATCTTCTTGATCTTTATTAGTTACTTTTATGGCTGTTCTAGATCTGTATTTGGTTGAAATGTTGCATTATTTTAAAAGAATGCTTATAATGTAAGTTTCAAGGTAAACGAGAATATATCATTTTTATTTTCTGTTAGATTCCGGTTTGGGGTGGTAACAAAAGTAAGGCCTGCATTTAATTCTTTCTTGTTTGGCTTCTGGTTTAAGCATGCTTTCCTTAAAGTTTACAATTAAAGATTTGTTCATTTTGTTCTTCTGGATTCCTCCAACAGTCGCATCTAGCAAGTGGATGACAGTGTTGTCGACCCCCTTCTTTTCTTTAAATTCTCATTTTGTTCTCAATGTCACTGGTTCTTACTTAATTGTAGGATCTGTGAGCCCTGATAACGTGCTGGACATAGGGGTATCCTTGTGTGGGATACCGCCACGGCCAATGATAAGTTGTCAGTGTTCTCACATCTAGACCTGACAGCCTGGTTGGAAAAAATTGCATTGGGAACAGGCTGGGAGCGCAATCCTGTCCCTGGAATCCGCCCTACCCACTTCTGATGCAAGTGGGGACATGCAATTGCTTGCTTGCATTTCGGCCAATGGCACCCATGCTACAACACTGAACACATATTCGGATTTTCTTCCTGGTGACCTCACTTTCTATCCCTAGAATGCAGCCTGAAAGCATTGAGCATCTTAAATGAAGGTCCTCGTTTCCGTCTCACACATACCAACCATGGAAGCCTTCTATAAAGGTTCCCAAATCTTTCCCTTCTGGCAGGGAGGAGCTGCCGTTCCCAGAAACCTTAGGCTCGTCACTCATTTAATTGTTCTGGTGGTCAATCTTACAGTCGAATCATGCATTAGTGTTATATCCTGAGTTTTACTTAATTGTAATTAGCCTAGGTCTTCCTAGCTGCTCAGCCAGAGTGAGAGATGGTAACGGAATGTTGGTGTGACTGTGATGAATGGAATGCCTGGGTGCCTGTGTGGGTGAGTGATGACAGTTGGAGATGGGCTGAGCAGCTAGGCAGGCTGCTCCTGGTGGGGCCGTGTTATGGGCTGTAACAAGGGCCTAAGATAGGCTAATGATGAAGCTGGTACGTGGCTGAACCTTGTCTGAAGTGATCTGGAACTGGAACTAATAAAGAAGGCTTTGAAACCTACAACATGGCTACAAGTGTCATCCTGTACAGATTACAACATATTAATTTTGGCGACGAGCGGGCCTGGACCCAAGCGTACTTAAGGACTGAACAGAAACCAAGGAACCACAAAGAAACTGTGAGAACCAGCGCAACTACAAAGAAACTGTGAGAACCAGCGCTACTACAAAGTAAAAAAAAAGAAATGTACATGTAACAGTATGGAGTAAAAGGCAAGCTGGCCCCACCAGTGTCCAGTCATCGGACGGCCCCAACCTGTGACCTGCCTGATCTTACTCCATGGACTTGACCAAAGGTATGGTCTGTATGTTAGGGTGTGAAATGACTGCTTGTCACCCTACCACTTCCTTTTAAATCTGCTGTATGGATGTATCCAGTGGCTGTTCAAGATGTGAGTTGTGGTCCAACTCAGTGAAGTAAAGGAGAGTGGCTGTTTAAGTTATGAGTTGTGGTCCAACTCAGTGAAGTAAATTCACATGTTTCACACTGGAGCGGTGTGGTTCTGCCAAGACTGGTGTCAAGTTGCCACATCAGAAGCACAATTAAGACTTTTCTTGTCTGCTGCAGTAAGGAGGTGTACTAGTATAGTGTTTGCCCTGGATTGTGATGTTCTCATTACGTTGAGCAGTACAGTGCCACAACCAATTGGATGAGCATGCCTGTGGTTTGTGCTGTGCAAATGCTACTGTTATGATCCTGGGGACATGCTTGCTCGACATGCTTGCTACAACCTCGAGTGTGATGTCTGAGGCAAAATGGATTTGCTTCGTCTCTGGTAACGTGAAGTGGACACGCTTGTCACCTGCCTTTAATTTGTGGGAAACTGCAGGTTTCGGCGGATCGTGTACTTGTTGTGTACACGCTTGGAGTCTATGCAATTCTGGGCACTATGTTTGGGTTTTATTTTTGAAAGTTTTATTTATTTTGCTTCCAATTGTATTTTAGTTTGGGCTTCAAAATGATTTTGGCAGTTTAACCGCCATTGCGGTTTGAAAAGCGGCGCATGCAATCGCGCTCAAACGTACCGGCATCTCTGGTCGCGAGCTCCCCTTGTCACTACTGCTACGCGGCGATCGGGTGCAGCTTTGGGATCTTTTGGAGCTCCAGCGTGCCATGAGCCATCCGGCATCACGGCAAAAGCGTGCCGCCATCTTGTGGTTAGACGCGCTCCACCTTCGTGAGTGCATTTTCTTCGTGGCTCTTAAGCATTATCAATAAAGTTTTCTTATGACGCCTGGCAAGCTGGGGACAACGCGAGATTTTCGTGATGGATTCATCGGTGTTGGTTGGAGGACAGTCAAATTTCACGTCGACTCTACAAGGAGGTCTGTCAATTTCACCGAACTTTGTATTTGCCGGTAAGCTTCTAAAGCAGGAGACACATTTCAGTGGCATATATCTGTGTCGGTGCAGAAACGTGATATCATAAGGAGTCCAGCAGTTATGGTGTAACACTGGCCGGTTTGCCAAGGGGCCAAGGGAGTGATGATGTGTTCTGCTTCTTTAGTTTTTTTTTTTTTTTTTTTGTTTTTTTTGAAAAAGTTTTTATTGAACAATAATTCGGTTACAAGTATGGGCCTACAACCACCCGGGCCGGCCGCTAGGTACATAAGGAAATACACACATATCAAGGCTACAATCAGTTCCCAGGGCACTGCCCCGCAGTGGCTCAAGATAGTTCTCGAAAAACAGCAATCGTCAGTCCAACAATAACAAAAACAAAGGGAAAAACAATAAAAACAAAAGGCGAGTTATGAGGGAAACCAGTGCGGGTCAGGCTCCCCCCGGGAGACTCCAGTCAGGACAATTGAGCAATCCGCTAAAGCGAGGAGTACCGGGAGGCCGGGGACGGATGGGGGGGGGAAGGGGGTCAAGGGAGATGAACGTCCAAATGTAGTTGTTACAAAAAGCGCCAGGAGCCATCAAGGGTCAGGGGGACATGGCGATATCAGTGTCTACCAGGGGGGGCGTACAGATGCCTCCGCGATATGCGTTCCATTGCCCCCAAATTCTACCCCATGCCCCCGGCTTGCCACGGGCCACATACACTGTCTTCTCCCTAAACATACACCAGTCCATATTCTCCTTCCATACTGACACGGTGGGCGGCCGTTGAGCGCCCCAAAGTTGCGCTATATCCCTCTTGGCAATCATGTTCCCTAGGGCCGCCCACCGAGTCTGAGCCGCGCTGTAGTCATTGGGCTCCCACACATTCAGGACACAGCGACGCACCTCCGGCAGCAGCACAACCCCAGTGACCTGTCCCATAACCGTGTGAACCCGGCGCCAGTAGTCCGCCACCTCGCGGCACTCCCAAAGGATATGAAGAAAGGTGGCGCTGAGCCCACAGCCTCGCTTACAGAGCCCGTCGTCGGAAAATCCCATCGAGACCAAGCGCGGACCCGTCACATACACCCGGTGGAGGATCTTGAGCTGTACCAACCGGAGACGAGCCGGAATGGCAACCTCCTTGGGGGACGACAGTGCAGACTGCCAATCTTCGTCGTCCAATTCGACCCCATCCCCAGTCCAAGCCTCCCGAAGGCGCACCAGGAGGTCCGCCCGGTGATTAATCAATTTTTTATAAATTAAAGAAATAGTACTATCAGGGACATGTCCGTCAAGTATGCGGTCCTCGAGGGGCGAAGAAACAGGGATCATGGTCCCCTCCCCGAAGACCGAGAGCAGGGCGTGTCGAACCTGGGCGTAGCGGAAGAACTCCCTGTCAGTCAGCTCGTATTCAGCCCGGAGCACCGCGAAAGTCTTGACCGCGCCCTTGTGCCACAGGTCTCCCACTTTGCTGATACCAATCGTGTCCCACTGGTCAAACCCCTTGGTGGTCCACAAGCTGCCCAGGCGGTCGGAGGCAAACAAGGGAGTAGCACATGTTAATCGCCCACTCCAGCCCATGGCCGCAGTGGCAGCCCTCCAGGTCCGCACAGCAATCTTAGTAGGACCCGTAAGGGTCCGGCCAGCCAGGCGAGAATAAAGTGCCCTGTTGTAGTTCCCGCCGGGAAGCAGGAACTTGTCCATCTCATACGCCGGATTCAAGCCGGGCGCATAAGTGGCGTGGTTAATGGCAGATAGCTGCGAGGCCCAATAGTACCTGCGAATGTCAGGAAGCGCGATGCCCCCGTCATACCAGGGGAGAGTGAGCTTGGCAAGAGCAATACGCGCCCGCCCGTTCCACACCAGTCTCCTCTGCAGGCTCTCCACCTCTCGAAAGTAGGCCACTGGGATAACGTCGAAGGAGTTCTGGAGTGCATAGAGGAACCTGGGAAGGGACATCATTTTAAACAGCGCGGCCCGACCCAGCGGGGACAGGGGCAGCCTGCACCACCGGGCCGTGTCCTCCCGCAGTCGCCGAAGTGGACGCAGGAGATTCTGCTCATAGCGAGCCACCGGGTCCAGCGAAACGTATATCCCCAGGTACTTAAAGCCGCTCAGAGATATTTGAATCGGGAGCCGAGGCGGCAGGAGAGGAAGACCACCAGAGATGGGATAAACGCAGGATTTAGACCAATTGATCGTGAGACCCGAATTGTTCCCAAAGGAGGTCAGAACGTCAAAGAGGACGTTGAGTGACTGCCGCGGTGAGGTGAGATACAGGAGAATGTCGTCCGCATAAAGCGAGACCCGATCTTCGAAGCCCGGGCCCCACCGGATCCCTCTAAGCGAGGGCTCCCAACGGAGCCAGGCAGCGAGTGGCTCCAGGGCGAGAGCAAAAAGCAACGGGGACAACGGGCACCCCTGCCTCGTGCCCCTGCCAAGGGCAAAGGGCCGAGAGACCCGCCCATTCACCACCACTTGAGCCATGGGTCCCGTGTAAAGGAGCCTCACCCAGCCAATAAATCCCTCTCCAAAGCCGAATTTATCCAAGACGGCCCAGAGGAATGGCCACTCAATAGTGTCAAATGCCATCGTGGCATCCAAAGAAACCAGCACGGCCGGTTCGGAGAGGAACTCCGCCCTGGCAAGGGCACCGTGCAGACGCCGCAAGTTAAGAGCGGTGTTGCGGTGCGGGATAAAGCCGCATTGGTCCGGATGAATAAGGTCGCACACGACACTCAACAATCGATTGGCCAGGACTTTCGCCAGGATTTTGGGCTCCGCATTGAGCAGTGAAATAGGCCGGTAAGAAGTACAGCGGTCACGCGGCTTGCCCTCCTTGGGGATAACGACTATAGTGGCCAAGCGCTGGTCGGCCGGAAGGGAACCCGCCGCAAGAGAGTCGCGGAACATGCGGCTGAGGAAGGGCGCAAGCTTATCAGGACGCAATTTGTATAGCTCAATGGGCAGACCGTTAGGACCCATAGCCTTGCCCGAACGAAGGGAACGAATCGCGGTCGCTATTTCATCCGACGATAAGGGGGCGTCCAGCCGCTCCCGGTCCTCAACGGACAGGCCGGGCAGAGCAATATCTCTCAGTAGGAGGCGAGAGTCATCCTCATCCCTGTCGGTCACCGGGGAGTACACCGCCCGGAGGTGGTCAGCGAAGCATTCCACAATCTCATCCGGCTCAGTCACACACACACCATCCGCAGCACGCAACTCGGGGACCACACGATTCACTCTCTCCTTTTTGTCCAGCCACGCAATCAACTTTCCCGCCTTGTCCTCCGCGTCATACAATCGGCCCTGCTGCTCCCTATACATAGTTTTGGCCGCGTCAGTGACCAGGGACCTATATTCGAACTGTTTCAGGCTAAGGGCATGTAGCCCGTCCGGAGTAACATTCGCCTCCAAGGCCGACTCCAGCCCCGAGATGTCAGTCTCCAGCTTCACCACCGCCTCGCTCCTAACCTTCTTGGCCACCACTATCTGGGCGAGGGCGTGTCCGCGTATCACAGTTTTAAAGGCTTCCCAAAGGGACAACGCAGACGACACCGACCCCTCGTTTTCACTGAAGTATTGGTCCATGGCCTTAACCAGGCTGTCACGAGTCACAGGGTCCCGCAGGTACCAGGGGTTAATGGGAGCTATCCGCCCTGCGGACCGCGACCCGGTGTCAAAGAGAAGCCACAGCGGAGAATGGTCGGAGATACCACGCGCCAGGTGTCTGACCTCTCGAATCAGACCAGTCTGCGCCGCGGGCATAAGGAAGTAGTCTAACCTGGAGAGACTCCCATGCGCCCCCGAATGAAAGGTGAACTGACACTGGGTCGGATGCATTAGTCTCCAACTATCCACCAAGCCGAAGGTCTCCAACATCCCACCCAGCCAGGACTGGGCAGCGGGGAGGGTCCTCGGTGGGTGACGATCCAGTTCACCCGAAACAACAGAATTAAAGTCCCCGCCCATGAGCAGGAGGCCGTCCGGAAGGTCAAGCAGCATTCGACCCAAGTCAGTAAAGGTGGAGTTCTGGAGGCCCGGGGGGACGTAGACTGAAACCAGGGTAAGGGGCTGCCCCTCCCACCTCCCAATCAAACACACATAGCGCCCTCTGTCATCCGAGACTATCCTCGTGATCTCCACCGGAAGGGAGGTTCGCAGGAGAATGCCCACCCCCCTGGAGCCAGTTGTGAAACCAGAATGGGCTACGAGGCGGTATCCCCCCCTGTTCATCGCATGGCAGACATTGCCGACCAAATGCGTCTCCTGGAGAAACACCACATCAGGAGTCAAACGACGCAAATATTGCAGTACAACACCCCGCTTAATACGGTCCCCCAACCCATTGACGTTCCACGACATAAGCCTCAACCCGTCTCCCCCCGTCCCCTCCAATAGATCAAGAGGCCCCCAGCCCGCAGCACTGTTCCCAAATATGGATAAAATTCAATACCTCGCCCTGTAAACAAAAAACACACAACAAAACAACCCCTCTTCCCCCCCGACCCCCCCCCAAGTCCAACGCCCCCCACCCTGCACCCCTGCGGGCCAAAGACCCCCCCCAACTTGCAGTGTGCCTGTCGCCCCACCAACCCCATTCTACAAAAAGACCCCGGAGGAGGAAAGGGACCCGAACCCGCCCGCACCCCTCACGGGTCCTGATAAGACACAGTATGCAAAAGAAGTAAGACCCAACTGTACAGTGCAAAACCGCAGAAGCAAGGACCAAAGGTCAGTCTAAGGGGACCCGTCACCTGCGGTGCCCCCAGAGGGCCCGGGCCGGCCGCCCCCGTCCGGCAGCGAGTCCAGCCAGTCACTTGCGGCCACAGGAGAGTCAAAAAAGGCTGTCCGCTCTCCATGCTCCACTCGAAGTTTCGCCGGGTAGATCATCGAATACTTCAGGCCTAGCTCGCGGAGACGGCGCTTCACCCCTTGGAATCCCATCCGCTGTTTCTGGACCAGTTGTGTGAAGTCCGGATAAAAGTTGATGGTCGAGTTCTCGTAGCGGACCGGGCCACGGGTCCGTGAAGCCTGCAGAATAGCATCGCGGTCCCTGTAGTGGAACAGTTTAGCCACGATAGGCCTCGGGGGGGCCCCCGGCCGCGGCCGGCCGCCCGGAACTCGATGGGCCCGCTCCACAGCGAAGAATTTGCTTAGGCCAACCGGGGACAGCTGTTGCAGGATAAGTTCCTCGACCACGAGGTCCACCGGGCGGCTGTCGGAGGACTCCGGTACCCCAATGATGCGGATATTGTTGCGTCGGGCCCGTCCCTCGAAGTCCTCAAGCCGCCGGGCCATATGGTCGTTGACCACTCTGATGTCCCCAAGCGCGGCCCTCAGATCCGACACCTCCGCACCCAGGGTGGAGGTCCGTGTATCAAGGGCCTGGACCCTCTCGTTGGTTTTAGAGAGGTCGGCCCGAATCAGGGTGACGTCGATCGCGACAGTGTCGATCTTACGGGCCAGGGCCTCATATTGCGTCGCGATGGTTTCCCTGATGCCCTCGATGGCGCCCATAATGTCCTGTAGGGAAGGTTCCGCAGAGACGGTCGTGCCTCCCCCTGCAGCATCCAGGGAGAGGCCAGCAGCGCCAGTGGACCCCCTGCCCTGGGTATAGCGGTCCATGTTGTTGCTCTGGACCGCTCCCCCGCGCAGTGAAGCCTTGGTCTTGCGCCCCTCCGGACCCCCTTTGCCCGCCATGTGAGCGCAGTCTCTCAATGGGACCTCCGATCAAGAGGTGTGCCGGGCGCCAGCGAAAGGACCACAAACTGTCGGTGTAGGGGTCGGAGGCGTTAGGCCCACCAGTAGCAGATGGAAGCAAGCCTCGGGCAGAGGCCCAGGAGGCACCTCGCCACCCTGAGCACGCACGCCAGCTGATCTCCTGAAGGCCAAAACCGAAACCGAAAGTGCTGAATCGGCAACTGGCACCGCGCTGAGGCCGCTGTTGTTCAATTGCAGCCCGGCCCCACGGGTCACCTTCACCCCGGCCACCTCCGTCGGGTGGGTCCCAAAAGTTCCGACGACGACAACTCAGGATTCCCAGGTCCGATTAGAGTTTTGAAAAGAGATATATGATCAGCTGGTCTTCATCTCCCAGATTCCATAAACCAAATCAGGATAGTCTCAGGATATATTCCGAGGAGCAGAAAGGGTCCGGGGAGCCCTGTGCTCACGCGACCATCTTGGATGCGCGCTAGGCTCCTCCTCTCGCTTCTTTAGTTTTAGTGCGGTCAGTCTTAGCTTTTGAGAGTCAAAGTAGCACTTGTGAAAATTTCAAAGTTGATGAACAAGAACATTATGTCTAGTTTAGCACTCGGTTGAGAGGTCGCTCACCGGCGTTGGGTATAGTTTGCTGATGTGTTACAGTGTTCATTTTATGTCGTGATGCCACAGTTGTTTATGCTGTTGTTAGATGGGACACCTTAGTCTCATGGTGGGTGGTCATCACAGTTTATCCCTTAGGAATAGGGGTGAGGTTGGGTTTTAGTTCTAGTTAGTGACCCCTACATGGGGGTAGGTATTTGGATTATCTCCTTTATACCTGTGGGTGTGATTCCTAATGTATGTACAAGGGTACATTGTATTTGTATACCACAGTTTCTGCCTTACTTGTTTGGTGTTTTGGTTTTGGTGGGTGTTTTTCCCATTTCTATGTATTGTGGTGGCAGTACATTTGTGGTTGTGGTTGTGATCTATGTGTGTAAGTCGTCTTGCGCCTCACATGTCGTCCTGTGTAAGTCGCCCTGCGCTTCAGATGTTGTATGTGTGTAAGTCGCCCTGCGCCTCACATGTTGTCCTGTGTAAGTCCCCCTGCGCTTCAGTTGTTGTGTGTAAGTCGCCCTGTGCGTCACATGTTGTCTTGTGTAAGTCGCCCTGCGCTTCAGATGTTGTTGTGTGTAAGTCGCCTTGTGCATCACGTGTTGTCCTGTGTAAGTCGCCCTGCGCTTCAGTTGTGGTTGTGTGTAAGTCGCCCTGCGCCTCACTGTGTGTACCCTCTATGTGGTCCATATTGTGGTACACGTGTATTTGTAGTGTCGGTTCACCCTTATTGTCTGTTTCTGGCCACGGGTGTGTCGTGTGGTGTGTTCACTTTTCACTACATGGTTTTCAAATGTTCAGGGGGAAGGATGGGGTCATTGCTAGTTTAAGTTGCTTGACAGTTTAAAGTTCCCCAAAGTACGTAGTGTTATTCTGCGTTGTAATATGGTGTAATAATCTTCATGAGGGAGGATGGGTAAAACAATTAGCACTTTACACCCACTGCTTGAACACCTCAGTTTTGTCTTGCTGTCTGGACAGTCAGCATTACCACTTGATTAATTATTGCCCACATCATTTATGTTTATGTATTGTCAATCAAGTACACAAATACATTTAGTTTAGCCTCTATTATGTACGATATCTAAAGAACAGTTTCCCAAGAGGCCCTAAGTGCCATCTCCCCTTTGGTGGGCCCTACCAGGACCTATTCCATAATTTCCCCTCTACTAGCACTTTTATCTCTGAACCCCATGCCCTTTCCTTTCTGGTGTGTAATAAGCAGAGTGGTGCAAATGTTCTCACTTTCTATGGCTCTTCAGGGTTTGTGTATTTCTGTGATAATAGCCCACCCATCACAGACGGCACTGCTTCTGAAGTCACCCATATGGAAGGAGTATTCTCAGTTCCCTAGCTGAATGGAACAGATTCGCTGACATCCCCAAGCCATCTTCAGATGTGTATTGGATACCAGGATTCTCTGTTAATAGTCTTCTCCCCTGCCTAGGTTGAGATTGTGACTTTGCTCTCAGTTATGAGGGCCCCAGCATTGGGTGCATCCCATCTAGCATAGCCCGCTCAGGCAGGTGTGGGCACTCACCTCTGCTAAATGTAGATATTGGACGACCTGCTTAAACCATTTTGACTCCATTCTTGCTTGCCTCAGTGCCTAGGCCTTTACTGCTCCCAACAGTAGCCAGCTTCTCCCTGCAGTGTTGTGTTGTAAAGGATTGGGGTTGAAATGAGCTGTAGGTTTATCTGGTAAGAAGCATGTCAGGGCAGTGACCTTCCTCATCACCTGCTGCAGCTGCCTTATCTTGCTTATGCTGCCAGCAGCTTCAAGTAGGCCATTCTACAAACAGAAGCTGGCCCCCTACACACAAGGCCTCTGATAAGAGAACAGGCCCCAGTCAAACTACCCAGATCCGATTTGATTTCAAACAGACAGCAAAAGAGGCAAACGTACAATAATACTATATTTAAATGTACAACAAGCATTTCCATTTCAATTTAGAGATGTTGCTCATTCTGCTTCAGATATGCAGACAAGTTCGCAAGTGAGTGAATAGGTTAATAAGTCACTGACTGACTGCCTACGTTTGTGAGAACCTACTGGACTGTCCGGTCATAGTGCTGGTCGCCACACACTATTTAAGGTGGGGCAACCATCATTGAATGTCTCTGCCTGGGACTGTTTTGCAATCCATCATTGTTTTTTTTAAATATTTTTATTGGCATTTCAGCAAACTTGACAGTATGTAAAGTATACCAAATATCAGTGCAAGTACAAAACACCTGGCTTCGGACCCACTCATAACAGTGGCAATACTTTACAACATACCAGGCATTGGATTGAAGTGGTAAATAGTACATACCATTAACATAATAGGCAATTTACCAACTGAGGTATGTAAACTTCCCCACCCGCTCCCACCCCTCAACCTTCCATTCAGTAGCTGGTCAAAACATGTAGGAGAACATCCCAGTGCACATACAGGTCAGCCACAAGTTAACTCGATTTGGGTGTTGATTATTACAACCATGCCCACAGACCCTGCCCAGCCCTATCCTGTACTATATTTCTAGCTCCGACCCACGCCACACAGTGCAGTCATCTAAGCATAATTTCCTCCAGAGCTTCTGTCAGCACCTGTATCACAACTCTCCAGGAAAGAAAATCGTCAGCCACACTCTCATCCCGAAGCGTCTGTCGGATGTGTGGCTCCTCCGCCCCAGCCTATTCCAGCAGGTCATTTCTCCAGTCTCAGAGCAAGGTGGGTCTAGCACTTAGCCAACTAAATGGAATATGCTGCTTAGCCACTATAGCAACCAATACCGTGAATCATCTACTTAGTTTTTCTTGGCTCTATCATGGAGCAGACTTAACAGGCATTGCGTGATTGTGTAGGGGACCTCCCATCCCACAGGCTCCTCGATCCTTCCCAATCTGGCTTCCGTGCGGCTCATAGCACGGAGACCGCAGTTATTGAGGTAGTGGACAATATTAGACTGGCCCTGGATCGCCGAGAGTCAGCAATTCTGGTCCTCCTGGACCTGTCGGCAGCATTTGACACAATCTCCCATAGTATTCTCAAACATCGTCTGTGGGAGATTGGTGTCAGAGGGAGGGCCCTGGACTGGTTTGCCAGTTATCTGGCAGATCGTTTTACTATGGTTTCTGTGGACATGATTACTTCCTGTTCATACCCAGTAACGGTCGGGGTCCCGCAGGGCTCGATCCTCAGCCCAATGCTGTTTAATGTTTATCTAGCCCCGTTGGATGACATCATCAGGTCTTATGGTTTTGACACACTATCATATGCCGATGATACCCAGTTGTTAGTGACTTGTGATCCTGACCAGTCTGATGTCCAAACTCGTTTCAAGAGCTGTTTGACTAAGATCAATGACTGGATGCACTTAAACAGGCTTCAGCTCAACGGTGGGAAGACTGAGGTTATCCTATTCGGGAAGGCCGAACAGTTCTGGACCTGTGACTGGTGGCCTCCAGAGCTGGGTACCTGCCCTTCGCCCAAGCTCGCAGTCCGCAACCTGGGTATTACAATTGATAATTCTCTATCCCTGAAGACCCACATAAATCAAGTGCTGGGGACCTGTTTCGGCATCATGCGTCTGCTACGCAAGATTTTCAAATGGCTACCCATAGAAGCCAGGAAACCGCTGGTCCAGGGTCTAATCATTAGTCGACTAGATTATGGCAATGCTTTATTTACTGCACTCAACCAGGATCAACTTTCCAAACTTCAGATTCTTCAGAACACGGCCGCGAGGCTTGTTCTGGACCTCCCCCCACGCACTCCCTCTGCCCCCATTTTGAACACCCTACATTGGTTGTCAATTCGCCAAAGAGGGCGCTTTATAATCCTATGTCTTACGCACAAGTTAATGCAAGGCACTGGCCCTTTATATCTGGCGAAAAAACTTCAAAGGTACGTCCCAGGACGCTCACTGCGGTCTAGCTCTAGACCTCTACTTGTCCAACCCCGTGTCCGGACTGCCCGTAATGGAGGTCGCTCTTTTTCATACCAGGCTCCCATGCTATGGAATAGACTTCCATTGGATTTACTTTCCATAACTGACCATCCACTTTTTCGTAGAAAGCTGAAAACCCGGCTCTTTTCTCAAAAAGCTTAGGCACATTAATATCACGTTACTGCCCGGTTTCTTTGTCTTGGTTGCCAGCGCCCTGCGACCTTTGGTGATTTGTGCGCTATACAAAAATCTTTGACATTGACATTGACATTGATGTGGGCCAGTATATCTACCCAAAAAGCACAATAACTAAACAGTGCCAGATTACTTGAAGGAAATCTGCCTCAGCCTGACTACATCTAACACACTGCGGATCCTTGGTAGGGTAAATTAATTGTAATCTCCTAGGGGAGAGGTAGGCCATGTGTATAAAGTGACATTGTACCAGTTTTAATTGTGCATTAGTTGAAACCTTACGTTCACCATCATGAATTTTAGGCCAGTCCTTAGGACTAAAAGGATCATCACTGGCACCGCCAGCCCTCCTCTACCCTCAGTGGTGATAGCCGCCCATCTGCACGCAAACATCTGCAACTATGTGATCAGCTAACAACCTCCAGCCACTGCCACTGCCAAGCCATGGCCAGTATGTTTGCATACTGTAGAAATTTACCCTGGCCCAGGCCAAACAACTCAGATGCATCCTACATAATGACAAAACGACCCTCCCTCCGACCACTTATCAACTGCCATAGACTGTGCTATTTGTGCGAACGGTCACACAATCCATAGATCCAAGTCTCGGGCATAGGGTGCTTGCTTGTTGCATCACCCGCCACACCGCCCTCTCTCAGAGTCAACATAGAAATCAGATCACATGAGAGAGTGAGTCTGGGATTCTCCTACCCCTCCTTCATAGGGACCCCAACTGATGGCCCTCATGGGTGCCAGCAAGGAGCGGCCTCTCCCAAATATTCTCACCATCCAACCAGTGGATAGCATGTTGGAGGTGCACCGCCACATAATGCAATTCCCAGTCCTGGACTTCCATACTGCATTTTTCCCATTCCCACTTGAGAATGTTCAACCAATTCTACAATGCTTCTATGCCTATTGGAGTTTCGCAATGAGAGCATCCAATTCCTTAAATACTTAAAGGGAGATCTCATACATGGCTTCCCATTGGATGTATAGCCACCAGGGCAGCACCACTATTTTAATAAGAGCTATCTTACCCATCAGGGACAATTTCAACGTGTTCCAGAACTCTATCGAGGGGTGCAGGTTTCGGAGCACCTTACTCAAATTTAAATTGTGTCTGTTGTTCACCATGGGTGATATAGATACCTAGATATTTGACACTATCCACCTTGCAGGACATTCCTGGCTCTGGCAATTGGTCTACGGGCAGTCCATTCAGAAGTCCTAGTGGGAACAGGGCCCACTTAGCACTATTAACTCGGAGCCCTGAATACTGCTTCAAGGCAAAGCGTAAGTCATTCAGAACAAGCATTGGCATAGCCAATAGGTCTCACCTTTGGAACCTTATAAGTATTTAGTTATGCAGTACAATATCCTTGGGGCAACAACATCAATTGTTGCATGTCTAAACACTTATAAGGTCCCAAAGGTGAGACCTATTGGCTATGCCAATGCTTGTTTTTGTTCGAAAGCAGAAGCAGATTAATGTCTCCAAATGCAGTTCCTCATAGGGGCACATTTGGGTGATAAACATCAGTGACACGAAGACTAAATTGCCCGGTAAGTTTAAAGACAGATTCGAGATAGGGGAGGAATTAAGTCGTCGGTGAATCTAATGTTTTTGCCAAACACTTCGGCCTCATCTTAGATTGCGCTGATGCACAAGGCGGCCATTAGATCTCCCGTACCCAGTACCAATCTTTTATCACCTTTCTTACCCCTTTATCAAGCCCTTCAGGAAACAAAACCTCTGAAAGCATTCAACCAATAACGAGATCAGTCGATATTATCTGTGAGAGAAACGGGACTTGCAGGCTCTGTTTGGAGAAGGCTGTTTCTCTAAATGCTGTAGCATGGGCATCTTATCAGTAAGTGACCGCGGTGCCACGAGAGTGATTGAGCGAGTGTAGATAACGACACAGTAATTTCGGGGCCCTGCAGAGACACATGGACCCTGGAGGGCAGAAAGCAGCTCGGCAATGCGGGAAAGGAGGAGTGACGAGCATTCTGATACAAGGTCTGGAGTCGGCCTTCCCCTTAAAGTGTTTTTGCCTGCACTCAGGGGAGGAGACAACATTGCATTTAGTAACAGAAGACGACAGTTTGGACGGGATCGGTGTTAGCGAGGGGCCGAGAGATAATGGGGGTTGTTGAAAAGGACACAGAGACCTGATACGTAGAAGGAGAGAGGGTCTGCAAAAAGAAACAGAAACCAGAAAAATAAACATAGGGCTTGGAAGCGCCAGGCTTGCACAGTGGCATGTCTCACATTTGCGTTTGGACGGGATCGGTGGTAGCGAGGGGCTGAGAGATAATGGGGGTTGTTTGAAAGGACACAGAGACCTGATACATAGAAGGAGAGAGGGTCTGCAAAAAGAAACAGAAACCAATAAAATAAACATATGGCTTGGAAGCGCCCCGCTTGCCAAGTGGCATGTCTCGCTGTTGCGGTTTGATTAGCTAGTAATGGGGAGGAGCGGGTGAGAGAGGGGGAGGAAAGCCTGCAGTAAAATAAACATATGGCTTGGAAGCGCCCCGCTTGTGCAGTGGCATGTCTCGCTGTTGCGGTTTGATTAGCAAGTAATGGGGAGGAGCGGGTGAGAGAGGGGGAGGAAAGCCTGCAGTAAAATAAACATATGGCTTGGAAGCGCCCTGCTTGCGCAGTGGCATGTCTCGCTGTTACGATTTGATTAGCTAGTAATGGGGAGGAGCGGGTGAGAGAGGGGGAGGAAAGCCTGCCATGCGAAGGAGCGGGTGAGAGAGGGGGAGGAAAGCCTGCCAGCTGTGCGCGTGCACGACATCGCGAACGCAAGCTGGAGGCCTGAAAAAAGCCACTAGTTAGCACTTCCAAAACCCGCTTACTAAAACTCTCGCCAGAGCAGCGCTAAATCAATGGCTCAGGCGAGACCTAAAAACGAAGATCCGCAGCAATTTGCCAAAAAGAAGAACAATACGAAAAGAAGAAGACTTCTCATATGTCTAGGGACAAAGTCTGTCTTTCAGATATTGATGTACGTCAAAGTTGTGTTTGCCAATGCTTAAGATATAAAAATCTTAGAAGTAGAATACACCTCAGACCGTCATACTTCCCAACCTATTCGGCAATGTCGGATTGTTCTTATTTGAGGCAAATTGCTGCAGATCTTTGTTTTTCTGAATGACTTACTTTTTGCCTTGAAGAAGTCCCTCTATGGTGGGACGGAATGTGTTGGCTGTATTTGTGAGCTATGAAACAGCTAATGAAAGAAAAAAAGTCTATGGATATACAAATTAAGATTTTGACTACTTTTCTCGGTTTCTTTCTCCCTGATATATTGGTTTCTGTTTCTATGGATTGTTGGCTATACAATGAAATATTAATTTAGGAATGTAACCCATGAGTTTGACTAATTAATCAATTAAGATAGTGCTCCTTCTACCTTTATTTGTCTGAATGTAAATATTGGGGTGTTTATTACACGTGACCCTTGGAGTGAGCACATCGTTACTAGGAATTTCACAGTGTGCAGCAGTATATATCACAACCATTTTCCTTTTGTATTTGTACATTTGATAAAGGGCCAGCATATCCATTGCTTCTTTATGGAAGCCTGTGTGTGTGCACATTTTTGCTTTGTGAAACAAGCTGTAACCCCAGCAGCGGCATAGCAAGGTGAGGGGGGCCAGTCGGCCCGGGCAGCTTGAGTTTTGGGGGTGGCAGCCTCCTAATCCCTCCCCCCCGTTCTTGCAGCCATCGCGGGATGGCAAATGCACGCCGATTTAAATAATCACCGCAGCCCTTGAAGACTGGTGCTTTGTATTCCGGCTTGCCTGAACTCCGTAGGACCTGGAGAGACTTTGTGGTGTACTTCTTCGGAGGGTGGGACTGCGAGGACCAGCCTGCACAGCGCACTCATCACCATCGGCGCAGCTGGGGCCTCTTCCCGCCCATCCCCTCCAACAGCGTTATAACAACTCACGGCCCCCGCTTCGCGGGAGCCGCTCGCCGATTTAAATAATCACCGCAGCCCTTGAAGACTGGTGCTTTGTATTCCAGCTTGCCTGAACTCCGTAGGACCTGGGAGAGACTCTGTGGTGTACTTCTTCGGAGGGTGGGACTGCGAGGACCAGCCTGCACAGCGCACTCATCACCATCGGCGCAGTTGGGGCCTCTTCCCGCCCACTCCCTCTAACGATATCCTGCCTATTTGTGACGCCCGGTCCAAACGCGCTAGCGGAAAGCGCGCGGGACGAAGCCCGGGGCGAAGACCGGGCAAAGAGCGGGCCGTTTGAGGCCGTTCGAGAGCGGGAGAGTTAGGGCCTGGGCCCCCCCACTTGGATTAAGGTTGCACACCCAACCGTGCAACTGAGATACGAACCATGACCTCAAGAGAAACGAGGAGCAAAACCTCACTGGCTGCAGGGACGGCAAAAAGTACTTTGGATACGTATTTCGCTAAAGCAGGCTTACTTCTCATTGATGAAATTACCATCCTGGAAAGGCGCATTTCTCAAGAAATTGACTGGGTTAGGAGATCCTCTTTAGGTCCCCTCGCACAAGCCATTACGCCAGAACATATCTCTGTTCCCATATCATCAGATGCTGGGGGACAAATGGTATGCCTGACCTATTCGATCTACGTAGCCCTACTATATCTACCATTGACTGCGACAACTCTGCCCCCGAAGAGCTCAGCATATTACCTCTTCCACCTACTCGGCCCCCTCCACCTCCAATCATTGCCAAAGTGATTGCCCCTAATAAGGACGCAACTACTGAGACAGCTCAGCAGATTGTGCAGTCATCACAGGGTGTGAGGAAGGGAGCTATCCCGAAAAGAAAAAGAAGGGCCCAAACCACAGGGGGGCGTAAGCCGAAGATATCAAAGCACAATCCTATAAGTGAGGGTAACCAACAGGTCTTAGCTAGCAAGGGGTTGATTCCGCTTGCGAAAAAATGGTCACCATCCACACTTACCCCGGCCCAGATATCTCCCAGTTCTAATGTTACATCGAGGGAAGAGGCTTTTACCGTTTCGGATATTCGCATTCTTCTGGGGGGATTTATTAATCCCTTAGAGGACCGTATAGCCAAGATGGAAATATGTCTATCGAACATCCAAAAGGGAATCGCATATTTAGTAGAGGCCAAGAAAATATCTAGCGAATCTACTAGTGGAGGGCTGATCCATAGGGGTGCAGAGTTTGCATCTGCACCTCCACTTAAAGAAGGGTTTCCTCCACCTCAGTTCACTCAAACACAACTTTTCATACCAACCACTTCAGAAACTGAAAAACCACAAGTTCTACCCTGCACAGTAAACGCAAGTCCCCAAGAGAAGATGGCTGCGCCCCCAATAGGGGTACAGGGAAAAGGCATAAAATATAGGCCAGTCAATTTGCCACCGGAGGCCATCCCGTACACAGTCATTTTAACAGGTATTCCAGAATTAAAACCATCCACTAGAGAGCCTGTGGAGGCCTTAAAAAATAAGGTAATTCACTGGCTTTCTAAAACAGGCCCCTCCCTAACGGAAAATATAGCGAGGTTCTCATGGTGAGAAGAGTTCCATGGTTGGGCAACACCAGGAAATCCATCCGTGGAGATTGCATCTTGATTAATTTCAGGGACCCCTCTACCGTCTCCTATATATGTAGCTGGCCTCATCATGCCCAGGAGACTTCTATTCAATCCCTCCCCCTATCATACTTTTACCCCTCGACAAGTCATGAGCAGGCAGAGGAGGGATGGGAACTTGTACGTAGGAGAGGAGGTAGATGGGGCCCAAGGGAAAGAAAGGATTACCCCTTTCCCAGATTTCCGTCACATGATCATCTTTCCACATATAAGAGGTTTAGTAACCTAGACATGGTGGATTGACCGAGTGAGACGGGTGATGGGGAGGATTTGGGCTATAAAAGGATCCCGACACTCAATCCACGATCAGAGAAGGACCATGTCGAGCAGAAATCAACTAATGGGAAAGTTTGTGCAGGGACCCTCAACCCTCCACCTAACACATCTGCGGTGTTGGCTGTTCAAATTGGTTCGATTGACTGCAACCCCTTATTGGAGATGCACCCTGATGTGCTTGTACCTCTCATTTCTCAAATAGAGAGAATCAATTTGTCCTCTCTTAAGATTTTATCATGGAACGTGGCAGGCCTGGCCAATAAACAGAATTGCCCGGCCTGGTGTTCCTTTATCGAGGATAAAGACATATGCCTGTTTCAAGAAACCTGGGCGAGGGAAGATGTTACCTGTACAGGCTTTGCTGCATTCTCCATACACGCAACATGGGGGGGCAGAGGGCGTCCCTCTGGAGGTCTCGCTATCTGGGTGGCTACTGACCTGGGATGCAGGGCCGATGTCTTCCCTCTAAATACGGAGGACATTTTAGCAGTATTGCTGGAATGGCCGAATTCACACAGCCTTCTGGTGCTAAATGTCTACTCCAGGCCAGTTAACATCACACAGGAGTCGCGCACAATTGAGGAGCTTGCGCTTGCCTTAAATGAAATCCCGGAGGGCATCCCTTTCCTAATAGGTGGCGACTTGAATTGCCACTTCGAGCCCCTTCTGGGCACATTGGATGAGGACCAGGCCTGGTCTATACCACCATCGCAAGTACCGGCTCCTAGAGTCTGGTCCCCTTTGGCTCTACAAATCACATCCCTAACTCTGAAATATGGTCTTCGGGCTTGTAACGGAAGGCTAAAATCTGATATTCCCCCAAGATGTACCTACAACAGAGAGGGTAGGGAGTCAAGACTAGACTATATCCTGGTCCCACTGTCCTCGTGGTCGCTCATTAGAGACTTCCGGGTGATTCCCAGAGAAGATAGCGACCACAACGCTTTGGAACTAGAATATGATCATTCTGGTCTTGAGACCAGGGGGAAGAAGAGGGAGGTATCTGAGGTGGGGTTAGCCCTCTCGAACAATAGACGTAGAGTGAAGTGGGAGAAAATAGCTGCCACACCAGGGAGGATTTCTAAGTTGTATGCCCAGGTAATTCCTACATTTGAAAAGGTACAGGTCCTAAATGTGCAAGGCAGCACCCAGGGTGCATATAATCAACTGGGGCAGCTACATGCAGATCTTATCAAATCTGTGTCTGAAATCCTCTCTATCACCTCCAAAAGGGCTAATAGACCCGCCCATGGCCCCCCTGGTACAACGCTGCATGTCGGAAGGAAAAAACCGATCTCCTGACCTCGATCAAGGCGGGGAAGGGAAGTGTGGAAATTAGGGCCAGGAGATCGGCCTATAAGACCCTGACCATCAATGCCAAGAGTGAATGGGAGCATCAGAAATGGGAGAAACTTACCATGTCCCTGGGATGCGGGGATTCGCGCAAGTTTTGGCGTTGCGTGAATACAGGTTCTGAGGAGTTGGCCACTGCAATAGAGCCTAATATCTCAGCCAAGGCATGGCAAGATCATTTCCAGTCCCTCTATAGGTCACCTGAAGGGGTCAGCACAAACTACATCCAGATGGTCAGCACTATTCCAAAGGGGTGCCTTTTACACTAAAGGAGGTCCGAGCGGCAATTGCAGGGTTGGCATCAGGCAAGGCGCCTGGTTTGGATGGCTTGCCTGGTGACCTATTTAAACAAGAACCGGATGTCTGGGCACCTTACCTCATGCTTTTATTTAACTCCATTCTGGAGGGAATGGAGTTGCCAGATACTTGGCTGGGCGCAGAGATTGTCCCAATATTTAAAAAGGGTTCGCCTCTGCTCCCAGCCAACTATAGACCCATCAGCCTTATTGATGTTCCCCAGAAGATATTCGGCAGACTCATGCTCAATCGTTTACAAGATTGGATAGAAGAATGTGAAATTATGAGCACATATCAAGCAGGGTTCAGAAGAAATATTTCAACTATTGACCAGATTTTCCGCTTGAACCTTATCTACTGGAAGACTGTGTCAATCGAGGGCGGCAGTTTATACACGGTTTTCGTGGATTTGCGAGCCCCCTTCGATCTAGTGCCCAGGGATAAACTATGGGCTGTCTTATTGGACCTTGGGGTTCCTGCCGATATCTTATCAATTTTGATAAGATTACATCAGGGAAATTTTGCTAGGGTTAAGTGTGGAAGAGGAGGAATTCTCTCGGATGGTTTCCCCGTTGACAGGGGGGTTAGACAGGGTTGTGTCCTTGCGCCGACCCTTTTCTGCCTCTTTGTCAACGGGGTAATTAACCATCTCAACGGGTTGAGTAATATCGATGCCCCCAGGTTGGACGGCAGCAGGGTTCCTGCTATTTTGTTTGCAGATGATACCCTGCTGCTTTCCAACTCCCCTATGGGTATACAACGGGTCCTGGACAGATTTGCGAATTTCTGTGAGATGCGCGGATTGGAGATTAATGCTTCTAAAACCAAGTACATGATCTTCAATCGCCTTATTCAACACGTGCAAATCCTGTCTTAGGGTCCTCCAGATTAGAGAGGGTTTATACATTCGAATATCTGGGGGTAACGATCAACCAATCCATGACATGGGACTCACACCAAACCAAGGCAAACCTTAAATTGATCCAGCTGACAGGTGGCATATCCAGAATGACGAGAGGACTGACATATAAGCCATTTGGTCCCCGCCTCCAAATCTACAAAATTCAGGCAAGAGGGGCAGTGTCCTATGGAGGCGAATTATGGGGGCACACCGCCGCTCAGAAATTGCAGGTCACGGAGAACAACTTCTTAAGGCATTTGACAAGTTTACCGTCCAGTACCCCACTCCTCCCACTGAGATTTGATTTGGGTCTAAGACCCATTACAGAGGAGTTGGGTCTTAAACCTATAACTTATTGGCGCAAAATATGGAGCACGCCGGAACTACTAAATTACAGAGCTGAGCTCCAGGAGATTTTGCGTCTTGTCAAACCTGCCCAAATTCCATGGCTCAGATACATCAAGCAAACATGCGAGTCATTAGTAAGACCGGATCTGTGGTCTGATCCAGGAAATACATGCTCCAGGATCTCACGCAAATCCATCTCCAAGGTCTACTATGAACACCATTTACGGGTTTTAATTAGGAGTGTACGGGAGGGGTCTCTATCTGATCAGTTTTTGGGGTTCAAAGACTCATACCAATTAGAGCTTGCATTTGATGATATAGGCCCTACGCTAACAAGGAAGCTTTACATGCAATGGCGATACAGCACTCTTCCTCTTAGGGCGCACACAGACCGATGGACATATCCCCAGTCTACAGTGCAATGTCCAGCTTGCGCTCACCCACGAGAGACTGATTTACATATTATATTCTTTTGCCCAGCTTACCGAAGAGCAAGGAACTATTGGCTTGTCCCACTTCTCAAAAATCTTGGTTTTAGACGGCACCTTCCAGCATTTAGGATTCTAAAAATAGATCTATCGGCCCAATTGTATTTGCAGTGGCAAAACTTTTAACAGCTATGTGGTTTAGTCGCAATCACTGTATCAAGTTAACTGCAGCTGAATGAATATCTTTCTAGTTTTTAGGTCACTCGATTCATGATTGATTTTTTAATTCAACCATGTGTGAATTTTCTTTTTCTTTTTAATTGTTTATCTGTTGTATTCTTTTATGGTCGTAGTGACCGAAATAAAGTTGATATGATGAAAATGCAAAAATTGCCAGCACCCCGCCCCGATCTTACATGCGGCCGCCACAAGTGGCACACGCAGGGACTGCCACAGATGGCCAAAGGTCTAGCTATGTCACTGAATCCCAGCATGTTATCATGACTTCAAAAATAAATAAACCCACAAAATCGATATGTGAATAGCATTGTTTCATCACAGAAGGGTAAGGCATCCGTATTGCCCACATTTCCCAAACAAAAGAATCATTAATAAACAATTAAAAGTGTCAGGAGAGTAAGCACATCAATAAACGCACACTGGCTGGTTTCAATTATAAGCTATGTGTTGCATCTGAAGTGGGGCAATGTAAAAATCCTCAAACTGTCGTGGCCTTGATGTACAGACCATACCAAAGCAAACCATGAAAAACTAATTGACGCCAGTGACTGACTATGGCTGGCCCAAAGTCGACTTTCCCTATACCACATGGTATTGTATTCTTGAAGAATTGATAGCCAGAGGTTTTCCAAGCAATTACATCTGTCTGACATGAGACTTAATTCTTCTACGTATTATTATTTTAAATACTGGCATTATATATTTCCATGACCATGTTTGCTGTATGATGGTTGGGTTTGCTCTGAATGTAATCTCATCATGCCTGCATCAGGCAAGAGAATGAATGATTTCAAGCATGGGAGTTAACCAGGGGCACAGCTGGATTCATTAGCTTTCTGCACCCTAAATAAAGGGCAGGGCCAGTATGTAACATATTAGCAACTTCCATGTCTTTTGCTTGAACTTCAGCACAGGGGTGGTCGAGAAACTGGCTCCTGTGCAATTGTGTAGCCTGTGCCTAGACAAAACAGTTACAGTGCCACTTGTTGTTCTGCCTCTATTTTGCCTCTCACTCTCTGCCCTGCGCCCCGGTAACACATTCTGCTGCTGTGCCCAGCACATAGGCGGCTAACTGATTCTGTGGCTTGCAACAACTAACTGCAGCTAGATTCAACATTTATAGGTGTATCCTGCGTCTATTCACACCCAACTGAAATATAATAAACAGGGATCTCATGCCTCACCCAGTCCCTGACCCCTAAACTCCACCCATCCCTGAATGCAAAAAAAAAACCTTACTACCCCTAAACACCACCCATCCCTGACCCCTAAAATCACTCACCACCCCAAAACTCCACCCATGCCTGAACCATAAAAACGAATGTCTACATCTGAATTCCACCCTTCTTTGAACCCTTAAAACCCTTCACCACCCTATACTCAATCAATCAATCAGGGTTGGTAAAGCGCAACTACTCACACGTGAGGGTCTCAAGGTGCTGGGGGGAGGGGAGGGTGGCTCTGTAGTGTGCTGGGTTCATCCGAAGAGCCAGGTCTTGAGGTCCTTCCTGAACTGGGGCAATGTGGGAGATTGCCGGAGGTGGATGGTAGGGTGTTCCAGGCTTTGGCTGCGAGGTAGGCGAAGGACTTTAATCCCGTTCAAGTCTTGTTGATACGAGGGATGGTGGCCAGAGAGCGCTGGGCTGATCGCAGGTGTCTTTTGGGTGCGTGGAGGGAAAGGCAACTGTTCAAGTATGCGGCTCTGGTGTTGTAAAGGGCCTTGTATGCGTGGGTGAGGAGTTTGAAGGTTATTCTTCTTTTGACTGGAAGCCAGTGGAGATCGCGCAGGTGTTCGGTGATGTGACTGTTATGGGGGATGTCGAGGAGCAGTCTGGCTGCGGCATTCTGGACAGTCTGAAGTTTCCGAAGGAGTCTCTTATTGATTCTGGCATAGAGAATGTTGCCGTAGTCCAGTCTGCAGCTGATGAGTGTGTGCATGACGGTTTTTCTGGATGCGGTTGGGATCCATCTGAAAGTCTTTCGAGCATGCGGGGGATGTTGAAGCAGGTCGAGGATACAGCGTTGATCTGGCCGTTCATTGTGAGGGATTAGTCTAGTATGATTCCGAGGTTTCAAGCGTGGTCCGTTGGGGTGGGGGGATTTCCAAGGGCAGATGGCCACCAGGAGTCGTGCCATGCCAAGGGGGTGGAGCCAATAATGAAGACTTTCTTTTCTGAGTTGAGTTTCAGGCAGCTGTTTTTCATCCAGGTGGCGACGGCTTTCATCCCTTCTTGGAAGTTGTTTTTGGTGATGTTGGGTTCGTTGGTGAGGGAGAAGATCAGCTGGGTGTGGTCAGTCTAAGAGACAATGTTGAGCCCGTGGTTTCTGATGATGGTTGCAAGAAGAGCCATGTAGACGTTGAAGAGGGTGGGGCTGAGGGAGGAGCCCTGGGGCACCCGCAGTTGGTCACTGTCGGTTCCGAGAGGTAGAGAGGGATCTAACCCACTGAGTTCTGCTGGTGAGGAAGGAATGTATCCAGTCGAGGACCTTGCTGCGGATGCCGGCGTTGTGGAGTCTGGTGGCTAGGGTGCAGTGGGAGATGGTGTTGAATGCCGCCGAGAGGTCCAGGAGGATGAGCGCAGCCTTTTTGATCATCCATCCATTGCTGCACCCTAAAACTCTTTCTGTCCCTAAACTCCACCCATTCCTGAATCCTAAAAACCTTTCACCACCCTTAAACTCTTCCCATCACTGAATCTTGAAAAGCCCTAAACTTCACCTATCCCTGAACCCTAAAATCCTCTTCTACGTCGGAACACTACCCATCTCTGACCCCTAAAATACCCTCCTTACCCCTAAACATCACTCATCCCTCAACCCAAAAACCTTTTTACTAATTCTAAACTCTACTCAGGTTTAATGTAATTTTTTACTTTTTCCTAAAATTATCTTTTCTTTAAATGTTTACTTGTATTTCCTTAAAATTGCCTCTCCTTAAAATTGATTTCCCATGACTTGGTTTCCTCCAATGTGATTTCTAAGTTTTCATTTTTCCATTAATTCACACGCATCAGTCTGGAATACCTGCCAATGCAGCTTAGGACATAAAATCATGTATAGTGTTTTCCCCTCATATTATAGCTCCACCTTACTATCTGGCTTTATGAATACTTCTCTGTTGGGGTAAGTACACTGACACACATGTCCCGGTGGCAATTGTTCCTCTGTCCACTACACCATCCATTTTTACCAAGCAATATTATTGTTTTGCTCTTCTGGTCTATTCCTTCCAGTTCCCAATGAGTACTGGTTACTGTACATCATTTCTCAATTAAACCATCTGGCCATCTATACGTTCCCTTATTTAATTTTACATATCCCGTCGTCTGTCGACTTCCCCCCACCCAGCCTCACCCCCGTCACGCCTTACCGCTCTTATCTGTGCCGGCCGCCACTGCTATTGAGAAATTAATAAATAATTTCTACAATTGCAAATGATTACATGTATTGATTAAAGCTTGTTCGTCATGCTTATGTTTCTAGATGCTGTGGATGATTGTTTACATCCACTTAAGCTGTTAATTATTGTTTGAAATGGTCTTCTGTGAACCATATTCATTATATCTGAAATTATTTCCCATAGTTCCGGATTGGCTTACTGAGCATGTCTTGTTTTCTTGAACTTGCAGTGCATCTAGGCTTAAAACCTTCTGCTGTGCTCTGTTCCCGAGCAAGCTCATGCTGTGGCCTTTTCCTCAAGATACAGCTACAGTATTCCATAAAGGCGATACCATGGTATACAGCGTACCTTCTATAGCTGTTCACGATAGGTAACAAACTGAAGGCGACTTGTATATGAAGAATCTGTAGAAATGGATGAGATACTACAGCACACACAGTCATCTGAAATGCTTCCAAGACATCATCTACAGCCCAATGGCTTGTGTTGTCTTGAATCTGATATCTGCACTCTTAACCCACAACCTTGAAAAGCAAAAGGACTGATTTTGAGTTTTCACAATAAATTTTCTGTCCATGATGTTGGCGGACCAGCCAAGAGGTAGGTGAAAATCTATCATCTTTTGGCTGACCACCATGAAGATTGAGGTTTCTCCACAAATGTGATTGTATCTGACATGTGTGCTGACACTGTGCCCGGGAAACATTACAGTTGAACTTTTACCATTGACCATTAATGGTGGCTGAAATTCTGTTAACATAAATCAGAGTCCGCTCTGGGAATGTAGCCCTATAGTTGGGGTAAGCTATCTCTGCCCTCGTGGTAGTCTTCCTAAAATGCTGGTATTTCCCAACATGTTAGCAGCAACACACTCTTTTTCTTGAAAATGTCCCACTATTTCCAAGACAGTCCTTAATGGAATGAACTCCACCAGACAAGGTGGCTGAGGATTAGTCAGTGGCTCTACACCCACGACTGACAGAACCAGTTCCAGACGTTGGCAAAACAGATGGGAAAGTCAGCGATGTCTCCACCGGCATCATGTTTGACTCTTTGGACATACTAGATGAGGAGGTTGTACTGACTCGGGTGCAGTAGCGGGTGCTACCATTGTTTCCTTATTATCGGTTATTACCCTAAAGGAGGAAGTGTTTATATTTCCATAACCACTATCAAAGGCACACCACAAAAATGCAATGGGCGATGCAATGATGGCTGGATAATGCAATGTGGTAGTGGAGAACGAATCTATTATCACAAGGGGTTCAAATGCACATTGTATTTTTACTGATACTATACTGTGGTGGACTGTTGACAATAGTTTGTATTTTTTGTATTTATTGTTGGTAGGTTACATCAACAATTGGGACAGAAACCTACAAAAAATTGGTGAACGAAGCGTAAACACTGATATAGGGAAAAAACTGCTTTTTGGGATTTATATGACTGATGACAATTAATGTCATATAAATAATACACCAACATTGTAAGCTACTCGCCCCTACGGAATATTTGCTTTATTTAATAATACATTATTTTTAAATGCAGAGATATATTAGCATATTAAGCCACCATATAGTCAAAAATAGTCAATACATTTTTACCCTTATGATATATGATGTGATACGAAAAAAAACGAGAAACTTGACAAAATATGACGCGTGTGCTTTGTAAACACCCACTTCAGGCTAAGCAGAGGACTGGGTGTATTTATTTCACAGACAATTAACTTCCCTTTCAATTACGCGACTTTTTGATATAATTTATGTCAATACAATGATACATTTCTTAATATGCTACAATAGAATGCTACAATTTGCATACTTAGAAATGCTGAATGACTGCCTGTCGGAATGATGGGAGCAGATCCGAAGGACCAATCACACATCTCGTTTCAAGTGACGTAGGTGGCTAGACACAAGTTTGTGACACTTCCGTGAGGTGAAGGCTCCTGGGCCTCGAACAGCTTTGTTGTTGCTGCGCTGCATGCGAGAGGAGTGATTGCTTTCTTGGTTTTGGATTATGGAAACAGCAAGGGTGCTGCTTTCTCCCTGCCCTCGTCTAATAAAATCACGGCAACGAATCCTCCAGAGCCGTTTGATCTCACTCCAGAGCTACGTCCCAGCGCTCAGTCAGCAGAACCGCATCATTGCGCTTGACTGGGTTTTCTACCGAGCACTCGCTGTGTTCAGAGGCGCAGCCTCAGACGGCAGGAAAGCGTGCTGTGTGTTTTAATAAATACACTGAATAACTGCGCAGGAAGGAAGAGGAAGGGAAACGCCAGACTCCTCTGCATGAAGCATTTACTTTGTAATTAATTATTTTTCAATCGTGAAAGATACTCTCAAGAGGCACTGCCTTCGAAACACATTCTTTGCACCTTAGGAATTTGTTTTGCGCATTGAAGTTTTGCTTTTTAAATTCGCTTCATACGTGTTTCTAAAGCTTACTTATAATGATAAGCTTAACTTAACTACATAATGTTGTAGATATGGGTGAAAGCAAGGGCCTCGTTCTGAGTGCCCCTGTATTCAACTTCCGGCACCTCTAAATGAACAAGATGCTGCTGTTTGCATTCAAGCTCTGGATAAAATATCGAATAAAAACAAACATGCAGAAACACGGATTCGTGCATGCATATGCGCCCAAAATCACAGAATCGGGAGTATTTCCATCCCCAAGAGGGCAGAGAATCCCGGAATGAAAGCTGTCCGGCTTAGACTACTAAAACACGTCACACAGAACAAACAACCCCTAAACACGCAGTGTGTGAAGTCAAAGCACTAGAATCCGAGTGTTTGCTAATGATGAGAAAAGTCTCCATCTATTTCCTAAAGCTTCCCTGCCTCATCCGTACCATTAACAACTCACAGGGCACATGGTTACAAATGGCTTCAGTCACTGGTTTTGGAAGACTTACCATTTTAATCTGACCAACTAAAGCACAAGGCTTCAGGCTGAATCTTTTCCTTCTCTTTCTTAGTCACCTTCGCTTTGTCAGCAACTTTGCTCTGATGCGCCCAAAGGAATGTCCAGGGCCACTGCACTGATCTTACTTTCTAGTTAGTGGAGTGTGTCACTTGAATTGCCATAAGTATGTGGTCAAAACTCCCAGTAATATCAGCGCCATATTCTATCAGAACCTTCACCTCTAGAGCCCTCATATATTCTACCTCCGGAGACCCCATATCGTCTTCGTCTTCTTTCTAGTTAGTGGAGTGTGTCACTTGAATTGCCATAAGTATGTGGTCAAAACTCCCAGTAATATCAGCGCCATATTCTATCAGAACCTTCACCTCTAGAGCCCTCATATATTCTACCTCCAGAGACCCCATATCGTCTTCTTCTAGAGCCCTCATATCTTCACCTCTAGAGCCCTCATATCTTCACCTCTAGAGCCCTCATATATTCTACCTCTAGAGCCCTCATATCTTCAACTCTAGAGCCCTCATTTATTCTACCTCTAGAGCCCTCATATCTTCTACCTCTAGAGCCCTCATTTATTCTACCTCCAGAGCGCTCATATCTTCTACCTCTAGAGACCTCACATCTTCTAACTCTAGAGCCCTCATATATTCTACCTCTAGGGGCCTCATATCTTCTACCTCTAGGGCCCTAGTTTCTTCACATCTTGGGCCCTCGTATCTTCACCTCTAGAGCCCTCATATATTCTATCTTTAGAGCCCTCATATATTTACCTCTAGAGCCCTCATATCTTCTACCTCTAGAGATCTCATATCTTCTACCTCTAGGGCCCTCATATCTTCTACCTCTTGGGTCCTCGTATCTTCACCTCTAGAGCCCTCATATATTCTACCTTTAGAGCCCTCATATATTCTACTTCTAGGGGCTTCATATCTTCTACCTCTGGGGGCCTCATATCTTCTACCTCTAGAGCCCTCATATCTTCTACCTCTAGGGGCCTCATATCTTTTCCTCTAGGGCCCTCATATCTTCTACCTTTGGGGGGCTCATAACTTCTGCCTCTAGTGCCCTCATATCTCCTACCTCTAGGGGCCTCATATCTTCTACCTGTAGGGGCCTCATATCTTCTACCTGTAGGGGCCACATATCTTCTACCTCTAGGGGCCTCATATCTTCACCTCTAGGGTCCTCATATCTTCTACCTCTAGGTGTCTCATATCTTCACCTCTATGGGCCTCGGAAAGGGGCAGCATAGTCTTTCTGTGAGCCTGGGTCTGTTAACTCACGTTTGGTTATCCTATCTCATCCAAAAGCACGTGTAATCATCCAGTGAGCCACCAAGGAGGACAGCTTTGACTGGAGCCTGGCACACTGCACAGCCCACCAGGACATTGAGTCAAAATACACTTTTACCAATTCACAGACAAGCAAACGTGTATCCTCGTGCTCAAGACCTTTTCAGGGGGTCTGTCTCAAATGTTTTCACACCGATGGTGCATTTCATGGCCATGCCAAGCATCAGCAGCTCTTCAGAGTCCTACCTGAGGGACATGAGATAGCCAATAGACAGTGTTTATCCAGATTGCGTAGTACTACTGGCTGTAAGTCACCTCAGTATTGTCTTTGCTCCGCCTCACACCAGACTGCCCTGGTTCATGCACACAAGGGAGTTTCACTCGTACCCTGGAGGACCAAGATTCCAAAAGGTCTGGATCACTGTTTATTGTCCAGTCACACCATCCAAAGAGGGACACCAAAAAAGCTACCACATGCTATAAAAATACATCACACATCCTCTATTGCTAGTTCCTCAGTGCCACTTTGTGGTACTTTAAATTTCGGAACCACGCAGGAGGCATGGCCCTACCATGCCGATTTTGGTATCAGCAAACCGCAAATGGTAAATGCGATATGAACGAGTGTTTTTATAATGTTTCACCGATGAATTCACCTAAATATACGATACTACATATTGACTCCGTGGGTTCCATTTTAGAGCGGTAGCCATTTTGTGGTTGCCCTCACATGGGCTGCACACTAATGCCATTTAAAAGGCCTAAAGGACACGTGTACCTCCTCGTGTTTTCCTTGTGACCTGTGCGAACTGACTCCGCTGCCCGGGGTCAGTTCTGTCCCACCAGTTCCTCTCACTACGGCCATATGAGATTAGCATTAGTGCTTGACACACCATAAAGTCTTTTCATCCCACGCATACCCTGATTAATCCCTTTCACACCTGACTCTGTTTCCTACTTTATGGCCTGGTTTACGAGGAGGAGGCGCCCGGTTTTATTGGGGTCTGCTGATATCCGATGAGGGTTCTGAGCCTTGCTGGGTAAATAATTGTGGGCTGGCCGAACTGAAACGTGGGATCGTCATCATGACTCTGCCTTTTTGTTTGTAATGTATACGTATGAATGACCATACCGTAAAACGAGGAATGTTGGCCGGAAGCATGATATTTTGTATATAAGGAGAAGACTGGCTTCGTGTTTTTGAGCAGTCTCCTGAGAACATACCCGTGTGTACTTCTAGGATACCTGTAACTGGCTGCAGTCAATAATAAAAACGATCCTTTATGCCACCGCAAGACTCTGTGTTTCTGTGGTCCAAGACAGGAAGAACTCGAAGTCTAGGGTGTGCTCCCTGGCACCGCTGGGTTCTTAAAAACCCAGTACTTCAACTTCTCCTCAAAGAAATCACACCACTGGCAGCTTCTGGCTCTTGGACATGTCCCCAGGTATTGCCCCTCACATAAGTATACACCAACACAGGAGAATTTCCTTCTGTACCTAACAACTCCTGACCTCACCAATACAATTCTTTACTGGTGAGTGCTCCCATTGAACTTGGTTTCATCAATTCTTGTAGCTGGCACAAGGCCCAGCCAGACAAGTGGGGCAGCGTTGTTATCGGCACACGTGAGGTAAGGCTGGGTGGTAGGAATTTTGGGGGTTCCTGCAAATTCTGGACACAGAAATGGAAGAAAAATGTGTGATTTCAGGCAAAGTTTGCGATTTGCAGGGCATTATGGGTAAGAAACATTGTGGGATCTACGCAAGGCACACCACCGTGGCATCCCCAGGTTATCTAGTTTTCAAAAATGTCTGGTTTGTAGGTTTGCATGGGTGGCACCACAGCACGCTCTAAATACCACACCTACCTACAGTGTGCTTTAGGGCCTTTTGTATTGTAGTCTCTTGGCCCACCCACAGAACTTGGGTATCGTTCTTATCAGGAAAAGTGTAGGAACTCAGGGCAGTAGGAAATTTGTGACTCCCCACAGATTCCAGAACTTTCCATCATCAAAATGTTAGGAAAATCTGTTGTTTTTCTTTTCAAAAGTTTGATGTTTGCAGTGGCTTCTGAGCAACTTTACCTAGTGAGAGCCATGCAAGTCATGCAACCCTGGATTCCCCAGGCTGTATAGTTTTCAAAAACATGCAGGTTTGGTAGGTTTTTCTAGATGACAGCACAGGCAAGCCCCAAAATCCACAGATACCCACATTGCGAAAACAGGGTGGTTTTGAGTGAAAAAATATAATGTGTCCATGTTGCATTTTTAGCACTTTCCAATCATGGGCGCTAGGGCCTCCATTTTGATGTGGAGATGGATGGTTGTGCAAATTGTGGATTCGCTAGATTTGAGAAATACCCATCACAAAATGTAAATAAAGGAGTGATCTTAGCCATTTATGCAAATTCTCAAGTTTTGCTGGGCATTGTGGGAAAGTGGGTGGGAACGATACAAGTTATACCACCCTAGACACCGGTAGGTGTTTCGCTGTCCAAAAACATGAGATGTTGTTATTGAACTTTCTAAGTAAAACCACCACTCATAGAGGTTGGTTTTGCCACCACCAGAAGTGCTAGCCTCAAAGAACAAATACTAATCACAGTATCAGAATATTGAAACCAAGTCCACTGAAGGTGAGTTATAAAGCCTCGACAAGGCACCCACTGCTTTATAGGCCATTCACATGCCATTCACACACCACCTACAAGACTTTCATATCACCAGCCACGGGCCCAATCCAACATTTCTTTACACTCGCATCAGCATACCTCCACAATTCAAGAGCTCGTCACATTTATGTGTCACAGGACAAATTCACCAGTCAAACCAACCCTCACCCGTCATCAACCAACTTACATACAAACACACCAAAAGCAAACCTCTACACACATATGGCCAGACATGTTAACGGTTGGTGCGTCAACAACTTTCACAAATGAAAAAAAGTTTGATTATGTCTTTGCTACCTGTCAAGAATCCACCTCTGTTGACATATTGAGCATTGCCGAAAGTATGCCTAATGAACCTTTACTAATTGCTACCTCGACAGCCACATGAGGCTCAGGAAGACATGTCTTTCATGTGCCTTTAGTGCACTCACTGCTTTCAGTTTGTGGATGCAAGTTGGGGGTGTCCGAGAATGCCTGCCGAGGCCCATATTCCTCAAACTGAGTGAGCATATCTAACTTTCAAACTAAAGCAAGCATGTTGGGGAAGTCTGCCTAAAGGTCCCTAAGGAGCAAGTCCTAAATTACCAATAATTTTTTTGATACACATGGTAGTCATGTGGCATATGTCCTGTCCACCGTCTGGTGCAGTGCTGTGACTGTAATGCACTTGTCATATGGCAAACTGAACATCTACTAAGATCTGACTGAGGATGCTCATGGCAAGCAGTACACATATGTCACCTGTTAGACCTGGCATCATTGGCATGAGTCTCTCCTCCATTTTTTTTCTGTTTGCCTCCTCTGTTTACGATGTTTTTGCTGGAATATTGCTTTGGGCACTGTGCCACTGCTGATCAGTGCCACAGAGCAAGTACTCCCTATGTTAAATTGATACATTGATTGGTGTTACCATGATTGGCTTGGTTGACTTAATGTTCAGACCCTAGTCTAGTGCACCGCGTGTGGCAAGGGCAAGTAAGTTAACTGTTGCTGGTGGGCTTGCAGCACTGGTTGTGCCACCCACAGAAGCAGCTTATAAAATGTGTCCCAGGCCTGCCATCGCAGAGCCTGCGTGCAGTCCCTGACTGCCATGTCGACTTGGCAAGGAAACCTACTTGCCAGCCTCTAAAACCTTCACTTTGCCACATTTCAGACACCTCTATGGTAGGCCCTAGGGCTGGGTGCATTGTTGGTAAAAGGTAGGTCATGCCCTGATGTGTGTGGCATGACCTAATAGTGAATTACAGCCATTTTCGTTTTTCACTATTGAAGGGCTACCTGCCTCCAATAGGCCAGAATGGGCAGACTGATTATTAACTCCATTATAATCTATCTGACTCAGGGAGCATGATAGCAGGTCAAGTTTAGTATCCCTGAACTCAGAATTTAATAACACACCCTTTAGGATGGATGGTTTTCAAATTCTGTGTTTGAAAATAGTCCTTTTAGAAAGTGGCTATTTTCTTGTCCAACTATCCACCGGTCTCTGCTGGTTTGGTGTGTGTGTCAGGGGCTGGGTGGCTCCAGAGGTCTGAATGAGTCAGTGTGGGGTGAATGAGGCATCTACACTTAGAGTGGGAGAAGAGTAGTCCCTGATAGCCTGCCCTGCCTGACACAATGCTGGCTCCACCTCCTGCCGGGCGACTGATAGCCCTGCCCCTGCCAGTGACAATACTGGCTCCACCCCCTGCTGGGTGACTGATGACCCTGCCCTGCTCAGTGAATAGGCCAGGTGCCTCGGCCTGGCAACACCCACACAAACCTAGGATGGGGGGAATTTCCCTGCTTGGACAAAGGGAACAAAGCAGAAAAGGGGTATAAAAGAAGGACCCCTGAACCAAAGAATTTAGATCACTTCTGACAAGGAAACCTTTACCAAGGACAAGAAGCCTGCTGATCCAAGGACTTGCCTCCCCCTTCTGCCAGTGTGCTGTTTGCTGGGGGGAACCTGAAGCTGCTTCTTTATTTTTGCCAAGGGACAAGGAGAGAGGAACTTGGTGTGTACTCTCAAGCTTGCAAGAAAATCTCCAAGGGCTGGAAGAGTGCCAGCCTCCTGTTGAAGTCACAGTGCCACAGGACTTCACCCTCTGCTGAATTGCTAGTTGCTGGAACGTGTTGTTTCCAGTGCACAGGGGAAATCTGCAGTCTCGACGCCGCCGAATCCAGCTCGACATCGTGAGTACGGCTCCAGTGTTCCGAGTCTTCGACGCCGGCCGCCGGGCCCGATCGACGCCAGTAGCGACGCCAGGAGTAGTGAGTTCGGCTCCAGCTCCAAGTGACCCCGTCTTGACGCCAGTATCGACGCCAGTGAGTAGTGAGTTCGGCTCCAGCTCCAAGCGACCCCGTCTCGACGCCGCTGCTGATCGCATTGACTCAACGCCCTTCTCGACGCCGTGAGCGCTGCTCCGGCCCGACACCTCTCGACGCCGCTGCGGATCGACCCGAATCCGAGGCACGATCGACGCCGACCTCGACGCCGACATCTCGACGCCGTGGATCATCGTTTTCTTCATTTCCAAAGGTACTGTGTTTGTGGGTTCTGTTGCAACTCCAGGCTCGACGTAGCACTCCTCGCGGTCGACGCCGAACCTTGGGAATATCGTAAACTCGACATTGTGTGACTCCTGTGGGGGTCACATTGTTGCCAAGAACTGTGTTTTCAGAAGAATACTTACTTTTGTTGCTAAAGAACTATTTCTTAAGAAGAAACTTTACCTGAACTATTATTTTTCCTTCCAAAGAGTATTTATTAAGATTGTGGTATATTTTGGTCGTTATTTGGTCTTGTGCTAAGCCTTATATAAAAATACTATTTTTATAATAACTCCTGTGTTGTGTCCATTTGTAGTGTATTCACTTTATTACTGTCTGTGGTCATAAATGCTTAACGCACTGCCTCTGTGATAAGCCTGTCTGCTCTGCCAAGCTACCAAGGGGGTGAGCAGGGGTTATCTGAGTGTGTAATCCCCTTGCCCTGACTAGAGAAGGTGGGTCCCTATTTGTCAGAAGTGTATACCTCTGCCAACTAGAGACCGCCGGTTCTAACATTGGTGGTCAGCGGTGAGGATTGAACTTTGCATTTATGACTCATGTGCAGTGATTAGTGTACACTACATAGTGAAAGCAGACCATAGCGCAGCCACAATCTGTTTTGGTAGGATCTTCTATTTTTGTTCTCCGCTTTCCTGGAGCTTATCTTTTAAACACTGCCAGTTTTGACCATGGAGGATGCCGGAGCTGCTACCCCTGCTGTTATTGTTGTGGAGGAATTTGATAAAAAATTGATAAATAAGTACAAGAAAAAGGAGCTAGAGCAATTTTGCAAGCAGTTTAAAGTTCCTACCACAGGTCTCAGAGTGAGAGAGGACTTCCTTAAAGCACTGAAGGCCTGGTTAGAGGCCAGAAATCCCTCTGATCCGGGGGTGGTACCGGAAGAGGAAGAGGAAGAGGTCATGAATGGGCACGAGGCATCTCCCGGCAGCAGTGTTTCCTCTAAGAGCCTTTCTCCTGAAGAGTTGGAAGACAGGGAGAAGGAGAGGGAGTACAAGTTAGAGATGGCAAAACTTAAATTAGGAGGGCAGTTGGAGTTAGAGAATGCAAGAAGCAAGAGAGAAGCTGAAATGGAGAACAAGAGATTAGATTTTGAAAGAGAGAAATTAGCGTTTAAACGTGAGAAGATGTTGAGGGAGATGGAGCTTAAAACTAAGAGTTTAGAGTTGAATCCCTCTGGTGGCAGCATTCCATCTGTGCCTGCAGAAAGTAGGTTTTATTTTCCCAAAGATGTGATAAAAGATTACAGTAGAAATGAGGATATTGGTCAATGGTTCAAAGCATATGAGTTAGCATTGTTGGCCCACCAGGTCCCTGAGAAAGATTGGGGAGCGGGGTTGTGGGGTCGCTTTGCCAATGAAGGGAGAGATACCTTGTTGGGCATGCCTGTTGAGGAAAGGATGTCTTATACTCATATGAAAGATGCTTTAATGTTGAGGTATGGCTTAACTCCAGAAAAGTACCGACAAGCCTTTAGAGAATGTAAGAAGTTGCCTGGTACTACGTGGGTTGAATATGTGTCCTTCTTTTGCAGAGCCATGGATGGTTGGGTAAAGGGTAGCAAAGTGGATAGTTATGATGCTCTTTATGATTTGTTTGCATGGGAGCACTTGTCTAATAACTGTTTTCCAGAGCTACGCCAGCACCTTATTGATAGCAAGATATCTAACCCTAGAAAACTTGCTGAGGAGGCGGCCCGCTGGGTCAGTACCAGGGTCCACAAGGGTCCAGTGGGAGACTCAGCCAAAGGTGGGCAGGGTCCCCAGCAGAAGAGTGGGGGGGACAGGGGTAAACAGAGGGAGTTTCAGAAAGGGCCCCAAAGTAATCCCCAAGGGAACCAAGGGAAGGGTTCCCAACCTCCCCCTGTAAAGAAGCCAGAGGCCCCGACAGGTAAACCTGTTCCCAGGGGCCCAATGACCTGCTACGTTTGTAAGCAGGTGGGACACCGTTATTATGATCCCCAGTGTCCCATGAAGGATTCGAATGCACCACCGCGTGCACCCCCCCGTCAGGTGGCGAATGTAGCCCTGGGAGGGAGCGAGATGGGTGCCCCCGGTGAGTGGGGTCCCGCAGAAATGTCCCTGGTCTCTTTAGGAGACGTGGAAATGGTCCCTCCAACCCCTCTGCCTAATAACACTAAGAAATATAGGCAGTGGGTGACCATTAATGGCCATAGGGTGGAAGCTCTCAGAGACACCGGAGCAAGTGTGACAGCTGTCAAGTGTCACTTGGTGTCCAGAGAGCAGGTGGTCCCTGATGCATTCTACCCCGTTGTAGCTGCTGACAACTCACAGAGTAAGTGTGAGGTATCTCAAGTTCCTTTTGAGTGGGGGGGGGTTCAGGTACTCTTCGGGTTGCTGTGAGGCCCACCATGCCTGTTGATTGTCTCCTGGGCAATGATTTGGAGGACTCCCCTTGGGCTAAGGTGGAGCGAAGAGCGCATCTGGAAATGTTGGGTCTGCCGGAGTGGGTGTGTGCGACCACCCAGTCCACGTCAGCTAGTAAGGGTGTTGATGGGGTCCCGGAGCCTGAAAGTATGGCCCAGGACCCAACAATGAAGAGAAGAGGCAGGGGGCGCGGGAAACCGTCCCCCATCGTTCCCACGGTCCAGGAGGGAGCAGACCCTGAGGGGGATGCCCTGGAACCTACAGGGGAACAAGTGGCTGAACTGGGAGACCTGCCCGAGCTGACCCATTGGCAGCAGGATGGTGGTCCCTCCAGGGAGGAATTTTGTGCTGAACAGAAAGTGTGCCCTTCTCTTGTGGGTATGAGGCAGCAGTCCTCAGCCCAAGCGACAGGTGATCAGTCAAGGTCACATTGGATTTACTGGGAGAACGACCTCCTGTATAGCGAGCCTAAGGCTGCTGAGCCTGGGTCAGCCCGTGTGCTGGTGGTACCCCAGTGCTTCAGAGCCTTCCTACGGGGGTTGGCTCCTGACGTTCCGTTAGCTGGATATCTGGGGCAGGACAAGACCTATGACAGGCTTGTCACCCATTTTTATTGGCCCCAGATGAGAAGGGATTCAGACATCCATTGTAGGACCTGCCAAACTTGCCGGGCAAGTGGGAAAAGTGGGCGGAAGCAGAAGGCTCCCCTCCAACCTTTTCCCGTGGTCTGTACCCCCTTTGAGCGAGTGGGGATTGACATTGTGGGGCCACTGGACCCCAAGACAGCCATGGGCAACAGGTTTATCCTGGTCTTGGTGGACCATGCCACCCGGTACCCGGAAGCCATCCCTCTCCGCACAGTGACGTCCCCCGTGGTGGGACGGGCACTGATGGGTGTTTTCTCCCGCATGGGGTTCCCCAGAGAGGTGGTGTCAGACCGGGGAACCAACTTCATTTCTAATTATATGAAGTCTCTGTGGAAGGAGTGTGGGGTAACCTACAAGTTTACCACTCCTTACCACCCTCAAGGTAATGGGCTGGTTGAGAGATTCAACCGGACCCTAAAAGGCATGATTATGGGTCTTGAAGAACCAATGAGGCGTAAATGGGACGTCCTCTTACCATGCCTGCTGTTTGCTTACCGTCAGGTGCCACAAAAGTCTCTTGGGTTCAGTCCCTTTGAGCTTTTGTATGGACACCCGGTAAGAAGGCCTTTGAGTCTGGTCAAAGAAGGCTGGGAGCAATCTCCCAGGAAACCTCCCCAGGATGTATACAGTTACATGCTGGCCTTTAGGAACCAGACTCGGCGCTTCAGAGATCTTGCTCAGGCAAATCTGGAGGCCAGCCAGGAAGAGATGAAGCGGTGGTACGACCAGAATGCCACTCTGGTTGAGCTTCAACCTGGTCAGAAAGTTTGGGTCATGGCCCCTGTGGAACCTTTTGCGCTCAAGGACAGGTGGACGGGACCATTTGAGGTTGTGGAGAAAAAGAGCGATGTCACCTACTTGGTGGACTTGAAGTCTCCCAGGAAACCCTTGAGGGTCCTGCATGTCAACCGGTTAAAGCCCCACTTAGAAAGGTCCGAAGTGGGCATGCTCCTAGCCACAGATGCTGGAATGGAGGAGGAGAGTGAGCCTTTTCCTGACCTCCTGTGTGCAAAAGAGCAAGATGGGTCAGTGGATAGTGTTGTCTTCTCTGACACACTGACCCCTGAGCAGCAGCAAGATTGTCGCCATCTGCTGGGGCAATTCCCTGATCTGTTCTCCTTAATCCCTGGTGTCACTCAGTGGTGTGTCCACGATGTGGACACCGGGGACAACACTCCTGTGAGGCACAAGGCTTACAGGATTACTGACAAGGTCAGAGCATACATCAAGGAGGAGGTCTCCAAGATGTTTGCCCTAGGGGTGGTTGAGTCCTCTAGCAGTCCTTGGGCCAGCCCAGTGGTCTTGGTCCCAAAGGCTGCAGCGCCTGGTGCTTCACCAGAACTGCGGTTCTGTGTGGATTACCGAGGACTCAATTCGGTCACCAAGAATGACGCGCACCCCATCCCCAGAGCTGATGAGCTCATAGATCAGTTAGGGGCTGCCCGGTACCTTAGTACGTTTGATCTAACGTCTGGGTACTGGCAGATCGCCTTGACCGATGGGGCAAAAGAGAGGTCTGCATTCTCCACACCAAATGGGCACTACCAGTTCCGGGTTATGCTCTTTGGGATGAAGAATGCCCCTGCCACATTCCAGAGGTTGGTCAACCAGGTATTGGCTGGACTGGAGGATTTCAGCGCCGCCTACCTGGACGACATAGCAGTGTTCAGCGCCAGCTGGGAGGAACACTTGCGCCACCTCCAGGAAGTGTTGTTGGCCCTGCGCAGAGCAGGCCAGTAAGTGCCAGATTGGGCAGGGTTCAGTGGTGTACTTGGGGCACCAAGTAGGGAGCGCAAGGTGGCCCCCCTGCAACCCAAGATAGATACCATCCTGGCTTGGGAACCGCCCAAAACCCAGACTCAGGTGAGGGCCTTCTTGGGTCTCACGGGTTACTACAGGAGGTTTGTCAAGGGGTATGGCAACATTGTGCACCCCTTGACCTCGCTGACTTCCAGGAAGCAGCCGAGACTTGTGATCTGGACTGACGCCTGTCAGAAAGCCTTTGACACCCTGAAAATTGCAATGTGTACAGCACCGGTCCTCCAGGCGCCCAACTTTTCCAAAGAGTTCATTGTCCAGACGGACGCTTCAGAGCATGGTGTGGGGGCTGTTCTAGCACAGATGAATGAGGAGGGCCGAGACTTACCTGTAGCCTTCATCAGCCGGAGGTTACTTCCCAGGGAACAAAGGTGGAGTGCGATAGAGCGTGAGGCATTTGCTGTGGTCTGGGCGCTGAAGAAGCTAAGACCCTACCTGTTTGGGACTCACTTCCGGGATCAGACAGACCACAGGCCCCTCAGATGGTTAATGCAGATGAGGGGTGAAAACCCAAAGCTGTTGAGGTGGTCCATTTCCCTACAGGGGATGGACTTTACGGTGGAACACCGCCCTGGTACAGATCACGCCAATGCTGATGGTCTGTCCAGATTTTTCCGCCTTAGTGATGAGGACTCCCTGGGTGAAGAGTAGTTCTCCCCACATTTCAGCTGGAGGGGACACGTGTTAGACCTGGCATCATTGGCATGAGTCTCTCCTTCATTTTTTTTCTGTTTGCCTCCTCTGTTTACGATGTTTTTGCTGGAATATTGCTTTGGGCACTGTGCCACTGCTGATCAGTGCCACAGTGCAAGTACTCCCTATGTTAAATTGATACATTGATTGGTGTTACCATGATTGGCTTGGTTGACTTACTGTTCAGACCCTAGTCTAGTGCACCGCGTGTGCCAAGGGCAAGTAAGTTAACTGCTGCTGGTGGGCTTGCAGCACTGGTTGTGCCACCCACAGAAGCAGCTTATAAAATGTGTCCCAGGCCTGCCATCGCAGAGCCTGCGTGCAGTCCCTGACTGCCATGTCGACTTGGCAAGGAAACCTACTTGCCAGCCTCTAAAACCTTCACTTTGCCACATTTCAGACACCTCTATGGTAGGCCCTAGGGCTGGGTGCATTGTTGGTAAAAGGTAGGTCATGCCCTGATGCGTGTGGCATGACCTAATAGTGAATTACAGCCATTTTCGTTTTTCACTATTGAAGGGCTACCTGCCTCCAATAGGCCAGAATGGGCAGACTGATTATTAACTCCATTATAATCTATCTGACTCAGGGAGCATGGTAGCAGGTCGAGTTTAGTATCCCTGAACTCAGAATTTAATAACACGCCCTTTAGGATGGATGGTTTTTAAATTCTGTGTTTGAAAATAGTCCTTTTAGAAAGTGGCTATTTTCTTGTCCAACTATCCACCGGTCTCTGCTGGTTTGGTGTGTGTGTCAGGGGCTGGGTGGCTCCAGAGGTCTAAATGAGTCAGTGTGGGGTGAATGAGGCATCTACACTTAGAGTGGGGGAAGAGTAGTCCCTGATAGCCTGCCCTGCCTGACACAATGCTGGCTCCACCTCCTGCCGGGCGACTGATAGCCCTGCCCCTGCCAGTGACAATACTGGCTCCACCTCCTGCTGGGCGACTGATGACCCTGCCCTGCTCAGTGAATAGGCCAGGTGCCTCGGCCTGGCAACACCCACAACAAACCTAGGATGGGGGAATTTCCCTGCTTGGACAAAGGGAACAAAGCAGAAAAGGGGTATAAAAGAAAGACCCCTGAACCAAAGAATTTAGATCACTTCTGACAAGGAAACCTCTACCAAGGACAAGAAGCCTGCTGATCCAAGGACTTGCCTCCCCCTTCTGCCAGTGTGCTGTTTGCTGGGGGAACCTGAGGCTGCTTCTTTATTTTTGCCAAGGGACAAGGAGAGAGGAACTTGGTGTGTACTCTCAAGCTTGCAAGAAAATCTCCAAGGGCTGGAAGAGTGCCAGCCTCCTGTTGAAGTCACAGGGCCAAAGGACTTCACCCTCTGCTGAATTGCTAGTTGCTGGAACGTGTTGTTTCCAGTGCACAGGGGAAATCTGCAGTCTCGACGCCGCCGATGCCGCCGAATCCAGCTCGACATCGTGAGTACGGCTCCAGTGTTCCGAGTCTTCGACGCCGGCCGCCGGGCCCGATCGACGCCAGTAGCAACGCTAGGAGTAGTGAGTTCGGCTCCAGCTCCAAGTGCCCCCGTCTTGACGCCAGTATTGACGCCAGTGAGTAGTGAGTTCGGCTCCAGCTCCAAGCGACCCCGTCTCGACGCCGCTGCTGATCGCATCGACTCGACGCCCTTCTCGACGCCGTGAGCGCTGCTCCGGCCTGACACCTCTCGACGCCGCTGCGGATCGACCCGAATCCGAGGCACGATCGACGCCGACCTCGACGCCGACATCTCGACGCCGTGGATCATCGTTTTCTTCATTTCCAAAGGTACTGTCTTTGTGGGTTCTGTTGCAACTCCAGGCTCGACGTAGCGCTCCTCGCGGTCGACGCCGAACCTTGGGAATATCGTAAACTCGACGTCGTGTGACTCCTGTGGGGGTCACATTGTTGCCAAGAACTGTGTTTTCAGAAGAATACTTACTTTTGTTGCTAAAGAACTATTTCCTAAGAAGAAACTTTACCTGAACTATTATTTTTCCTTCCAAAGAGTATTGATTAAGATTGTGGTATATTTTTGTCGTTATTTGGTCTTGTGCTAAGCCTTATATAAAAATACTATTTTTATAATAACTCCTGTGTTGTGTCCATTTGTAGTGTATTCACTTTATTACTGTATGTGGTCATAAATGCTTAACGCACTGCCTCTGAGATAAGCCTGTCTGCTCTGCCAAGCTACCAAGGGGGTGAGCAGGGGTTATCTGAGTGTGTAATCCCCTTGCCCTGACTAGAGAAGGTGGGTCCCTATTTGTCAGAAGTGTATACCTCTGCCAACTAGAGACCGCCGGTTCTAACATCACCCATAAGTGTAGTATTGGGTGCAGAGTTCTCTGTTACCGATTGTGCGTTTGTAAAGCACTATATCACCTGGAAGGTAACCTGTTGTTGACCTTAGAGCAGTCAGGGCTAATCCATAGATTCACCTAGTTGAAGAGGCAAGTCTTCAACTTCTTGCAGATTGCAATAATTTTAGAGATGGCTCAGGTATGTAGTGGCATATCATTCTGCCCTTTCTGAGCATATTTGAAGTCACTTTTACCTGTTCTGGTGCTGCGTATGTATGGAATGTGTATGAGTATGAGTCTGGCTAAGCAAAAGTGTCTGGAAGGTGAAATCTGAGGCGGTTTTGAGGTATGCTAGGCAAGTGCTGTGTAAGGCTTTGACTGTGTGTCTCATGAGTTTGAAAAGTGCTGTGTATGGGAAGCCAGTGAAGCTGTTTGAGGTGTAGGGTGTGTTTCTGGTGAGAGGTTGAGGGAGGAGGCTGCCTGCTGCACTCTGTATGGGTTGGTGTTATTTGATAAGTTGAGTGAGAGAGTAATTTGGTATCAGATGAGTGGGCGGCGATGGGGTTGAATCCGTTGGTGAAGATGAAGTGATGGCATGTGTATCCGTACTACATTGACTATCTGACTTCTACCTATGCGATATCCCAGTGAAAACACACCTAGCCTACGCTTTTGCTACCTTTTCATGTCTCTGCTACCTTCAAAGTATTGTATACTTTCCAAGTGAACCTTTACTAATGCCTTCCATTGCTAGCTACTTGAAGCTCAAGAAACGTGTTTTTCATGCACCTTTACCACACTTACTGTGCTAAATCCTACTTCTTCCAGTTTGTGGATGCAAGTTGGGGGTGTTCAAGACTGCCATGCAAGTTATGTAGTCCTGAACTGTGCAAGTATATCTACCTTTGAAACTAAGGCAAACTTACTGGAGAAGATTGCCTAAGTTTCCCAAAGAGCACTTCAAAAACTAGTCAAGACTTTATGTTTTTGCCACACAAGGTACCCTGTGAAAACGTGACTTATGTTTCGTCCACCACTATGAGGAGTATGGGGACTATAATGAACTTATCATTTGACGAACAGAATACCTACCAAATTCTGATCGTGGATAAAGGCGCCAAGCAGACAATAAGCAAGTCCATTATTTACTTGAGTATAGGGAAAACATTTCTACGGCTGCTCGCCTAGGTACATAGTGCCACATGGAAGGTCGATATCCATGCGCAGCCATTGTAAGATTTATATGTAACGGCAGCTCCACCTCAGCCAATTTCCCAATACTTCACTTTTGTTTGGTACAAAATAAAGCAAGTAGGAAAACACAGGGCTGGCTAGATGGGCTCTAGATGGGCTCTAGAGAGAGTGAACATGACTTTCCTGGCTGGCAAAGTGTCAATCCTGCAGCTTTTCAATGACCTCCACAGCATATGAAGTGGAGGCTGCTGCTTCTTTAGCCATAAGACTTTCAGTGACAGTCAACGGAAAGTCAAGGAGACACATGAGAATTCCCGTGGTGTTCTAACAATATGTAATAAACAAAAGTGGTTCTGATGAGTAAAGCAGTGGGGACTGCTTACGAAACATGTTGACCCAGTAGGCAGCCACAAAATTTGTGACACTTCCTACACTCTTCCCCATTTTTAACGCTCCCAACTAGAGAACCGAATAAAATTGTTTTTTTCTACTAGCCAGGGTCCTTTTAATTTTTATATCTTACACCTAACCCTAACACTCACATCCCTTCACTACACATAGCCTATCTATTCATAACAACAGTGCTCCCACGTATTCGTAGGTAGTAGCACGCCCCGCCCCGTAGACGGACGGGAAGACCCCCATAATGAAGCATGACACTATGGGATTCATAGTGTGTGAGAGGTATTTTAAAAACACAAAGTGTTTTCCGTGACACCTCATGGATCACTCATTTTCACCTTACTTACCATCACTTAAAATTAAAAATAAATAAATATTATTAACTTTCACTTTTAGATAGGGTAGAACCACTTTTGTTTATTACATAATCGTTTAGGAGGTAGGTTCTATCCCAGTACCTCTTCACTCCCTACCTTTGATAAATTCTTGTGTTCTAACAATAAACAACATAGTTGCCATCTGGATCAAGTGGATAAACTGCTTCTTATTTCAAGCACGAGTTTTATGACTCTCATTGTATGGCTTAAGAACCTGGTCTTTCTTATCCACTCTGCCCAGGTAGTTGTTGTAATCAAGTATACAGGTGTGCTTGTGAACATTGGGCATATGACCCCAAACAGGGGAAGTGGCCTTATCATGAATTGTAGTGAGCATGTGCACATCACACCTATCAAAGAACTTGAATGTGAGCAGTTCAATAGAACCAACACAGTGCTCTGGTATTTCTGGAGCTTCTTACAAAGAAGATCCTGTGGGAATCCTTTGCAGTGACAAGGATCTGTACCGCATGCCACAGTGCCAGGTTTGTACAGTACACTGAACATCTCTAAGCCTGTATAGAAATTGTCCGCATAAAGGTTATAACCTTTGGGAAGGAGTAGCTGGACAAGCTCCCATACAATCTTTCCTGTGACTCTTAGCATGGGAGGGCAAACTACAGGGTTTAGAGTGGAGTCCTTCCATGTATGCAATCTCAAGCTGTATACATAGCCAGTAGAGCTCTCACACAGCATGTACAACTTGATCGCACTAGCAAGCTCTTTGCTCTCAATGTACTGCCGGAACGGCAGCCGCCCTTAGTAAAGGATCACAAACTCATCAATGGCTATATTCTTTCTAGGAGTATAAATCTCTGGAAACCTGGAAGACAAATATTCCACAACAGGCCAAATTTCGAACAACCTGTCATGATCTGGATGGTCCCGGGGAAATTGTCATTTTAATGCAGCCTATGCTGCAATAGCAAAACCGATCTCTGCTCATGTACGATGCGGAATGGGTGTTATGCAAACCGTGCGAGTAGACTAATAAGACTGCAAGCTTGGTTTTTGCACTAACCTCATTTTGAGCGCAAGGCCCAAAAATATGTTCAACTCTTCAAGTGAAGTGGGAGTCCATCTGTGTGCCCTAGAATGAAGCCCTAGAGTCCCGCCATGCTCCCTCAGAAATAGTTCAGCACACAAATTTGTTTGCTGCACAATTTGCTCAAGGAAGTCAACATTCGATAAGAGATGGACATAGTCTATTGGCAAATAATTGACTGTATCACCTTTACACCCAGCATTGCCAGTAAGTGCCGGAATTCAGGGCTAAACTAAATTGGGGGGTGCTGCCAAGAGAGCACATGCCTGCTCTCTGGGTTGGTCTACCATGCTACTGTTGCTCCACTGCACCGACTGTGCTTGCAAAGGGGCAGCACGATTGCATTCATCATGTCCCCCAGAATCCTTAGAAGGTGAGTCGTTGGATGGAACTCCGTCGAATGAAAAATCACTTCTAGATGCTGCTCCATTTTCCTCATCCTCAGATGCTGTCTCAGTATCTGATACAGCCTGAGAGCTGTCCTCCATAACCCGAGTTAGGGCCTGGGCAGCAGTGATCCACCGACACACCATCCCTGCTGGCTGTCTAAAACCTGCCTTCAAAAAAAGTTTGTCCAGTGAAGAAGGCAGAAGTAGAACTTCTACTCGAGCAGCAGAAAGAAGCAGCGCCCTCCTGCACTGTGCAAGATGCCATTCGCACTATTTTAACAGTACAGGAAAAACACCCGGCACTAAAAACCAGTGTGAACAGCACGAGGTAACCCACTCCGCAGTACTCTGGCAGAGGTTTTTTGTCACTTCACTGAGTTCCAAGTAGTGGAACTCCACAAACTCAGCCCAGGCGTAGTTTTGTCATGGCTTATGCAAAACTTCATTGTTGGGGTAGCCTATGGGCCTAAAGAGGGTCGGTCCGTGTGTCAAGAGGGTTGACCCCCTAACATTTGTTCTGGAAATATGCGTTTTCTCAGAGGAAACACACATTTAAAAAAATGATATGACCCTGGGGGGATAGGTCCTTACGTCAGAAGGGCCAACCCCCTTACACTATACTGCTTTTTAGGTCTCGCTGAGACAGCGAAAGCTGTCTCCTTGAGACATTTTGTAAGTGGGCTTTTAAAAGTGCTTCCCCTGGCATAGAGCTACAGTGCACGAGGCGTGCACGCGCGCAAAGCAGCCAAATGGCTTTATGTCGCTCTCCCTCGTAGCCCCTCTCCGCCCCCTTCCCTGCTGCTATTTCACACCAGTTTATCAGAACTCTTGCTTCTCTCCCCCACCCCCCCACCATCTTGTCTTGCGCGTCCAATGCTTGTTATATTTCTGTTGAGTAGAATTTCGTGTCCGACGGAAGTCGTGTATCTGCATGTTTGTGTTCGAGCTTGCATGCTTTCCCTTTGAACCGTACTTTGCTTTTAGTGGTGTTTTTTTCCCGTTTATAATTACTATGAGCAACAGATTTTGTACTCAGTTCGTTGTTCTATCCAGGTCCGTGTATGTTTTTTTTTTTTAATAAGACATCCTGCAGTCATATACTCAATTGGCTCCGCCGTGTATCCGATGTTAGTGAGTTTGAGTCATTAGCATAGTGTGCAAGTTATTTAATCCAACGAAAAGGCTATCATTGCGCCTTGAATGAAATGGTTATTATTGTTACTGAAAGCAAAAATTAACATGCACTTCATCAATCTGAAATTTCTCACAGTTCAGATGGACAATGAAGTGCATGTCAATTTGTGCTTTTCAGTAACAATACCTATCTCGTCTCGCGCGTCCAATGCTTGTTATATTTCTGTTGAGTAGAATTTCGTGTCCGACGGAAGTCGTGTATCTGCATGTTTGTGTTCGAGCTTGCATGCTTTCCCTTTGAACCGTACTGTGCTTTTAGCGGTGTTTTTTTCCCCGTTTGAAATTACTATGAGCAACAGATTTTGTACTCAGTTCGTTGTTCTATCCAGGTCCGTGTATGTTTTTTTTTTTAATAAGACATCCTGCAGTCATATACTCAATTGGCTCCGCCGTGTTTCCGATGTTAGTGAGTTTGAGTCATTAGCATAGTGTGCAAGTTATTTAATCCAACGAAAAAGCTATCATTGCGCCTTGAATGAAATGGTTATTATTGTTACTGAAAGCAAAAATTAACATGCACTTCATCAATCTGAAATTTCTCACAGTTCAGATGGACAATGAAGTGCATGTCAATTTGTGCTTTTCAGTAACAATACCTATTTTCCTCAAAGCACGATACACCGTCCTTCTGTGGTAACTGCAGTCGTCTCAACCCCAATGTTGTTCTTTGCACGACATTTAAAAGTCTTCACACCAGCAACAGCTGGGGTTTTTTTTTTTCTATTTTTAGTCGTTCAATTAGCTTTACATGTTTTTTTTGCAACTTTCTTGAGCGTCCAATGAAAGCTTTGTGGTGAACAATAGTTTAGCTTAGGGGCATCCATATATGTTACCTCTGCTGTGAATGTATGTCACACACATCCTTGTTAACCTTTTCTGCTTTCTTCCTCTAGCCACTCTATCCACACTCTGCTTTTTCAACTTTATTTTTCTATGCTGACCCCCGACAATTTTCTCACTGCTCAATAGTTTGAAGTTTCTTCTTAATTTAGCTTTTTCAATGTCTTTCTCAGTTTCACTTATTTGCAGTTGAATGCCACTCAGAAGTGCATTGAAACAATGGAAATGTCATACATAACCAATTTGAAAACGTGGTAGCGATGGTGTAAGTCAAGATCTCGTACTGCTCCACGGACTCTTATGCTATGTTAAAATGTGATTTTCCTGGCGCAGTCACATAGCACGAATGGGTGTATTGTGATAATTATTTATATGTTTCCCTCGTCTTCATTGCTTGATTTTGCTCATAGGTGCTGAAATGCCACTCATAATTACACTTAAATGAAGCAAATATCACACATAGCAATCTCAAACCTTGGCAGCTGTACATGATATATAGTACTTTTCCTGCGCCCTCAAACCGTATCCTACTACAAATACAAGATTAGACTGAGATAAGTTAGCAAACAATGAGCGTGCACGCGTTTCCCCAGGGCACAAGCCGGGTCCTCCTTGAGGGCTCCTGTGCTCTTTGTGCACTCTCTGGTGCCCCCGGTGCCAAACCATCCACATCCATGTGCCTGGTTTCTTTTTCAATCTTTGAACACATGCAGTAAGCAGAGAAGGATGTGTTTTCTTGGGCAGCATCCCTTTCACACCTTGGACTGCAGTTCAGAAAGGCAAGTCTGTGTTTTACTTTGGCTTTGAACTTCAGTGCCGCAAAGTAAGTGGGAAAGTGGATTTAGTACATTCAATCAGTGTGATTCCTGCCACTGACAGCTTCACGGGTGCTATTCCATGACAAATCAATCCACTCTCCTTATTTTCACTCTCATCCGTTCCTGGTCGTACCGACAGCCAGTTTCAGTAGCTCTTTATTTTTCAATTTGTAACTTTTTTTGTTTCTCTTGAGAATGGCATGTAATGTATGCTGCAAAAGGTCATTATTCGTGATAATGTTTTTATTCATGTGTATTGTGCAACGCTTTTCTTGGTTTTAAAGTCTCTGCTTGTTCAGTTTACTTGTTTCACTGGTGCCTGGTACATAAATTCCCCTGTGGAGGAAAAAAACGGTGTGTTCCATTCTGTAATGCAGAGGCCTCAACAATGCTGAAAATGGTACTGCCCTATTTTTTACCACCAGTAAAAAACAAGCATTTGCAATGCAATAGGTCTCGCATTTGTGAGAGTTTAAGCTATTGGCATTGTAAATAACAATGCATTTTTTTATGTTTTAAGAATCAACAAGTAAATAAAAGGCATTGTCATCTAGAATGCCAATAGCTCAAACTCTAGTAAATGCGAGACCTATTGCATTGCAAATGCTTGTTTTCTTTCCAAGTGTTATATAGCGCAGACTCAACCCGAAGTTATTGGTGCGCTTTACAAGACCATCAGTTGCATTACACAAAGTCATTTTAATATTTTTGGCCATGGAAATGTTTGCTTTCCCCTGGGGGGTGGGTGCAATCATGCGCCCCAAGGGATAGCAAAGATTCCTATAGCCGAAAACAAATCCCCCAGAGGTCGGCCCATATGCAAAAAGGGCCAACCCCCATAGTTATGTTTACTACATAGCAGAATCTCAACCCAATGGTATTGGTGTACTTTACATGACCACCAGCCAGGGTCGCACTGGACTATAGGGCAATCAGGCAGTGCCTAATATGCTGGTCTGGCAGTCAGTGTGTGGGCTAGTTTGTAATCTGGTTATTGGCCTGCTTTATTGACAGATGTGTCATTTTTTACTGTTGATTTCCCTGATATTACCACAACCGTTGCCAGCAGCATACTAAAATGCATGCATTTTCCCATACCCTGCAAAACACCTATGCAGCATGTCTTTACGAGTACAAACTGGCCTGACTCGCAAAGGCTATCTAACGTAATGTGACATGCTTCATCATTTGCCACCTCGTCCGACCCTGGTAAGATGATATTACCAGGGCGGACTCGACCTCATGAGGGGCTGGCCTGAGGGAGTTCTTACAAATTATTTATGTTTTCTGGATAAAAAACTTGGATCCAGTTTCAAAGTTAAAAAAGCCTTAGGATAAACCGCAAAGTATACTTTATTCAGGTGGTATCCTAGGCTTGTTTAAAAATACCAGAGGGTATTATCAGGAGACATATGCGGTTATAATGATGTATATGTGTCACTGAATTGGTAACATGCCAACATGTTTCTGGCGGTTGTATGACAGAGGCGCGCCTGGTTTAAACAACGAATGCCTTTACTAAGAGGCCCTAATAATGAATGCGTCTGAACAATGCATTTCTTTACCACGCATGCCTTTACCACATAATTTTGTGGCAAAGGCATGACTGGTAAAGGGATGTGTCGTAAAGATCAGACCCAAACCCCCCCCCCCCGCCCTGAGCCCTAAAAAACTACCCGACCCCCCTGAGCCCTGAAAAGAACCCTCTTGAGCCCTAGACACCCCTTGACCCCGCCTGAGCCCTAAACACTACCCGAGCCCTAAACACTACCCTGACCACCCCCTGAGCCCTAAACACTGCCCTGGCCCCCCCTGAGCCCTAAACACTACCTCAACCCTCTGAGCCCTAAACACTACCGACCCGAGTCTTAAAAACTACCTCGACCCTAAACACTACTTCGACCCTCCTAAGCCATAAAAACTACCGACCCCCCCCCCCGAGCCCAAAAAAACACCAACCCCCCTTGAGCTCTAAAAACTACACCAACTCTTAAAAACGACTCTGCATCCCCCAAAACCCGGCTTCAGCCCCACTTATCTCACCGCATCCTCTACCGATCCTTCCTATTCCTGGGCCCACCCATCCCAGTATCTAGATCATGCATATACCTTAACCACGCATATGCATCCCATCCCATCCCATCCCATCGTTCTTTTGCTCACCATGCCACCTCAGTTTGGAACCAATGGTATGCAAATCAGTCTTGACCCTGCTCCTCATGGGAACAGTCCAGCCCGAACTGCCAGGCCAGGTCCTCCCCGGACCGGTTTCGCCCTATTTGTGTTTCATGTATTGCCAAAGAGGCATGAGTATTGCCAGACATGGGTCCCATTCTCACTGTGTCACTGGAACAAAGCTGTAGCCAGCCGATGATCCCATAACTAGGGCAAAACCAGTCCTGTAACCTCAAATAACTGGTCTACGACAAAAAAAGATGTCAGTGACAAGGACAGAAAGACCTGAACTACAATAATATTCTGGCATGCTCAGGTGGAGTGGGAGAGTGTCAATGCACCCTAAAGTCATATACTTTCTACTCACATTTATTTCTCACATTACTTTCTACTCACCATTATTTCTAGGGGCACTTGGGGGCATATCATCAAGGCACCGCGATAGAATTATCGCCGCTTTCGCGTCCGTTTTCGGGTGAAAAGCGGCGATAATTTTATCGCACAATCAGCAAGGACACGCTATCGCGTGAATCCATGTCTCAGCGCCTGTTTCCTTAACGCCCAGCATCTCAACGCTAATGAGATGCATAGTAGGTCGTTCCTCACTAAAATAACGTGAGACATGTCGCTAACACAACTTACTCCTATCAGCAACCTGGCCGCAAACCCACGTAGAGACGATAGAAATTGCGCTAACCGCGCTTATCGCTGCTTTGTTTATGCCTGCTTTCAATCTGACTTACCCATGATATCCAATGGGAGGTGGATTGTAGGGATGAGTTCGCCCTGCCCTATCAACAAGGATTTGACTATCGCTGTGCTGTTATCGCTGGGTTTCCAGCAATAATCGCACACTTTCGCCGCTAACGCTGGATTTCCTATCGCATTGGAGATAAGCGTTGCTGATAGCGTGCTATCTGCGCGATAAAATCCAGCGATAGCCGACATTAAGTTAAAATGCGCTAAGCGAGGATTATCGCTTCTTGTTACTGATATGCCCCGTGGTTGCTTCTACGTTTCTACCCCCTCCTCTGCCTAATTTGCCCTGAAAAATGTTTTCATAAGCGTTTGTAACATTTTGTACATAACGTTCAATTCACCGAACATTTAATAAAATCAAACAAAACCATGTGTTAAAAAATTACAAAGTCTACAACAGACATGTGCAGTATCAGGGTAAAAAACGAAATCAATAACAGCAGCCATAATAGGCATGCAATGAGTAATAGGCCTGGGTGGTTGTTAAAAATCACTTTATAGACTCTTTAAGCAGATAGAAACAAAGAGTCCATGTATGGACTACTGAGCCAGGTACATGCAGGATCCACAAGGTTCATGCTTAATCAAGTTACAAAAGTTATCCTACAGGTTGTCCTAAACTGGTAATCTCCCATTTTAAAATTCACAAAGAAGTGTCTGACCTCAGATGGCAAAAGGTGTTGGGCATTGAACTGCTTTGATTCCCATAATATATGTTTGATAGACCAGATTCAAGCTTAGGATTTTAGTATCATGGCTTAAGTCATGGTAAAGACTATGGGCCTTATTTATGAGCTCTTGCAACAGTTCTGCTTTTCTGTTGCGTCACTTTTTTGATGCATCGGCAGCGTAAAACATGCCTCCTGTTGCGCCCTATTTACAAAGTGACGCATCTAAGCAGATGTGTCACTTTGTAAACCCCTGCGCCACATTATACCTGTGCCAGGTATAATGTATGCGGGGGGGGGCGTTCCCATGCAAGTAAGCCTCGTAGAATCTATCAATTTTCATTGCGTCACTTCTAGGACGCTATTGCGTCAATATCTTATGCCTGCCTCACAGCAGGCATAAGACTGACGCAGGCCCTTTCACATGGGGCTTGCCTTATGTGAAAGGACACATTGCTGTGGTTGCGTCACTTTTGTGATACACTCCAGCAATGCGTAATTTTTGCGCCTACAGATACGTCAGAAATACTGACGTATCTGTAACTCCTTGCGACTTGATGCGTCATACTGTAAATATGACGCATCCATCATGTCGCAAGGAGGGCGCAATGAAAATTGACGCATCGCTGCTTTCACGCAGCGATGCGTCACTTCTCATAAATGAGGCCCTATCTTTCTTGCATCTTTCCTTTCAACCAAATTTACATTCGCAACACACTAGGATGAATCAATACAACTGATCACTTATATCCAGCTGTCCCATAAAATAATTAAGTAGTATCTTGATGCTGAATTGATCATGTTCTCCTGAAGTTAATTCTTCATGGAGAAAATATTGAAAACTCGCCTCTGATGTCAGTGGGAGGATATATTACAAACATATTACCTGGATGAAGCCTCGGCAAGGAAGGCTACAAGGCTACCAGGGCAGACTCTAAGAAGATCGCCTGTATGGAGAGAATTTGCAAATAAATATGTATAGATCCCATAATTTACTCTCTAATACTTCTATGATGCCCAAAGATTTCAGATTCAGGACTTCAACTCCATACAGTAAAATATAAATGTTTTTGCATAATATATATTATATAAGGGGCTCAATATTCAATTCTTCAAAACAATTAAACAATTTAAGCAGACCAAGTCCACCTGAAGTCACCTGGGAAGATTGGGAAGACAATTTATACTGTCACGTTATGCCAAAGCCACAGATCTAAAAAGCAGTATTTAAGTACGAAATTCAATATGAAAATGTTCACTTTCCAGCAGACCATTTTCCTATTAGTATGATATCCAACTGCTATTACCTAGGTCTTTGAAAGATAGCGATGTTTCCTGCAAAATTGAGCAAAGCGCTCAATTGTCTTTGTAAACAATGGGTTTCTAATCTAAAAGACAACATCATCTGCACACATTAATATACCCTGTGACACCCCCAATTTAGAAGTCAGCTCTATATATTGAAAATTATAGAGGGTGCAAAATGCAACCTAGCATAAGGCCATTTTATACCTCAATTTATTAATATATTTGTCTATGAGCAAGTTCTAACTTTGTCCAATTATTGTCATTCTGGTTTATTAAAGTTCATGTTAAATACCCCTTCTTAATGCGGAGTGTGCCCCATCCACTTGATCAAGCCTTCCAATCAAAGTCTCCTTCATTCTTAGCATCCATACAAACAGTCTTATTTAGAGTTTGAAGGATTGGCTACTACGTCAAAAAAGATGGATGTCGGGGCTGATGTGATACAAGCCCCACCTTAGGCTATTATACACTTGGGGGACAGGACACCCGCCACATTTGTGACAAAGTATCCTGTCTGCCAAAATGTAAATATGGCCCTAACAAAGTCATGTGGAATAAAGCAATTTAAGAGAACAAGGGACCATTCGCCTCAATCCCACAAGATTAAAAAAGAATCATTCACGACGACAAGAGCTTTCTACCGTAATGCACTTTAAACATGGAATGCCCTACCTTTGAATGTATGCGATCCTTCTCACTGTTCAAATCTAAAACGTGGAAATATCTACTGGATACCTACTGTGAGAAACGGGGTTATTGCTGGGGATGTGTGGACCCCTACTCGAGCATCAATCTTTGTCAGGGTGAACCACAAAAAGTCACTCTAATTAACCTGTGCTCAACCCTCTGGTAGCTTGGCACAGAGCAGGCAGGCATAACTTACAGGCAATGTGTGAAGTATTTGTGCAGCACTTAAACAGTAATAAAGTGAAAACACCATAAAAGAAAAATTCCACTCTAATCTTGAAAAATACATTTTAATGAATAAAATAATAACAGATCGACAGAATTTCAATCAGTAGAGTGGGAGATATACAATTTCAAAGTCTCAGGTAAAAGTAGCACCAAGTAGCGCAAAGCGCCAAATGGGGTTATCTGGTTGCGCTGGACAGGTACAAAGTCACAAGTTCAAGTCAACCATGATTGCAGCTGAGGGATGAGTGGAGAGCGCACAACCCCACTAAAAGAGAGTTCTCTTGCTATACACCCGCAGCCAACACCTTCTCCTGAATTGACCATTGTTGTCTCTCGGCCCGCCTTTCTGCCACAATAAAAGGCATTTCTTATTTACCAAGATATTTGTCTGACCATGTGCCGTTATTGCTGACTCTGTCCTGCGGACCGGGACGGCCGTCCATTCTGCTTTGGCTGCTCCGAGTGAAGGCCCTTACGGACCCCCCATTTGTACAGACTGTGGCGGATGCCCTCCGACATTACTTTGCAGAAAACTGGGGTTCCACAGCCATTATATCCACTGAGTGGGATGCTATGAAAGTCGTTATTAGGGGTGTCTGCATGAGGACTACCCATGAAGTTCAACATCAACTTAACACCGACATTTATACCTTAGAAAAACGATTAAATACCCTAGAAAGCACACTATATAAGACTCTGGCCGATATGGCCGAGTGGACGCAGGTTCGAGGGGAGTTACTTGAGACTTGGTCACTATTGGAGAAGCATGAATACACTCCTTACAGGCAGAGACTATATATGGAGGGGGACAGATCGGGATCACTCTTGGACCGACTGATTTGTACGGAGACAGAACAGGTACCGGTGTTAAAACTTCGTAATATTAAGGGGGACGTGGTACACACACAAGATGCGATTATAAAAGAATTTGTGACTCACTTACTACAGACATGCTCGACTGCTGCCCAGGTCAGACCGCATACACTACAATACTATCTTAACGAAATAACGCATCCTACACTCGGGGGGACGCTGAGTCCCAAGGGGAGCCACTTACTAGAGAGGAAATACTAATAATAATTAAGACGCTAAAGTCGGATAAATGTCCTGGGAGTGATGGCCTCCCTACTGAGGTTTTACTAAACGTTTGCCCCAGCCTGGTCAAGGTGGACCAAATGGGTCATGTATGGCAGGAGTCGTGCCGCCAGCACTCCGTTCAATATTTTCTCATCACAATTCAGAAGAGTGATGGGCCTATAGGAGCCCTGGGACAGGGGATCCCTGTCTTGATTAAGAACCATGGACACTAGTGCTTCCACCCTGGTATTAGGAAGTGCCCTCTTGGCCAGAGCCTCGTTAAACACCTCGAGGGCACTTGTGAGCAAGTGGATCACCACCCGCGGGTTGGCGTTATTCTTAGGCGAGGCTACATCGACCAAAACAACTACGTTTTGGCAATTTCCTTCCCTTCCCGTTACGAGAGGCTCATGGGGTAGTACCTCCCAGACTACATGATTAACACATACATGATACTAGTGGGTATCATATTAAGTGCATACATTTCATGCATTTCATTTAATTTTTCTTTATTTCTTCACTTTTGTATATAGCACACCCATTGGGGATATTCAACATAGTGAGTACTGAGGGGATCTTTCAGTCCTGATGAAGAAGCCTTTGCTTCGAAACATGTTGACTTTATAGGAGTACCCGCACATTAAAGGCAGGACACCTCTGCATCACTTTTTTAACAGGTCCAGCCTCGACGACCTATTAAAGTTTTTTAAGTCAGTGAGGCCAGGTCCTTTTTAATCACTTTAACCCATACTCACTCCCGACCTCTCCTCTCACTACCCAATCATCACACATAGTTTTGTTCAACAGTACTCCCACGTAGTCGTTGGTCGTAGCACACCCCGTCCCATAGCGGGGCAAGACCCCTATGATGAAGCATGACACCAAGGGCCCTTTTTATGTGTGAGGGGTATTTAAGCAAACACTGTGTGCCTCCTCATCTGGATGAGCGACACATTTGCTAGAAAGATTTCCCTTGAACACTGTCCAATCTATATGGTGGATTCTTTTGATTTAATGACATAATTGCCACCCTTCTGGTCCTCGTGTCTTTGGCAGTGGCTCGTAGGCTGGTGTCTCACAATTACAGGGCACTAAGGGGCGATCTCGATGTGCACCCGCTGCCGGTTCAGACCAAATCGGACGCAGTACTGGAAGAACCCCTAACGGACTCCGAATGGAAAAGGGTGCATGAAGGGGTTAAGAAGATCAGTTCCAATAACAGATTTAAACGTACCCAATGTAATATTGTCCACCAGACCTATCTGACTCCACGAGTACTTCATAAAATATACCCGGATTGTCCTTCCCACTGCCCGAAATGTGGTTATAACGAAGTCTAATTCTTACATATGATATAGAAATGCCCGGAGCTGCGACTCTTTTGGGGGTCGACACTGGAGCGCTTATGGCAGGTAATGGGGTGGACACTTACCCAATCCATTATGGAGATACTTCTGGGTCTTCTCCCCAGCCCTAGAGGGAAAAAGCTTACACGTCGGTTCCGCTAACTAGGGCTGGTGTTGGCCAAGAGAAGGATCACAATTAGCTGGATGGCTTCGAAACCCCCCATGGTGTTAAATTGGGCCAAAGACTTAAGGGAATGGGCGACAGCAGAGATAATTCGAATGAAAGGAGTCTGGAGGGATGAAAATTTAGAATAGGATGCGAGAGCCTAGTATGTCATGCTTTTGGAAAATCTCATAAGCGAGGTCCCCACCACGCAAAGGTTGGAGGGAATACAGGGTGACCGAGATGGTTCGGAAGTGGAGGTGCAGCGGAAGGATAATCTCAGCTTGAGAACAGTGTAGTACACCTGTTATGAGATGTAGTTAGGAAAATGATACATGACGGAGGAGGAGAATTCTTACACTTGTGACCCGTTAGGGGGGAGGATGGTTTAAGTTAAAGAGTTCATTGTTATAATTTGTTTTTCTGAGAATCATCCGTTCGAAGCCTAACGCAGTGCTATGTGTGTTAACGCAGATCTCAGCCGTGATCATATCCTTTCTTGACAGGATCGTATTGCTTCTTTAAATGTTCACCACTCAATTGAGATTATTTGAAATATGTAAATACTGTTATGTCTACACTATATTGTGATTCTGAATGATTGCACTATACTGCGATTCTGCTATGAATATACTGTTTTGTGATACTGGATGATTTAAAAACAGATTTTTTTTTTTTTAAAAGCCAACCATGATGGAGTCCGGGTCAGGTACAGGATCAAGTTTGTCCTGCTGGTCAGTGTACCTGGTTGTAATTAGAATGAGATATGAGGTCCTGTGTTATGCTGCGTCTGTTCTGATGAGGCCGCCAATTAGGATCTGCGATGTGCTGCATAACGCTACATTGAATTATGTCGGTTTTGGGGGAACACATAGTTCGGACAGGAGGAGTACACTTTGATGCCGGCCAAGGGTCTAGGACTAGGGGGGCACTTCTTGGGGATCATGGCTCACTCCAGCAAAGGCCAGCAACAGGGCACAGGCAGGTCCAGTTGAGTCTGGGTAGCTCGGAAGATGCAGAAAAGGTCACTGGAGCTTCGTATGTCTCAGTAGCCCAGAACAGGAGACCAGTCAGTTAGCCCTTGTGGTCACTCTGGTGGTTTTAGGTTCAATGAACAGGTGCAGTGTTCCTTCCTCAGTTAGAAAGGACAGCAGGGCAGTCCTTCCTGCAGCAGGGTAGCAGTCTTCTGAGTCTTCCACAGGTCCAGCAGTAATCTGAAGAGTTGGTCTGAGGGTCAATTTATACCTGGTGCCAGCAGCTTTGAAGTGGGAGAAACATCTGGAGGCTTCTCCCCACTGAGGTGTCTGGAATTTCCTGCTTCCCTGCCCTGATCACATGATGTCTGGAGTCTCAAAAGGGCTAGTGTGAAGTTCTTTCTTTGTGTAATAGGCTGTTCCTTTGAAGTCAAGTGTGGTAGGTGACAGTTCCACCCCTACCTTAAAGTTAGGATGGCCTATCCTCCCAACACCCAGTCCCTTTTTTATGATTCTGTCTGGGAGGAATACACAAAGGCCAAATGGCAACTACACCTAGTCATGTGAACCTGGAACAGGCTGCAGGTACCAAATGGTTAGGATAAGAAAATGCCAATTTTCGAAAAGTGGCATTTTCAGGGTTGCAGCTCAAAATATGACTTTACAATTAAAGAGGATTTTAAATTACAATTCCATAGATACCAAATATGACATTTTTACCTGCCCCAAACAAACGTTATCACTTAATAAATGAAATAAGGTAACCCAATGTTATCATATCACAGAAGAAGGCCTCACAGTAGTGAAAAATGAACTTTTGAGTTTTTCAGTACCAGGACATGTAAAACTTAAAAGTACATGTCCATTGTCTTAAATACACTGTACCCTGCCCTATAGGCTGAATAGGACCTACCTTAGGGATGACATATGAATTAAAAAGGGAGCCTTAGGCCTGGCACGGGGTTTAGTTTGACAGGTCCAATTGGCCATTTAAAACTGTTCACAGGCTGCAATGGCAAGCCTGAGACAGGTTTTAATGGGATACTTACCAATGGCACAACCAATGCTGCAGGTCCAGTAGCAGCACGTAACCCACCAGTCGTGGGTATATGGTATACCACTTTACTAGGGACTTATAAGTAAATTAAATATGCCAATCAGGTGTGAGCCTATTTTACCAGTGAGCACAAGCACTTTAGCAATGGTTAACAGTGATAAAGTGAAAAGAGTAGTAAGGCCAGCAAAAATTAATTCACCAAAACAAGAGGGATGAAGGAAAAACGTTTTGGTGTCAGGTTTAACACCTACTTTATTCACATCCCTCTTATACTGGCACATGTCTTGGTTTTGCCATATCCATCGCCAGATACCTCTCTCCAAATAAACCCACAGCCTTCATCTTTTTGTTTATTCTTTTTTCAGATTTGTATCTGCATCTTTGCTGTGTGTCTTGCCTCAAACTGTACATGATATCTTGTAATACCTCGCTACTGTAAAGTGCCAGTATCTCCCTCATCACGGTAGAGATGCTCAATATAAGAATTTAATAAATAAATACATTGGGAATCAGGTTAAGGGTATTTGTCACTGTGGTACTCCGTCCTCTGTATAGTTATAACCTCATTCTTGGTCTCGCCAGTATGACACGATGCTGAAGCTTACAATCATTCTGCTGCCTCTACAGGGCAGGATCACATCAGATTTCAGTACTATAAAGCATTAGCTGAAACTTGAAAGTTTATATTTCCTATACTTGCTTCTCTCCTCCACTTTTTCAGGCCCACCTTTGCTTCCCACTCTTAGGTCCCTATTCAAACCTGAGGCGCTGTCACATGGAGCTACAGTTGAGATGCAACCCGTAATACCTGCCAGCTGCTGCCAGTCATCTCTGAATGATCACAGAAATGTATTTCAAAGTAAGAGAAACTCCATTAAATGCAACCCTGACCAGGCTGCAATATGACTGTGCATCTGTGCCACAGAAGTGAGCACCACGATTTACTCACCACTCAGCATGCACTCTCAGCAGTGACTGTTAGACTGGTGGCAGAATGAATGACATAGCAGTGAATAAAAACAACAGCAGTTTAAGGATGAAGTTGACGTCATTGAGCAATAGTGGTAGATAGTGCCCTATTTTCAAGTGCTACAGCAGGCACTCATACAAAGGAAGTTCGCAAAGATGGAGGCTTCAAGCACACATGCCATGCAGGTTTCTCCCTCCACTTGAAGAAAGGTAAAGATAGGGTCCAAGTTGAAGGCTCATTGGCCTAGTTTAGCCTCATGCTGCTTGAAGACATGGTGCAGCCATGGCTGAGTTTGCAGACTACGGGTCGGTTCAGGTCCTCACATCGCTTGAACAAAATATGGGACAGGTAGCGTGTGCAGGCTTATGGGCCTCATAAAGATTGAAACTTCATGGGATTTGAGTTGTGCAGCATTGCAGCGTGCAGGCTCACTGGCTTTATGCAACTTGCAGCATATGGGGGGGTCAGTGTAGGAAGGCAGCAGCAGCAACAGGAAGCATGATGGCTTTGTGAGAGTCAATCTATCTGCACAGGAAGTTACATTACTGCATTTTCCATCAAGTATAAGAAGTGTCATCACTGGCCTCCCACCAAAACCATGTTTAAGCAAAGAAGCTGGACAAGAGGACTTCATTCGTCATCCTCCGTTTTCACAGGAAGTGGCATCAGTAGTTTCCCACCAAAACCATCTTTAAAAGAAGAAGACAGACAGGAGAACTTCAATTGACATCATCTATTTGCACAGAAAGGAACCTAACATAATTTCTCATTATCTATCTGCACTGGAAGGGAGATCACTGATTTCCTGCAAAAACCATCTTTAAAATGAGGAGCCAGACAAGAAAACGGTATTTTCCATCATCCATCTTCACACGGCGTGGCATCACACCATCTACACAGGAAGTGACATCAATTTCTGCCTTCCTCTTACTTCAGCCACGCCCTCAAGACTTCCCACTGCCCCTTTATCCCCTGCAAAGTGTGGACATAGATGAGGACATTACCTATTTGAGCCTGTTAGGGCCAGGAAGGTCTTTGGGCCAAAATTCCCTGTTTCACCGAAACCAATCTCAACAATTACACAGAGACTAAGAAGATACCAAGACTCCCATAACATCCTATCAACACATAGATCTAACCTTGTAAATATGCCACTAACTACCAAACAGCCTCAAACTACAGAACACACACTCCAACTCATGCTCATTAACACTTCCTCTATAGTATTTCATGCACCAGATATCACAGACTTCATCCCCTACTACAAGCTTTACCACCACTTTATCATATACACATGGTTGATTTCATGTCCTCAAACATCCTAGACGTCCTTCTTCCCTCAAGCTACAGCATCCACTCTGTGGACTGTTCTTGTAGAAGGGAGGAGGCCACAAGTCCTCCTTGTCCTTCGCCCTAGGCAAAGCCAAGACGAGCAAGTCAAGGCAAGCAAGTCAGACTTGACTCCATGGTGCCACTGACATGTCGTCTCCCACTCTCTGCAACTCAGAAAAAGAACTCCATATATAAATTCTTGGATCTTATCATCACCTCATCCACCCCACACACCCACATCATCCTCTTGGGTGACTCCAACTTACCAGACAACACAAGCTCGAAGGAAACAAGAGAGACAATCCTCAACCTCATCAAAACTCAATGTGGCACAACCCATCACCAACCCAACACTCGCCAAAGCTCACACCATCAACCTTGTCTTTTCAACATCACCAACAATCCAATGCAAACCACCCATACTAATGGCCTGAACCGATCACCCTGCTATCTCTGTCTGCCTGCTCAGTGTCTTACCAACAAACTGAGGTCAGTTGAAAGATCTGAAGGTTCAGATCCTTCAAAGACATCTCCATCACCAACATAATACATGAACTACTTTCTCGCCCTGCCAACCGCAGTTCTGACACCAACATTCATAAAAATAACTTTTTTAAATTTAGTTTTTATTTGGGCTTGTACGGACATATAACACATTGGCAAATAAATGTCATGTCAATTTCTCTCAGCCAGGTAGTGCCCTGCAATTAATCAAAAACAGTTCCCAACAACCCCCTCCCTCTGCTCAAGACAGTATTCACAAATGGCAATCAGACATTATTTCTGGAGTGTCGCACTGCCTCCACTCCAGTCCTATCCCCTTTCTTTTTTTGTGAGTGGTCTGGCCCCACACATTCACCCTCAACAGGTGTGCGATAGTGAGCTTCAGTCGGGCCCAAAACCACCTGAGTCAACCCTTACTCCTGTATATTCCAGTAGCCACACTTGCCCCGCTTTTGAGCTCTTAATAACGGTCTGGCATCCGGAGATTCTCTCAGATCTGCCAGCATGGCTGCCCATGCCCTCAATTCACCCTCAGCCTTTTCATCTTTTCTGGTGTATTTCATGCGTACCTCCTCCACCACTGTCCACTTGGACATGTCCCTGAGCCAGTCCCCATAACTCAGGGGCTAAGCCGCCAGGCACTTTATAGCTATACAGCTTTTTGCCAACAGCAGGTGAGTAATATGAATTTCCTGCTAAGTTTCTTGTTTTTGAGGCATGGGAGCAGTCCCAACAGTATCTGCCTAAGTGTGAGGTAGACTGCCTATCCAGTGGCCCTATTTAGTTGCTCGATTACCTCCCGTCAATAGAGTGCCAGCAAAGGACAGGACTACACAATGTGTAGGGAGTTCTGGGGGAAAGATAGGTCGGATGTACATAGTTGTACTGTATCAGTTTAAAGTGGCATTAGCGTTAACCATCCTCACCCCTTCATGCATGCGTTCCCAGTCTCTGGCAGTCATGGGCTTCTCAACCACTTCTTTCCATTTCATGTGTATTCAGAGTGGCAACTCTGGGAGGTCATCCCTCGATAAATGTTCCATATAAAGAACGTCAACACATTTTTTGAAAACTATGTAACCGTCCAGAGACTAACAAAAACACACAAGTGTATGCCAAAACATCCTGCATCCTGGAATTCTGATAATTAACACTCCATCCACAGTCAGGGAAGAAAATGGAAGCTAAACAGAACTCCACATGACCTCATGATACTGAAGTCCTTTATGCAGACAACACATCACATCAAGTAAAGCACAATACTATACCAACATCATCAATGAATCTCCCAATCAAGCACTGCATCAACCTGCTGCCTGGCCCACTCTTCCCACACTCCACAGACTATGGTAATGTCATCAACCTCACATCAGCAACACCAAGCCTACTTCACCTCTTGTGCCCACCCTGTCCTGTTGACTTCCACAGTGGTCATCCTGAAAAGCCCTGTTTCTCAAACATCTCATTGACCTAATCAACTCCTTAATAGTCACTTCCTACGAAGATGATGTCTTGCCCTTGTGCTTCATCTAGCCTCTATCCAGAGAGGCTCTCTCACTTTACTCACCATTTTTAATGCCCCCCTCTCTAAGGGCATATTCCAAGAAGCCTTAAAGAAAGGCCAGGTTCTCCAGTTCCTAAATAAACCTACATTAGACCTTAATGACCTAGCCAACTACCGGTCCATCACTCACCTACCTGTACTCAACAAGATCATTGAGAAAGCAGTCTACGCTTGTTAAGACTTAAAAGTCCTCTGCATGGTAATGGTTGTGCAACCCTGCTATGTGCCTAACCATGTGGTGTATGTTGAAACTATTGTGTGGACTAGGAAAACAGAGGTGGGCATGTGAGGGTGGTTGCCATTAGGACCAGGTTTGCCATGCCTGAATGTATACAATACCATCCTGCTGTGGGGTTAAATTAAGGGTATCTCTCCTTGTTCTGTCTGTATTGTTTGTTTCAATAAGAATAAAGGCTGTCCATTTATATATTGTGGTTTATGAGTATAGCGACAATGCATAATCATTTTTAGAGGTTGACCTAGAGGTAGCTCTAGCTGTCTGTTGATGAATGCCTATTGTCTACAACACAATATACACAGAGTGGGCTTTGTGTCAGCTTTTTGCTCATGATTGGTTGGCTTTATTGTATACCTAAGTTCTCAGTTCCGTATTTAATGGCTTTTCTTATGTTTGTCTCTCCATGTGCCTGATTTGTCTCTTTCGCTGTTGACATGGGGACTATGCTTTTTATTGCGGCATTCTATGGGAGTGTATCACTTCCCTTGCTCTTGTCCGCTCCTCTTGCTCTCACTTAATTTTTAATTTATTAACTTTTTATTTTAGCGAGGGCCTGGTAGATGCACATTAACACCAGGCAACTAGCTTTTGGAGCCCTCTCTCTGCACCATCATCTTTCTATCAACTCACCACACCTCTCTGCTCCGTCCTATTTTTTTTAGTGCTTGCATTTTTTATAAATTTATTTTACAAGGGCACCTGCAGTCTGCTCCTGGGTCACTCACTTTCACCTCTCTGCCTGGACGCAAACGCTTTATATTTAGCTCTCCGAGATGGTTGCCCTACGCCTTGGAACATTAAATTAAGAAAAAAATCGCAAGATAGCTGCCACATATGTGTGCACACTTAGGGCAGCCATATTGGATGATTTCTGTAAAAGCATAAGAAAACCCGTTCAAACATAGCTGGTGTGCGTTCATATTTAGTAGCCATCTTAGAATAGTTTTTCTTATGGTTGCTGTGCATGTGTGGGTCTATTCAGAGGCTTTTAAAAAGTATTCTCTATTTATCTTTATAAGATGGTGGGCGCCCATTTTAGAATGTAAAAAAAAAGCATTGGTAGGTTTCTCAGGTGAACCCCTATTGGCTATGCCATAGCTTGTTGTATAATGTCCCCTAATAAGTGCAGGTTTAAAAAAGCAACGCCCTTTAGTTTGCAAAAACGTTTATGGTTAAAAGCTAGCACTATTTCTAAATTAGAGCAGTTTAAACCAAAAAGTATTTACAAGTGATGCAAAGACAATGGATAATTGTGTGTTTTAAAGTTACGTTTTCTTGAGCACTGCTTTCAAGTTACAGAGAGGTAGCACGCAGCCCTATAAAAACACCCGAAGAAAGGAAGAAAGAAATAGCTTTTACAGAAATAAAGCGAATTTTTTTTATGCATGCCAAAAAGAAAAAAATATGCAGAGAAACTGGTCGATACACAGCTCACTTTAATAGTAACGATAATGCCGGAGGAAGATAATATATTTCATTTAACGTTAGATGTTAATCTTACCGTTAATGCCCCTGGAAACCAATCTACGGCAAATGTCTTTAGATCAAGGGAGCATTCCGAGTTCAAAGCTTTTGTAATGCAGTTTACAACGAACGATGGGTGGGTGTGTGGTTTGACTTCAAATGGAACAAATATACGCACATATTATGTAAATCAAACATGACATGCCTCCTGGCTGAACTAGCTTTTGTTTCATCTACTGACACTCCCCGCTCATCTAAAGCAGGACCAACCAGGGCCTTGGTCACCATTTAACTGCAAACCTTTTCCCTTCAAATATAACGATGCCAAATAATTTTACATACGTTTTTAGGAAACTAGAATGACGTTGTTCGTCTTCAGATAGCGCAACAACCTTGACCTTGAGAAAAAACATGGCGCTTCAGCCACATAGGCGTCATGCAGGCCCCTCCCGTGCAGGGGGCCCCATCCGTCCCAAGAACGCCAAGTCCTTCAGAGGGTCCCATACAGCTCAAGGCCAATGAATATCAGAGGGCTTTGGAAGACTTAGGGGCCCCTCATCACTTTTGCAGGGGGGACCTCATCATTTTGTGATTTATGCCACTGATGAGCCAGATAAAGGGAAGGCTTGTGATAAGATTTTGGTGCACTTGTAAATGCACTTAACTTGTTCTGTAGTTATAGAAAAAACTCAAGCAGGGAGAGATTAGTTCTTAGCCCAGGATCACACAAGGTGATCATTTGAGGGTAGCTTGTAATGTTATGAGAACTGTTTGATTTCCAGAAAACAACTGAAAAAATGAATTTTAAGGACAGCATGATGAAAACCAAGACCCTAAATGTTGTAATCTTTATGATCTCTACTCAGCACCTGACGTAGTAACAACCTTGTAAATCCGTATTTGTAAAGCGCAAACTACTACTCACCCTTACGGGTCTCAAGGCGCTGGGGGCGGTTGTGGAAATTAAGTGAGCTATTGCCCAGAGTCACATGGTGCTGAGCTGAGTTGCCACCGGTGCCAGGGATCGAACCGTGAGCCCTGTGCGCTGAAGTCAGTTGCCCTGGCCACTGCACCACACCTCTCCATCTTCGTCCTGAGCACTGGTTTAACCGCCGAACTATCTTCAATCTTCTTACTGCTCACATCATAAGGAGCCTGATAACTACCTATATGGGTGTGGCTCTTGAATACCAATCACAGAATATCATGGGACACTAATATCATAGACAGGATACCGAGAGACAAAATATCAAAAGGTAAGCATGTATACATTTCCTATACCTAATGATGATTTATATATCTTCAAGGTCCATTGATATGCTGTTAGGAATAATACATCTATTCTTAAGAATACGTAAACACTTTTCGATATTTTAACCCTCAATAAATTGTCTGTGATATTAGTGTATCCCAATATTCTTGTACTCGATATTCCAGAGTACAATCTCCTTACCACATGTTATAGGTAGAATTAAGTTTGCAGAATTGTGCTACTAGGGGGGCGTGGCTTGGACGCCGACGGCAATGGCCGCCTGACTTTGGAGCTCCGCAACACCGGGACGGACTTTCATCCCGTACGGAGGCGTTCCTGCATCTTTTCCGTTTCTTTTGGCGGTTCCCAACATCGGAGCGCGATGTGTACCTGGTGATGTCTGGGGGTCCGCTCTTCTGTGGAAAATGCCTCATTTTCGGCGAATTTGTTAATCGCCTCAGCGTGTCCGCCATTTTGAGATGATTTCACGAAGTCATCACGTCTGAGGGGATTGCTTCTGCTGTAGCTCTCTGCTGCTTCCTGAGTCTGTCACATCTGCTCCAACGCTTCTGAGAGGTGAATCAAATTGATCTTTACATGATGTGGGCGCATAAAGATAGATTCTGCACCAGAGACTCTCTTGCTGTGACATTTACACAATTTTAATGAAACATCGCAGAATTTGTTTCCTTTCAGTCAAATCTCTCATGGCGCCAATTCTACTATTGGGCAACGTTCTTTAATCCCCAATCCTGTATGAATTGTCTCTGGTGGCTGCGTCAGGGGGATATGCCATTTGGCTCCACGTGGTCTCTTTATTAATGCCAGCTTCTGAGACTGCGCCCTGTCAGTGCGCTATCCTTCCAGCTTACTCCTCATGTTGGCGCTCCTTTTTCTGAGACCTCTACCTCCATGCTCTCCTCGCAATATGCCACACACGCTGTGCTTTTCAGTGATAGCCTACTTCAGTTCCAAGGCATATGACTTATTTTTCTAGTTCCTTTTTTGCAAGTATGCCTACCAAGTCTTAGTGCGCATGGCTTTCGCGCCCACTGGTGATCTCCTGGTTACTACTGGAAGCACCCTCTAACATCTGCTGGCATTACCTTCAGGTCTGGAGTTTCTTCATGATTTTTCCAAGTGTCCTCTGCTACTCCTGCTGATCGCTGGGCTCTTCGGACCGGACATATTGACATTCTCTGCTTTTGAGTGCAGGTCGTTCTGTTGGTTTGCTTCTTTGCCTTCCTGTCACTGTTACTGGCACGTTTAGGCTTCTATGGGCAAGCTACGCAACCCAAAGTTTGTCTTTGTGCCCTCGAAGACTCCACCTTCCTCTGCTTCCTCCTCATCAACAGGTCATTCTCCTCATCCTCCTTCCACGGATCAAATGGCGACAACAGCCTCCACCCGCTCTTCTCCATCACAACTTACCCCCAGTAAATCTTCTCCTCCTGCCTCTTTACCTAAGCGCTTGAAGCAGGACTCCTCTCCACCTCCATCCGAGTCTTCTCCACCTCCTATATCTATGGAGTTGATACTTGAGGAGATTCGCGCCTTGCGCCCGTTCGTGAAGGAGACTAATGCTAAGATGCAGCTTTTTGAGGCCAAATGGTCAACTATGGAGGCTCGTGTTTCTTCTGTTGAGCAGCAGGTTCCAGAAATTCAGTCAAACTCTCAACGCATCTCCTCCCTGGAGAAGTCTCTTCTTGCCCTTCAACAGCACACTGAAGACTTGGAAAACAGGAACAGGAGGGATAACCTGCGCGTTTACGGCCTGCCGGAATCCTTGGAAGGAGATGATCCTGTCACGTTTTTCTCTTCTTTCCTCCTGAAGTTACTGGACCTTCCTGCTACTACCTCTCTCAGTATCCAACGTGCCCATAGACTTGGCCCTCGCTCCTCCTCCTCGACCAAACCGCGAGGGGTCATCATCCTCTTCCTCAAATTTACGGATCTCCTTTTGGTCCTCTCCACAGCTCGAGCGAAGCGCCAAGTGTCCTGGATGGGTCAGAGAGTTTTTCTCTCTCAGGATGTCTCTAATGTCACTGCTGCCAGAAGAAAAGAATTTTTATCTCTTCGTGCTCCTCTGCGCTCTATGGGAGCTGGATATGGCCTTTTTCACCCTTGTACCTTCAAGGTAACTCATCAGAACAACACCTGGACTTTCCAAGATCCGGCTGAACTTAAGAATTTCATTCACATTCACACTAATGCTGGCATGGACACATCCAATCCTCCTACTGGTTGATTATTTATCTGTTTGGTTTTTTTTTCTTCTTACAGGTTCCTGCTGGAATTTTTTCCCTCCTAGGTTTGATTCTTCTTCTGCCTGATGTGATTATATAATGGTTGTTGTTTGGGTTTTCTGTTCTGCATACAATTGTCTGTTTTTGTTTTTGTACTGTTTACCTCCCCATGACTTCTGCATAACATGTTTCTTTTTCCCTCCCTTAGATTTTCTGTTTGATCAACCCTCTTGTAGTCCTCTTCGTACTATATGATTCGCCCTCCTCATATTCCGTCCCGGTGCGGTGTGTTGCTCTTCGGCTTGGGGGGCTGTTCTTGTCGAATCCTCCCACACCCCATCGTCATCTCGTCATCTTGTCATCTCCCTTCCCCCTTCAGGTATGTTTTCCTCAGTCGTCCGTTTTGGATATGTACTGTCTCTTCTTCTACTCCTCTTTTCCTCCCTTTTCCTTTCTTTCCTTTTTCCTTGTTCTTCTTTTACTATGTCTTTTGACTTTCTTTTGTCTTGCTCTTTTCTTTCACTCGCTTGTTATTCTCCTTTATGGCGTTTTTGGTTTTATGTCTTTTCTCTGTTCCTTGCACATTTTATTGTTATTTAATTCAAAGTTATTTCATGGAATGTGAAAGGTTTTGTTAGCCCTATTAAACGGCAGAGAGTGCTTTCCCATCTAGCCTCTTACACTCCTGACTTAGTTCTTTTACAAGAGACTCATCTCTCTGAGGCGGAGTCTCTTAAGTTAAAAAGAGGCTGGGTGGGAACGGTTTTATTTTCTCCTACATCTAACAAAAAGAACGGTGTGGCCATTTTGTGTCACAAGAAGCTTAAATGTAAAGTTCTTTGTCAAGAAAATGATACCGAAGGTCGTTGGGTTTTAGTCAAACTGTTAATCAATTCTGTATCTCTGACGGTTTTTAATGTATATGGCCCCACCCATCCTGATTGTAATTTTTGGCCTCTAATAACTTCTAAATGTTTTCAATACAGTGATTCCCTGTTCATTCTGGGGGGGGGACTGTAATCAAATTGTTGATCCGTTTCTTGATCGCAAATCCTCTGCCCGTTTCACACCCCACAAATCACATACACAATTCCTTGACACTATCTCCAAATCTCACCTTCTCGACTCATGGAGACTGTCCCATCCTGACTCTTTGGACTATTCTTTCTTTTCACCTCCTCATGCCTCTTTCTCCCGGATTGACTACATCTTCCTTTCTCAGTCTCTTTCTCAAAATCTTCTTTCCTCGTCTATAGAACCGATAGTTATCTCAGACCATGCTCCCATTGTCACTGTTCTTGACCTTCTTCCTCCTCATCCCAAATCCTCCCGCTGGCGCTTCAATAATTCTCTCCTCCTGGATCCCCTCTTTTCTTCTTCTTTTCTTTCCTTCGCTACGGAATTTTTCCTACTCAATTCTGATCCTTCTTTACCCCCTCATGTTATTTGGGACTCTTTTAAGGCTACCGCTCGTGGTTTTGTGATTGACTTTGTCTCAAAGAAAAAGAAGTCTTATCTTAAGAAACAGAAAGACCTTCTCTCCCATATTAAATCCCTGGAGCATAAATTCTACACCTCTTCTACTACAACGGTTGTACCAGACCTTATACGCGCCAAACTCGATTTTAATAAAATCTCTACTGACAACGCTTCCTCATCACTACTCCGCAGCAGCGCCCGCTACTACGGAGGTCGCAACAAGTCAGGTAAACTTTTGGACAACTATCTTAAGTCCCGCAAGGAGCGTAACCTGATTGATTCAATATATTCCACCGATAATCTTCTCTTGCATAAGGAGCAGGATATACTCGCCCAATTTCAACAGTTCTATCAATCTCTTTATACTCCTGAATCCCCCCCTTCGGCTGCTCTTATTCAATCCTACTTGGACAAAATTCCTGCCCCCTCCACTTCTCATCTTAACTTCCCTGATCTTGAACTTGACCTCTCTATTACCGAACTGGATAGCGCCTTAACATCTCTAACCAAGGGTAAATCTCCGGGGCCGGACGGTTTCTCTGTGGAATTTTATCTACATTTTTCAGATCTTTTGCTTCCTAAACTTCTCTCCCTCTTCCAATCCTTCTTCACCTCCGGCACAGCTGCTGGTACCTTTCACGAGGCTACGATTTGCCTAATACCCAAAGAGGGTCGCGACCCGCAATTTTGTAAAAATTATCGCCCAATATCCCTTGTCAATGTAGACTATAAATTATTTGCTAAACTTCTTGCCCGGCGCTTAGATCCTTTCCTCCCACACCTTATAGGTAAGGAACAATGTGGTTTCGTAAAGGGCAGACTCACCTCAGATAATTCCCGCCTTTTTCTCAATGTTCTCAATAAGGTACCTTCTCTCAACTTTTCTCTAGCTGCCATATCGGTTGATGCCGAGAAGGCTTTTGATAGAGTAGATTGGTCCTTTCTTTTTGCCTCCCTTCGTTGGCACGGTTTTGGTCCTAATTTTATTTCTCTTGTCTCTTTACTTTATCCCTCCCCTAAAGCGTCTGTGTTAGTTAATGGCCGGCTATCCCCTTATTTTCCCTTGCAGCGTGGCGTCCGTCAGGGCTGTCCTCTGTCCCCTTTACTTTTTGTCCTAGCTTTAGAGCCATTTCTTACGTCTATTAGAAACAACATTTCTATTTCTGGCTTCCCTTATGACAAGACTCATTTGAAACTCTCTGCGTATGCAGATGACATTCTTTTGTTTATTTCTGATCCTGACCAATCCATTCCGGCCTTACTACTTGAGTTTAACTACTTTTCCCAAGTTTCTGGTTACAAGATTAACTCTGATAAAACTGAGATCCTTCCTCTTACTAAATTTTGTCTCCCTCATCAGTTTTCGACCACTGGTTTTGCATGGAACTCCTCTAAAATTAAGTACCTTGGAATTTGGTTCTCTAACTCCATTTCTTCATCTATTCGGTTGAACATGTCTGCTGTACTATCCCGTATGGATAAGTTGTTCTCTTCTTGGAATCCTCTCTTTCTCTCATGGTGGGGTCGGCTGGACTCGATCAAAATGATGATATCTCCCATTCTTATATACATCTTTTCCATGCTCCCTAATCATATCCCTGATATCTATTTCAAACGCATTGATTCCTGTCTCTCTAAGTTTCTCTGGAATAATAAAAAATCGAGAGTTGCGCTAGTTGCTCTTCGTAAACCGAAGTCCAATGGCGGAGTCAACTTTCCGGATTTCCGCCTTTATCATAAATCTTTTTCTCTTCGTCAGGCTTCTAATTGGCTTGTTCTTGCACCTTCTCCTCTTGCTCCTCTTTGGCTCTCTATTGAACGCTCACTCCTCTCCCCTTTTTCCCTATCTGAAATTGTACATTTCACTGCTAAGAATTTAACCACTCCTCTACCCCTGTTTAAGCATACTTCTTCTCTTCTACATGCTCTGGTCCGTCCTGACCCGGTCTCCCGTGAATCCTTTTTGGCCTCCCCTATTTGGTACAATTCACTTATTCTCCTCCATAATCGTCCTATTTGTTGGACTGTGTGGAGATCAAGGGGGCTGATGTGGGTTAACCAACTTTTCGATGGTTTTCTCCCATGTTCTTTTCCTCGATTCCGACTTCTGTTTCACTGTCCCCAGTCTTTTTTCCATAGATTCACTGTCCTCATGGCCATCATACTTGATGTCTACTATTCTCTTCCCTTATCATCCTCTTCTGTTTCCCATTCCCCGCTTCTTCAGATCCTGTCTACTCTCCCTAAAGCCTCTCTTATTTATAAATTTTTCTCCTCCCCCAATCCGACCCGCCCGAAATCTAAATTGGAAATTGCTTGGGAGCTTGATTTGGGCTGTGACTGGTCTATAGCTGTTTGGGACAAAGTCTGGGCCAGGTCCTTAAAAATCTCCCGTTCCGCCTCACTAACTCAATCTATGTTCTTTCTATATCATAGACTTTATCTCTCTCCCGTTTCTATTTCTCGCTTTTCTCCTGATAAGGACTCTACCTGTTGGACCTGCTCTGTCCCTAATGCTGATCTTTTTCATTTACTTTTTCTGTGCCCTTCTGTTCTCGCACTCTGGGATCAGGTGTGGTCTCATATCTCTCGTCTCTTTTCTATCTCTATCCCATACTCTATCCCTCTCCGTTTTTTAGGCAGTATCTCTGACACTCTTGATATTCCTTCTCGCTCCTCTGGTCTATTAGATCTTATGTTGGCTCTGGCTTTCCAACACATTTCTTCTAACTGGAAGGATCTTTCTAAGCTCTCTATACAATGTTGGTGGAATTCTCTCTGTCACTATCACAGGCTTGATGTTCGTTTCGCTGCTGCCTCCACTCCTACCCTCAATAGAGATTTATTCTGGTTGCCTCTCACAGCATATCTTGACCGCATGGCTCTGAAATCGAAATCTATCTCTCCTTTATCCTCTGAGAATTTCAAACCCCCATGAGTGACTTTTGCTCTGTCCCTCTTCTTCCTTTCTTCCTCTCTACTCCTCTTATCTCTTTTACATTTGCATTTTTCTTTCCTGCCTTTCAACTATTCCCTACCCTTGGCTTATTTGCTCTTTCTATTCTACCTACTTTCTCTCTGATCTCATCATCTATTCTTCTCCTAACGCCTCATATTTGCCTTTCTCTTTCTCCTCTCCCTTCCTTCCTTTCTCCTCCCCTTTTTCTCCTTTTTCCCCCTTTTCCTTCTGGTTGCCTTTAAAATTTTTACAAAATGCTTTTTGAATTTTTCCTCAGGTTTCTTATGTTTAACGCATGATGACCCTTTATTATTTTTCTCTTTTTGATTCTGTATGATAATGTTCTTTATATGACCTGTATTTGTTGCTCACTATGCTTTTTCTTCAATAAAGCATTTCAAACATAAAAAAAGAATTGTGCTACTACATTCACCACCGTTAGACCGTATTCACTGTACTCCAAGGTAGAGAAAGGTGTCGTCTCAGTCTGGTATAAAATATGGCAGGTTTTTACACCAGCTCCAAAGCTGTCTTTTGCGGGAGAGAATAGAATAGAGGAGAGACTACCCTTTGTTGACATGGGGGGGGCGGAGGAGAAATATACCGCACCCCTAAATTTTCTGAAGTTGGGTCTGTGAGTCCTTGAATATGAGATTTCCCTGAAATCCATCCTGACTCTGAGGTCACATGAACGAGAAGATGGCGGCCGCGATCACAGAGCACCGACTCGGATTGACTCTCCTGAACCTAGGGCGCCAGACAATATCCGCATGAGAGGATACACCCCTAGAAGTGCAAGCTACAAACACAGAACAGCAGCAGGAGTAGGCTGCCTCCCCTTTCGAATAGAACAGTTGTGGGGCACACTAACGTGGGCCGCAGCAGTTGGCTGAGGGATACTGGCGGAAGCTTGCCGACACACTCAGGCATGAAGTGCCGCGTCCCAATGGGGAGGGCTTCCTTTGGAGGACTGAGTATTCCCAGACGGTGCAGAATCAATCAGGTGTGGTTTCAGAAGCATGAAGGGAGGGAACAGTATCTGCATACCCGTGGAGAAAGAAACAAACCAACAGAGAGTAGAACGAGAGTGGCCTGCATGACATATGTGCAGAAGACCCAGGAGCCCAAAAAGACACACAGAGGAGGGGGACAAAAACTGATCACTTGAGGCAGGCAGGAAAGGTAATAGCATCTTGGAGATATGGGGTCGGGATCACCCAAGTAGTCTTATTAGAGCGAGTAAGGGGTAGCTTGCACATACCCCTTAGAGGCACACACAAATCCATTTGGGATGGGAAGGTAGTGGGTGAGCTTGCCTGGAGATCCCTGGCTATTTATGGAGGCTAAGAGATAATCCAACCAATGGCAAAAGGGGGACAGTGGCAAATCTAGGCCTTGGGCAAGATTGCTGAGCAAGCCCCTAACCCCCAAGAGACAAACTCAAGGCCAAGTGATGGGAGTCATTGAGGCCCCGAAGCAAGACCCTCACTGAGGATGTGACTGTGACAACTGCATGATGAGAAGATATACCGTCCAACATGGCCCTAACCAAGATGGAACTACTGGCCAGCAGTACTCTCTTGAGGGAAGGGCTAGAGAGGAAGGTTGCCAACCTTAGAGCTTATATTGTTTCAGCTGGATCTAGAGTGGTAGAGGAGGAGTTGCAAATTGGCGCAGTAAAGAAAAGGAGTTTGACCTTGGAAGAAAGGTGTGGGCCGTGACATCACAAATTGAGGCAACTGCTCAGAAACAGGAGGACCATAAAAATCTAACCAGACGAGACAACGTCCATTTACGAGGTCTTAGAAACGGGGCAGAAGGAACAAATATAAAGGCCTTCATGAAGGGACTCTTCGCTATGTTGTTAGGGAAAGATCCAGAACACATGCGGCAGTCACATACAAAAATCGGTGCGTCGGGTCGAGGGAGTGCAGGGGTGAGCGGGGGAGGGAGAGAGTGTTGTGGGTTAATAATAAATAAAATAATGTAAAAAATGACTGACCTAAAGCTGCCGGACCCGTCCCGTGTTGCGCCTCAGTGGTCTTTTTCCTACTTCCTTGTCTCAGCACGCACTGGGGCAACATCAGACTCTGTGCAAACCTGTGCTACTCTCATGCTATGACAGCAGCACAGGGATTGGCCTGGGCGGGCTGCTTTGATGCTCTGCTCTGCTCAGAGCAGGGAGTCTGTGCCGTTGCTCCAGCCCGGCTGTTCAATACAGCTGGGTTGGAGAAACCTAAAAGCACATGTGTATTTGGCCGGCCTGTGACGGCTGGCCAAACACACATTTGCACTCACAGTGCAGGTACCAGTCCTCCTCCCCCCTCCCATGGTCCCGCCCCTCCCTACAGCGGTGGCTCAGAGCCAGCAGCTGAAAAGTAAAATGATGTTAAAATATCATTTTATTTTTCAGCTGCTGGCTCAGAGCCAGTGCGTCGATGTTCTTCCGCCATTGTGGAGGAGCCACCCTGCGTGCTTGACAAAGTTTACACATTGGGGCTTATACCCTCGCACGACACAAACTGACCCAGAGACATACTATCGAAATTCCATAACTTTCAAACCAAAGAGAACATCTTGAGAGCCCAAAGAACTCAAGATCAACTGATATATATGAGGATAACGATTATGCTCTTTTACAAGCCATCGTGCCTGGCACGCTGGCTAGATGGCAGTAGTTTTGCCTGGTCACCAGCTTTCTTAAATACAATAAAATACCCTACACGTCTCTTCCCTTTTGGCATAGCCTTGAATGTAATAATAAACCCTATCAAACACTGAAATAAACAAGTTATGGCTTGGTTGCTTGGCATTTAACGGATGGACAAGAAACAAGTCTGATCAGGTCCTTTGATTTATGAGCTCAAGGAGAGGGGCCTGCTCGGACTCTGAATGGCAGACATTGTGCCCTCAGCATCAAAGGGGAACAAATGAGAAATAACTCAAACCAAGTCAATGCCCTTAAAATCTTTGATTCCGTAGGGACACAACAACAAAGATACAAGGGATGATCTGGAACTAAGAATATCGGATAAAGGGAGGGCCCGTCGATCCATATGACTGGACATTTAACAGTGAGATAGCCTACAGGAGATCCTGGGAATTACTGATTCCACGGGTTACCTCACACCTACGGTGCACACAATTTCCACTCAGAGTGAGCGAGGAGGTCCCCGCCTTTGTGGAGGGACATCCATAATACCTTTGAAATTTGTTTTAAGATATCCTTTTCTCTGTTTTGTTTGCAGGGTGGGCAGTTTATGTTGGGGTTTTGTAGGGGGGCCCAGCCAAGACACCACGGGGATCAGGGAAAATCCAGAGTTTCCACAATCAGCTCTTACATGTGAAGGTCTGCACAATCCCATAGAACACATATACAGGTTCATCACACTGAATGGTTAGATACTAACATTTAACATTAGGGGACTGAACTCCCCAAGGAAACACATGAAAACGTGGCACTACATAAAAGGAGGGAAATTTGATATAGCTGCTTTACATGAAACCTACTTAAAGAAACTAGAGGAGACCAGACTTAAACACAAACACTTCTAAAATATCTCCCATGCTTCGGGCCCCTCGAAACAGTGGGGTGACTAACCTCTTCCATAGATATGTTTTCTTTGCTGCATCAGACACTAAAAGGGATAAGGCAGGCAGAAAGCTCATGGTGAGGGAGTTACTGGCACAGAGGAACTTGGTATATACTCCGAACGCTGGTCAGGACTCTTTCCTGTGTAAGGTACTATGGGACTTATTTACAAGTCCCTTTTGCCACCGGTGCGTCACTTTTAATATAGGAAAAAGTGAGGTACTTGTGGAGCAAAGGGCCTGTAAATAAGCCCCTCAATATCTTAGTGGAATTGATGGAATAGGACATCATTTTGATTAGAGACCTTCCAATGGCTTGGAACCCCCTTCCTGATATAACAAGTCCATTCACACATTTAAAGAGAGTCTATAAAATGCTTTAAAAAAGCTAAGAAAAGTAGGGTTTATTATGTTTGGAGGGAAAATCATGATACCCATTGAGATTTCACCTTCTTACCCTATGTCCATCGGACATATTCCAGGATTGACTATATCATGGCTATCTTTGATATGTAACCCCGAAATATGAATAATAGCCTTATGCGAGCATGTCCCTCTTCTATTAGATATGACATGGATGCACCACCCACGGAAGAGTGGTAGATTAATGTTTCACCCCTCTTTACTCAATGACCCAGTATTGCGAGTGGAATAACACATCGAGATTGAAGACCACCTCATCACTTAACGACACACAGGAGGTTTCACTAACGGTTGTAGAGGGTGGACCTAAAACCGTCCATAAAGCCTTTTAAGATTTTTATGCTCTACACTGCAGAACACTCACCGGAATATTTAGCTAAGCATCCCCCAATTATAGTCACAAAGGCTCAGGCTTGGATTTCGGTTCCCTGATTGGGGAGGTGAAAGTTGAAGCAGCCAAAAGATTTCTGAAGTCTCACAAAACACCTGGCCCGATGGTTCTCAGGAAGTTCTTATAATGCATTTGCAAACACATAAACAACTATATTGACATAACAATAGAATTATTTCTCCACCTCAGAGAGTGTCACTCCCACAATAACTAAAGCCTCTATTTCCATAATACACAAAGAAGGCAAGCATCCTGGGAAGTTTTCCTCCTATTGATATATTTCTCTCCAATAAGTTGTCATCAAACTCTTCACGAAGATTTTGGCTCAACGACTAGAGAGTATTCTCCCCAATCTTGCACACCCTGCTCTATCAGGCTTCATCAAGGAACGCCAGACAAATGACAATATGAGATGGGTTATTCATGTTATCGAAAATGCAAAAAAGTAAAAGTTAATGGCAATAGTAGTAGTGTTAGATGTTGAAAAAGTATTTGATTGGGTCGACTGGCAGTTCTTGAGAAGTACCATTGAGCAGCAAAGACAGGCCCATAGTTTCTAGTGATGGTCATGGTGGGACATCGAACACACAGATTATGAGTGACATTGAACAGGGGAATCTCAGCCCCTTCCAATTGGAAAGGAGGACTCACCGGGGTTGACCACTTTCCCCGTTCCTGTTCACCATCAATATCAAACCCATAGCTAGCTGTATAAGAAGCAATGCAGAAGTGAGGGGGCCTATAGTTTGGCCTGCAGTAACACAAAATCATGCTCTTTGCATGAGATGTGATTCTGACCCTGACAGAGCCAGTTAGATCACTCCCCAGAATACAGAACCACTTCCAGCTCTTCGAGGAAGTGGCTACATTTAAAATGAATACAGCTAAGTCTATTCGTGCCCCACAGATCTACTTCCTTGAATCTACGAACGCTGTTTCCTGTCATTCACAGAATTAACCTGGACATTCCTGCCACAGCAGTCCTGTTGGACACGGAGAAAGCATTTTACTCCCTGGAGTGGCCCTTTCTGATCTCAGTAATGCGCAGGCTAGGTATGCCCAAGGGGTTCATTGACCTTACAGTCCTTTTATACAGCAACTCGACGGCCAGGATACGGTTAAATGACACTCTGTCCCGCTCCTTCACCCTGTCACGGGGCACCAGGCAGGGATGCCCCATATCACCATTATTATTTATACTTGCGATGGATCCCCTGGTCCAGCAATTCTTGGAACGTCATCTGCAGAGAGGACTCCAGTTTAACACTGGACCTCTACTTGTTTTATGATATTGGGATGACATCATTGTTTATGTGTGGGACCCGCAGACTAATCTGGACCCGTTGATTAGGGAGAGTATCCGATTTGGTCTCTTCTCGGATCTTGGGATAAATTGGCACGTCAGTGATACTTCCACTCACCACAGGCACAGTGAGATGGGACTGTGAGTTCCCGCTCGCTTGGAGCACAGACTCGGTTAAATACCTGGGAATACATCTCCATTTAGATACCTCCCAAATAATTCAATTAAATTATGGTCAGGCTGTGCATAAGCTTGAATCGCAGGTGGTCAAATAGCTGCGGCTCCCGCTTTCAATTGCTGGAAGAATCGCATTGATCAAGATGATTGTTCTCCCCAAATTCCTTTATCTGTTCAATAATATCCCTATCCCGCTAACAAGTCAGTTTTTCAAGACTCTGCGAACCCATCTCACTCGACTGACTTTGGGGGGTAGTAGACCCAGGTTCCGATGGGAGGTGATGACACTGCCTTAGCACAGAGGGGGACTCGGTATCCCTAATCTTCAGCTATACTCTTTGATTGCACCGTGCAGCAATGCGCACTCCTGGTTCCACCCAAATACCAAGATTCTGTATCTGCGGCCAGAGGCGGACTTGGGGGCATATTAGCAAGAACCTCGTTAAAGTTATCGACGTTTTAGCGGCAGGAAACTGCCGCTAGAACGGCAATAATGGGCTTGCTAATATGCGTTATAGAATTCCAATAGAAACCCAGGTTAGATGTCCAGCTGTTAACTAGGATTGCATGTGTGTATTGCCGGACTCTCCCCAAAGTGGATGGTGGCGCAGACGGGTCGGAGGACTGGTCGCATAAGGACTGATTCGAATGTAACTGTTGAGTCATGTGTTGCTTATTCGAAATTTGTTTGTGGAGCCGACTAATTTCTCAGCTTTCTATTGTTCAAACCTTATCACTGCAAGAAATGCAAGCTTTTGTTGATGCATTGTAGTATTAATGAAACTGGTAAATAAAATTTAACCCTTTCGATGCGCATGACGGAGTGGCTCCGTCATGCGCATCGGTCGCGCTGTGCGTATGACGGAACCGCTCCGTCACGGCCCCGCCCGCGCAACGAAGCTTCAGCACGGCGCGGTAATCCGCGCCGCGCTGCAGGGGATAAAAAAAAAATACAGCTAAGTCTGAGATTTTAACGCTTGCTCTTCTCCAACAAATAATAGATTAAATTAAGGAACACACTAATTTCTGGTGGGCCATATGAGAAATCACTGACTTGGGGTAAAATTAGCACTGGATATTTCCTACGTATATAAATTTAACCTGTTACCTCTCATGCGGGGGACTTTCCAAAGTGGGCAGATTTACTTGTGTCTTGGTAAGGAAGAGTCAACACCATTAAAGTGAATATTTGAACCTGACTGCTTTACCTGTTTCAAGCCCTCCAGGTACTGATTCTATTGAAAAATATATTTCAAGTCAACACCATACTTTTGAGATTAGTGAAAAACTAATCTCAAAAGTATGGTGTTGACTTGAAATATATTTGTTGAGTAAAGCAGCCTAATGTGCCGTATAGAGCTAATGCAGACCCAGAGAATGAGGGAAACTTGACCTCCCTCATTTCGCACCTACGACGGAGCAGCACAATTAAGGTTCCTTGCAGACTGGAGCAATGGAGGTAAATGTAAATGTGCAGATATTTATATAGCGCAAATCACCAACCGGTCTCTAAGCGCTTGCTTAGGGAACCCGTCCTGGTATTCGCCTGTGAGATAACCCAGCAGGGAATCCACAAGGTGAAAGCCAGGCATCCCGCCGCGAGGGGCCATTGTGGAGATTAAGCTAGCTTTTGCCCAGAGTCGCAGAGTGTGAACCCATGAATCGAGTATGCACTGGAGCGCGAATTATCGAGTCCATGGACAATTTATGGACTCAAGACCCAGCTGAGCCAGGAATTGAACCGTGGTCCCGGGCTGACCTCTGCTTCCAGGTCTGCCTACTCTAACCAGTGAGCCACACTTCTCCACAAAACTGGTACATATGGATAGGGCAGTCACAAGTCCCTCTTTGTGGGAACTGGTGTGGAAACCCCATTCAGATAGATCACCCTACGCATACCTTAACACGCAAACAGAGACAACATTGATGGTATGGGACATAGCGAACAAATAATTAAACTAACTACATAGCCTCTACGCATATCCCCAAAAATTTCAATCTAGCTTTCACTACGGCATTGCAGCCAGTCCCATTTGAGATCTGGAGGGAAAGGGGTTATCACGTGCTCAGTGACATGTTCAGCAAGTGTATCATTAAATCCTTTAATAACTGCAAAAAATACATCAAATGAAAGCAAGAGATATAACTACACACAGGTCCGACACTGGATACAATAAGCCGTCAATAAGAAGGCAGGAATTAGGGAACTATCACCCATGGAGAACTTTGTACATAGAGCCCCTGTGGCAAATAAAAATGTTTCGGTCATATACCAATTATTGTTAAACTCTACACTAAAGAAAGACCATCCCTATAAATAAAAGTGGGACAAACTGAGAGGCAAAGCACTTATGAAGGCATAATGGGCCCAGATATGGAGAAGCCTTAAAAATGGACTTAAAGAATCCTAGGAAGGGAAGCACACTACAAACTCATCTTTGTCTGGTACCTATACCTGACCAAATTACACAAATTGTATCCTAGAGATAGCTCTTTTTGCAGGAGAAATAGTGGGCCAGTGGGTGAACTGGCTCATATTTGGTGGGACTGCCATAAAATGAACCCATTCTCAGGGGAGGTGTCTGTGAGTATGAGAACAAAGCTGGGCTATCCACTCCTGGAGACCTTCATATTCTTGGATACAGGTGGTCAGGTGAATTATTTACTCTATCAATCCAAGGGGGATACAATTCTGAATTTGATTTGCCTGGGGCTGGCAATAACCACTATAGCAGCTTTCTGGCAGCAGACATAACCCCCAGGTATTGCTCTTTAGTGGGTAAGGCTTTGGGATATTATGACATGGAAAATCTGACATGCAATATGTCCGAGTATTGCACAGACTTTGTATCAATTTGGGACCAGCTGATGCAATATTTAACTAAAGGAATTCCTGTGACATCACATCCGCCACAACTAAAAGCACTCACGTTGTTTGGGAGGGGGTGTTAAGAATTGGCAGCAGCACCAAGTGAAGTATGGGGGATGCATAATTCGCTGAACTGTAAAATGGATACCCACACTACAAAGGGGCAAATGTGGACATCAAATAGTCGATGGGGGAATGTTTTGGCTGATCATGTACTTTGTCATAGGCGTCTCGACTACAGGGGAGGAGGGACGGTGGTCAGGGGTAAAACGCCACAGGAATGATTGTAAGACGGCTTACCAGACACCATATGTGAATGTGCATGTCATGAGACTGTGAAATGACCATGTTATCAACCTGTGGCTACTGTAAGATGTGACCTCCAAACACAATAAAAAGTGTTGGTTAAAAAACCATTGAAATAAATAATCAGCTAGGTGCTGCTCTGGATATGCTCTATTATACTTTGTCTCTGGAACTGTGCAAAGCAATATTAACACCTTTGAGAATTGAGGGGTTGCTCAATGTACCTGTCTTTGACTCATAAAAACATAAGTACCTAAAGAAAACATTTAAATTAAATAAGGACAATATGACATCCTTTTTATGTTGCGACAAAGTGTTTCGGACTTAAATAAGCACACTCAATGCATACACTGTAAAGTCTCTTTACAGTTAGTTTGTGTTTTTAGTGTTTTGGTATTGCATCCCAAATAAATTGATTTTTAAACTAGATTAATTAGTTTGGGTTTGTGTGAGGCAGAAGGGCCAGTGCAAATTAAACACACTGTTGAAATCTCTCGACTCGTAGTGGTTTGGAATTTCAGAAACACTTTTATTTCTTTTTGGCATCGAAGGGATAGCCACTTACGAAAATAATATACCCGTATCTCTTTCACAAACTCTTAATAAGACTTGACATTTGGGGAGAAACAGAGCGTAATAAAGATGAGCTCTTTTCCTTGATATGACAATAGGTGCTTAGCATACACACCTCGACAAAACCTACCTCACAATGTCCAAGAGATTGTGTTAAAGGGGCAAGAAGATTTTGGCCACAAGCAAATGACTCTTCTTAGGAAGTGATCAACCACAAGCAGCCCCTGCTAAAGGCGGAGTCCATCAACAAATTAGAGCTGTCTCACAAATGTAGGCATGATTTGACTGTGCTGGGATTGGAGTAGTGAAGTGTCCGAATTTAAGGATAATAGTGCTATTTCCCAAAAGGAATATAGCCGACAATCTCGATCATCCACTTGTTCCTACCAAGGTAAGGTATAATAGGTTGATTAGAAACCAGAGGGGCAAAGGGGGAGGCAAACGACTCTGGACTCACTAGTTCGGAATAGCATTAATAGTGTCCTAAAATAATCTCAGTACCACTGCATGGATATCTGAGGTCTTCGATTAGTATGGAGATTGAGTGAACTAACTCAATTTTTAACACAATAGTCAGGGAGAACATAGGGCTGGTGGAACTGGGTCTAGCGGTAAATGATGCTGCCCTCCAAGTAGTTAAAGCATTTAAAGTTCTATGAATAAATATTAGGAAAGCACTCTTAAAAGCCTTTCCAGCCCATTGTGTCTCCCCCTAGATAGTTTAACCATGATTGTTCAGTGGCAAATCGTATGCTTCGACAGGCCCTTGCAACTAAACCTAGGGATCCTGTGGCAATGGCCGTTGCATGGAAACATTATACAAAGGTCACCGTAAATGGATGGAGGTAAGTTTTAACGCAGCATTGGGACATGTTAGCAGAGGCAGCCACTGGGAAAGATAGTAAATCCTTCTGGTCCTCTGATTCAGATATTTGGCATATAAACCAGCATGTGAAACTGGGGAAGCACGTTTTGCTATCATCTATGCAGCCTTCCCATCAGGTGTAAAATTTATAATTGATGTTGACAACTTAAGAGGCTTTCAAATGAGCCTAGAGGAAGTAGAGGGTGCGATTAGCCAAAGTACCAGTTGAAAGACCCTAGGGGGCACATGTATCAAGCAAAGGAATTGTGATTCCTTAATAATCGATATTAAGGAATCGGAATTCCATATGCATGTAGGTTTCGCAGACAAAATAGTGATTCCTACACATTCCCATTAGCGAATTGCAAATTGCTGTTCGCTATTAGGGAATTCTTTCTCATTCTTTCCAATAGGCCTAGAGGCTCGTAGGAATGAATGGGAAAGCATTTGCAATTTGCGATTACCAAATAGGTAATCGCAAATGGCAAATGCAATTCAAGGGTGCAAGTGGGCCAAAAGGCCACCCTGATGCACCCCCAAAAATGGTATTTGTGTACATGTGATGCACACACATGCCCTAAGGGCATGTGTATGCACCACATGGCACTTAGAGAAATACAATTTTTAGCATTTTTCTAAGGAATTGCAAATTACCATCAACTTGAAGTTGATGGTAATTTGCGATTCCTTAATGCTAAGTCGCATTCTGAGAATGCTTCTTGCATTGCATTTAGGGAATCGCAAATTGCGATTCCCTAACTGCATTTGCAAAATAGGTCATCGCAAAAATTGTGATTACCTATTTTGCGAATGCCTTTGGGGTTGATGCATACCAAAAGGCTATTTATCAGTTGCAAAAGGGCCGAATCTGCAAATTGGCCCGTTTGCGACCAGTAAATAGCTTGATGCATGTGCCCCTAGAACCTGATAGTGTCCCAATCGAAATAATAAAATGTAAAACAGACTTTTGGGCACCTTTATTAACTAATGTTTTTAACAATTTAGCTTACACCACGCTGCCTGTCTCATGGTCTACCTCTATTATAGTCCCCATATTTACAAAAGGTAATCTGTCCCAACCTGGTTCCTACAGTCCTATCTCTCCGATCGATACCATGGTCAAAGTCTTGAGGCGGGTCATATGTAATAGAATTAAGGAGTGGATCCAATCTGAGTCAGTCCTATACCCATCACAGTATGGGTTCAGAAATAAAGTGGGGACAATAGAGCAATGTCTAAATCTGAACTTGGTGCTCGGCAAATATACTGTTGTGAAACAAACCCCACTCTACCTGGTGTTCATGGATTTGACGTCAGCCTTTGACTGTGTGAATCACTCCAAGCTTTTGGCAGATTCTTATTTTGCATGGGGTGGATAAAGCACTAGAGCACATTTTGACCGCTGTGGTGGTAGCATCCCATGTAGTGATCAGTAGGAGTGAACAGGTCCTTTTTACCTGGAGTCAGGCCTGCAAGCTCACTCATTCATAGTTGCACTGCTGTGTGCTTAACTCACCTTTAGCCTACATCAGTTTTGTGTGTTGTGCTGTGCAGAGACTGTGCGGTGTACATGTGCTAGACATAGGCGTGCCTGTGAATCGTACAATTCAGAGCTAATACAGTGCTGTGCAGTGCTATGCAGTGCGCATATGTTATATGATTGTGCTAGATGTATGTGTGCCTGTGAGGGATACAATACATGAAGGATGTAGTGAAATGGTTCAGTACCTGGCTGACTCTGGGTTCCATTTTGGGAGACCAAAGGCTGTATGGTGAAACATGGGGAGGTAGATAAATCCCCCCAGACACATTTGTGTACTGATGCAGTAAGTTTCATATCTCAAACTATACAATCCCACAACCAGAAATATATCTCCACCACTCACAGTTATATGTGGAAGGGGAATCAGAATAGAGGTAAGAACTCTTTTGGATGCTAAACTACTTTGGATAATTATATTATCTGGTAGATTGGAAGGGTTATGGACCAGAAGAGCGCACTTTGGAGCATTTAACTCATCCATAAAATGCACCAAAACTTGTCAAAGCTTTTCATAAGATAAACCACGTCCCATTCCAATGGTGTTGGGAGGGATTTTGCGAGGGGGGGTACTGTCATGATTCCATACCTCTAGTGCAGGCCCGTGATATAACCCAATGAAGCCCCCGCACACTAGATAAGGTGTGTGGAGAGTCCTCTCTGTTGTTGCTCATCAAGAAAAACCCACCCCTATTTAGTGCAACCAGCACTACCAAAGGCTATGTATTTATTGACTTTAGTTCTCATTAGTGTTGACATAATGTGTACTTATTGTATGTGTTTAAGGGAATGTCTGTTTATTTCGTTTGAAGCCATTAAGAAATATGCAATGTAGAAATATGCCATGCAGTAAGAAATAGATTTCAATGTGATTGCATTGAAACGTGCCAATATACGAAAAGGAGGCTTACTGAGTCCGGCTCCTCCTTCGCACACTTCGCATTCACCATGTCAGAAAAATGGGGAATTAGCATTGGCAATACGTCATGGCAGGATGTGACGCAAATATCAACAACATATAAATGGCGGCCATCTTGTTTGTGGCATGAGTATTTAATGCCACACCCCAGTTCCAGAAGATGCTTAGCCGGTCGGAGTTTCAGCGGTTACCAGCCTGTAACCAAGGACACTTACCTGAACAGCAACGTGACTGCTCTTCACTTTGGTTTCCTGGTTTCTCGGTAACAGCGCTTTGATCTTCTTCCATGGAATCAGAACCTGTAAAAAAGAAAAGTAACTTCTAGATTTTCGGCACCCACCGCAAGTAAGGCATTTTTATAGAATAATGTTTGGAACCTCTTCTTTGAGAAATTTAAAAGACACTAAAGAGATTTGGAAACTATCCGAGACTTGAACATTTTATTACACTGTGTCTTACATGGTTAGTAGTGAGAAAACTGTAGGTAACTGATTCATGGTTTCTTATTGTTTTTCTAGTTCAACACCCCACTCTACAAGTTCCAAAGAATATTCTCCCGAACTGTTAATTTCACCCAAAAACTCCACAGATGTTTAGCAGCCACAACCTTGATTCCAGGTAGAATTCAACAGAAATTCACATGGTTCGTTGTTGTAGTATACAGGAAAAGAGTGAAGGGAGTCTCACTTAATAAGGAAACATAATAGAACTCTCATGTTGTCTCGCACGTGGACAACAAGATTTCTTGAGCGTCCATCATCCGGCGCTCCGCCTTGAACCCTACTGAGTGTTCCTTGTGATACTATTACAACACAGGTTATAAGTAGGGCTCCTGGTTTTAGGGTATTTATTTTTAACCATTTCCCTCTGTATTTATCCATATTTATTTTTTGCCTATCTTATTGGTATTTATCCATATTTATTATGTGTTTTGAGAATATATGGAGTCTCAAAATGGTATATTTCCTCAATTATTTAACTGATAAACATGCACTCCTACTTTGCTGCTTGTCACATTTTAGCAAATGTAGCAGCCAAATATAGCAAAAGACTACATCTACAGGTAAATATGAGCATTATAATACAAATATATGTTACCATACACCTGCATTTAGGGAAATCTCAACCTATTTTTAACCCCCCCATGCTGCCTATCTGCTCAGCTGTTGTCCTAGAAATAACGAAAAACAGCATGGAGATTCACCCACAAGAAGCACAATTTTGTATTTATTGTACTATTTTTCTGCTTTTAAAAATAAATACAGAGAGGAAACACTTTGTTTTCTGTCTCTAATTATCTGTAATAATCAGTAAAAACGGGAAACCGGGAGCCTTAGTTATAAGGTAGGGTGCTATGAAGCTGGTCCATAAAGTCTCTGCGAAACACACAGTGCGGACTTCAGGTAAGAACGCATTGTTTACCTTGACAGCAGCCTGCCTTCCTGTTGAGAGAGGAAAGGAATGTTCCTAGACTTGCGGAGGAGGAGACTTGCCAGTAGGCAGTGCCCAATCTGCTCCCAGCATATGAGGTACCCAGAAAAAGCTAACTATGCCAGAGAGAAAGCGAGGAGTCAACTGTGTTGTGAAAGTATTTCCTTGTCTCTCAGCATGGTTCTAGTGTGAACCACATTAAATCTTTAAAAGATCAAGCACCACTGTGTCACCTGGAAGTCTGCCAATGGCTTGAAAGACTTGCGATGCCACTGCCAACAAGGTTTAAGCCACGTTGCCACTGAAGCTGGTAGACCTGATTGGTCTAGACTGCCAAAGAACCACCACCAGCAATGATTCAGCCAGGAGGCTGCAACTGCTGAATATAACCTCCTGTCTGCAGCTAGCCAAGAAGGCTGCTCTGCCAAATGTGAGGGTTGTTTTCATATCTGCCTGTCCAACTTAATCACGCAAACACTGCTCTTAGGCGAGCCACCCTTCACTGTCCCCCGAGGAGGAGAGCAACTAACATGGGGACAGTAGCATGCACTGCACTTGCTGCACTGCTTTGACTGCAACAATGACCAGCCAGTAAATACAGGGCATAACCTGCATGTGGGACAAGAGAATAGTATAAACAGATGGGTGTACTGTATATTCTTTGCTGGAGGGGTTAAAGGCACTGAACTGAGTTGCACAATTGACTAGTGAGAGCATTTGATTCTATTGATGCCTCTGCCACAGTGACTGGGAAATGAATTTGTGGGATCCTAACCCTAGAAGTAAGAGAGGACACTGGAAGAGGGCAGTTTAGCACTTCAGTGCTAAATGTGACTTAGATTGCAACCCTATGTTACATTCCAATTGAAGTATGCCATGTTTAGTTCCATTGAAAGATTAAAGTACTTTCTTTTTGCATTAATATCAAACACAGAGTTGGGCAATATGTTATTGTGTCTGTTGACTGTTGAGTTCTGACCTCTTATTCACCACACTTCCTCCTTAAGAAGCCTTTGACTGCTTACCTTTTCGCAACAATGGCAAGCAAGTGCGGAATCTATTGTATTGCGGTAAGTTTAAAGAGCCTTAATAGGATGGGCTCTAGGACACCAGTGACAAACAACCTCAACACCCATGGTTTGGAGCCCACTAGCCCCTCTCTGCCCTGCGGCTCCACGAACAGGGTCTGGCATTTATTTATTATTTACGAGGGGCGAGCAGTTAAAAATTCTTGCCTGGCCACTTGCTCCCGTTTGGGCTGTCATGCACTTCATTTGTTTGTCTTTTTTGCTTTTCATTTATTTGTTGTTCTAACATGGCTGTCTGGCATGTTAAAATGGCAAATAAAAATGGGAGATATATCATGATAGCTGCCATCTTGAAAAAGGTTTTCATGAATAGAAAACCCATTACAAGCTTGATAGACATGTATGTGCATCCGTCTTGATGCATGTGTTCACCGGCCTTTCTGAGCTGAGACCTAGTACCTTTGCCAATGCTTGTTATTTTAAGATACTTTTTTGACAGATTAGAAAATGTTTTCTGCACATGGTACTTTTTTTAAAGTGGACACCAAATTATATGCACGAATGAAAAGAGAAATTACCAAATTCAAAGTAAACAGTAGAATGACATCCCCTCTTCAAAAATGGCATTTAGATTTGCATTGAGGTGGGTGAGTCGCTGAAAGCTCGAGTCAGTCTCGAGCATGAAGCCTGGCACTGGATCAGCTAGCAGTCCTGTTGGAAGCTCAAGTCCATAAAAAGCCAAGCTTTCATGTGACTTCTGCCTTCCACCGTCTTCTCTATCCAGGATGTGACATTACGACCAGAGCTGCTGACTTTAAAACTGGGGGACCAGGTTCGAGTCTTACGTCACCTCAAAATCCTGTGATTGTGGGCATATTATTCAATCTTTCTGTGCCTAAAAAAATGAATGTGACCTTGAATAGTGTAACTGGTACTCATGTAAAGAGCTCCAATACCTTCAGGTTGAGTTCACACTATATACAAACTGTGGAAAATTAAGTAAGAGGTAAAAACAAAGCATTACAATAAAAAGGAGAGAGAAAGAGATTCCCATTTAATGGGGATTTTTTTCAAAATGAAGCCAGAAAACTTGAATAAAGTGCGGCTTTGCAGCTTAAATTGTGTGAGTTAACTATTTAAGGCACATATTTTTTTTCACCATAACTTCTTTTTCTTCATAATTGCATATGAAAGCACTTTCATATATGTGACTTCAGAATACCAGCAGTACAAACATCTATTGTGTTTTATTTAATAGACTATAATGTTGCTCAATAATGATCATGTGACAACTGTCTTGCTTCTTATTTCACTAGTGGCCCTGTCACCAGCATGGGGATGGGGACAGGGATGGTTCTAAGTTCATGTTTAACAAGCATTGGTAATGCATCGTTTTCTCCTATGTAATGAATAAAGAGTTGTTTACATCAATCATCGTCCGGGAGAAGCAAAGAGCTCCCTGACAGATAACACAGGAGTGGAGAGGATGTGGTGTAGCAGCCAGAGCTGCTGACTCGAGAGCTGGGGATCATGGTTCGAGTCTTGGCAATACCACGCAACATCCTGTGATTCTATGGAAATCACTTAATCTTGGGTGATAAATTGTTATATAAATATGTTGCAATAGTAAAAGGCAAAACTTTTTGAAAATATAGTTCCACCAAAGCGGATGTTAACAGTATTTAGGCAGCGGGAAACTGATAAGAGAAGCAGATGAGGAAAAAGGATTGTTAAATGCAGGAATTATGCTACAACCAGTAGAAAGGAGGAAAGGTAACCAATAAAAAGTCAGGAAAGAGAGGAGGCGGGATGTAAGTCCTTTTTAAGTTTATATTAAAAACAATAGATTTATGAAGCACAGCGCAAGCGCAGTGCAGGAAAAACCTAAAACCCATCGCTTTTAATGAGTACTTCTCAGTGTAGGTCTATAATGTACACAGTCTCTCACCCCATCCTCATCCAGTACCTAAATGGCATCGGAACCTAAAGACATGCACTCCAATAGACCTGCTCCTTCCTGATGGCAAGGACCCAGTCAGTCAGCCTGGCAGCGTACACTTCAGATGCGCGTGACCTCATCTGCGGAGTTTCGCAAGGATCCTCCCTGAGCCTGACCCTCTTCAACACATACATGATCTCTTTAGTCAGTTTTAGCATCGGATCAATTTATAGAAGGGTCCCGCTATTCGGAGTCCAGCACATGACAGAGAAACTGTTACCTGCACTACCAAAATTCACCATAAATACTTGTGATGGTTTCAGAGTGACCCATTATCAGATCAACATAACGCAACTGCCCTCTGTTCGACCCTAGCACTTCCCATGATAGAAACACCAGATATTGAATAAGACTCCAACACACCTGAAAGATTGCAGCAGTAAATCACACTTGACCCCAGGATGTAATACCTAAAGAAACTATTCAGATGCACACACTTATAAACACAAATAAATGCACAGCAGAGGGCCTGCATTCGGCCCGAGGACATGATACCAGAGCAGCCAGTCAGTCGCATTCATCAGATAAAGCCCAAAGAATGCCTAGTAGTAAGCGTCACCCTAGATAACGCACATGACACACCCGGCCACCTGGACCGCCTCAGAATGTGACCTCCAGTTGGTATTTATGACCCCTTTTATTGAAGTGGGATCAAACATCTAAACAGGCAATTTAGGACCCACGATACCAGTATTTCCTGCCCAAAGTGGGACGAGCTACATTTTATTGCACCCACTGTACAGTATAAAGTATGCCATGTACCTAATGAAAATTGAATTCCAGCACACAGTTGTAAGAGATGTGGCTGTTATTCCCGGAGGATCTTGTTTAATTAAACTTAATCTGTTCCTGATTGCCAAGCCTCACTATTCTCCTTTTTGATAATCAGAACCTGCTTCAACACAGGCATCATCTGCTCTCACGATATCAACGTCCTCTCCTACGCCGATGATACGCAACTCATTCTCTTCCACATACATAAGACGCCCAGTACCCGGATAAACTTCAATGCCTGTATGACTGAATTCATCCACTGAATGAAGACAAACTGTCTAAAGCTGAACACCAACAAGAACAAAATCATGATCTTTGGGAAGAACACATCACAGTGGGAGTTAGGACCAACACCACCCCCACCACCCAGGAAAAGAACCTCGGGATCATCATCAACACCAAACTCGACATGACCGCCCCGGTCAGTACCGTCACCAGCTCATGCTTCCATACCCTGATGATGCTGAGGGAGATTTTCAAATGGTTTCCAATCAGCACCGGAAAACCTGAAACCCCCATTGGTCACAAGCAAGCTGGACTGTGGGAACACCCTCTATGCCGGGATCAACAAAAAACGAACCAGAAGGCTACAATCCATTCAGAACTCGGCGGCCAGGATTACTTTCAATCTCCCGTGCCACACTCATATCACACCAAACCTGAAGGAGCTCGACTGGCTCTCCATTCATTAACGAGCACAATTCAAACTCCTCGCCCACACTATCAAGGCACTACATAACACTGGCATAGCATACCTAAACAATCACATCTGCGTTCTCAAACCCTCTATAAACCTCAGCTCATCCATACTCCTACTTGCACGAATCCCATACATATGGGAAACAAGATCTGGCGGTCAAGCCTTGTCCTACATCGCTCCTAAAGCATAGAACGACCTCCCACTGCACATAGGAGCCTCCTCCTCACTTCCTGAATTACACAAGAAGTGGAAGACCTGGCTCTTTGAGTAGTCCCACCAGGCTGTAGGTGTGCCTAGACTTGCACCTGCACAGTGGCAGCATACCCCCATACATGGTGATGGTGCTCTTGACAAATCTGCATAACATACCATAATGTTAAAGTCAAAGCTTCCACATGCTAAAAAACACAAGTCTTTTTCGGATTTTGAATATACTTCATCATATTTTACTGAATGTTTTTTGCATGATTTACATAGCAAACATCTAGATGTGCATCGATTTAGCAGTTTATTTGCATGAAATCATTCTCCGGTGAATTAACGTTTTTCCAGTTGAAATGTGGCTAAAGCTGCAGTAAGGCGTGGACACGTCAAGGTTGTATGAGTGATGGTGAGCACGAGCTGAAGAAAACGCGCTAAATCTCATCAGCCATGGAAAGAGGAATGCTCTGGAGGACAGAAAGATCTGATTCAAACGTCTTGCTAATAGGAGATACCAGGTTACGAAAGAGTAAGTGTATTTTATACTATTTCTAATACTTATGCAAAAAAAGGAACACACTGATTTTGCCTCAAACGTAGCGTTGTGTCTTTTCCACATTTGTAGATTTTGCAGACAGACAAACAGCAAATGCTTCACGTTGATGTGTTCTCCCTTTCGCACTGGTGCGTCACTTCTATGAAATAATCCATGGGTCACGCGCCTTCAGAGAGAGCCATTTTGTCCTTGAAACTGTACGACGCCCATAACATTTGTAATTTATAGTTCTCTTGGGCGGCTTTAGTTTCAACGGGTGCCTACATTTGGGATCACACCAGTTATTCTCAACTTTCACTGGTTTTCAATGAAACAAAGGCTGCAATGTGAAGTTTGACGTAGATATTTGTAATGATTAATGACTTGGCCACTGAATGTACGACTTACTCCCCCATTGCTAAAAAAGACAAAACTATACCGTTATACTGCTGGTAAAATGTTGCTAGGTTTCTGTATCATGTGGTCACTAAATCTTTTATCTGCAATTAATGAACCGCTATAGAGTTGATATTTGTTGAACAGACAAATTAGTAGATGTAAGGGAGATTTACAAGCCCCTTGCGACACTTTTACGCCGCCGTTGCGTCACTTTTGTGACGCAGCAACGGCGTAAACCATGCGCCACTTTGCGATTTATTTACAACGTGACGCACCTAGGCAGATGCGTCACGTTGTAAAGCCCTGCGCCACATGAAACCTGCGTCAGTTTTCATGTGGACGTTCTGTCGCAGGGTGGGCGTTCCCTTGCAGGAAAGCCCCGTAAAACGGACACAGTGAAATCTACAAGATTTCACTGAGTCAGTTCTACGATGCTACTGCGTCACATCCTTACGCCTGCTTGAAGCAGGCGTAAGGAGTGACGCACCACGTTACGTATGGGCGGCCCCTGTGCATTGCAGGAGTTGTGTTGCGCTTGCGACGCGACTCCATCAATGCGCCACCCGTACGCCACAAGATGTGTCACGCATCTTCCCCTCCTTGCACCATGGTGCGCCGCATTGTAAATGCGACACATCCGTGGTGGCGCAAGGGGGGATTATGTGACGCATCTGTTCTGGCGCATCCCTGCTGATTTGCAGAAATGCGCATGAAGTTGTAAATCTGCCCCGTGATTTTTTATTATTACTTATTGCTACCAGATCAGGGCTTCTAGGTGCAAAGGAAGTCAAAAGGAGAGAACGGATGTAAGAGGTTTTTATGGATATATATTTTTGTGCCTTATAAACAATGGAAAAAATTAAAATTTCACGCTTGATTTCGCATGTACAGACTGATGTAGTGCAATTACTTTTGAAACAAGCTTTCTATGATGTGTAGAAGTGCGTTTTTTTAATGTGTGTTAACTAGAACACATTTTAGTATAAATGGCATCTTGAACAAGAAAGAAGTCTTTTCTGTCACTCATCTAGTGCCCCCCCCCCCTTCCCCGCCCCTCCCAAGCTCTGAGTACTCAGTCAACCTGAAATGTATTGCGGCTTTTCCACTGTTAGTATTGTTCTGCTCACAATGAACCTTCCATAATTCAGCTGTAACTTGCATCATGTTGCCATGCCTTCCGCTTCTTCATTGAGGCCTAATAATTCACATAAAATGTTACTGTTACTGAATTCTTTTCTGCTCAAACATCTCCATATTATATGAGCATAAAGGGTGCTGAATAATTATTCATTCAGTGGGTTAGTGCTTAGGTGTGAAGTGAATGTGGCATTTAATTTTCATGTGCTCTGATCTGCTAAAGAAATTACACATTCACGAACACCTCAATGAATCTGCAGAAATTCTTATTTCTTATGCAAGAGCTTTGTATAAAAACCCTCAATTGTGAGGGTGAGCCAGAAGACTTTCCTATTCTTCTAGGGATGCTGTCCAGTTCGTTCCTGATTTGCCTGCCCAGTGAGCTTAGAATATTTTCTGATTTTTACATACTCTGTATGAGAGCCTTGATGGCATTGACTCTGTACTGGTTATTGTTTACATTTGTAATAAAATTCATTAACTTTCCATTGTTGTGGAGCTCAGGTATTGAATGGGCCCACTTATTCAATCTCAATTAATTACTGGATTGTATTACTGATTTTGATGTATGGGTGGCGCCTTAACACAGGAACACATTACCTCAGGAAACTGAGGTTTGAACCCATCACTGATCCAGTACATTGTGGAAAATCCAATGTAGGCATATTTTGGGGAGTCTCAAATTTAAACTATCTGGAGTGGAGGCAACTGAATGCACACCTTTCTAATACACAATTTTACTTTGCTTTGAATTAATTTAAGCTTTCGCATGCAGCCTGGAATCGCATGCTCTGCCCTTGTAACACGCTCATGTAGAATCAGCAAAACTGGAGCATTGTAGTGCTCCTCCGCCAGCCGCACTGCTTGATTCGTGACTTTTCACAGAAATACTGCAAGCGTATCCACGTTTGACAATTTTTAATTCCTTTTTATTCCGTTTACTCCATAGTTCTTTTTCTCTTTTCTTTCTCCATTCACATGTGAGATGTTTATGTTTTCCAATGTTTCTAATGCGATAGACATGCCTATCCACGCCTTTCTCTGAGGCACGCAGGAATACATAATTCACCCATAGTAGTTTATCATGTTTACCCAATGCATTTTGGGCTTCCAGGGGTTCACTACAAAGTTAAAAAGTTGCCATTAGATTTCTATTCAGACCACTCTGCATCAGAATTAATGTTGCACTCATTACATTATGTAAAAACTTCTGTCATGTTTTACAATCTTCCAATGAACAGCATTATCCCTCTAAGAAACGTGTTTAAACGAATCAAAAATGTGCCCAAAGAACATTCTCCCAAGAAATAAAAAACAACTTTTTTGTTGTGGGCACGGTTGAATTTGAGCAGGCTCGGAGCATCAATTTACCAGGAATATTATGGGCGTGAGCAAGCATGGGAGCACTGGGAGCAACAATTTTACAGGAGGTACACTTTGGGAGATAAGGAATCCAAAATGTTATCCTCTGGGAGGGGTAGGCCTCACAGTAGTGAAAAACAAATTTAGGAGCTTTTCACTAAAAGTACACATCTAACCTTTTAATTACACAGCACCCTGCCCTATGGCCCCCTTGGGCCTACCTTAGAGTCAAATTATATGCAATTAAAAGGAAGTTTAAGGCTTGGCAAGGTGGTTAAAATGATAAATCAACATGGCAGATTAAAACCGAATTCAGGCTGCAGCAGCAGGCATGGGACATATTGTGAGGTATGTTGGACCTGGCATCCTTAGGGAGGTCTTCCCCCAGACTTTTCGCCTTTTACCTCCTGTTGCTGTTAATTCTTTTGTTGGGCTCTCAGCACTTTACCACTGCTAACCAGTGCTAAAGTGCATGTGCTTCTCCCATAAAGATGATGATTTTGATGTATACCTGCTTGGCATATTTGATGTACTGGTAAGCCCCTTGTAAAGCGGTATACCATGTACCCATGGCTTGTACTTCAAATGTTACTGGAGGGCATGCAGCAATAATTGTGCCAGCCACAAAAGTAGCCTTTCAAACCTGTCTCAGATCTGCCATTGCAGTGCCTGTGTGCGCAGTTTACAGCCACTTTGACTTGGCATTTAAAACTACTTGCCAAGCCTTAAACTCCCCTTTTCTTACATATAAGTCACTCCTAAGGTTGGCTCTAAGTACCCCTAGGGTTAAGGTGACACGTAAATAAAAGGTAGAACATTTGTGTTTATTCTTTACATGTCCTGGTAGTGACAAATTTGTTTTTCACTACTGTGAGGCCTACCCCTTTCATAGGCTAGCATTGGGAATTCCTTAATACACTTTTAAGCTGTAATTCCTGATCAAAGAGGAGTAGCTTTATCATGTTTCATATCTTTGGAATGGTAATGATAAACCCTCCTTCTGATGAAGTTTGATTTAAGATTACTGTTTTATAAATGCCACTTTTAGAAAGTGCAAAAAGAACAATTGTTGAACTGAATGCTGAACAATGTCACACACTCACCCCCAGTACAGAGATCAGGTCCCAACTCCATTGTTTTTTTGCTCACCACGCCATTCCAGTTTGGACCCAGCCATATGCAAATCAGTCTTGGCCCTGCTCTTCATGGGAAAGGCGAGCCCGAACTGCCAGGCCAGGTTCTCCCCAGACCAGAAAAAAGCATCTTGAGACTGATTTTGGGGTATCACCACTCATCAGCCTGAATAGCTTGACTCCTGTGGCATGGTGAGGACATGACCCACATCTGGGCTTACCCATCCCACTTAAAGCAACAAATGAAAAAATAACAATTGATGGGAGGAATGCTGAACAATGTCAAACACTCACTCCCAGTACAGAAATGTTATGTTATGTTAATGGAGCTTTTATAGCGCACGGTTACCCTGGGGTGTCCTGGCGCTGAGCGTACCAGCTGGTTATCTGTGATGGAAAATTACTGTGTGAAGAGCCAGGTTTTCAGCCCTTTTCTGAATGAGAGGAGATCTGTTGAGTTCCTCAGATGGAATGGGAGCTCATTCCAAGCTTTGGAGGCACAAGTAATGAAACTTCTGCCCCCCCAGCTGGCTTTTTTGATCGGGGGAATTCTGACTAGTTTTGCTTCTGTGGACTGAACATTCCTAGCGGGCATGTACCATTTGAATTTCTGCCTCAGATGGTTAGGACCAATTCCATTGAGGGCTTTAAAGGCCATACAGAGGACCTTAAAACATACTCTTTGCTTCACGGGGAGCCAGTGAAGTTGTGCCAGCTCTTTCTTTACAGAGACAAATTTGGAAGTTTCTGTGAGTAGTCTTGCTGCTACATTATGTGCAATTTGTAATCTGTTAATGTGCTTTTTTTGAGCATTTAGCAGAAGACTGTTGCAGTATTCAATCTGCGCCATAATGAGGGCTGTGATCACTGTCCTGAGACTGCTCTCAGGAAGAAAAATCTTTCTTTTCCTTATTATCCTAAGGATTAGGAAGCGTGCTAAGACCACCATGCTTATGTGATTGCCACAAGAGAGCTTATTGTCCATGATCACCCCCAGGTTTTTTGCTTTCCTCGTGGGTGGGAACGCCCACGCCCAACTCTTCTGGCCACCACTCTGGCGTCCACATATTAGGGTTATTTCCAAATATAAGGACCTCTGTTTTGTCAGAGTTTAATTTTAAGCAGTTGGCTAACATACATCCTGAGATGGCCTTCATGCAGTCATGAAATCGAGCCCCAGTTTCCTTCTCTTCTCCGTTTCTGATTGAAAACACTATTTGCATGTCGTCTGTATATGTGGTGATTTGGAAACCATAGGATTTGATCAGGGCTGCCAAGGAGATCACATATACATTAAAGAGTGTTGGGCTTAATGATGATCCCTGTGGAACCCCACATGGGAGAGTGAACAGCTTTGACCTGTGGTTGTCCAGATCCACAGTTTGCGTTCTTCCAAAAAGGAACGCATGCAGAAGGTTCCATGCAACTCCTTGCACCCCTATGTCAGACAGCCGGTCCATCAGAACCTCATGATGGACCATGTCAAAGGCTGCTGACAGATCTAATAAAATCAGAATAGCCTTTCCTCCTCTGTCCAACTCCTCCCTCACCTCTTTTGTAGATTTAATTAGAGCCAGCTCTGTGCTGTGAATTGCTCTGAAACCATATTGCGATGGGTCGAGCAGATTGTTGGTTAAAAGATATGAGCTAAGTTTGGTGTTTATGCCCTTTTCGATGATCTTGGCTGGAAGCGGGAGTCTTGAAATTGGCCTGTAATTGTTTGGATCGCTGGGGTCCAAGGTTGTTTTTTTAATAGGGGAAGGATAGAGGCCTTCTTCCACTGGCTGGTGAATATTCCAGATGTCATTATTTTATTAAACAGTGGTGTGAGCGTCAATTCTATTACTTCTGGGATTTGCTTCAATACCGATGACGGGCAAGGATCCATTGGGGAACCGGATCGCACGGAGTTCAGAAGTTTGATTACAACAGGTGTTTCTAGCAGATAGAAATTAGCTAACACTGGTGTGTTTGGTTCCATGCCTAATGGCACCTGTATCTCCCTTAGTGCTAGGCTAAATGAGGAGAAGATCGATTACGCTTATTGTTGGAAGAATTTGGCCAGTTTTTCGCAGAGCTCGGGGCTACTTTGGCTCTTGGGAGCCGTTGGGGCCCCTAGTTTGGTAATGGTCTTAAGGAGTACTTTAGGGTCAGATTTGGCCTGAGAAACGTGTTCTATAAAGAATGTTTTTTTTGGTTTCCAACAGTTTATCTTTGTACTGTCTGAGACTCCGCTTGTAGCTTTCCTTATACACGCTTGTGTAGCCTCTCCTCCACACCCTTTCTAAACGTTTGTAGGCTTGTTTTAGGTTTTTTAGTTCTTCTGAGAACCAAGGTGTGGACGGTTGCGCCCTTTTGGGTATCCTTTTTTTAATGAGGGCGAGTTTGTTACAAGCTTCTTCTAGCCACTCCGTATATGCAGAGGCAGCATCATCCACCTTTATAGGGAGAGGGCGCTTAGTGTTTTTGAATGCTTCCCCTAGTTCTTTACAATCTATGTTTTTCCAGACTCTATTCTCAATGTTCCCTGTGGGATCTGGTTTGAGTTTGTGGCCTATAGGCTCTTTAACCTCGAAATAAATGGTGCTGTGATCAGACTACACCAATGGGAGTACAGAGAAGACTGTGTAGGGTTGTTGGAGTATATCCCATCCAGCTTGTGCCCCTTGCTGTGTGTTGTTCCTCCAATCAACTGTTTAAGTTCACCTGCCACCGTCTCCTGCCCTACAGTGAGAGTGTCCAGGTTGGATTGATCCTCCAAGTGGAAGTGAAAATCCCCTAGCACCATAAAGGAATTTGCACATAACCCTTCTTCGAGCAGTGACCCCAACAGCTCTAGAAAGCCACCCACTCGGACCTGGAGGGCGGTATAGGAGTATCCCTTGAAGGGTGCTGTGGTGTGAGGTGCGTAGGCTAAATGGAAGAGCCTCACATGAGGCATTTGAAGCAGTGTGAAATATGGGCTTCAAAGAGTCATGGTAAATAACTACCAGTCCCCCCACTCTTCCGTGAGGCCTGTCCAAGGTATAACAGTGGAATTCCGGGGGGGGGATAGCAATAGCTACGTCTGGTCCGGAACCCTGATCTGACCATGACTCAGTTATGAAGGCCAGTTTAATGTCTTGTTCCTCAATAAGCAACGCACATTCCGTGCTGTTTAATTAACGATCTGGCATTCAGCAACATTCATCTAAGGGGTGGTAGGCCCGCCATATTGTCCCTCTTACCTGTTCTGTCGTTGGGACCTGAGACAGGAAGGTCTAGATTGTAAGGCAGAGAATGTTGCAGAAGGGGCAAATATTTCTGAGGTGTATGGGCTTTCCTTCTAGGGGAATACAGGGACACCTAACGCTTCCCCAGCGAGGGTTAAGTCTGATAAGGTCCTCCCTAGTATAGGTCGGCGTGTTTGGAATGCGGCAACCAGGGGGATAGGCCCTGAGCCCAGCCCGAGTGCGGACAGGCGCCGACGGGCTTGCCTTAGGCGCGCCCTCTGCGCGCGTCCGCGGTGTGTCCACATCAGCGTGCCTTTTAACCCCTCAGCATGCCGAGACCTAGTAAGCTGACCTCCAAGATGGCAGCCCCGCTCGAAGCACCTGAAGCCCTTTGGCCGGTGCAACCTTGCGGAAAAGTAGGTGGTGAGTTAACACAGTAAAATTCAATTACACCCAAAGTTTTAAAAGCAATGTGAATTAAAATGTTTAAAGGAGCTTAAAAGAGGTATGAGACCCCCGTAAGCAGCGTTCGTTCTGGCGAGCGTTGAACACAGCTCAGACCCAGTCAGGCAGCGCTGCGCGTCCGCATCAGCATGCCTTTTAACCCCCCAGGGTGCTGAGAGCTAGTCCGCAGATCAGGACCTATATCCATTGTTTCTTTGCTCACCACGTCATTCCAGATTGGACCCAGCCATATGCAAATCAGCCTTGACCCTGCTCCCCGTGGGAACAGTCCAGCCCAAACTGCCAGGCCAGGTACTCCCCAGACCAGAAACAAGCATACTAGGACCGGTTTCGGAGTACCAAGAACAATTAGCAAGGATAGCTTGGCTCCGGTAGCATGGTGAGCATGGGACCCATGTCTGGGCATGCCTGTCCCACCAGGGCGACAAATGCAATAAAGAACAATTGATGGATGGAACGCTGAAAAATGTCAAACACTCACCCCCAGTACAGAGATCTGGGCCTACATCCATTGTTTGGAAAGTGGGTGTTTCTTGTACTTAATGCTCTGTGTGCCTAACACCCTGTCTGTGGGGGTGACACCTACACTTACATTCCCTCTAGACAGCCACAACACAGGAAGAATAGATGTGTCTGAGTATCCATCTACATACATCTGCATTCTTTTGGCCTTGCCTGGGCAGGATGGAAGGGAGGGGCTGACACTTCACTTGAATAGGCTATGTCCTGTCCTCACACAAAGGACTAATTACCTCCCACAGATATCCTGACAAGACAAGATCTTTAGTGCTTGATTAAAAAAACCATTGTAATAAAATGCACAATAAAACAATTATAAAAAAACATAAAATGTTCTGACAGGACTAGGTTGAAAGGGATACTTCAGAGAGCATCTTTGAAGTCACCCCTCATCAAAGGCACTTTGGGTATAGTTGCTGGGCCTCTGACCCCCTAAATCAGACACTACTGGACTTGTAAATAAGCTCTGCCAGAAGAGCAGGTGTGCTGCTTAAAAGACTCAACTGGACAGCTGAACTGGAAGGCCTGCTTTTCTGTTTGTTGCCCTGATGCCTGCTGCTCTCTGACTCTTCGGAAGGAGATAGGGCTCTGCCTTCACTCTAAGTGATCTCCAAGGGCATGTTGTCTGGCCTCCTGTTGCTTGAGACTCAGGGATATCAAAGTCTCTACCCCTACTCCTGTGCCTGGCTCACTGGAAGAGGCCCAGATACTTGCAACATGGATTTCGACGCATCTCGGGTCTGCATGTAGCAGAACCGGCGCAACGACCCAGTTGCAGGAGTAAAATTGGAACATCACCTTGGAACCAGCACTTTTCCTCCAGAGATCGAAGCATCAGATAGCATATAGCTGCCGCTGCAGCTTGGTGAGATCGATGCATCCCCTCGGCTGCATGGCAGAATCCAGCGCATCGCTCGATGCCTCTCGACTCCGGCACCAGTCTTCGGAACTGACGCATCGCCTTCACTGTGTTGCAAAGATCGACGCATCCTGCGGGACTTGACATCGACACATCTTGTTGTTGGCTGCCAAGGAAGGGACTTTGTTCACCGGGCCCTGCGTGGGTCCTGTAGCCAGCCGGCACTCCATCGCGTTGAGCCTGAACTTTGACTTTGGTCAAGCGTGACCTATTGTAACCTTTTTAGCGCTACTTGCTTCTAAGTGATTTACTGCATTCATTCCTTTAAGATTCAATATCTCATCTTCTACACATTGGATGTTTGTCATTTTGGTATTATGTGTATAATTAGGGCTCCTGGTTTTATGGTATTTATATTTCTGTCATTTCCATCTGTATTTATCCATATTTATTTTTTGCAGATTTTACCTGTATTTCTCCATATTTATTTTAGATTTGTGAAAAAATGGAGCTCAAATGTGTATATTTCTGCATTTATTTAAGCAGTTAATGTGCACTTTAGTACATTTTAGTATCAAGGTTGTGCAAATCTACTGCTGTTTAAGGCTTTTTACTAAAAATCCCTAAGGCTCTTTACTAAAAATCCCTGTTTTTTTAATCCCCTTGCCTGCCAGTCTGCACAGCTATGGGCCTGGCAGTCATGATTGACAGCATTTAGAATTACTAAAAAACAACCCAATTTCCATTTTTATCCACATTTAAAAATAAATACAGACAGGAAAATAAATGGTTTTCTGTCTATCTATCTGTAGAAATCAGTAAAACCGGAAAACAGAGAACCTTATTTAGAATGTAATAATACATTTTTATAAACCTTTAATAATCAATTTTTATAAACCTGTATGGAGTCTTTTTGTGGTGTATTCATTGTGTTACTGTGTGTGTGTGTGTTTGTGTTGCACAAATACTTTACACATTGCCTCTTTAGATAAGCCTGACTGCTCTGTGCTGAGCAACCAGAGAGTGAGCACAGATTATATTTGAGTGTGTAGTTAGCTTTTCCTGACTAGAGTGGTGGTTTCTGCCTGATCTGGGTGCATACCTAAGCCAACAAATAATCCCATTTCTAACTACATGCTACTTACATGGGTGGCACAATAAGTGCTGCCGAGCCACTGGTGGAATTTACTTTACAAGTCCTGGGTACAGTGCTTAATTTGTAATAAAATATGTGCCAAGGCTCCCACCAGTAGGACGCTGCAGCTTTAACTACACATTGCCTTGCCAGTGCTGCCAACTACAATACCTATGCAACTGTCAACCATAACACTCCTACAAGAATGGCTTGGGTGTCCTGAAATAATGGTTTTTAATGTATATTAAATTAATAAACAGCTGTTCTGCTCATCTCTAAATTACAGACAGCACAACCATGTGGCAGACTGTTATAGTGCCGTTGTTCACAATTAAGTACCGCTGCTGAGCACTGGAAACAACTGGCTCGAATTAAGCAGTGCCTGGGTATATGGTATTCCATTCTACAAGGGACTTTCAAGTAAATTAAATTTACCAATTGGGTATAAGCCAATGTAACCATCTTTAGAGGGGAGGGCACAAGCACTTTTGCACTGGTTCGCAGTGGTAAGGTGTCACAGAGTCCTAAGGTGAATAACAACAAATTCAACAACAAAATGGGAGGAGGAAGGCAAAACGTTTTGACATGACCCTGCTGAGAGTGCCAGGTCCCACATTATTCATTATATTGAGGACCATGAGGTGAAATTGGGGAGGTGACTCAAAATGTGTGTCCTTCGAGACTATCTTTTTCAATTCTAGTCTATGTATCTACTGGACATACACTCTCAGTCAGGGTTGCATTATTTCAAAAATAATGTTGCGGATGAATGGACATTATACACTTTTTATATTGTTGTACAAATCTGTAGCAGGAGGTAGATACAGATGTATGTTGAAAACTATGCAAAGTATATTAAACTTGAATTTGTATTTTTCAATTTATATATTCTTTTTTACCATTGTTTTATATATGTTTTCTGTAAGTAGATAAAAGGAGTAGTTTCATGTCAAGTGTTCCTTTAGGAAGCTGTAACATCCATAACATGTTTTGCCTTTAATATTGATGTCATTTTTATGTCATATTTGATAGGATTTTTGTACTAGTTCAGCTACCTTTCATTCATCAATGATATTTTTAGGGATTCAATATTGTGTGGGCTTAGCTTCAAGAAGCAGCAAAGAACAATGAAGTATGTTTAAGCTGAAGCAACTCAGACATACGGTACTGTACACAAAGCAGTCTGGTGTGTCTAGTGGCCACATTAACCATCCCTTCCAATTGCCATCTGATGAGTTATGTACAAACGTATGCAGCATAGTATCAATAGAGTTTTCATCATATGGTATTGGCCTCTGCCAGTTATCAAATCATGTAGGAGTGGGAACCCTCAGTTTGTTCAAATCTTTCACCTTGGTTAAGCCAAGACATGTTATCTGTTGCACCGTTTTGTTCAGAAAAATCATCTGTTGCGGTATTAACCGGGCTCTGAATAAAGCCTCAGTTACCTGAACCTGCCAATCTGTAGTCCACCAGAAAGATTTTACATCTACTGTATCCCTCCAAAAGTCGAAACCTTGTACAGAGAGTTGGGAAAGAAAAGAAGGAGAGTAAATCAGCTTAGTATCAGTTATATATTTTTCTTAGCAGGTGACGGTGCAAGCTCATAATAAAATGAGGCTAGGTCAGATGAGTCATAACCAGGAAAATAGTCAAACTTCTGTTCAACTGCTTTTCAACTACGCCTTGGTAGTGTAGGGCAATGTTCCCATTGTATAAAGTTAAATACTTCACTAGGTGTGCCAGCCTTGTGTAGAAAAAGATGACCGTAATGCTGAAAACAGAACATCTCATCAAAATTGGCTGTACCATCGTAAAACTCATTAGAAGAAAATACAGTTGCATGTTCTAGATCTTCTAACATTTCATATACCGTATCACTGTCCCAATCGTCAGAGATAGTACTGGGAGTGAAAATATCATTCAAAACACTTTTAAACAAATGTAGAATTTGCAAAAGTTCATTGGGACCATACACATCAAACAATACCCTATCCCATACAATCCCATCTAGAACTGGAACTTTTAAAATGTTCACCAGGCACAAGTCTCTTTGTTCATGGTGTGATGATGCGTGTGGTTTAAGAACCAAATTCACAGTGTGTACTGCAGAGCATTCTGGGATAAAGTGTCCATTTAGGAGAAGGAAGAACACAGTCACAAAATCAATCCAAAGGACTAGGAAAAGTAATGGAATTGTAATCCAAAGGTGATACATGTTTAAACAAAGTATGTTCTTTTCAGACAACGATTGAAGACACAGTTGTCATTGATTTGGAACAGATAGAAGGCATACTTCATTGTTGTTCGTCGTTGTCTCTTGTTGAAGAGAGCAGGATTTATTGTAATTAAAGCTTTCATCTGAACCTCGTGTCTGGCAATGAGAGGAGATTGGTAGCTACCCAGGAGTCCATGCAGCTTACTGTTGAGAATCTGTCACATAATGTGGTTTTATCAGATCAATAGAGACTTACCCTGGCATCTGGTGTTCCCACCTTGATAAAATCACTAAGCACTACTCCCACCAGACAATCTATCAGGTGCAGGCAAACTATTATGACTCTGCCACACTGTCCATCATCGTCAATGCCCATTCCCTGTTCATAAGCAGAGTCCTCAAAATTTGTGGCATGCCTGACTTTAGTCCGGCTACCTTCTCCTTTTTAAATAGAGGTTTGATATTTTAGGTTTGTCTTCCTGTCTTATTACGAATTCAGATGAGCGTTGTGAGCCCTTTCTTGATTTCACGTGCTCTTCTGACCTGTGCTCTGATCGTCCTTGTTTCTCCGAACGTTTATCGAATTAATCCTGAAAGGAACAAGAGGAACGTGTATCAGTATCCTGATACCTATCAGGTGGCTTAACATTATAACGGTTATGTAAATTGTAATGTTTTTCTGTAGATTCTTGTGTAGGAGACCCACTTGTGTAGGAGACCCACTTGTTTTTCTTATGTCCCACTTCTTCTTCGTCGAAGAGTCAGGTGCTTGCTTAGAGTTATCCTTTTCAGAATTACTCTTCAATTGTGGTTTACCTTGCCTGGCTCCCAAATTATCTCTACCCAGCGTAGCCTAGGTTTCTTCGATAATTTTAGGTAATTTGTGCTCCTATTGGGCTGGAGTCAAATCACTTAGGTGTTGGCGCATAGCTAACGCAGCTGCTTCCCCTTTAATGTTACTCCACATTATGGCAGATACTGCGGAATAGTTACCTATCAGTTTTATCTAATTGTAGGGCAGGTGGTACCCCATGCTCATTCTGTACCTGTTTTAATACCTCAGGTAGAACCTCCAACAAAGAGGTACCATGTGTTCTGGTATATACTGCAGCGAAGACTGTACCCCAAGTGGCACAATCCTCTACCAGGGTAGCCGTCCAGCGACGGCCCGTATAGGGCGTGTTACCGGGGCGGTGACGTGGGGCAGGGTGGGGGGTTGCAAAATGCGGCCGATTGCAGGTAAGTTACGGAAAAAAATAATAATACATTCGTTGTGCGCACAGCATCGCCAAATGCGATGCAGCGCGCGCAACAAAAATCGTTTTTTTATTTTTTTCATAACTTAACTGCAATCGTCCGTATGCCGCATTTTGCAACCCCCCACCCTGCCCCTCCTCTGCCCCACATCACCGCCCCGGTAACACGCCCTATACGGGCCGTCGCTGTAGCCGTCCCTTTTGGCAAACAAATTGTTGGTATCCTGTGTTTTTCCTGTGGGCTCATATTCGGAAATGCTGCTTCAAGCTGGTTTGGTTTTTTTGCGATCCAAAACGGAATTTCTTCCCTTTTCGTGGGAATTGTTCCCATCACTGCATTCAGTGTTTGAGAGCTAGTGCCCGGTGTAGCTAATTGTGGTGCTATCACTTGAACAGTCCATGCAGGAGCGAGTGTTAATGTTCTCATCACGAATTGTGTAAGACTTCTGTATATTGTAACTAGATTATTATATTATCCCTGCAGCTTAACTGCGGTCAAACCAGCTAAGACTGGCCATGTCGCCCCCTCATTGCTGAGTGGGCCCAGTCTCATGTTTTATATACTATGGGGGAGGGCGCCTTTAAACCAACTAATATTTTCTTGGTAATTTAGAGGGATTTCTATCTCCTCATAAGGAGTGTATTCTTCTGGTATTTTATGTTCTTCAAATTCGTGAAATACCTGTGTAGCATCATCTGCAGCAGAGAATTTAACCCAGGAGTAAAACACCTCTGTTCTAAATACCTTGTGTACCTTTACCAGGAAGGTAACATCCCCACCTTCTAGAGTGAGGCCATGTTGAAGTAATTTTTGAGTGACTGATTTCTGCAGTTCTCGGAAATATCTTGTGCCATGTTGTATAAGTAATGAATTTACAGAATTTGGTTAACACAGTGGGAAAAATATCCTTTCAAGCTTGAATTTAGCCACAACCAAAACATAGTGAATACCTACTGAGCTGAGTAGGATATTCTATACTACCACAGAATTCTCTGTTTTACAAAGGTGTGTAACATGGACTTCAATTGGAATTCCATAGAGCATATTATCAAGCCCATTATCGCCGTTTTAGCGGCAGTTTTCTGCCGCTAAAGCGGCGATAATTTTATCGCCTGTCTTGATAATATGTCCCCTCATTCGCTGAACTGCCAGTGGGAATATTAGGTTCATTTGGCTTTGCAAGCTACTGCCTCAGTTTTCTACTAAGACCCACTCTTCGGCCCCACGTTTATGTGTATGCGTGACAAATGCACATTTCTTTATAATTTATAAAGCATGATGTCTTTCACCTGTCGGCCTGGTAGAGAGGAAAAGCCATGACATAACCCCTTCAGCATAGTGGCTAAAATGAAGGAGGTGTGCGTGCTTTGCACCACCTCTCACTTTCTGCAGATGACAACAGAACATCAACATCAAAGAGTTAATTTAATCAACACAATAGCCATTAGTGAAGCTTGTAGTCGCTTCCATTCAGCCTTGTCATTGAACTTGCATGGAAAGACGGGTTCTCTTAAAGGGTTAAGTCATTGGAATGTTCTGTTCCACAGTTCCCATTGCAGCTCTCCCATCTCTACCACAACAAGACAACGATGGAATCGAGCCGCCATTGAGTCTATACTTGTCGATGTATGCAGACATTGCTATGCACAGGCAGTAAACAATAAACCCCGCAGGAAACACGTCGAACACCACAAATTCAAAACTTGAAACTGTCGATTTACATTTCAAATTTTAATTTGAAATAGACTTTTTTTTCAATGAGCAACCGCATTTTGGCCATATGTCTTAGGGTGCAACGAGCGTAGCCGCGATATCACGCCAGCTCCCTTACATAACGAATGCACTCAATATTTCCGCATGCATTGGCACAAAAATATTGGTGGCACCCTTTTGAGGAACTCTACCTTTAGGCACCATAATCCATTTATATTTGCATAAATGTAAGACGTGAGTACTCAGAGAGCATCTGCGAGCCTGCTAAATATTGTTTATTCAAGCAATGTAGTTTTCCAACATGTTAGGATAGCTGGTTATAAGAAATGCGGCAATGTGTCCTTCGTGCATTAGCATGTCATGAAGTCTGCTTAAAATGCCAACGCTCTCTCTTTTGAGCTGTCATTCATGTCCTTCAGCTACCAAAATGAACATATTTTGTACTGCATTATTTATTTTTTGCCGCCGTTAATTTTTAATTAATATCCTTTAATCTGCTTCTCGAAGGCTGCCTTCTGTTTACAATTAGGCTGCTGCTTGGAACTCAAAAAAATAAAAAACATAGGGCCCGTGCTCAAAGTCTGAGCGCACTAAGCACTTTATCTGAGGGGCCTTTAACCTTTGGGTGTGGTGACTTTATGCACAGAGATGACGTGAGAGATGAACCATCCATCACCCTGGGTGTCATTCTGATTCTATCTCTTCATTACGTCATCAGCAGGGATGCAGATACATACTACCCTTTTCATTAACGATTTATGTTCTCTTGCTGCAAATCCAAACAGAACCTTGAACTCCAGCTTCAGCCAATTTTAGAGAATTAGTGGAAGTCATGCATCAAAATAAGCAACTCAAAGACAATTATAACTACGTTAATGTTAACTTAATACGAAAAGTAGTCAAGAAGCTACGAAAAAAAACTGAGTCTGACTGCAGGAAAAAGACGATTGGTAAAAGAAGAGGAAATATCAAGATAATGTATATATTTTAGACCAGATAATGTATAAAAAAAATCTTAAGCTGAAGCGTGCAATAAAGGAAAGGTATATAGGTGCATACAAACCGAATAATGTAAACACATTGAAACTGTTTAAATGTGTGAAACAAATAACGCCTGGGTGATTGATGTTATGTGGAGGTCATTTTTCACAATCTATGAAAAGAAGCCAGTTGATGTAGCATTGACGTTGCTATTGAAACGTGTACATATCCAAAGAGCGCTAAATCTTGATGCCCCTCTGGTCTCCCAGTGCCATACAAATACTCCCAATCATCCTCTGTCCCAAAGGTACCTCACAAACCAAGCCCCTGGGTAACACCTATCTGCCTCTACAGGATTCCTCCACAATCTGAAGTGGATCTACCAAAACAAAGCAGTTCCTGCAGAATCAGCCACAACTCCTATATAGTCAGAGTGCAGAACACAACCCTCGTGCCATCACTTGACCTCCTCGGGTCATACATTTTTCAGCACACGCCATGACACGGCCCATTGTGCCCCCAGCAGTCTCAGGGATGGCCTAGTGACATGCTGGGCTCATAGAAAATGTAACTGCATAAAAATACATTCACCCTAATATCGTGCCCTGAATATTCATGACTTACTTGCTCACACTAAAAGACACGAATAAAATATAAAGTGAAATAAATAAACATAATTAAATAAATACATTAATCTAAAAAAAACTATGAGTACATAAATCAACTAACATGCTAGGATGAAAGGAAAAGTGGACTGGCTTTCACTAAATGTTACTACTTTGTTCGTGCAGCCTTCAAAACATTCCATAAGAAAAAGTCATGACCCGGAGGCAGGGCTGGCTCTTTCATTCTTTTCAAATAACTTGCACAGAACTCCTCGTCACCTCTTTCCATCTCTTGAATGTGTACTCACCAGCAGGACAGTTGAATAACTTCCTCTTTGCTGTAGTGATCTATTGCTCTTTGGGTCACAGCAGATTTCTCTTGGATTCATTATTTTAACTGAATATTCACCCATTAACCTCCCACACCAAAAATCCTGATCACTGGTGACTTGAGCTTGTGACTTGACAGACTAGAATCTGAACAAGCATTGGAAATGCACTAGGTCTAGCATTTTGTTGAGTTAGAGCTATTGGCTTTGTTAAATGACAGTGTCTTTTACCCATGTGTTATGGGGTGTATGTATGTCATGTTTAGTGGAATTATGTGGGTTGGATTGGAATTGTTAGTTGTGGACTTGTGTGGTGTGGAGTGGATTTATGTAGTGGAATTATGAGGCATGGTGTGCAGTGGAAATATGTGGATAGTAATTATGTGGCACTGAGTGTTCTGGAATTATGTGGAGTGGGAATGTGTGTTATGGAGTGAAATTATGGGGAATGGTATTTTGTGTTATGGAGTGGTATGTTGTGTAGTTTAGTTATGTTGTGTGCTGTTGAATTATGGGGCATGATGTGGAAATTTGTGTTGTGGATTGGATGTATGTGGTGTGTTGTGTATTTGTGTTGTTGAGTTGAATTATGTGGTTTGGTCGTGAACTATTTGGTGTGAATTGGAAATGTGTGGCGTAGAATTGTGTGGTGTGGTGTGGAACTGTGTGGATAGGTTTGCGTTTTTGGTGACGAAAAAAAACCAAATAGGTAGGAGCAAAGCTCTTTATCTGTTTTGGATCCATTGCACATCTTGTTGACTAGTGGTGCAGGGGAAGGTGGGTTACCCCTAGCGGGTAAAACATTTGGGAGGTCCTAAATCAAGCATTATACAGTGATTTCCAAAGAGTGCTAGAGATGGACAATTTTATAATAGAGGGTTGAGCGGCTGAATGCTTGCACTCTTGAGGTATAGTTCGGGTGTGCACAGTGGGAAAGGAAGGGTAGCATTTTGGATAAAGTGTCTGAAATAGGAAAATTGTTTACTAACCTGTTGGGCCTCGAGTGAAGTGAACATTCGAAAAGAAACTTGAAGTAATCGAGTCCCAGCAAACAATTATTTTGCATTTGTTGTCCTTAAATTTAGTGTTTGGAAACTGCCCCTTTAGCTAATTTGACAATGTGTTGGAAATTGGTTAATTGTTTAATAACCCCTTGTGCCTCGAGTGATGTGAACATTCCCCAAAAAAACAAGTAACAGAGTTACATCAAACAATTTTTCTGTACAACTAAAAATCAGTGACTGGGCACTGGCCGTTTAACGTTTCTAATATATAGTGTATGCTGCCATTTAGTATAGTCATTTTTGGAGAAATTGTAGAACCAAAACACTAGTGGTGTAGTGAAAGGTAGGTCATGGGGCCAAGCCAGAATCAAAATGCTTATGTTCCTGCTTGTTCACAAATTTAATATTCATTTAATTTTGGCACATTTATCTAGTGTGAATTCACCACAAAGGAATTTGAGCACTTTAATGACTAAGGCCCTGATTATGATGTTGTTCAGAGTTGCCTAAGACCGACACCGTTTCGGTTGAGTAACCGCCTGACCATAGGTCAGCGTTTACACACACCGAAGTACGATCCAACCATAAACAGTGTGGACGGAAACTCCCATTTCTCAATGGGAGCTTGTCGGAGGACAGAAACCGCCCGCAGCACAAGCACAAGTGTTTGTGAAAATCACTGCATCGTGTGGCAGGCACCTCATGGTACCTGTCGAACGGTGCAGGGATTTTCAGTGGGCACCTTAGGTGCCCCCCAGGCACAGATGCGAAGGGCCAGGGGGCAAGGGGGCCCTGCTAAGGACCCCAATGTCACTTTCAGACAGCCTTCATATGTTGGAAAGGCCAACATGGAAAGGCTGTCGGAAACCAACATCATAATCCCGACAGCGGAAACGCCGTCCTTAAGGAATTATGGGGAGGCGTGCAGGAGGAGTACAGTAGTGCTCCCGTCTCTCTCCCGCTGCATCGCGTTAGATGCGCTGAGTCCTCGAGCGGCCCAGACCTGCCTGGCAGCACCGGGCCGCCCTCGAAAGTTCAGGACTGTTGTCTGTAGTGGGGGCCTAGTGGTGCCCGCGCTAATCGCGTCGATTGGCCTGGTATTATTTCTGCATTATGAACTGCCTTATTACTTGCATTAGGGATTGTATTATTCCTGCATTACGAACTGCCTGATTACTTGCATTGAGGATTGAATTATTCTCGCATTACGAATTGCCTGATTATGTGCCTTGAGGATTGAATTATTCTCGCAATACAAACTGCCTTATTACTTGCATTAAGGAGTGCGTCATACTTGCATTACGAACTGCCTGATTACGTGCATTGAGGATTGTATTATTCTTGCATTACGAATTGCCTGATTACTTGCATTGAGTATTGCATTATTCTTGCATTACGAACTGCATTAGTCTGACAATACGAACTGAATTACGAACTGCATAGCATTGCATTAGGACAGCATTTGAACGTCGTGAACTGCTCATTAATACAGCAAGAACCTACAAGTGTTTTTTGCCCTAATAACCGGCAAAGTGAAATATTATGAATACGCATATGTTGAATTCTATCGTTTGGTCTTACTGTATTTTTTTTCTTGATAAAGATACCGCTAATCTAGGGAAGGGAGGAATCTCCCGAATCTACCGCTCCCTTACCAATAACACCCCCAACACACTATCACATTTCAGGGACAGATGGGAGGGTTGGCTCGGGTCCCTGGACGATGCCGATTGGAGGGACGCTTTTATGGCTCTCATAACAGTCACAGCCCCAGCAAGGCTTCGCCTAGTTCAAATATACTATCTTTACACTGCCTATCATACGCCGCTGCATCTCCACCGCGCTGGGCTCCGACCCGATGCATCCTGTCCCAGCTGCAGTTACCCACAAGCTGACTTTTATCACATGGTATGGCTTTGCTCCGCAATCATGCACTACTGGGGGCCAGTAACAGGGGAACTCACTGAGGTACTGGGCTGGGAGGTTCCCCTTAACCCAATGAACGTCCTTCTGGGTATCACCAAGGGGGATGGATGGTTCCAGAGCTGAAAAACTCTTTCTAAACACATCACTGATTGTGGCCAAAAGGGACATTACAGCCAATTGGCTGAGCTCTTCTACCCCCATCATGACACGCTGGCGCAGAGGGGTGGATTGGTGCGCCGCACAGGAACGGCCCCTGTATGAGGCCAGAGGTTGCCCGAAGAAATTTCATAGAATGTGGGGCAAATGGGTCGGGGTGCTGGAAGACTAATACTCTTACTGAATAATCGTGTACTTGAATGGGTGCAACACTGTTTTTGCCTTGCCTATCAGCTCCCCTATGCTGGTGTGATGTCCTCTTGTACTTGCCTGCACGACTAAATGTACGAACAGCTGGTATTGTTATCTCTTGTTGGTCTCTCACAAAATCAATAAAATTGGTTATCAAAAAAAATATACCGCTATTTTCATACATCAGTGTGGTGTCCATTTGTGGTGGTATCAGTGTGTCTCTGGGAGTCTGGTTGCAAATACTTGACACATAGCCTTGAAGATAAGCCTGGCTGCTCGTGCCAAGCTACCAGGGGGTGAGCAGGAGTTATCACCTGACTAGAAGCAAGGGTCCCTATTTGGACTAAGGTAACTGCCTCAGTCAACTAGAGACCCCCAGTTCTAACACTAATGCATTGGTCGGACCGCAGCAGTAGCCAGCAGAACAGCCAGATCCTGTTTATTATTCACACCTTGAGTTACATGGGCATTTTAAAGGCTGAAACTAATGTAATCCCAAATACACAATCGGTGAATATCTGCAGAGCATCCTATGCGGTCTGTGCTGTAATGACGGCGATCCCAGGGTCTCAGGTGGAAGCTGATACGACACTCCCAGTTGTTTGTTTTGTTTTAGGCTACACGACACAGTGTCAGAAGCTGCACTCTCACAGACTGTACATGGCAAACAGGCAGAGACAGTACTCTTACAGAGTGTACATGACACAGAGGCAGAGGCTGCACACTAACAGACTATACACCACACACAGATAGAGACACCATTCTCACAGCTTGCAGAGCCTGTGCAGGTTACACCACCTGCTGATATACTCTTAAAGACTTGTGAACTGTTCTTGGCACCAAGCCAGCAGTGATCTGTGCACAAAGCAGCACTAGGGAATGCAGCTGCTTTTGAAGATAACTTCAGATGACTGTAGGCATTTGCACCATTCTGGCTCTCTCATAATTTTGAACCTTCAAGGTAACTCCACGACAACTGCCTTGGTCTAACCATTATTCTGTCTTTTCTTTCTCAAACATTTGATATACTGCCCATCTCTTGGAACAGCAAGCCATCACAACTTGGTCTAACCATTCCTCTTTCTTTTCTTTCTCACAAATTTCATATATTGCCCCTTCTCTCGGAACAGCGAGCCATCACAACTTGTAGTCGCGTACTGGACTGGCACCAGTACTAAATACTGGTCTGGACTGATGATACTCACCCTGGATTCGACTCAGTCCTCTCTCTATAACTATAGACAACAACTATGGATTTAATTTATAGAATCACCAACATGCAAGGTGGTGTGCAGAAAGCATAAGCGAGCTCACTTTCCCTGTTTGCTTTTCAATATCTCGGTGTACCCACAGCCACTGCTCCTTGAACAATGTTAATTGACCCTCCAAACTTATCCCACATTTTCCTAAAAATGAGAGAGATTTTCCTCTAGGATCCTGTCAATGGGTGATAAAGAAACAAACTCACCACTCTTCGATTGGCTGCTCAAACTAGGCTCACCGCCATCCACAGTGTCAAAAGTGAGAAAGTGCAACTTGCATTTGACTTTGAGTTCCCCTCACGTTGAGGGAGAAAATCTTCACGGTTCTCTTCTTCAGAAAATCTTCCCACTCCTTTGAACAAATTTTCAGGTAGAATTGGAGAAAGACTGGTGATGACATGCTTAGACTACTCCAACACCATTTACACAAGAATACCGAAAAACTCATTGGTATGTTATAAACACTCCAAAATCATGGAGCCAGCATTTGCTTTTCACTGAGGACATGCCACTTTATTAAACCAACCTTGCCAAGTCTCAAATGGCTTCCCAGTGATGCATGGACTGATTTCAAAATCTACTGTCCTGTGCAAAAGGCATACAAGGATGAATGACCAGAATAAGTGCAAAAGGTAATGCCCCACTACATGCCTTGTATGACTCCACATTCTGCTACAGCAGACCTTCTTGCCAAAAACCTTCACAAGACATAAACATGAAGGCACAACTAACTGAGCCAAGGCCTCCAGTCCTTACACTTAATAAAAAGATGGGTATGCTTCAAAAGTCATACTTCCACTACTGTGACTGTCACTATGAGAATTGAGACAAGTGGCATATAAAGTAGGTACTTGAGAATGCTGCTAGGCTCAGAGCATTTGGAAGAAAGATTCAATTGCTGCAAGTTTCCTCGATCTGGGCAAGAGCGTTGCATGTCAGCTTTGCATGGTGCCCAAGGTGTACACTTATCCTCTTTGCTAAATCTACACAATAGTCGTTGGGGACTTTTTCCAACTGTCCCGATGAAAGTGTTTGGCCCTGGTGGGCTTTAGAAAGCACAGAAACATATTGACTTTTGGGCATTAAGGATTTTGGTTTTATATCGTCTTAGTTTTAGTCATGTAGCAGGAGTCTATTAAAGTGAATATTTGGTACCTAGAATAAAGCCTGACCCTGGATCACTTATTGGGGATGGCTATCCATAACTCTTTGAAAGCCTAATACTTGGCAAGCTTTTATATCATGCCCCATAGCCATATCCTTACACTGCTCCAACTAACACCAGTCTGGCCTGCTGCTCTGGACACCACCCGCCTTTCTCCTTCACCCCTTGCACCTCCCTACTTGCAACAATTGATGCATCCAAGGACATCTGCAGGTAACTGCAGGCATAACATGCTGGTCAGCCAGCTAAAATCTGTGCCTTAGCCATTCTCAGTACCAACATCACGCTTTGCACAGGCGTTAGGCACAGCTTCCTAAGCAGTACAGCGTTGATGCCCATAAATAATAACTGAAAGGTGACATTTAACCATTATATCATGGGTACAATATCATGACTACAAAAATAGAGTGGACAAAAATATTGTGGACTAGCATATTTTTTCTTACTTATGTACAATAATGCCAAAGTTTAAAATTTGATTCACTATAATATTGATTTAAGTTGCTTTAGTGTATCATATATTTTATTCTCTCATTCATTATGTTATTGTAAAGTCTATCTTTAATTATTTCTAAATATTAATTTGGGTACTGTAATTTTATTTTATTTGTTATCTCATTGTTACGTCTTCAAGCATTGATTTTGGGTCGTGGGGGTTATTGTGGTGTGGGAGGATTTAGTTTATCAAAATTGTTTACTAATTAATGTTAATTTATTATTTTGATTGATTATTCGTGTGTTTGCATGATTAATACATTTTTTTAAATTATTTGATGCATATTAATTCAGGTTTAGGGGTGTATTGGGGGATTGCCTGGGTAGTCATATACTAAAATATATTTAAATATATAATATTCAATTAATGTAATCCTTATGTTAATTACTTATTTTTAAAATGTTTATCCATGTGCTTCATTTTTTTAAATGTTTAAATATATTTATATCAAAATGTTTGTAAATTATTATTTGATGGTTTTTATTGATATCAATTCATTACATTTGGGTGGATGTTGTTATTTTAAAATGTTTATTGCTATATGTGTAACATTTTAGGATGTTTTTTTTTTTAATATAATGTATTATTTCATACATTTGTTTTGGGTGTGTGGGTTATGTTGTGGAAATGAGTGGGTGATGTTTTCACTTTAAAAGTAGCTTGATTATAACTAAATATTTCTTTATCATAACCAATTTAATTTCCTTTCTTTTATATTTGTGTTTTGTTCGGACGATCGATGTATAGTGTTTATTTTATTTACCAAGTATAAATAATTAAGTGTAATTCTAAAATGCTGGTATTTTATAAGCTTTGTTTCTTTATTTTAATTTAAATACCTGTTTACAATCCTCTTTAATATGTATTTATTCTATTTACATGGGTTCTATTTCAAACGTGCAATGTATGTACTTGCTGAAATTTGTGTCAGATCGGAGATAGAGTATTAAATTGACCAAACCAACCCAATTTATGCACTTTGTTAGACTGGAGTTAGAACACTACATTTTAACCTCCTCAATGTATGCATTTTCTCCAATTTATATAGCAGTTTTGATAGAATTGTGCATTTAACTTGTTTTTAATTTGTTTATTGTTTTTCTAATAATTTTAGATTGGTAGGTAAGGTGATACTTTATTGTACAGTTAATTAAAACTATTACAAACCATCATCAATATACACAGTTTCGTGCTCAAAAAAGAACCTGACAAATTTTGTTAATATTATGATAGATTTTAGATTGGGGTTTGGTTATCATACATTACTTTTCCCTATATTTTCTAAATTAAATTATGAACATATTTAATGGAGATTTATACAGTTTTTAAAATCTTTTTAAATACTTGTTATTATGATTTTTAAAACAAAAAGTCAGATATTACATCTTAAAATGTTTGTGTATTTTACAATTAGTCTTTTTTTTATACATCATTAAATATGATTCATAAAAAGTACAACAGACTAAAATTATGTTTTACAATTATGTGTCATTTTGTTCTTTAAAATATATTACAATTAGATATTTTATTTGAATTACTTTTATGTGTACAATAAATATGCTGTATTTATAATTTTAAATTAACATTAATTTTTCATTATTTATTTATTTATCATATTTTTATGATTCAGATTGCTGCCTACCAGCAGCAGTAGTCCATGGGACGTCGATCCCATCAAAGTGCTGCATTAACATTGTCATTGTCACTTGGGTCATTTCACAGTAATGTTGCCCAAGCATGATTACTATTCACCTGACAAGTTCCAGACTTTGAAGAATATCATAGTTGGAATTCCTCACCCTGTAGCCACTCATGTTGTGTGTAAACTTTGTGGTGGAGTAGGCGGTGACAGCATTGGTGAAGTTATGTTATGTTATGTTAGATCAATTTATAACGCGCAGAGATACTCGGCAGAGTGTCCCGGCGCGAACTTGAGAAAAGGAACCGCAGACCAAAGAGAAGGGTTTTAAACTTTTTTTTAAAGATCACAGAATCTTGAATACTGCGTAACGCCAAGGGTAAAGCATTCCATGCCAGGGCAGCTTTACACACAAAAGAACTCCCCCCTAGCCTCTGGCGTTTAAATCTAGGAGTCTGCATCAAAAGTTGGGAAGATGACTGCAGCTGTCTCACAGGATTATAGAAAGCGAGCCTCTTCTGAAGATAGAAAGGACCCAGGCCATATAGGGCCCTATGGGCAATAGCCAGGGTTTTGAATTTTATCCAAGATTCCACCGGGAGCCAGTGCAAAGAGCGCAAGTGAGCACGCACACTACACCTGCGAGATATACCCAGCAGGAGTCTGGCGGGCAAGTTTTGAACGACCTGTAGTTTGTTCAAGAGGTACCCAGAGATGCCCACATAGAGTGCATTGGCATAATCCAAACGAGACCAAATCAAAGCACGGACAACCGTTTCTTTGGCAGGTCTTGGAAGAAGAGGTAGAAACTTTCTCAAGGCTTTCAATGTACCGAAGCAGGTCCCTGCCTGCTTTTTGACCTGCGTAGAGAAGGACAGATTCTCATTGTACCAGACCCCCAGGTTTTTTCCAGCAATGCCCATTGCATTAGGCAAGGGGAAGCCGGGGGGCCATAACCTCTGTCGGAAGCTAGCTGGAAAAACGCCATGAAGTAGCAAAAGGATAGGTTATCAATGAAGATTGCAGACTAGGAGTGACCTCAGCACGCAAAAACGGAGTCTAACAGGGGTACTGGTCACCATCGAGTCAACTACTAAATGGAGAGGATCATGGGTCTGTCAGGTAAGCCCTGGCTTGTGGCACTCTGAAGGAGAGTTGAGATACCTAATACCTGTGGAGTCCAAGTCAGCAGAAGACTGCATAGTTCAAAAGCCTATTCACAACCTACATTTTGTAGTACATTAATAGTATTACTAACGTACTACAAAATGCTATTCACAAATGTACATGTGGAGGTTCCACCCCACCTCTCATTCATACCTTTTTCTGTGCTGAGATATCCTCCCCTCCTGTGAAGTCTCAGTACACATAACAATATGTTTTAGTAGAAAACGTTGACGGAACAGAGGGGAGTGGCTGGAAAATGGGAAATCATTACAAATAAATGTGAGGAGTAAAAAGAGCTTTAGGAAGGTTTAGGGAGGAACATAACCCATCCACAATGTAGTAATCCCATTGCTATTCACAAACTGCATTTCTCAAGTTACAATAGCCAAAAAGGGACTCAAAATTACTCCTGGTCAAAGGTGTAATATGTCCAGCACCACACAAGGCCACCTACTAGTACTACAACACTCTCTTATAGAAAATAAAATGGAGGGAAGTACTAAAAAATTAAACGCCATAGGCAATAATGTTAAATTAAATTAGATTATTTAAAATAATAGAAAAATTAAAATAATTTGATGTTTAAAAATATCTAGCAATATATATATATATATATATATATATATATATATATATATATATATATATATATTTTGGAATGTAAAAACTAATATAACATACTTTTCTATCGAAATACAATGTCATTACTTTAAATTAATTCTATACATCACTTTTAATAATTAGTAATGCATAATAGAAAATATGTTTGGTACTTTAGGTAGGATTATTTTAATTTAAACATCAGAAAACTATTTTTTATTTAATTTAATATTTTTAAATTAAGTAAAGATTTAATTCAAAATTCAGTTAATAGAGCGTTAGCATTTTCTTTTGTTCTACATTTAAAATACATATAATAAAATATATTTACAGCATTTAACATTAAAATATTCTTACAATTCTTTTAAGCTAAATAATCATTTTCACATTTCCTTGTATGTGACCACAGGGAGGCTGGTCAGTGAAGGTAGACATAGTACACAGGGTAGAAGAGGTCATGTAAGACAAAAAGAAAGATGGTGAAATGGGAGAAAATTACATGAGCGGGTGGGATAAGGCAGTGGACAAAATAAGATATGAGGCAGACAATAAAGACAGGAAGAATGGGAGACAAGTGACAGAGAAGGACTAGTGGGTAGCACCACAAGGGATAAAGAAAAAAGTGGAATACCGGGAAATTAGTGGGTGTGAATTTTTACTACACCCAAGAAGACTCTCAAAACTGCAACCTACAGATTTTGGGGCAGTGGTATCCAATTTTATACAAGGACAGGACACAGGACACAGGACAGAGGCACAGAGGAAACAGAAAAGACACAAAGGTAGGACTAAGTGAGGTACAGGCTAAAGAATGTTTTTCTATCTATGAGTACTTCATATGGTACTCTTGTAGCACTAATAATACAGAAGTCACTATTCTCCTCTGCACTAACCACAATCCTGTTCTGTGGCTCTCTTATTACACAAGCAGACCTCTGCAGTGCATTTGCTAATAGAGTTTCATATTTGCTAAAATACATTTCCCACTAATTAACTTAACATGTAGTTATTCTTAACTTAAGCTTCACATTATTTTATATGTAGTTACCTCAGTGCTTAATTTGAGCAGGTGGTTTGCAGTGCTCAGCACCGGCACTTAATTGGTTTCCAGTGCTCAGCACCGGCACTTAATTGTCAACACCACACTTAGGACAGTCTACCAAATGGTGGTGCTGATCATCTAATTTAGAGATGAGCAGAACAACGGTTATTCATGAATACAATATACATTTAAAATGACCAATACCTGCCTACCCAACCATTCCTTTAGCTTTGGGGACCTGAGAAAATCCGAACTGTCGCACTTGCAAGCGAGAAAGATGATTAGTAGCTGAGTTTCAGAGACCAGGTGAACACAGTGGCCTCATCAACTTATTATGCCACTACTACCCAAAGATGCGCAACAAACAGTCGACACTGCATTAATAATGTCCATATTAGACTAGTGCAACAGTCTATATCTTCAAAACCAGGAAGGTTATTTAAATAAACTTCAGATTCTGCAGAATGCAGCAGCTGGACTCCTTACAGGCACACCAAAGTTCGATTCAATCTCAGCCAAAATCAAAAAACTTCACTGGCTGCCAGTTAGGAAGCACTCTCAATTTAAGTCTCTCTGCCTGGTGTTTAAAGCCCTTCAGGGAACCGGACCAGAATTTTTAAAACAATGATTTCGCTGGTATACACCTCAAAGAACACTGCGGTCTTCAGATGCAAGACTCATAACTGGTCCTAGGGTAAAAAAAGCCACCTGGGGAGGAAGAAGCGTTACAGCGAAAGCGGCCAGAGCATGGAATGCTCTGCCATTATATCTGCAAAGCATGACCAATCTTTTGGCCTTTAGGAAGGCATTGAAAACATGGCTGTTTGCAAACTGATCCTGACATTTTCTCCCATGCCATTCAATCCTTGTAGGACCAGGACACCTCTGGGTAGCAGTTGCGCTATACAAATACCAATAACATTAACATTTTGGCAGCAATGACCGGGGTAAAGGGTGGTGCAACTTGCAGTGGGCTCCTGGTCAGGGCCCTGGCACTATTTATTTTACAAATTGAGCACTGAATTACCTGAAGGTGCAAGACCATGAATATTTACTGAATATTTTGTTTTCTTAGCCACACCTTTGACCTCGCCCCCACACTCACTGGCCCAGCCCAGTTGCATGCAGCATCACAGTTCCTATACTTTTTTAATTGACTTTGCCCGCTGCCTAGCAGTATGGGCATCCATCCCTCTCAGGCTGACTGAGTCCCTTTGAATGCTGTGTGTATGCCTAAATATAGGCCCTTTGCTCGCTGTCCATGGGACTCAAGCTGAAAGGAGTCTGGGATTGCAGGTATACCCAGTCAGAGGGGATGTGGTTTAGAAGTTTAAGCACAATTGTTCCTATTGAAGATTTGCATACAGTTGTTCTGTTTCTGTAATAGATTAGACGAGCTAACAGCAAAGGTATGGAATGCATTCAGATTAAATATTGGTGGCCCAACGTTGAGTCAAGCATTTCCATCCATTAATTCAATCATTTGCATCCATCACTCTTATGTTTTCTTTGTTCACCTCCATATTATGCAGATGTCACTTGCATCATTGTGACCTTCACAAGCTTTTTCATAGCCTTCTACTTCTTCTTGACTTCTCACAAATTGTGATGCATATAAAAAAATTCCTTTGTAAAACATGTACACCCACTGAATTTGCTTGTATAAATTATTGTATAAATATGAATTGTGGACTTTATTGTAATAAACGTGTACTTACCTATATAGATGCTTATCTTGAAAATGTTTTGGTAGTTAATATGCTAGCTATTTTTGCCCAGTATTTTTCTACACCATAAACTCAGGCTCCTCCATTTGAGCGTCACCCCACTGAAATTCCCCCGGGGACGACAAATAAAATGGTAATTAAGTTAACTACCATTCTATTTTTTGTCACCACGTCACGAACAGGAGCACGGCCGCAACTGACTGGCAGCAACAGAGAGCGCAGGGCACTTTCAGTTTATAGTGCGCATATCTTTTTGGTCGACCATCTTGAGAAGGGCATTAAGTGAACAGTGGTGACATTTTCTCCCATGCCATTCAATCCTTTGTAGGACCAGGACAGGTGAAAGCAATGTACAAAACAAAGTGCATGCGTGCAAGCTTTAAATATCTTTGAGTCACATGACCAGTTAGTTCGTATGTATATACACATACATATATATAAATGCGTATGCATATATATGCATGGAAGAGAGGGAGCAGAGGCAAACCACCAGAACAAAGACAAGAAAGACGCGAAGAGGGGGCTTCAGCAGAGGAAAATCAAGGAATAGCCTCACAAATGCGCAGCAAGAGGGGCAGCAGAAGATAAACCCAACAGACGACCTTACCATTATCAATTTAACGTCACACAAATTGACTAAGTATGAAGAAACTGTTCTAAAAAAGGGACTGACATTTTGTCCGTCGCACAACTTTTAATTTACTCAAACCAGAATAGATCTGTTTTTTTTCATACGGAAATTGAAGCTTCACAAATTTTACAAAATCAAGAACATACAACGCCAAATTGACAATAGTGGAAGCAACGGTGAATCAATGGATAATTTAGTTAGAGAAGATCTACAAACATTACAACTACTCACAAACCAACAGACTCTGAGCACACAGGAACGAAAAACAAATGCAATACTAACTGCAGAAAGTTTTGGCATTACTCAAAAACGAGCGATAACGCATTTCAAACCACGTTCAGCATTCATCCCTAACATGCCATACGATACCATTGACACCTTTGAAGAAGCAGTCAAAAATGACTTATCCAAAATGAGACTTACTCAATCTACAAAGTTTAAGCGTCAACAAGCGAACCTCACAAGAGAGCAACAACTTGCTTTAGAAAAGATACGAAATGATACCAATTTAGTGTGCAAGCCCTCAGATAAAGGAGGGAATATTGTACTTTTGACAAGAGAGTTTTACTGCACTGAGGCCCTAAGACAACTGACCGACACCACCTGTTATAGGAAAATCACAAAAGAAGAATACATTAAGAGCATCACTGAATACCATGAGCTAATAGACAAATGGTTCTCGCATGGAATGATTGATGTTAATGGACACAAATTCTTAACCTGCCAACAACCAGTAACTCCAGCTTTCTATCATCTGCCAAAGATACATAAAAATCCAACATCACCGCCAGGCAGACCAATAATTTCTTCCAAAGGCAGTCTAACTGAGGCAATGTCGCAGTATTTGGACTTTTTTCTCATTGACTTTGTCAAAACATTACCATCATACATCCAGGACACCACGAATTTCATACGGACAATTTCACACATCAACTGGGAACCTGACATGCTCATGATTGTCTTAGACATTACAGGTCTCTATACATGTATCTCTCATCAGGATGGTATTAATGCAGTGAAATATTTTCTGAAAGGTCGTTCTTTGAAGTTCTTGCAACATAACACCATGTTAATTGAATTTCTGAATTTCTGCTTGAACAATAACATTTTCCTCTTCCAGAAACAATACTTCAGACAAATCAAAGGCACGGCAATGGGTACCTGCTTCGCCCCCAGCTATGCGAACCTGTTCGTAGGCTGGTGGGAGAAGCAGGTAGCCTTGGCCGAAGAGAACAACCAGTGGGTCACATCGGTTATCGGATGGTACCGATATATCGATGACCTTTTCATCTTTTGGAAGGGGTCGAAAAAAGATGCAGAATCATACATTGAATATTTAAACACCAACATGGTGAACCTACCTTTTAGCGGCCACATAAGCAACAGAGAGGTTGATTTCCTTGATTTGAAGGTCTTCATCAGTGAAGGACAAATCTGTACTTCCCTATTCCACAAAACTACAGCAGGGAACTCTATTTTGGAAGCAAACAGTAGTCACCCCAAACCTCTCAAAAACAGCATCCCCTATGGTGAGTTGCCGCGACTTAAGAGGAACTGCTCAAGAGACGAAGACTTCTGGTAGCAGCAAATGAGTCCATTGAGAGGTTTAAAACAAGAGGATACACAAGTGAACTTCTCCAGAAGAACCTGGACAAGGTTATTAAGATCCCGAGATCATGTCTTCGGAAAGATAAAGTCAAATCTACTGATGAAAACAAAAATACCTTTCGATTTATAACTACCTTTAACAGAGACTCGGAGAGACAGAAGCACATTATGACACGTAATTGGCACATCCTAAAATCTGACACTGTCTTTGGAAATGATATACCAGATCATCCGAGAACTACATATAAACAATGCCATTCTCTTAAAGATCTTTTGGTACAAAGTCATTATGACTCAATACCACGTAATCCCAGGTTAAGTAATTTAACCGTTATTTTTCCATGCAACAGGTGCAAAGCCTGTAAGAGTAGCACCAAAGTGACAACATATCAGATACCTGGGATGCATGGCCAAAAAAGAATAACTAAATTTATAACGTGTACCATGCCCTTCTGTGTATACTGTCTAGTGTGCCCCTGTAATTTACAATACATCGGTAGCACAATACACCCCACTAAGCGTAGGATACTTGAGGTCGCAAGAACTATTGAACATAATGACGTAACCTACCCAGTAGCTAGACATTTTGCTCGCTTCCATCAGAGTAACCAAAAACTTCTCAAGTTTTACTGTCTAGACCACGTTCCAGCCAAAGAGCGAGGAGGAGACAGAGAACTTCACTTACGCAGACTTGAATCTAGATTTATAATAGATCTACAAACCATGATTCCACTAGGCCTAAATATGGAAGAAGAACTAGCAATCCATCTGGGCTAGCCATTTCGCCTTAGTTGTCTGCATCTTTAACTTCATGTCTTCCCAACACCTTCCACCTACTTTTACAGACCTGTGTTGAAAAATGACAGTATTTTGAAATCAGCAATGTATATACACTCAGGGAGTTTGTTAGTATGAATTTATTTAGATTAAGAATTATTTGAGTGGGGTATGATTTGGAATAATCCCATATAGGGCGGGACAATTTCGTTATAAATAATATAATGCATTGTGAAGTTGATTTATTTAGATACCCCTGATGACTAGAATGTCTTAATCCGTTTTATTGTTGCTTAGATTAGATTACCTTCCCTGACACACAATTATTCTGTAGGGCCAACACAGCAATATTATTGTCATTTTAAAAGTGTGTTCTATGAGTTAGATATCAACTTTGTAAGATGTGTGCGATACAATATCAGAGAACAAATGATTGTGAAATATAATTATGGATATATTCATAAATGGTTTAAGTTTGTTATGAAATATGGAAATCCTTTGAAACTTAAGCTACACTGTAAATATTCTCACTCACGCTGCCCATACAGAGCAAAATTTATTGTGTTATTTTATACTTCCACATGTAACACTGATCGCATCTCTTATATCACTGTAAATAATTTTGCACAAAAGGTTTTTGCACAAATTGCCCATTCAGGGCTTAATTTCTTGCAATATGTTTTAATTATTTGTAAAAAAGAATTTGATTAACCATGATCGATATACAGCCATTTATCAGCTTAAGATGGCCGCCACTAATCCAAAAAGTGTGCTTTAACATCGTGTGTATCGATTTTCATGGTTACCTTCATGCTGGTCGGAAATGAACTAATTTCCCCCCAGAAACATTCCTTGGTTGAACCAATTAAAAATGGCGACTATTTTTGTAAGTGTTACACAGTACGAGAAAGGCGCGAAGCCGAAACGCGTCCTGTTTGCTTGTATACAGAAATAAAAAACGTATAATCCACTTTCATCAAGAGTGCGGTCTATTCTTTTGCTTCGTAAGGGAAGTTTTTGAGCCGGATAAACATATATACATATATATATATATATGCATATGTGTGCGTAGAGAGGTAAAGAGAGGTAGAGGTAGAGAGGTAGAGGGGTAGAGGGGGGTAGAGAGTAGAGGGGTAGAGGGGTAGTAGAGGTGTAGTAGAGGGGTGTAGTGGGGGTGGGGGGATAGAGGTGGGTAGAGGGGGTAGAGGGGTAGTAGTGGGGTAGTAGAAGGGTATTGGGGTAGTAGTGGGGTATTGGGGTAGTAGAGGGGTAGTGGGGTAGTAGTGGGGTAGTGGGGTAGTAGAGGGGTAGTGGTGTATTGGGGTAGTAGAGGGGTATTGGGGTATTGGGGTAGTAGAGGGGTATTAGGGTATTGGGGTAGTAGAGGGTTATTAAGGGTATTGGGGTAGTAGAGGGGTATTAAGGGTATTGGGGCTGTAGAGGGGTAGTGGGGTATTAGAGGGGTAGTAGGGGGGTAGTAGGGTAGTGGGGTAGTAGAGGGGTAGTAGGGTAGTGGGGTAGTAGAGGGGTAGTAGGGTAGCGGGGTAGTAGAAGGGTAGTGGGGTAGTAGAGGGGTAGTAGGGTAGTGCGGTTGTAGGGGTAGTAGAGTAGTGGGGTAGTAGGGTAGTGGGGTAGTAGGGTAGTGGTGTAGTAGGGGGTAATGGGGTAGTAGGGGTAATGGGGTAGTAGGGGTAGTGGGGTAGTAGGGTAGTGTGGTAGTAGGGGGGCAGTGGGGTAGTAGGGTAGTGGGGAAGTAGAGGGGTAGTGGGGTAGTGGGGTAGTAGAGGGTAGTAGAGGGGTAGTAGTGGGGTAGTAGAGGGGTAGTGCATAGTAGAGGGGTTGTGGGGTAGTAGAGCGGTAGTGGGGTAGTGGGGTATTAGAGGGGTAGGAGAGGGGTAGGAGAGGGATAGTAGTGGGGTAGTAGAGGGGTAGTAGAGGGTAGTGGGGTAGTCGAGGGGTAGTAGAGGGGTAGTAGTGGAGTAGAGGGTTAGTAGTGGGGTAGAGGGGTATTAGTGTAGTAGAGGGGTAGTGGGGTAGAGGGGTAGTAGAGGGGTAGTGGGGTAGTGGGGTAGTAGAGGGGTATTAGGGTAGTGGGGTAGTAGAGGGGTATTAAGGGTATTGGAGTAGTCGAGGGGTATTAAGGGTATTGGGGTAGTAGAGGGGTAGAGGGGTAGTGGGGTAGTAGAGGGGCAGTAGGGTAGTGGGGCAGTAGGGTAGTGGGGTAGTAGAGGGGTAGTAGGGTAGTGGGGTAGTAGAGGGGTAGTAGGGTAGTGGTGTAGTAGGGGGTAGTAGGGTAGTGTGGTAGTAGTGGGGTAGTAGTAAGGGGTAGTAGAGTAGTCAGGTAGTAGAGGGGTAGTGGGGTAGTGGTGTAGTAGGGGGTAGTAGGGTAGTGTGGTAGTAGTGGCGTAGTAGTAAGGGGTAGTAGGGTAGTCGGGTAGTAGAGGGGTAGTGGGGTAGTAGAGGAGTAGTGGGGTGGTAGAGGGGTAGTAGGGTAGTGTGGTAGTAGGGGGGTAGTAGGGTAGTGGGGTAGTAGGGTAGTGGGGTAGTAGGGGGTAGTGGCGTAATAGGGTAGTGGAGTAGTAGGGGTAGTGGGGTAGTCGGGTAGTAGGGTAGTGGGGTAGTAGATGGGTAGTCGGGTAGTAGGGTAGTGGGGTAGTTGAGGGGTAGTGGGGTAGTAGAGGGGTAGTAGAGGGGTAGTGTGTAGTAGAGGGGTAGTGGGGTAGTAGAGGGGTAGTAGAGGGGTAGTGGGGTGTTAGAGGGGTAGTAGGGGGTAGTGGGGTAGTAGAGGGGTAGTGGGGTAGTAGAGGGGTAGTAGAGGGGTAGTGGGGTAGAGGGGTAGTAGGGTAGTGGGGTAGTAGTGGGGTAGAGGGGTAGTAGTGTAGTCGAGGGGTAGTAGAGGGGTAGTGGGGTAGAGGGGTAGTAGGGTAGTGGGGGAGTAGTGGGGTAGTAGGGTAGTAGAGGGGTAGTTGAGCCAGATAAACATATATATATATATATATATGCCGCTGAGTGGTTGTCCTTTCTTGAGTAGCACTCGAGAGAACGGCGGAGGTTACCAGCCTCAGTCAAGGGTATGGACAGCTTCGAATTGGCAGGTTGGTTAAAGCAGCCTTTGCAATGCCTGACGCGTTTCGCTGTATCGCTTCTTCGGAGGCTTCAAAGGAAGTGCAGAGGTGTGCCTGCTCCCCCATTCATTGGCCCACAATGACACGCCCCTGATTGGAGCATCAAATCAAATGCTGTTATAGGCATTATGGGGGATGTAGTGCAATTTATTTCACCATTTTATAATCATCATTTGCACAATTTCTGCCAGGGATAGAGTCCTTAGTGAACCCCTGCCACGAAGAAACGTCCTCAATCCCACGCCGCTCCTCCGTTACGGGGCCGGTATATCCGACCTCACAGCCCCCTTTGGACACGGGGTGGTGCTCTCTCGACGGCCGGACCGCCGTCTTAGTATGCCGCTGAGTGGTTGTCCTTTCTTGAGTAGCACTCGAGAGAACGGCGGAGGTTACCAGCCTCAGTCAAGGGTATGGACAGCTTCGAATTGGCAGGTTGGTTAAAGCAGCCTTTGCAATGCCTGACGCGTTTCGCTGTATCGCTTCTTCGGAGGCTTCAAAGGAAGTGCAGAGGTGTGCCTGCTCCCCCATTCATTGGCCCACAATGACACGCCCCTGATTGGAGCATCAAATCAAATGCTGTTATAGGCATTATGGGGGATGTAGTGCAATTTATTTCACCATTTTATAATCATCATTTGCACAATTTCTGCCAGGGATAGAGTCCTTAGTGAACCCCTGCCACGAAGAAACGTCCTCAATCCCACGCCGCTCCTCCGTTACGGGGCCGGTATATCCGACCTCACGGCCCCCTTTGGACACGGGGTGGTGCTCTCTCGACGGCCGGACCGCCGTCTTAGTATGCCGCTGAGTGGTTGTCCTTTCTTGAGTAGCACTCGAGAGAACGGCGGAGGTTACCAGCCTCAGTCAAGGGTATGGACAGCTTCGAATTGGCAGGTTGGTTAAAGCAGCCTTTGCAATGCCTGACGCGTTTCGCTGTATCGCTTCTTCGGAGGCTTCAAAGGAAGTGCAGAGGTGTGCCTGCTCCCCCATTCATTGGCCCACAATGACACGCCCCTGATTGGAGCATCAAATCAAATGCTGTTATAGGCATTATGGGGGATGTAGTGCAATTTATTTCACCATTTTATAATCATCATTTGCACAATTTCTGCCAGGGATAGAGTCCTTAGTGAACCCCTGCCACGAAGAAACGTCCTCAATCCCACGCCGCTCCTCCGTTACGGGGCCGGTATATCCGACCTCACGGCCCCCTTTGGACACGGGGTGGTGCTCTCTCGACGGCCGGACCGCCGTCTTAGTATGCCGCTGAGTGGTTGTCCTTTCTTGAGTAGCACTCGAGAGAACGGCGGAGGTTACCAGCCTCAGTCAAGGGTATGGACAGCTTCGAATTGGCAGGTTGGTTAAAGCAGCCTTTGCAATGCCTGACGCGTTTCGCTGTATCGCTTCTTCGGAGGCTTCAAAGGAAGTGCAGAGGTGTGCCTGCTCCCCCATTCATTGGCCCACAATGACACGCCCCTGATTGGAGCATCAAATCAAATGCTGTTATAGGCATTATGGGGGATGTAGTGCAATTTATTTCACCATTTTATAATCATCATTTGCACAATTTCTGCCAGGGATAGAGTCCTTAGTGAACCCCTGCCACGAAGAAACGTCCTCAATCCCACGCCGCTCCTCCGTTACGGGGCCGGTATATCCGACCTCACGGCCCCCTTTGGACACGGGGTGGTGCTCTCTCGACGGCCGGACCGCCGTCTTAGTATGCCGCTGAGTGGTTGTCCTTTCTTGAGTAGCACTCGAGAGAACGGCGGAGGTTACCAGCCTCAGTCAAGGGTATGGACAGCTTCGAATTGGCAGGTTGGTTAAAGCAGCCTTTGCAATGCCTGACGCGTTTCGCTGTATCGCTTCTTCGGAGGCTTCAAAGGAAGTGCAGAGGTGTGCCTGCTCCCCCATTCATTGGCCCACAATGACACGCCCCTGATTGGAGCATCAAATCAAATGCTGTTATAGGCATTATGGGGGATGTAGTGCAATTTATTTCACCATTTTATAATCATCATTTGCACAATTTCTGCCAGGGATAGAGTCCTTAGTGAACCCCTGCCACGAAGAAACGTCCTCAATCCCACGCCGCTCCTCCGTTACGGGGCCGGTATATCCGACCTCACGGCCCCCTTTGGACACGGGGTGGTGCTCTCTCGACGGCCGGACCGCCGTCTTAGTATGCCGCTGAGTGGTTGTCCTTTCTTGAGTAGCACTCGAGAGAACGGCGGAGGTTACCAGCCTCAGTCAAGGGTATGGACAGCTTCGAATTGGCAGGTTGGTTAAAGCAGCCTTTGCAATGCCTGACGCGTTTCGCTGTATCGCTTCTTCGGAGGCTTCAAAGGAAGTGCAGAGGTGTGCCTGCTCCCCCATTCATTGGCCCACAATGACACGCCCCTGATTGGAGCATCAAATCAAATGCTGTTATAGGCATTATGGGGGATGTAGTGCAATTTATTTCACCATTTTATAATCATATATATATATATATATATATATATATATGCATATGTGTGCGCGTAGAGAGGTAGAGAGAGGTAGAGGTAGAGAGGTAGAGGGGTAGAGGGGTAGAGGGGTAGTAGAGGTGTAGTAGAGGGGTGTAGCAGGATGGGGGGATAGAGGTGGGTAGAGGGGGTAGAGGGGTAGTAGTGGGGTAGTAAAAGTGTATTGGGGTAGTAGTGGGGTATCGGGGTAGTAGTGGGGTAGTAGAGGGGTAGTGGGGTAGTAGTGGGGTAGTGGTGTATTGGGGCAGTAGAGGGGTATTGGGGTATTGGGGAAGTAGAGGGGTATTAGGGTATTGGGGTAGTGGAGGGGTATTAAAGGTATTGGGGTACTAGAGGGGTATTAAGGGTATTGGGGCTGTAGAGGGGTAGTAGAGGGGTAGTAGGGGGTAGTAGGGTAGTGGGGTAGTAGAGGGGTAGTAGGGTAGTGGGGTGGTAGTGTGGTAGTAGAGGGGTAGTAGGGTAGTGGGGTAGTAGGGGGTATTAGGGTAGTGGGGTAGTAGTAGGGGGGTAGTAGGGTAGTGGTGTAGTAGGGGTAGTGGGGTAGTGGGGTAGTAGGGGTAGTGGGGTAGTAGGGTAGTGTGGTAGTAGGGGGGTAGTGGGGTAGTAGGGTAGTGGGGAAGTAGAGGGGTAGTGGGGTAGTAGAGGGGTAGTAGTGGGGTAGTAGAGGGGTAGTGCATAGTAGATGGGTTGTGGGGTAGTGGAGGGGTAGTGGGGTAGTAGAGGGGTAGTAGAGGGGTAGTAGAGGGGTAGGAGATCGATAGTAGTGGGGTAGAGGGGTAGTAGAGGTTAGTGGGGTAGTATAGGTGTTGTAGAGGGTAGTAGTGGAGTAGAGGGTTAGTAGTGGGGTAGAGGGGTATTAGTGTAGTAGAGGGGTAGTAGAGGGGTAGTGGGGTAGAGGAGTAGTAGAGGGGTATTAAGGGTATTGGGGTAGTAGAGGGGTAGAGGGGTAGTGGGGTGGTAGAGGGGCAGTAGAGGGGTAGTGGGGTAGTAGGGTAGTAGAGGGGTAGTAGGGTAGTGGGGTAGTAGAGGGGTAGTAGGGTAGTGGGGTAGTAGAGGGGCAGTAGGGTAGTGGGGCAGTAGGGTAGTGGGGTAGTAGAGGGGTAGTAGGGTGGTGGGGTAGTAGAGGGGTAGTAGAGTAGTGGGGTAGTAGAGGAGTACTGGTGTAGTAGAGGGGTAGTAGGGTAGTGGTGTAGTAGGGGGTAGTAGGGTAGTGTGGTAGTTGTGGGGTTGTAGTAGGGGGTAGTAAGGTAGTGGGGTAGTAGAGGGGTAGTGGGGTAGTAGAGGAGTAGTGGGGTGGTAGAGGGGTATTAGGGTAGTAGGGGGGTAGTAGGGTAGTGGGGTAGTAGTGGGGTAGTAGTAGGGGGGTAGTAGGGTAGTGGGGTAGTAGGGGGTAGTGGGGTAGTGGCGTAGTAGGGTAGTGGGATAGTAGGGGTAGTCAGGTAGTCGGGTAGTAGGGTAGTGGGGTAGTAGAGGGGTAGTGGGGTAGTAGGGTAATGGGGTAGTTGAGGGGTAGTGGGGTAGAAGAGGGGTAGTAGAGGGGTAGTGTGTAGTAGAGGGGTAATGGGGTAGTAGAGGGGTAGTGGGGTATTAGAGGGGTAGTAGAGGGGTAGTAGTGGGGTAGTAGAGGGGTAGTGGGGTAGTAGAGGGGTAGTAGTGTAGTCAAGGGGTAGTAGAGGGGTAGAGGGGTAGTAGGGTAGTGGGGGAGTAGAGGGTTAGTAGGGTAGTAGAGGGGTAGTGGGGTAATAGAAGGGTAGTGGGGTAGTAGCAGGGTAGTGGGGTAGTAGAGGGGTAGTTGGGTAGTAGAGGGGTAGTAGGGACATAGTGGGGTAGTAGAGGGGCAGTGGGGTAGTATGGTAGTGGGGTAGTAGAGGGGTAGAGGGTTGGTAGAGGGTTAGTGGGGTAGTAGAGGGGTAGTAGAGGGGTAGTGGGGTAGTAGAGGGGTAGTATGGTAGTAGAGGGGTAGTGGGGTAGTAGAGGGGTAGAGGGGTAGTAGAGGGGTAGTAGAGGGGTAGTAGGGTAGTGGGGTAGCAGAGGGGTAGTAGGGTAGTAGAAGGGTAGTGGGGTATTAGAGGGGTAGTGAGGTAGTAAAGGGGTGGTAGAGGGGACGTGGGGTAATAGAGGGGTAGTGGGGTAGTAGAGGGGTAGTAGTGGGGTAGTGGTGGAGTAGTAGGGTAGTGGGGTAGTAAACAAGTAGTGGGGTAGTAGAGGGGCAGTGGGGTAGTAGAAGGGTAGTAGAGGGTTAGTGAGGTAGTGGGGTAGAGGGGTAGTAGTGTAGTCAAGGGGTATTAGAGGGGTAGGGGGGTAGAGGGGTAGTAGGGTAGTGGGGGAGTAGAGGATTAGTAGGGTAGTAGAGGGGTAGTGGGGTAATAGAGGGGTAGTGGGGTAGTAGCAGGGTAGTGGGGTAGTAGAGGGGTAGTAGAGGGGTAGTGGGGTAGTAGAGGGGTAGTAGGGTCATATTGGGGTAGTAGAGGGGCAGTGGGGTAGTAGGGTATTGGGGTAGTAGAGGGGTAGAGGGGTAGTAGAGGGGTAGTGGGGTAGTAAAGGGGTAATAGAGGGGTAGTGGGGTAGTAGAGGGGTAGTAGGGTAGTAGAGGGGTAGTAGGGTAGTGGGGTAGTAGAGGGGTAGAGGGGTAGTAGAGGGGTAGTAGAAGGGTAGTAGGGTAGTGAAGTAGTGGGGTAGCAGAGGGGTAGTAGGGTAGTAGAGGGGTAGTAGGGTAGAGGGGTAGTAGAGGGGTAGTGGGGTAGTAGAGGGGTAGTGAGGTAGTAAAGGGGTAGTAGAGGGGAAGTGGGGTAATAGAGGGGTAGTAGAGGGGTAGTAGTGGGGTAGTGGTGGAGTAGTAGGGTAGAGGGGTAGTAGAGGGGTAGTAGGGTAGTGGGGTAGCGGGGTAGTAGTGTAGTCAAGGGGTAGTATAGGGGTAGTGGGGTAGAGGGGTAGTAGGGTAGTGGGGGAGTAGAGGGTTAGTAGGGTGGTAGTGGGGTAATAGAGGGGTAGTGGGGTAGTAGCAGGGTAGTGGGGTAGTAGAGGGGTAGTAGAGGGGTAGTGGGGTAGTAGAGGGGTAGTAGGGTCCTAGTGGGGTAGTAGAGGGGCAGTGGGGTAGTAGGGTAGTGGGGTAGTAGAGGGGTAGAGGGGTAGTAGAGGTGTAGTGGGGTAGTCAGCCAGAAAAACGTTATTCGGTTTTTGCTTTTAAACCATAAAAGTTGCTTTGACATTAAACAGTTTCAAAAAGTGCACCAATTAAGATAACAACCAATACAACAATAACATTACATGTAATGAATAGATAGAAAAAGCCTGAGGAGATACTGTTTACACATCCATATAACTCCTAGATTTAACAGTGGCTTTTAAAAACCCTACTATAAAAATTATACAGTCCTCTTTCAATAATTGAAGGTACACCAGGGCCGGTCGAGCCTGTCTAAAATTCATTCTTTTTAAAATAGGAACCAGAAAGCGTTTACGCGGAATTTCATATATTTTACATAAAAACAGGAGGTGCAACGTATCCTGCGGAGATTGTCCATCACAGCCGCAGGGCACTATATCTTGACCTCTATTAAAACCCTTGGGTCTGGCGAGCAAAAGATGAAAAAAGTTCAACCGGAACCTGGTTAACAAATTTTTTTCATGTGTGGACAGAGACCCCATGAGATAGGGTTCCGTCATGGGGGTTGTTTTGAGCATTATATACGTCTGCACACTAGGTTTTAGCACCTCCTTAGCTTCCCTTTCCATTTTCCTCAGTGACAAAAAGGCTAATTTGGTTGATTCCACATCTTTCTTTGTAATGACATCAGGGTTGGTAAATAAGTCCCCCGCCCTAACTTATCAAGACTTTTTTTAATATATCTCAGCCAAGAAATACGAGCCGAGTTGTCCAGAGTCATGCATTCTCTTAGGATCAGGTGGGTGATAGGAAGATCTTTGTTTAACCAACATTTGAGCCAGAAAATCAGAGGTCGCAGGGCAAGTGCATCACTTAAATAGGGAACCCCCAGTTCCTCGTGAACCGCTAAATTAGATGTGCCATGGGGAACACATAGTAAGCGTTTCAAAAAATCATTCTCCGCTATCTGTAAGGTTTCTGCAATAGTGTATCCCCAAATTTCACTGCCATAAGTAGCTATGGCCAGACATTTGGCCTGATACACTTGCAACATAGCTCCTGTTGGCCTCTTCCCTATTTTGGATGCAAAATTAAAAATTGCTCAATTAACCCTGGCCAGATCCCCTTTTTTCTTCTGTAATAGGGGGCCCCATTTGAGTTGGTCATCAAAGAGGACCCCTAAATAGGAAAATACATTTGTGCAGGGGATCTTGGAATCACCTACACTAAACTGGAAGTTCTTTTTCCCCAGTTGCCCCACTTGCATGACATACGACTTGGAGTTGTTAATTGCCAAATCCCGGTCAGTCATGAATCTGGAAAAGGCAGTTAAAAGCGATTGCAGACCCAATTCAGTCCTGGATATGAGGACGGCGTCGTCCGCATATAACAGGACGGGAATCCCTCGCCGTCCTACACTTGGGTAATCAGCTCCCGTTGCCCTAAGTACACTGTCCAGTACATTAATATAAAAATTAAATAAAAAAGGGGCCAGAATACAGCCCTGCCGGACACCCTTTTTGATATTAAAATCCCTTGTGACCTGCAGATCCTGTGAGAACCTGACATTAGCTTTCGTTGACATGTGCAGATCCTCCAGAAAATTGACAATACTGTTCTCCACTCCCATTATCCTCATGGACTGCCATAGCTTGTTCCTGTTGACACAGTCAAACGCAGATGACAAGTCCATGAAGGCAAGGTGAATTGTCCCAGTACGAGCAACAGTATATTTACTCAGTATCATAAATAAATTAAGACACTGAGCAACGGTGGAACGACCCGATCGAAAACCATACGGGACTTCCGACAAAATCTTATTGTCCTCCGCCCAAGTTGATAGTCTTTGTAAAAGGACTCGTCCCACCACTTTAACCACTGAGTCAATAAGCGAAATTGGTCTACAGCAGTGGGTACTATTTCTATCGCCCTTTTTAAAAACAGGAACTATGGTAGAGGTTGCCCAAGACTGGGGACAGCCATTCTTTGCTGCAGCATTAAAAACTGCCACCAGTATCGGCGCCCAGAAGGAGGGGTCTGACTTAAATAGGTCTCGGGGGATCCCGTCAGGACCAGGCGCTTTGCCAGCAGATAATCCTGTGATACCTTCCAGGATCTCACCCTTCTTAATTCTTGGTCCTTCCTATCCTGGGAGTTCCTGAAGCTAAGTTCAGACGGGCAATCAAACATAGTTATAAAATGAAGTACCCACTCCTCCTCAGTGATGTGTGAGCCAAGGCCCCCCCCTTCATGGTCAAACAGGGGTCTGTTCACAACACTCCAAAACCTCGAGCTATTTCGGAGGGTGCTGGAATCAATCAATTCCTTCCACGCTTCTTCCTTCAGTGCTCCCCTCATCTTGGCAAGGGCTACCTTGTATTCCCTGCGACAGTTGGAGACTTCCAATTGAATTTTAGGTTTTGATGACAGGACTTCCCTCAGCCTCTTGGCTGCTATAGAGCAATGAGAGTCAAACCATCTAGGACCAGACAAGGTTTGACCTCTGGCTGGGGCGCATAATAGTTCAGCCACTTTATGTGAAATAGAGTCGAATGCACAAAGGATAACTTTTGGAAGAGACCACTCCATTGTACATAGCGACAGTTCATCAGCACATACTATTTTAACCTTGTTATAAAATATTTCTGGGGATACCTGATATCTGCGCTTCCCATCTGTTGATCTCAGTACGCCCTTACTTGGAGCATCCCTACATTTTGCTGAGAGTGGGCCTGTCATGTGAAGAGTTAAGGGGTTATGATCACTAAATTCACTTTCTGCAATGTTAAAATTATTAATAAAAAATTGTAAAGAGGGTGAAATTAAAATAAAATCAATAAAAGATCCCCTCCCATGTCCTTTGAAAGTGGGCACAGTAAAGTTAGTGCGCGGGTCAGTTAGGATCATAGTAGCCACCAAGTCTAGTTCATTTGTCATGGTATTCAACAACTCACCTTGAGCGGTATGCTCAAAGTGAAAACCCTTCATACGGGGACAACCCAACTCAGAAATACACGTAGTTGTTGGCTCACCACAAGGATGTATATTAAAATCGCCAGAGACCAAAAGGTTATTGTTAGACGGCGACCTCAGGGGAGCCCGGAAGGGGGTCCTGACTACCCTGAGTCCCACCCGTGAAGTATCGTAGCCGGGCACTGGCAGGAGATTCCCCAGGGGGAGGAATCTCGCAACTAGGATCGTACTTCTGGCACCACACGACACAGAGTGACCACACTGGGTATTCTCAGAAAACAAGCTTTATCAAAAAGGTATCACTGCAAATATGTACAAGGTGAGCACGGGCTCAAGAGTCTCGGAAAGGTAGGGGGTAGCGGGACAGTCTCTGGTAACGGTTCAAAGCAGGGACGTATCCGGCGCACAGCTCACAATCCTCGCGCTGGGGGATACGTGGTCGGAGTCGGGGTCCGGCGGGACCGTGAGAGTCTGGGGGAGCCGCGAGTCACTCAGCGGGCTCAGGTACAGGTTCGGAGGTCTTACGATCTTCAAGGAGCTGCGAGTCACTCAGCAGGCTTCGGCACAAGTTCGGAGGTCTTACGATCTTCAAGGAGCCGCGAGTCACTCAGCAGGCCCAGGCACAAGTTCGGAGGTCTTACGATCTTCAGGAAGCCGCGAGTCACTCAGCAGGCTTAGGTTGGTTCGGTTCCAGGAGCCGCGACCACGTCGGCAGGCTCTCGTTGTTCCAGCGTCGAATCTGCCGGACAGTCTCAGAGCACCCCTTGTTATAGGTCGACCCCTCTTTGATGTCCGGAGTCTGTGCAGGCAGGGGTCTTGTCACCTGGGGGCCGCTCGTCGGGGTTTCCTGCTATTGTCTTTTGAACCTTTCAGGGCCGGGTCGGGAGGAGTCCCAGACACCCAGCAGGTACGGAGCCAGCCCGCAGGGAGGCCGGAGGGCCGATCGAAACCCATCGTCCCAGGGGAGTTCAGAGGTGCGATAGAAACTGCTCCTCCCTCTCTCATCCCCTGGAAGCGTGATGTCCTCCAGCCGGAGTGGCGCCTCGAGGCCCGGGTCGCGCTGGGGCCGGGCGGCCATCTTGTTGCATGGAGTGGGCACGCGGGCCCGGGGTGGCCGAAAGGAGAGAGGCCATGGACGGGGATGTCCGGGGTTGGTGCGGGTGTCCTGGTGGGAAGGGTCGGCTGGGCCGTGTGCTCGGGCTGCAGGTACCAGGTTTCGGTGGTGCGGGGGCACGGAGGGCCATTCTACGAGGCCGGGTCCAACAGTTATGAAGACTTGGGCCTAGGGATTGTTTTATGGTTACTCCCAGGGCAACTATATTACTAGCCTCATGCGTGGAAGAGAAAGAATTGTAAAAGTTAACAATGCCCCAACTGATGTCCCCCTTTCGGGCCGATAATGCCAATATTCCTGGATGTGTGGTGGCCATCACCTGCAGCTTGCAATCATTAGCCACGGAAATGTATGTGACTAGTCCGCCCTTTGGTCTCCCACTCACAGAGGGTCTAGCTGGAACAAAAAAGGCCTTGTAGCCCTCCAGGAACAGGTCGCAATCCACGACCACGTTCCCTGGAGGCTAATTACCATAAATTGCTTAACATAAGACACCCACCGTGGATCCTGCAGCTTAGTTGCCAACCCTGCTATATTCCAGGATAGGAAATTATTCTAACTCGGCACTGGGAGCTCCACGACCACCTCCCCTAAAGCCTGAAGAGGTACGACCGGCTTAGACCCAATAAATATGGGATCCCGCAGTCAATCGCATTCCTCCATGCCTGTTAAGGCAGCAAATCTATTATTTGATGCCACTATATGACCAGTACCAAATTGCCTATCTAATTCTACCAGTGGTTGGACCAAGGGAATGGGCTGGTGTCTAGGGAGTATTCTTGTTAGACAGCCACCTCGATGGGGTACCCCATGGCCATCCAAGGTCAAGTCCCCATAGAAAGGTGGCCTGTAAAAATAGCCCAAGGGTAAGGCCTTGATGACAGAACCCACTAAAGGGGTGAGACTGCAGTCCCCAGACAAAATACGGCCTGCGGTAAAAGGGTTATCAAAATTTATGATAATACAGTCGCCTGTCCCCTGTTTACATGAGCTCCCAATCCAGCTAACCCTGCGTGCCATAAGTATATTTTTAGATACATGATCGCCCAAGGTGATATTATATGTGAACCAATGATTTATTTTATTTACCAGCTGCTCATAATCTTCACTCTTCCCATTTGGGAGAAAAGGGACATTCCCCAAAATCACAACATATGGAGTGGATTCGGATGGGAGATCAATAGTTGGTAGAGTCAGCATCTGAAGGGCCCTTCCCTCAGATCTCTAATCCCTCTGAGGCATAAGGAACTCTATCCTTAGAGACGGCTGCTGTGTGGAAGCTGAAATATCTACATTAGTGGACCTTAAACCATTAAAACTATTCTTATCTGGCACCTCTCTGTTTACTATTTGCCTCACAGTCGGGTCTACCCCTGCTCCTTTCTGCCTAGCTCTTTCCCCTTCCTTGACCATTTGGGATTTGGGCTTATTTGTACTTACTGATGGAATGACCGACGGATTATAAACCATCAACCTTTCTAATTTAGATAGCCTGTCTTCTACTAAACTTATTTTTTGAAAAATGGGGTCTAATAAGGTAGATAGCATGGGTTCCAGCCTGCCCCAAAAGTCCCCCTCCAGCGTACTGTCAATTAGTTGCCCTGCCCTGTCTTGATTCGGGGAAATAAGATTGCCCTCACCCGCAGCACTTGTAGGATTGACTAGCTCTTTCCTCCCAAATGTCCCCTTTACGGATTTGTTTGATTTCGTTGTTCCCGGTTCTTCCTTATTACAACAGGGGCTTCATTAATGCGGTTAGATTTTATTTTTGCTTTCTGCCCTCTAGTTCTCGCTATCGTTTTATCCGGGCAAGTTTCCTGCTCCGTAGATGTACAGGAGACGGAATTAATCAGTGTTGCTGGGACAACAAGTGGCGACTGACTCAGCCGTGATGGAGATATGTCCTGATTCAACCCTGACAGAACATTAGGAGAAGCAGGAGTTGGGGAAAACCTGCCTTGCGAAATGTGAGGCTCTAGGGATAACCTGTGTTCTGTCGATTTAATTTCATTAATGAGGATAAACTCAGCCCTCGTTAAAAAGGCATCTAAGGTCCCCACCACACTTTTCCCTGGGTTTGATTTCCGCTTATCCATGTTTAGCAGCTTCTGGGCATTCAGGTTTGTTTTCTCAAAACCCTTAAAAAGTGCAAATTTGCTTATGGAAATAAAGTGACTAGTGCAATATGGAATGGGAGGATACAAATAAATTACAACAAGGAGCACAAGTAACAAATTAAAAATGATCCGCAGGTCTTTAGGATAATACCAAAAACTTCAATTGTCTCTCAGTGATGTTGTCAAGACGGGCTCAGACATTGACATACCTCCAGCATAATCACAATCTTGCTGCCACGCCGGGCACAAGATAGGAGAGTGGGCCCAGCCCAGACACCTCTGGACAGTGACGGGCAAGGACGGGCCGCGTTGGTGTTATGCGCTTATGAGCGCGATGGCAGGATAAGCACCTCCCTCCTGGGAGCGTGGCAGGCTGGGATATGTAGTCCCGAAAAGTGCTGGTACAGCAAACAGTAACTACACATTACAAGTTCTGCTGAGGAACTTATTCCGAGTGTCCTGCACCCCGCACCCCAGGGCCAGCCCGTGACCAGCCAGCAGCGGGGAGTTAGAGTCAGAAACAGAATCAGGATCCCCTCGCCTCTACCCCTTCACCGGCACCTCACCGTTTGTCCCCCGGGCCTGCTGCCTGCTGCCGGTCGCTGGCGTACAGACCTACGTACTACTTCCCGCTCCTTCCAGCTGGGAGGGTCCTTACCAGGTTCTTTGTACGTTCCTTATACTTCACGGTGCTTCACTTTGCCGCACTGAGCCATGACCGGTACTTTCAGCCGTTTTTTCGGCAGCTCGCCGCCACCTCCTCAAGAACCTGTGAGGTGTAGTGCGGTCTGGTGCGGTCTGGGTGCTGCGATCCAGAAGCCGTGGGAGTCAGGTGGAGCCGCAGCCACAGCTCGGGTCAGCTCGGGTCAGCGATCCACGCTGCTGATGCGGGTGGGGGCAACAGGTTGGGGGTGGTGAACGGCGGTGAGCGAGCGAGCGGGTAGTGACTTTTCCCACTTCCCGCTCCAGCTCCAGCTCAAAACTCAGGCTCCCACTGCTGCTTCCTGCTCCGCGGTGAGTGAGCGAGCGGGTAGTGACTTTTCCCACTCCAGCTCCTGCTCAAAACTCAGGCTCCCTCTACTCGCTGTTGAAGACCCAGCTGGAGGCAATCCATAGTTTTGTGCCTGTTTTTCAATGGGTCCTTCTTGTATTTAGGCCCTGTCATTCAGCTCATGCAGGGAACCAGCGGTGTCTCAATTTCAAAACTTCAGTTTCTGCCTTTTGTGCAAATGTGAGTGGGGTAGTAGAGGGGTAGTGGGGTAGTAGAGGGGTAGTAGGGTAGTAGAGGGGTAGTAGGGTAGTGGGGTGGTAGGGGGGTAGTAGAGGGGTAGTACAGGGGTAGTAGGGTAGTGGTGTAGTGGGGTAGTAGGGTAGTGGGGAAGTGGGGTAGCAGAGGGGTAGTAGGGTAGTGGGGTAGTGGGGTAGCAGAGGGGCAGTAGGGTAGTAGAGGGGTAGTAGGGTAGAGGGGTAGTAGAGGGGTAGTAGAGAGGTAGTGGGGTAGTAGAGGGGTAGTGAGGTAGTAAAGGGGTAGTAGTGGGGTAGTGGTGGAGTAGTAGGGTAGTGGGGTAGTAAACAAGTAGTGGGGTAGTAGAGGGGTAGTGGGGTAGTAGAAGGGTAGTAGAGGGTTAGTGAGGTAGTAGAGGGGTAGTAGAGGGGTAGAGGGGTAGTAGAGGGGTAGTGGGGTGGTAGAGGGGTAGTGGGGTAGTAGAGGGCAAGTGGGGTAGTAGAGGGGTAGTGGGGTAGTGGGGTAGTAGAGGGGTAGTGGGGTAGTGGGGTAGTAGAGGGGTAGTGGGGTAGTAGAGGGTAGTGGGGTAGTTGGGTAGTGATGCAGTAGAGGGGTAGTAGAGGGGTAGTAGGGGAGTGGGGTAGTAGAGGGGTAGTGGGGTAGTAGAGGGGTAGTAGGGTAGTAGAGGGTTAGTAGGGTAGTGGGGTAGTAGAGGGGTAGAAGGGTAGTGGGGTAGTGGGGTAGTAGGGTAGTCAGGTAGTGATGGGGTAGTAGGGTAGTAGAGGGGTAGTGGGGTAGTGGAGTAGTAGAGGGGTAGTAGAGGGCAAGTGGGGTAGTAGAGGGGTAGTGGGGTAGTAGGGTAGTAGAGGGGTAGTAGAGGGGTAGTGGGGTAGTAGGGTAGTAGAGGGGTAGTGGGGTAGTTGGGTAGTAGAGGGGTAGTAGGGCAGTGGGGTAGTAGAGGGGTAGTAGGGTAGTGGGATAGTAGAGGGGTAGTGGCGTAGTGGGGTAGTAGAGGGTAATAGGATAGTAGGGTAGAGGGGTAGTAGGATAGTAGGGTAGAGGGGTGGGGTAGAGGGATAGTAAAGGGGTAGAGGGGTAGTAGGGTAGTAGGGTAGTGGGGTAGTAGGGTAGTAGGGTAGTAGGGGGTAATGGGATAGTGGGGTGGTTGTGGCGTAGTGGGGTAGTAGAGGGGTAGTAGGGTAGTGGGGTAGTAGAGGGGTAGTGGGGTAGTGGAGGGGTAGTAGAGGGGTAGTAGAGGGGTAGTAGAGGGGTAGTGAGGTAGTAGGGTAGTAGAGGGGTAATGGGGTAGTAGAGGGGTAGTAGAGCAGTGGGGTAGTAGAGGGGTAGTAGGGTAGTGGGATAGTAGAGGGGTAGTAGCGTAGTGGGGTAGTAGAGGGTAATAGGATAGTAGGGTAGAGGGGTAGTAGGATAGTAGGTTAGAGGGGTGGGGTAGAGGGGTAGGAGGGGGTAGAGGGGTAGTAGGGTAGTGGGGTAGTAGGGTAGTAAGGGGTAATGGGATAGTAGGGTAGTAGTGGGGTAGTAGGGTAGTGGGGTAGTAGAGGGGTAGTAGAGGGGTAGTAGATGGGTAGTAAAGGGGTAGTGGGGTAGTAGAGGGGTAATAGAGGGGTGGTAGAGGGGTAGTGCGGTAGTAGAAGGGTAGTATAGGGGTAGTAGAGGGATAGTAGTGGAGTAGAGGGGTAGTAGTGTAGTAGAGGGGTAGTAGTGTAGTAGAGGGGTAGTAGAGGGGTAGTGGGGTAAAGGGGTAGTAGAGGGGTAGTAGGGTAGTGGGGTAGTAGTAGGGTAGAGGGGTAGTAGTGTAGTCGAGGGGTAGTAGAGGGGTATTGGGGTAGAGGGGTAGTAGAGGGGTAATAGGGTAGAGGGGTAATAGGGTAGTAGAGGGGTAGTGGGGTAGTAGAGGGGTAGTGGGGTGTTAGCGGGGTAGTGGGGTAGTAGAGGGGTAGTGGAGTAGGAGATGGGTAGTAGGGTCATAGTGGGGTAGTAGAGGGGTAGTGGGGTAGTAGGATAGTGGAGTAGTAGTGGGGTAGAGGGGTAGTAGAGAGGTAGTGGGGTAGTAGAGGGGTAGTAGAGGGGAAGTAGGGCAGTGGGGTAGTAGAGGGGTAGTAGAGGGGTAGTAGGGTAGTTGAGGGGTAGTAGAGGGGTACAGGGGTAGTAGGGTAGTAGAGGGGTAGTGGGGTCATGGGGTAGTAGGGTAGTGGGGTAGTAGAGGGGCAGTAGAGGGGTAGTGGGGTAGTAGAGGGGTAGTGGGGTAGTTGGGTAGTAGAGGGGTAGTAGGGCAGTGGGGTAGTAGAGGGGTAGTAGGGTAGTGGGATAGTAGAGGGGTAGTGGCATAGTGGGGTAGTAGAGAGTAATAGGATAGTAGGGTAGAGGGGTAGTAGGATAGTAGGGTAGAGGGGTGGGGTAGAGGGGTAGTAAAGGGGTAGAGGGGTAGTAGGGTAGTAGGGTAGTGGGGTAGTAAGGTAGTAGGGTAGTAGGGGGTAATGGGATAGTGGGGTGGTTGTGGCGTAGTGGGGTAGTAGAGGGGTAGTGGGGTAGTAGAGGGGTAGTGGGGTAGTGGAGGGGTAGTAGAGGGGTAGTAGAGGGGTAGTGAGGTAGTAGGGTAGTAGAGGGGTAATGGGGTAGTAGAGGGGTAGTAGAGCAGTGGGGTAGTAGAGGGGTAGTAGGGTAGTGGGATAGTAGAGGGGTAGTAGCGTAGTGGGGTAGTAGAGGGTAATAGGATAGTAGGGTAGAGGGGTAGTAGGATAGTAGGTTAGAGGGGTGGGGTAGAGGGGAAGGAGAGGGGTAGAGGGGTAGTAGGGTAGTGGGGTAGTAGGGTAGTAGGGGGTAATGGGATAGTAGGGTAGTAGTGGGGTAGTAGAGGGGTAGTAGGGTAGTGGGGTAGTAGAGGGGTAGTAGATGGGTAGTAAAGGGGTAGTGGGGTAGTAGAGGGGTAATAGAGGGGTGGTAGAGGGGTAGTGCGGTAGTAGAAGGGTAGTATAGGGGTAGTAGAGGGATAGTAGTGGAGTAGAGGGGTAGTAGTGTAGTAGAGGGGTAGTAGTGTAGTAGAGGGGTAGTAGAGGGGTAGTGGGGTAGAGGGGTAGTAGAGGGGTAGTAGGGTAGTGGGGTAGTAGTAGGGTAGAGGGGTAGTAGTGTAGTCGAGGGGTAGTAGAGGGGTATTGGGGTAGAGGGGTAGTAGAGGGGTAATAGGGTAGAGGGGTAGTAGAGGGGTAGTAGGGTAATAGAGGGGTAGTGGGGTAGTAGAGGGGTAGTGGGGTGTTAGCGGGGTAGTGGGGTAGTAGAGGGGTAGTGGAGTAGGAGAGGGGTAGTAGGGTCATAGTGGGGTAGTAGAGGGGTAGTGGGATAGTAGGATAGTGGAGTAGTAGTGGGGTAGAGGGGTAGTAGAGAGGTAGTGGGGTAGTAGAGGGGTAGTAGAGGGGAAGTAGGGCAGTGGGGTAGTAGAGGGGTTGTAGAGGGGTTGTAGGGTAGTTGAGGGGTAGTAGAGGGGTACAGGGGTAGTAGGGTAGTAGAGGGGTAGTGGGGTCATGGGGTAGTAGGGTAGTGGGGTAGTAGAGGGGCAGTAGAGGGGTAGTGGGGTAGTAGAGGGGTAGTGGGGTGATAGGGTAGTGGGGTAGTAGAGGGGTAGTGGGGTAGTAGGGGGTAGTGGGGTAGTAGGGGTAGTAGGGTAGTAGAGGGGTAGTAGGGTAGTGGGGTAGTAGAGGGGTAGTGGTGTAGTAGAGGGGTAGTAGGGTAGTGGGGTAGTAGGGTAGTGTGGTAGTAGTGGGGTAGTAGAGGGGTAGTAGGGTAGAGGGGTAGTAGAGGGGTAGTTGAGGTGTAGTGGGGTAGTAGAGGGGTAGTGGGGTAGTAGAGGGGTAGTGGGCTAGTGGGGTAATAGAGGGGTAGTAGAGGGGTAGTGGGGTAGTAGAGGTGTAGTAGAGGGGTAGTAGAGGGGTAGTGGTGTAGTGGGGTAGTAGTGGGGTAGTAGAGGGGTAATGGGGTAGTAGTGAGGTAGTAGAGGGGTAGTAGGATTGTAGTGGGGTAGTAGAAGGGTAGTGGGGTAGTAGAGGGGTAGTAGAGGGGTAGAGGGGTAGTAGAGGGGTAGTGGGGTAGTAGGGTAGTAGAGGGGTAGTAGGGCAGTGGGGTAGTAGATGGGTAGTAGGGTAGTGGGATGATAGAGGGGTAGTAGCGTAGTGGGGTAGTAGAGGAGTAATAGGATAGTAGGGTAGAGGGGTAGTAGGATAGTAGGGTAGAGGGGTGGGGTAGAGGGGTAGAGGGGTAGTAGAGGGGTAGAGGGGTAGTAGGGTAGTAGGGTAGTGGGGTAGTAGGGTAGTGGGGTAGTAGGGTAGTAGGGGTAGTGGGGTAGTAGTGGGGTAGTGGGGTAGTAGAGGGGTAGTAGGGTAGTGGGGTAGTAGAGGGGTAGTGGGGTAGTAGAGGGGTAGTGGGGTAGTAGAGTAGTAGGGTAGTGGGGTCGTAGAGGGGTAGAGGTGTAGTAGGGTAGTGGGGTAGTAGAGGGGTAGTAGGGTAGTTGGGTAGTAGAGGGGTGGTAGAGAGGGATAGTAGAGGAGTAGAGGGGTAGTAGGGTAGTGGGGTAGTAGGGGGCTAGTGGGGTAGTGTGGTAGTGGGGTAGTAGGGTAGTAGGGTAGTGGGGTAGTGGGGTAGTAGAGAGGTAGTGGGGAAGTAGGGTAGTGAGGTAGTAGAGGGGTAGTAGGGTAGTGCGGTAGTAGAGGGGTAGTGGGGTAGTAGAGGGGTAGTAGACGGGTAGTAAAGGGGTAGTGGGGTAGTAGAGGGGTAATAGAGGGGTGGTAGAGGGGTAGTGCGGTAGTAGAAGGGTAGTATAGGGGTAGTAGAGGGATAGTAGTGGAGTAGAGGGGTAGTAGTGTAGTAGAGGGGTAGTAGTGTAGTAGAGGGGTAGTAGAGGGGTAGTGGGGTAGAGGGGTAGTAGAGGGTAGCAGGGTAGTGGGGTAGTAGTGGGGTAGAGGGGTAGTAGTGTAATCGAGGGGTAGTAGAGGGGTAGTGGGGTAGAGGGGTAGTAGAGGGGTAGTAGGGTAGTAGAGGGGTAGTGGGGTAGTAGAGGGGTAGTGGGGTGTTAGCGGGGTAGTGGGGTAGTAGAGGGGTAGTGGAGTAGGAGAGGGGTAGTAGGGTCATAGTGGGTAGTAGAGGGGTAGTGGGGTAGTAGGATAGTGGAGTAGTAGTGGGGTAGAGGGGTAGTAGAGGGGTAGTAGAGGGGTAGTAGAGGGGAAGTAGGGCAGTGGGGTAGTAGAGGGGTAGTAGGGTAGTTGAGGGGTAGTAGAGGGGTACAGGGGTAGTAGGGTAGTAGAGGGGTAGTGGGGTCATGGGGTAGTAGGGTAGTGGGGTTGTAGAGGGGCAGTAGAGGGGTAGTGGGGTTGTAGAGGGGTAGTGGGGTGGTAGGGTAGTGGGGTAGTAGAGGGGTAGTAGAGGGGTAGTGGGGTAGTAGGTGGTAGTGGGGCAGTAGGGGGTAGTGGGGTAGTTGGGTAGTAGAGGGGTAGTAGGGTAGTGGGGTAGTAGAGGGGTAGTGGGGTAGTAGAGGGGTAGTAGGGTAGTGGGGTAGTAGGGTAGTGTGGTAGTAGTGGGGTAGTGGGGTAGTAGAGGGGTTGTAGGGTAGAGGGGTAGTAGAGGGGTAGTTGAGGTGTAGTGGGGTAGTAGAGGGCTAGTGGGCTAGTGGGGTAATAGAGGGGTAGTAGTGGGGTAGTAGAGGTGTAGTAGAGGGGTAGTAGAGGGGTAGTGGTGTAGTGGGGTAGTAGTGGGGTAGTAGAGGGGTAATGGGGTAGTAGTGAGGTAGTAGAGGGGTAGTAGGATTGTAGTGGGGTAGTAAAGGGGTAGTGGGGTAGTAGAGGGGTAGTAGAGGGGTAGAGGGGTAGTAGAGGGGTAGTGGGGTAGTAGGGTAGTAGAGGGGTAGTAGGGCAGTGGGGTAGTAGAGGGGTAGTAGGGTAGTGGGATAATAGAGGGGTAGTAGCGTAGTGGGGTAGTAGAGGGGTAATAGGATAGTAGGGTAGAGGGGTAGTAGGATAGTAGGGTAGAGGGGTGGGGTAGAGGGGTAGAGGGGTAGTAGGGTAGTGGGGTAGTAGGGTAGTGGGGTAGTAGGGTAGTAGGGGGTAGTTGGGTAGTAGTGGGGTAGTGGGGTAGTAGAGGGGTAGTAGGGTAGTGGGGTAGTAGAGGGGTAATGGGGTAGTAGAGTAGTAGGGTAGTGGGGTAGTAGAGGGGTAGAGGTGTAGTAGGGTAGTGGGGTAGTAGAGGGGTAGTAGGGTAGTTGGGTAGTAGAGGGGTGGTGGAGAGGGGTAGTAGAGGAGTAGAGGGGTAGTAGGGTAGTGGGGTAGTAGGGGGCTAGTGGGGTAGTGTGGTAGTGGGGTAGTAGGGTAGTGGGGTAGTGGGGTAGTAGAGGGGTAGTGGGGAAGTAGGGTAGTGAGGTAGTAGAGGGGTAGTAGGGTAGTACGGTAGTAGAGGGGTAATAGGATAATGGGGTAGTAGAGGGGTAGTAGGGTAGAGGGTTAGTAGAGGGGTGGGATAGAGGGGTAGTAGGGTAGAGGGGTAGTGGGGTAGTAGGGTAGTGGGGGTAGTAGGGTAGTAGGGGGTATTAGGGTAGTAGGGGGGTAGTGGGGTAGTGGAGGGGTAGTGGGGTAGTAGAGGGGTAGTGGGGTAGTAGAGGGGTAGTGGGGTAGTAGGGTAGTAGAGGGGTAGTGGGGTAGTAGAGGGGTAGTAGGGTAGTTGGGTAATAGAGGGGTAGTAGGGTAGTGGGGTAGTAGAGGGGTAGTAGGGTAGAGGGGTAGTTGAGAGGTGTAGTAGAGGGGTAGTAGGGTAGTGGGGTAGTAGGGTTAGTGGGGTAGTAGGGGGGTAGTGGGGTAGTGTGTTAGTAGGTTAGTGGAGTAGTGGAGGGGTAGTAGAGGGGTAGTAGAGGGGTAGTAGGGTAGTAGAGGGGTAGTAGGGTAGTGGGGTAGTAGAGGGGTAGTGGGTTAGTAGAGGGGTAGTAGGGTAGGAGGTAGTGGGGTAGTAGGGTAGTGGGGTAGTAGTGGGGTAGTGGGATAGTAGACGGGTAGTAGGGTAGAGGGATAGTAGAGGGGAAGTTGATGGGTAGTGGGTTAGTAGAGGGGTAGTGGGGTAGTAGAGGGGTAGTGGGCTAGTGGGTAATAGAGGGGTAGTCGAGGCATAGTGGGGTAGTGGGGTAGTAGAGGGGTAGTAGCGGGGTAGTAGAGGGGTAGTAGAGGGGTAGTGGGGTAGTAGGGTAGTAGTGGGGTAGTGGAGGGGTAATAGGGTAGTAGGGTTGTAGTGGGGCAGTACAGGGGTAGTGGGGTAGTAGACGGGTAGTAGAGGGGTAGCAGAGGGGTAGTGGGGTAGTAGGATAGTATAGGCGTAGTGGGGTAGTAGAGGGGTAGTAGGGCAGTGGGGTAGTAGGGTAGTGGTACAGTAGAGGGTTAGTAGCATAGTGGGTTAGTAGAGGGGTAATAGGATAGTAGGGTAGAGGGGTAGTAGGATAGTAGGGTATAGGGGTGGGGTAGAGGGGTAGTAGAGGGGTAGAGGGGTAGTAGGGTAGTGGGGTAGTAGGGTAGTGGGATTGTAGGGTAGTAGGGAGTAGTGGGGTAGTGGGGTAGTAGATCGGTAGTAGGGTAGTGGGGTAGTAGAGGGGTAGTGGGTAGTAGAGGGGTAGTGGGGTAGTAGGGTAGTGGGGTAGTAGAGGGGTAGAAGTGTAGTAGGGTAGTGGGGTAGGAGAGGGGTAGTAGGGTAGTTGGGTTGTAGAGGGGTGGGGAGAGGGGTAGTAGAGGGGTAGAGGGGTAGTAGGGTAGTGGAGTAGTAGGGTAGTAGGGGGCTAGTGGGGTAGTGTGGTAGTGGGGTAGTAGGGTAGTAGGGTAGTGGAGTAGTAGGGTAGTAGGGGGCTAGTGGGGTAGTGTGGTAGTGGGGTAGTAGGGTAGTAGGGTAGTGGGGTAGTGGGGTAGTTGAGGGGTAGAGGGGTAGTGGGGTAGTAGAGGGGTAATGGGGAAGTAGGGTATTGGGGTAGTAAAGGGGTAGTAGGGTAGTAGGGTAGTGCGGTAGTAGAGGGGTAATAGGGTAGTGGGGTAGCAGAGGGGTAGTAGGGTAGTAGGGTAGAGGGTTAGAGGGTTAGTAGAGGGGTGGGATAGAGGGGTAGTAGGGTAGAGGGGTAGTAGGGTAGTGGGGGGTAGTAGGGTTGTAGGGGGTAGTAGGGTAGAAGGGGTAGTGGTGTAGTAGGGTAGTAGAGGAGTAGAGGGGTAGTGGGGTAGTGGGGTAGTAGAGGGGTAGTAGGGTAGTTGGGTAGTAGAGGGGTAGTAGGGTAGTGGGTAGTAGAGGGGTAGTAGGGTAGTGGGGTAATAGAGGGGTAGTAGAGGGGTAGTAGGGTAGTAGGGTAGAGGGGTAGTTGAGGGGTGGGGTAGACGGGTAGTAGAGGGGTAGTAGGGTAGTGGGGTAGTAGGGTAGTAGGGTTATTGGGGTAGTAGGGGGGTAGTGGGGTCATAGGGGGTAGTGGGGTAGGAGGTTAGTAGGTTAGTGGGGTAGTGGAGGGGTAGTAGAGGGGTATTGGGGTATTGGGGTAATAGAGCGGTAGAGGGGTAGTAGGGAGTAGAGGGGTAGAGGGGTAGTAGAGGGGTAGAGGGGTAGTAGAGGGGTGGGGTAGAGGGTAGAGTAGTAGAGGGGTAGTAGAGGGGTGGGGAAGAGGGGTAGGAGAGGGATAGGGGGTAGAGTAGTAGAGAGTAGTAGAGAGAGTGAGTAGTATGCCAATGCCAAGTTACACAGCGGGCGTTTCAACAAAATAAATACAAAGTCATCAAATTACGACGATCTCCGGAGAGGAAACGGCATTCCCATTGCTATAACACCAAAATGCGGCAAGCTGCGTACTTCCAAACTCTTCAAACCCTGGCATGCTGCGTATTTTCAAAGTCATCAAATCCTGGCAACCTGCGTATGGAAAGCAGCCTTTTTAACAACAAAAACACACAAAAATGCGCACCAAGTTATACGGCGCGCGTTTCAACAAAATAAATACAAACTCAGTGTAAGCTGCATTTTTAAGAAACGTGCCGGTTAAGAATAAATAAATAACAGCCATTTTCGTTGCTAGGAAACCTCCTTCCACGCCGTACAGGAAACAGCATTTTCGTTGCTAGGACACCAACATGCAAAATGCTAAATGGTGTGGGGCTGTCCACAGTCCCTACGGACTACGGACACACGCATGCTGTTTTCTATGGACAAATGGCAAGAGCAGACATGTTTGTCCATGCAGATGTGTGAATGCAAGCCCTCGGAAAAATCGATTCCAAAAGGTACTCGCAATAGCGAGGGCAGCGCATGCACTGCTTTCGCTAGGCGATACCTAAAAATAGGTGTACTTAGATGATGTATCGTGTTTCGACAGTGCTTGATGTAACACTAACGGGGAGAGACTGTACACCTCTGCTCACCTTTAGATTTGGTTCCAAATGGATACCAAAGGAATATCTAGCCTTCACAGCAAGGCGGCTTCTGTATAAAAAAGGCTTTTACCTGTCAAAAATAAATTTATGTGACAGTAAACACCAATTACTTTATAAACCATATAATAGATTAAATGGCTCCAGCATACCCATGAGGGGACTGTACCTTAATTAGAAGTAGGTCTCCTCTGGTCAATTAGTCTCTGATGATTCAAGATACGGGGCACAGCATGCTCACATCGATATGGTCTACAAAAATACACAATTTACCCTTTTGTACATAGAACAGTGGGATCAACTGTGCGTACAGCTTACAAGAATCTTTGAGGAAAATAAATAGTACTAACCTCCGGCGTCATGCGCTTGGGTGTCGTCTGTTTCTGGCGTTCCAAAAGTCAATTTCAATAGTATCTTATCTGTAGAGGCAGTCCGCCTCCATACAATTGTATTGTGGAGGTCCAGGTGCACAATTATTTCCTTGGACCGTCTGTGAAAACAAAACAATCACAGGGTCTATTTGGAACCTATTTCCACCTTTTAAGAAGCTACGGGGAACGGGTAATTACACAGGTCTCACCTCTGGCAAAGCATGCTGTAGAATATATTCGGGAAACGTCCTCACAAGCCCCTTGCGCCTCTTTTGCGTCGGCATAAAGCTAGCGCCATGCTGCAACGGAATTACAACGTGACACATCTGGGGAGATGCGTCACTTTGTAAAGCCCTGCGCCACATGAAACCTGCGTCAGGTTTCAAGTGGGCGTACCGGCGCAGGGTGGGCGTTCCGTCGCAGGAACGCCTCGGAAAAGTGCCTCAGTGAAATCTACAAGATTTCACTCAATCACTTTTCCGACGCCGCTGCGTCAAAACCTTACGCATGCTTGAAGCAGGCGTAAGGCTTGACGCACCATGTTGCAGATTAGCTGTGTTGGAACAGGGCTAGAGTTGCGTCGCGCCCGCTACACGACTCCAGCACTGCGCCAACCTTACGCCGGTAGATGCGACACGCATCTGCATTCCCTTGCGCCATGGCACGCCGCATTGTAAATGTGGTGCATCCGTGGTGGCGCAAGGATCGTAATGCATGTTGCAAGTTTCCTGGTGCATCCCTGCTGATTTGCAGGGATGCGCCAGGAATGGTAAATCTGCCCCAGAGTGCTCGAGCACTCACTGTGAAATAGCTTCCAAGGCAGAGCGTCAGCGTGCAGCTGGCGTCCTAGTGTATGGAAAAGCACGTTAGGAATGTAAATTCCTACGCGTTAGTCACGAAAAGCAGTTCATCAGGGTATGACTGCAAATTCACACCCCAGGCCTCTAAACAATTTGTTTATCCTCTTTTAAAACGTAAAAAAGTTGTAAAACAGGCAATACATTTCAGATATTTGCCCATATGTATCTTAACATAAAATGATATTACCGGGATTGAAAGAATCCCATTTGTATCAATTAGAAAATGAAACACCTCATGTTGGGAGGCTGTAATATCACTAGTCCGATTGTGATCTTTAATAACTCTCTGAACAGAGGTGAAAAAGAAATGACATTAATCTAAAACATATCAATTACACAAATACACAACTCTAGTTAGTATTGTACCTTTAATGTTATGTGTTGGATACCTTCAAATAGGTGTAAAACACTTTTGTACATTTTGTTCAAGTGGGGATAGACCTAACACCCAAATTCACAAGCTGATGCAAACTGCAGACATTGCCAGTATTCCCGCAATAATTGTACCAAAATTTATCTCCACGGTGGATTCCACTAACTAACCCTAATGAGATGCAGAGTAGGCGTTCCCGTGCAAAAACATACGAAAAAACCACAACACCACTTTCACAACAAACTGCCATATCTGCGAAGCAAACCAAAACCAGGAGATAAGCCGCGGTAGCAGCAGGTATTTAACACCTGCCTCAAGCAGGTGTAAAGATGGATGACTACCTGCAGTAGGCAACACAGCCACACCCACATCCACATCCGAAGAACAAACGACATCATGGAGCTACTCGTCATGCAGCACGGAGACCCAACAGGGCCACAACACCTACCGCCACCACCCCTAGGACCGCCACCACGCCCAGGACCCGCCACCCCCCTCGGACCACCACAGAGGCAGCGCAGAGTAAGACAGCGGACCTACCGAATACACACCACTCTCACAGACCTAACACCCGAGGAAGTCATTGCCCACTACAGGCTCAAAAGGCCAACCATCCTCCGCATCATGACCCACATCGCCCACAGGCTGACGGTCCCAACACAGCGGAGAACCAACATCCCTCCGCAGACAAAGCTGCTGGCTGTGATGCACCTGTTGGCTTCTGGTACCTTCCAACCAACAACTGCCAGAGTTGGAGATGCCTCACAGCCAGCCCTATCAAAGTTCATCACAGCTGTCCTGGAAGCCATCGTCAGTACCTTCACTTACCCAACACTGCGCAGGAACAGCTGGAGACAAAGCAAGGCTTCTACGCCAAAGCCGGATTCCCAGCCGTGTTGGGGGCAATCGACTGCACACATGCTCCACTTGTGCCCTCTGTGTATACTGCACACCACTACCGCAACAGAAAGCACAGGCATGCCATCAATGTGCAGGCAATAGTGGACCACCGGGGTCTCTTCACCAATGTTGTCGCCAACTACCCAGTCAGTGTGCATGATTCCATCATCTTCCCACAGTCCATCATCAACCAGCGCTTCCAGGATGGCACATATGGAACTGGACTGCTCGTTGGTAAGTACCAAATCAACACATCACACACCCCAAAGCCACCAACACACAACTGTAGGAATGCACACGTGACCAAACCACAAACAACATGTCAAACTACACGACCACCTATCAGACACGACAACACCACTCCATGGTCATCCTGGGCTACCCCTGCACCCAATACAGACATATCATGGAACCAGAGCCACACAACAGCTGAATGTGTGGAGATGCGGAATGCAGCCATGTGTGAGGATGCAAGTGACCCGTGAATGGGAATGTACACTACGAGAAGTGAGGCGTGGATGTGCAGGACAGACATGGGTATGCAAACCACAGACATGTCCATGCAGACCACAACTGCTGGTGACTGGAGAGTAGTGAGCAGTGGATGCAACCATGTCACCCCAGGCCGTGGGTCAGATAGCGGAAGTGCATCCCCCCTGTGTGTGTGAGCATAGTGGGTTGGCCCTGAGTACGCCAGGGCTGCGCAGGGGTGTGGTCAAAAACCCCATTGCGCAGAGCGTGGTTCACTCCCGGAAAGGCCAATGTCACTGACAGTGCGGCACCGCGCGGCTTGCCACGAGGCCGACGCCGTGAGTAGCAGGGCCTGCGACCCTTTGCGCCTGCTTCACCCCAGGACGCTGATGCACAGACCAGGCCTGCCCACCTCAGCTCACCAGGACCGCACTGCTCACCTGCCGTCGTGTGTCAAAGAGGGCCCAAAAACGTGCCGGTGCAAGCTCCAAGCCCCAGACCCGTGACCTCTGCAGCCTCCACAGACCATTTCTGGCCCCCCCGACGCTGGCCCACATCACTCCTTACTTATTAACATGCTCCACCGGCGTCCTCTTTGGCCCAGTAGGGCCCACATGTGGAGCAGTGTCCTGAGTCCAGAATGGCAGTGACCCCAAGTCCGTGGCAGCGGCCCCAGTACCAGATTCCCTTCGATCAGTGAGGCATAATTCCATATCGCAGGCCTGCGACACGTGGTGCAACTAACCCTGTTCAATGCAAGCCTGCGACACGTGGTGCCACTAACCCTGTTCAACACAAGCCGGTGACACGTGGTGCCACTAACCCTGTTCAACACAAGCCGGCGACACGTGGTGCCACTAACCCTGTGCACCATGAGTGACCGTCATCCTCCGGAGGAAGATCATAGGTGTCTGAGCCTGTGGCCTGGGGGTTGTCATCAGCAACGGGCAGGTATGGACTTGTTGTCTGGCATGGGTCTGTGGCATTCATATCCGCCATGTTGCCAGACACAGCTGGCATGTGCCCTCTGCATCATGCCCTGGGGGTAGACCTCCCATTCTCCCCCGTAACTCTCCGCGGAAGGCACTTATGACACATGCAAGACCCTGCTCTAGCCTCATGACCCTACTCCAGTCTCCCGCAGGTCAGCGTCCGGTGGCGGTGGGCCCGTGTCGGGCCCTGTGCATCTCGAGTCAATCCCCCTTGTTGTTCTGACATTGCATTTCTGAGTGCCTGATGACTGTTGGAGTTGTTGCCAGCACCAGCTACTCCCTAAGGGCTGGCTTACACCCACCCCACACACAGCCAGCAAGGCGTCACTGGAATAGTGGGCCTGCCATCTCATCCTGCCGAACCAAGTATTGACTCTTTTCTCCCTGTACTGTCACAGGTGATCAAGGATATGCATTCTGCCCTTGAATGATGACACCCCTCCGAGACCCGGACACACCCTCCCAGAGGCAGTACAATGCAGCCCACATACGCACCAGGGGCATCATTGAACACACATTTGGCATGTTGAAGTCACGTTTCAGGTGCCTGGATGGCACAGGTGGAAAGCTCCTGTACAGCCCAGACATCGTGTGCAAGATGATCGTTGCATGTTGTGTGTTGCACATCATCTGTGTTGGCACCAATGCCCCATGGATCCCAGTTCCAGAGGTACCGGACCATGATGGTGATGATAGGGCAGGTGGCCCACATCCCACTGCAGCTTGCGCAGGAATGGCCCGTAGGAACACCATCATTGACACTTACTTCTCATGAGCACATCACATTGTGGCCGTCCATGGCAATCATGGGACAATACAAGATGTCCAATTGCACTGCATGTGTGATTAAAACATATTTGCAGGTTACAGGTTGTACTTGTACATTGTCATGTTACATTTTCCTGCGGTTTCAGATGTGATTTGCTATGTTGTGCACATTTGCGGAACCAGATGTGTCCTGTGTTCTGCTGTGGAGGTGTTGCTGTTTGTACCAGGATGTTGTCAATGTCGAGGTGCACTTATGCTTATGTGTGTATGCTGCATGGTGGGAGTCGCACCAGCGGCTCTTATTTGTCTGCCACTGGTCTCTTTCATGCGGTGTGCTTGTTAGTTCTGTTCTTCCAGGGTGCTTGGATGTTGTGGGGTACATGTTGTCCTCTGCAGATATCGTTTGCCTATTTGGCAATACTCATCATTACTTTAACACACTGTTCTGGTTATTTACTTCTGTAAACTCTGCCATTTCAACATGGCGCTCGTACTTGTTCGTTCTTCACAGTCCTCTTTCTCTATTCATTAAGCACGTTACTAAATCACCTCAGAAGCGCGTTTCTGCGTTCACGTCTATGTCAACCACGAGACAGTCGGAGCACCATGAAAGCACTTAGCGTTTCGTAAGTTTTCCTTACTTTTTCGTTTCAGTTCGCTATATTTGATTTTTAGATCACGTTACTTTTTAACTTAACAGCGCACCGGTACAGTTCGCGCTCGAGCACCATCACGTTCTTTCAGTATACTTGAATCGGCACAGCCCGTTTGCACTTAACTTTCTTTTCTTGTTTTTTAGAATTTCATTCTAACTGACCTAGAACCTAACTCATGATCACGATTATATCCTTGAGAGCACTTTTTTATCCACCACGAGTTATTAGTGTACCCGTTTATATTGAGTTTCAGCCTTCGTACAGCTTTATAGTCACGATCTCACAGTTTTTGATTCACAGACGTTTTGTCATCTCTCACTATGCATGCTTGACCAACTTTATTAAGCTACACACTTTGGAACACTTTATCGCCTCTATGTAATGAAAGCTATTTTCTTTTCTATTGACTTCCTGACTCTAGCGTTTTGTTATTCTTTATAGATATGTCCCCTGACGAAGGTCCGTTTGGGACCGAAATGCATTGGGCTAATCTCCGAAATGATTAACATTTGGATTTAAATGGAAGATTACTCATTGATATGATCTACTAAATATCGATTGAAATATCCAACCAAGGTCTCGTTGCATTTCATTCTTTCTAAACCCATGAACACTAAGTGTCATAACCTCATCAACCCCGGTTTATAGGGGCTTGGAGCTGTGCACAGGGGGACGTCTCCTAATTCTAGGATACGCTTTATTTGGTTTATTTGCTTCAACACTCTGGATCAGAGAGTGATACCCCAGTAGCACGCCACAACTTTACAAACTGTCACAATCCCTGTTGTGCGCTTATCTATATCTTGCTTGCGTCCTCTGCAGTTGGTCAGGGTGCATCCGTGGTACTCTGTTGTTGATGTATTTTTTTCTGTGGCATTTTCCGTATGCAGTTCTTGTGCTTTTACCTGCATTCCGCATGAGTATTGCTGCCCTCGTGCTGGTTGTCACTTTTCTTATTGCGCTTTGGCCCATCGCAGTTTTTCTGTGTGTTGTGGTTTGTGTTTTTATCTCCATCGAGGTGGTTGTATCGCGGACATTGTCCACGGTTTCGACAGACTATCGCATGGTACCGCCTTGTTGTGAATTCCACGTTGACACAGGGTTATTTTCCCGCGATAGGCTCCGATGTGTAAAGTTGCGTTAACATTTTTTGGTGATGTTTAGCACACGTTCTTGTGAATATACCCCAACGTTTTGCTGAGTTCTCTATGTAATACATAAGAGAGAAATTCATCTGGAAATTTCTTCCAGCTCATTTAGGCCCCCATTAACTGAGTCCAGAAGATGAATCCATTTAAACTCTCATAAGTTCATGTTTGATGTCATAGCACCCCCTCTCAGATTTGGTAGGATTCTTTCTAGTACCCACCACTCTAAGCTGTCAAAAGAGTGTTGTTTCTCGTTGAAATGTTCCACTAATGGGGCACCTTGCACCTTACACCGAATGCATGAGCAATGCTGTAAGATTCTTATTTTGAATTTTTGTTTAGTCTGACCGACATATACTTTATGGCATGGACACTTGATAAGGTAGATAACATCCTTGGTGTTACAATTGGTGTGATGATGTAAAGTGTACTGCCTGCCATTGTGCATGAATTCCTCTGCTCCACCGTCAGCTTACAGGCTTTACACCGCCCGCATCTAAAATGACCTTGCAATGGTGGTAACATTAGAAGACAGCGTGTACCTGACTGTCGTTTCTCTTTAAGGTATGAACCGACCACACAATCCCTGACATTTCTTCCTCTTTTGAAGGCAAAGAGAGGATGGTCAGTGGTACCTATCTCATCTGCCACTAGAGACCAATTGTGATTTATGATTTGTTTGATTTTGTTGCTTCTATTACTGAATGTAGAAACACAGACAATCCTGTCATTCTCAGCTTTTCTGTTTTGGTTATTCTGTAGTAATATATCTCTATGACAATACCATACCCGCTTCCTTGATTTCTTTAGGTGACTGCGGGGTTAGCCACGGTTCATCAGTCTCAATATGAGAGAATCAGATTCTGTGAAGAAATCTGCCCTACGAGTACAGTTCCTCCGAAGTCTTAGGGACTGTCCGTAGGGCAGATTATCCCTCAAATGTCTAAGGTGGTTACTTGCATACCCCAGTAACGTATTCCTTTCTAAAGGTTTTCTGTACAATGGGGTATACAGCACATTTTGTTCACTCTGAATAGTAAGATCCAAAAGGTTTATTTGTTTATGGCTATATGTCATTGTTAACTGTATATCTTTAGATCTACTGTTAAGCCAGACACAGAACTCCTCCAAGGTATCTGAATTACCAGTCCATACCATGAGGACATCATTGATATAACTCTTCCATAGAGTGATGTTCTCTATGAAAGGGTTATTGGAATTATAGATATGTTTGTCCTCAGAGTTGTCCATGTATAGATTGGCTATGCCAGGGGCGAAGCCGGCACCCATAGCTACTCCCTTGGTCTGATAGAAGTAGTCTTTCTGAAATATGAAGAAGTTCCTAGTCATAGCCACTGCTAATAAGCCAATGATAAACTCCTTCGGAACCCAGTGTGGTCTATCCCTGCGTTCTAAGACTTCCTGGGCTATATCCACTGCTTCTCTTTGTGGAATGCTCGTCTATAACGAGGCCACATCAAGAGTTACCAGTAGTTGTTTGTCTTTATCAAATGGAAAGACCTCCACCCAGTTGATCACTTCCATTGTATCGCGGATGTATGATGATCTTGTCTTGGATACACAAGGTTACAGAAAGATATCTACATACCGGCACAGGGGCTCCAAGACAGAGCCACACCCCAACACGATGGGTCTCCCTGGTGGTTTGTCCCTGTTTTTATGCATGTTTGGGAGTGTGGGGACACGAGGTTCTTTTTGGTTTAAATACCCATATTCGAGTTGGCTGTGTATGAGTTTGGAAACTTCTTTGGTTTGGTCCCCTGTGATTTTTTGATAGTTTTCCGCTACTTGTAGCTGTGTCTGAATCTCAGTTACATAATCCTCTCTATCCTGAACAACGATGGAGCCCCCCTTGTCAGCTGATTTCACAACTAATTCTACATAATTTTTCAGTGTTTTCAAACTCATTCTTTCTTCTTTGCTAATGTTGTGTTTCATATATTTCTTACCATCAGTTTGAGTACATCTCGCATGACCTCTTGCTCAAACGCAAGGATTTTATTTGACATCATGTGAGTAGGTGGTGAGAATGTGCATGGTGTACGCAGTGGTGTTGCTGGACATCTTTTTCATAAACCGGATTCGTGTTTTTATGAAAGAAGTGCCGTAAGCGTATCTTCCTGACAAAATGGTACAGTTCTATCTTGGTACTGAAACTACTACTAGGAGCTGTAGGTACATAACTTAGGGGCATATCAACAACAACCGGCGATAATTATCTCTAAGCGCACTTAGCGCCAGGATAATTATCGCCGGCTAGCGTGAATTTTTATCGCTGAGATAGCGTGCTATTAGCAACGCTTATCTCATTAGCGATAAAAATCCTCACGCTAACAGGCTAACGTGAGATTATCGCTGGAAAGCCAGCGATAATCTCACGTTACCTTGTTGATAGGGACAGGCAAACTTAGCCATGATATCCTCCTTCCATAGGATATCATGGCTAAGTCAGAAAAATACCAGACGTAAAAAAGCAGCGTTAACCGCGGTTAGCGCTGCTTTTTTTGTCCCTAACAGGGTTAGCGACATTCTTGACAATAGGAGAAATGTCGCTTAGCGACATTTCTCCTATTATTTTACTCTGGAACGCCCCCTTTGCATCTCATTAGAGATGCAAGGGGAAGCGTAGAGTAAAAGGGTGCTAACATGCAAATTTGCGTGTTAGCACCCTGTTGTTGATAAGGTGCTAGTTTTATCTCTGCTTTTTTGGCTTTTAAAGCCAAAAAAGCAGAATGCAGCCCACATAGAAAAAGCAAAAATTAGGAGAAATAAAAGTATTTCACCTAGTTGTCCCATTCTAATGGCAGCTATAGCATGGCTATAGCATGGCATTCGTTTTTGCTGCTGCCTCAGATTTACAGATCCTTGTAAATCTGACCAGCGTCAAAAAGCAATGGGTGTTGCATTGAAATTCCCACAGTAACACCCATTGCATGCCCCTTTCACGCAGATACCTGTGTGAAAGGGCACCATATTTACAAAGTGGCATTAAGCCACAAAAAGTGGCTTAACACCACTTTGTAAATATGGTGCAGGGAATCGCGCCGCTGGAACGTTGGTAAAAATGATGTTCCGGTGGAGAACTCCCCTTGTAAATATGCCCCTAGATTTGAAACCAGGTTCTCTGCAGTCCATTTACAAGTGTCCAGACCACAAAGCACCATGTATTGCACATAAATGACATGTTATTTGATGTGAGGTGATGTAGTTTGTTTGATCACGTTTGTTCTAACAAGAGCATAGCCCCATTGAATGTAACTGTGTACCTTTAGCAGGTGTATTAACAGGTTTACTGTCCATCCTGAAATGCAGAATTGAACCCCCTTGAAGGATTAGCAAGTGATGCTAGCTTGCCATGAAAGCCCATAAGCCTTGGAAAACCAATATCTGTCTGTCTGTCTGTCTTGCTGTCTGGCTGTCTGTCTGTCTGTCTGTCTGTCTGTCTGTCTGTCTATCTATCTATCTATCTATCTATCTATCTATCTATCTATCTATCTATCTATCTATCTATCTATCTATCTATCTATCTATCTATCTATCTATCTATCTATCTATCTATCTATCTATCTATCTATCTAGCTCTATATATGTGTATGTTTGTGTATATATATATATATATATATATATATATATATATATATATATATATATGTATGTATGTAAGTATAGATAGATAGATAGATAGTTAGATAGATAGATGGTTTTTTTTTCACTGAAAAAAACAAAGGTTAAAGGGACGTTATAGTTAGATTTTACACACATAAAACCAGAGAAATTAAGGGGGGGGGGGAGTGGGCACTTGTATATACGTGCATCGTTTAGTGTGTGATTTATGAGTGTATGTGCTTGTCTGGGGGTGCCTGTGCAGGTTTGTACACGATGATGGGTGTATGCTTGAGTGTGCATGTTTTTGTGTTTGGTTTGTGTGTAGGTGTGTCAGTGCATCCATTCATATGTATGCAATTGATATGCATATGTCTTTGTGCATGCGAGTGTGGTGGATGAAAAGGAGACAAAGAAAGAAAGACAGAAAACATAATTTGCAGAGCAAACATATGTTTTTTGTTTATTTTAAGATGTGTACAACTATGTTAATAAAACACTACTACATAAAACCGGACAGGGTGAGGCACGGTATGATGACGGTGATCAATAAAATTAACCAACCATATGTGTGTGTAACAAGAGCCACATAGTTTTTAGTTGCCTTGGATGAATGTTTTGTAACTATACATTACATAGAATGTTCGATTTATAAACAACTTCTTGGACTGTGCAAGCGAAACTTATTTCTGAAATGAAAACCATATGGCCTTGTCCTATTTTCCTTTAAAATGAAGCAATTACTCTTTCCAGACATTCCTCCTTGTACATTTTCCACTACCACATGCAAGTAATTAATGTCTGGAGGCGGTGAGGTTCAAATATGTACCATCTGTGAAGTCCCCATTTTGAGCAGAACCATCTATCAAAGCATTATTGGGAGAAAGTGACTAGTTCAAAATAAACAGAAGGTGAAAATCGAAAATTACATTACATGATACTAGGCCATCTTTTTTATGCAAGATGCATCTGCTTGTGCACTAAAAAGAATTCATAAAAGAAGTGATGCAAAGAGTCTTCCTATGTACATCAAGTGTCACACTCCTGTACATAGTGTGTGACTGCTAGCCACATATCAACTACAGGATATTAATGGTAAGCAGTCAATGTTCCATTTCCATTATTTGCTTACTGGAATTTACAAGCATAAAAAATGTTCTATAGAACTGCAATATCGCCTCTGTTAACAGAGTCTGCCCTGTGGGTGAACCTAAGGGCCTCATTACGATGTCAGGCGGAAAGTTTCCGCCTGACATCGTCTCAGATTCGGGAACCGACCGACTTGCAGTCGCCGGTTCCGCCCGACTTATTATGATGCAACCGAACACTGTTCGGTCGGAGTCCCATTGTTCCCTATGGGAGCCTGTGTTCTGAACGACAACACAGGCTCCAATGGGGAAATGGGGTGTGTGTGTAAAACCTGCCCCCTGTGGCAGGCACCTCACAGTGCCTTCCACAGGGTGTAGGGTTTTAAAGGGGGGTCCCTTAGGTACCCCCTCGGTCCCCAATCGGAGGCTGCAGGATGAAGGGGTCCCTGCTAGGGGCCCCTAAAGTCCCTTTCAGACAGCCTTTTCGTGTCGGACAGGCTGACTCAGAAAGGCTGTTGGAAATAGATATCGTAATAGGTCAGTCGGAAACGCTGTCTGCAGAGCTGCACAATGTGGGTCCGGCCGACACGACTTCTCCAAGAGCCAGTCGGAACAAATTCGTAAGAACCGTGAGGTTTACAATCCAACTGCGAACATCGTACTCGGTCGGGCGGATTGTAAACTGACCGAGTCGGTCAGAAGGGTTCCGACGAGGTCTAGGACATTCCGACTGTCGGGCAGAGGCTTTCTGACCGACATCGTAATGAGGCCCTAAGTTGTACAGGTTGGTCTTTACTTAACAGCTCAACAAGCAAGCTATCATCATCATTGCTCTCAGCTTCTCATGCTTTTTTTGGTGGGGGATTGCTCCTTTTCTGGGGCTTCACTGGCTATTGCAGGGTAAGTGCTCACTGCCTCAATTATGTTTTATAAATAAATAAATAAGCTTCCAAAGGTTCAATGCCTCAAATTGGGAGGTCTCAGATTCTCAAGTTTTGCTATGTGGAAAGTGCTGCATAGTGGAAATTGTAAATCCCCGTCTATACTGGTGCCATTTTTTGACCCATAAACACATATATAACCCTTTTTATGCTCCTGGCAGGTGTTCATTCTGGTGGTAATTTCTCTTTCTTGGTAAAGATGTTGGGACGTCCAAAGAGAGATTCCTCAATCTTTAATAAAAACTCAAGTCACAAAAAAGCTTGCGCAAGCCTTTCTTACAAGTAATTCAATCACAACACGGTCTCTACTGCATGTTCGCCAATCGCAGCATGACTAGGGAAAGGTCAGCCAATCACAGCTTGGCTCCCGGCACCAACCGACTTTTTCCAGCGTTGTACCTTCTGATGCAATCAGCACATCATACAGTAAAATTTTCAATGGACAAAACTTGAATAAACTTCTCTAAACTACTGTTGTCTGCTTCTGCTAAATGGAAACGAATATTGCAATTCTAAGATACAGATGGTGCCTTTATCATCACCCAAAATCACACAGCAGCAAACTCTCAAACTGCATGAGCTTACTTGTAACTGTTACGTTCACTCCTGTGCAACAAGGAACAAACAAATACTGATCCAAGTTAATACATTTACACACAATTATATTACTTCTCTATCTTGATGTGACTGATAGCGCTTCACAGCACAACTCAACCCTAGCAGACGATTCAACTAAACATCTGAGAGGATGAAGCTTTACGGCTAGAACGGTCAACCTTGAAGCCGGGGAACCAGGTTTGAGTCTCGGCATCGACGCTCAACATCCTGTGATTCTGAGCAAATCACTTAATCTCCCTGTGCCTAATAAAAATGTATGTTTCCGTCTGTAACGAAACTGATGTTCATGTAAAGCGCTCTCATAACTTAGGGTCTAGTTCACGCCATATTAAACTCTAAAGAAAAAAATATTCAAGATCACAGACTTTGACAAGTCCTACCAACCTAAACCATTTTATATCACAACTACATAAAGTGCCTCAAGCCTTAGTGAAATTACATAGAGTAAGCCCTCAAAACTCAAAGAAAAATTTCTTCAAGACAATAATCGCAGTCCTTACAAGTCGACAAATCAAAGCCACAGAATATGTGGATTCAAAATCCGAATCACTGCATGACACTGTACTCGCTAAGATAAAAAATCCCAACATACACTACTTTGGTTTGCGCTCACTCACACTTTTACGCATGCACCATGCTTTTCCTTATTGACACTCACAAAGCCCCTTCAGGACTGCTCCCACAACTCACCACAGTTGTCAGAAATGTGGAATGCAGATTGGATCAGGGTCAATTTGAATCTTGGAGCAAAAGCATCTGAAACATGAAGGTTCAGTTCTCGGTTTCTGACAATTTACCCTTGCTGGTCCAGTCAGTACCTGATGGGTCTAGTCGCAACCATCCATTCTGCTACCAGATCTGACGATGCGTAAAGCCCATCCAATTTTGCCCAAATGTGCACCTTTATGGATAGGGAGCTGTGCTGTCCCTAGACAGACTTTGATGCTTCCCGCTGGACCTGCCTCAATTGAGGAAGGTAAGGGTGGCAATTGGAAATGACAGAAAGGTAGTACACATTTGATCCTAAAAAAATGACTGATAATGAAGTTTCAACCTTAAGTGTTATATTTAGGGATTGTAGTCATGCAGGAATTAATTAAATGTAGTCTAATTCAATTAGTCAATAAATCAGAGTGCAAAGCTCAGCTAAGGTACAGAATCAATAAAAAAAACTCAGTAAAGTTCAGATCAACAAAATACAGGGCGTTAAATGGGGAAGAAATATGGCAGAGATTCACCTTCTAAAGTAAGGAAAGGGATCTCTAATACATCCAGAAATCACACTCCTATATAGGGTTCTAAGCAAAGAATTTCATGCATTCACTACAGTAGTGCATGGTTTACAGACTCTTGACCAATCAGAATAAAGAGTAATCTACAAAGCAAAAGAGAAACATTTACAACTGAATATATTCTACAAGATTCACATAATTCTACTACATTGAGCTTCGCACATGGAACAGAAAAAGTTAGATGATGTGTGATTTTCCCTTGGACAGCTAGGGTAACCTTGAATGTTTATACTGTATTCAGAACAGCCTGTGAAAATCTTCATCCCTCTGGGTGGAACATATTTAATTTTTATCCTAGTGAGACATGAAATTAGAAAAAAACAACATTTGTAAGGACTGTTTTAAAACGACAGGAAATTAATATCTGAATACGGGAAATTTCACACTATGGGGAGATTAGAAGAAATAGAAGAACTTTACCCCGATCATAGAGAATGTACTTGCACGGTTTAGTCTCCGGGTCATAAAGACCCCAGTGAGGTCGGCACTCTAGTATTAATTCCACAGCCTTAAATGGCAGCTCGGACGGGGCGCACTGGTGAGTCAAGCGATGCACCGCACCCAATCAGGAGAGGGAAAACTACAATTGCACTGTCAAAATTGCTGAACTGTTTTAAAATGACTTTAAATGTTTTAAAATGCTGCTCTAAAATTTGTGAAGGGCTATTTTGAAAACACAGGAATTTAATAGGGAATTTAAATTGAAGTTGCTAAGGGGAAATTGCACACTAAGGGGAGATTAGAAGAAGTAGAAGATCTTTACACTTGCACTTTTGGTCACTTTGGTCACCTAATCATAGAGACAGCACTTGCACTTTTTTGTTTCCTCATCATAGAGACACCAGCGAGTTTGGCGCTCTATGGTTAATTGCATAGCCTTAAATGGTGTCTGGGACGTAGGTACACAGCTGACACATGCAAGCCAAAGGCAAGCCCCTCTGCGCCTGCCCGTGCCCGAATGGGAACAGGGGCCAGGAACCCTGCCTGAATTCACATGGAGAAGGTAAGCTATTAAGCTCAATGCCTACTCTTGCTCAGGCTAAATCCTCCCAGCGCACCTGCCCCCCATTACGGCCAGGGAATGGGGCGCTGTGCTGCCCCCACTGTAGATTTTCGATTTGTAATCCTGAGGAAGTCAGAGATAAAATACCTGAGCCCATAAAATGGAACCTCACACTAATCAGTTGTAGATCCCTGTCACATCATAGGTTTGAGCTACTAACACTAATGGAGGATGAAAAACTGGATGTCCTGTTTCTAACAGAAATGTGGCTACATGACAACTCTACTCCAGACATCAATCACGCTCTCCTCCTGGGATATTATATATGTAGGAAAGACTGCATGCACAAAAGCAGTGGGGGTATCGCCATCATCCTAAAAGACAGATATAGATGTATATATAATCCCCTATTTATCTCAGAATGTGAACATCTCTCTTTTGCTATAAACTTGTCGCCCGCTGCTTCCTTCTCAGAACTTTTAGTATATAGACACCCAGGTCCATGTACCAAGTTTGCAGAAGTCTTACCTGAGATAGTAGCTAGCATTACCATCGAAATAACAAATTTCACTCTTGTAGGGGATCTCAACTTTCACTTCAATGAGATCAACAATCCCTCTGTGTCAGCCACATCTTACACGACCCCAGCTGTCTGCAGCTCACCCAAAGAGTAGAATGTATCACCAATGACGAAGGACATCTTCTAGATCTGGTGTTTTGTAATGGCCATAACGTAAAAAAATTGGAAATCCACGTCTGATGACATGGACAGACCATGCCCTGATCACTCTCACACTGGAGGGAGTCCCATCCCTTTCAGACAATAAGACCACAACCAGCCTAGGCCGACGATGGTCAAAACTGAATAAAGAAATATGGACGACCTCCATACTAACTAAACTAAACCAGCCATAGGAAAACATCTGTCTGCAGCAAATTCCATAGTAGAAGAGTGGATTAAGAACTCATTAGATGAAACGATCCCTCTTGCTACTATAAAGAAGTGAAATAAAGAGAAATCGGCACCTTGGGTCACCGCTCACCTGGTCTCCCTAAATAAAGGTTGAAAATTCTAGAAAGAAACTGGAGAAACAATTATGAAGAAAACCTCAAATTCGCTTACTGAATGGCTATCAGACATTTCCATCAGGAATTGAAAAAGGCACAGGCATCACATTATAAAGCTGTAATGATGAATGCAGCCAATGTCCCGATGGTACTTTCCATATTGTTAAGTCACTCACCACTCCAAAATCTGAAAATATGCTACCTACCCTACAGTAGCACGCTGCAATGAAATTGCAGCATACTTCCAAGATTACGTTTCTGTGATCTACTGTTACTTACAAACGACAAATAAAAGCCTTGCCTACTAAGGTGGAGAAATGTTCTGCATGAGGATACCTGTATCTCAGACTTCCCCCCTATCACAAGGGAGTAACTCCCAGCAATATTTAGCAAAGTTAAAAAAGGCATCCCCTTCGGACCCGACCCCACCTCACATTTTGCTACAAGGAGCACAGGAGATCTTCCCCATACTTTTTGATCACCTTAATCTATCCCTTTCCACTGGAGTGATCACCTTAATCTATCTCTTTCCACTGGAGTAGTTCTCTGAGCTTGGAAACATGCAGGGGCCAAACGTCTGCTAAAAAAAGTAACCTTGACCCCACATGCCCAGGGAACGAGATAACTATCTCCTTGCATCCAGTCATGAGGAAGGTATTAGAAAAATATATCAATCCAAATCTCTCCCTGCTCCTGGAGGAGAACTCTCTTCTCCACCCCACCCGGACCGGTTTCCGTCCACAACATAGGAGCTGATTACGATCTAGTTCGGAAAGCATTCCTACCAAAGCGGTTACGGAATGCTTTCCGGATGCCGCGGATCAGGGGAGTCCGACCGAGCAATTTGGATGCATACGGATGCTTCTGGATACGATTTGGTCGGACTCCCATTGACTTCAGTGGGAGCCTGTGTTCAGAACGAGAAAATAGGCTCCCAATGAAGAAAGGGGTACTTGAGGAAATCCTTGCACCATGGAGTGCCTGCCACACTGTTCATGGTTGGAAAGGGAGGTTCCTTGGGTCGGTCATCGTACTCGCTCGCTCAGGAGACGAGCCCATAGAGCTGTACGGCTCTGATCCAAAAGGCTCGACCTATCTGAATGCCGAATCAGATTCGGCAAGCCCGAGTCCAATTCGGAGCCCTTCCTAATGACATCAAAATCGACCCCATAGTATGGAAAGCGCATTATTAGCAATAACCGTAGAGCTGAAACTACTACTGGACAAAGGAGGTTCTACGGCCATTAGCCTTCTTGATCTAAGCATAGCGTTTGACACGGTTGACCACGACAATCTAGTGTTCAGGATGAGTGAAATAGTAATAAAAAATGTCCCTCTGAAGTGGCTTTCATAATTTCCTAATGAATGGTCCTTTTAAAATTGCGAACCTCTCTGCTAATCAGACGACTTCCCTTGGAAGTGAGGGGTTCCACAGGGCTCTGCATTGAGCCCCACACATTTGAACATTTATTTGCATCCATTGTCAGACATCGTAAAGGAATTTGGGGTGTTGATTGTCTCCTATGCTGACAACGCCCAACTGGTCTTCTCCCTTTCCCCGGTTGGATAGGTTCACAAAAACAGCAGCTTGCCCTCATCTAAGGAAAGTTGCATGGTGAATGGGCAACTGCTCACTGAAATTTAATGGAGAGCTGATGATTTTGGAAAATAAGCCAACACCGCAAACAACCCTCGGATGGCCAAAGTACCTGGAAGCTCCACCAAACCCTTCCTCCCCATAAAGAGATTAGGTATGTGGTTGGATAGCTCTTTATCTATGGAAGCCCTGGTAAATAAAAGTTGACAGCATCTTGCTTTGGCCTGCTCAGAACCCTACAGAAAATCCTAGACCTCCCACCTACACAATCTAGGAGAATAGTGGTCCAAGCATTGATTCTTCCCAGCTTTGTCTACAGGGACTTCCTGTATGTGGGCTCACCCAAATATATTATCAAGAGACTCCAGCTAGTCCAAACGTGGCTGCAAGGACTATCCTCAAGTTGCCTAAACACACCTCAGCAAAATGTGCACGGGCCTCCTTGCACTGGCTTGCAGTGGAGGAAAGGATAAACTTCAAGGCACTCCACTTGGTGCATAGGAGAATTAACCAGAAAGGACCCTACTTTATATGGGCCCTTCTGATACCCTACACACTTAGCAGGACCCTAAGATCCTCCAATGCACGACTACTAAAGGGTCTGTGATTCCAAATTATCAGATGGGTGTAGATTCGTCTCTCATTTGCCTCCCAAGCTTTGGAATGCTATGCCCGCTGAGCTCAGAAACAAAATGAATGCGACCCGTTTCAGAAAACTGCTTAAAACATCGCTATATTCCCACTAGCACCAAATATTAAAGACAAACAGTAGAAAGAGTGAGCTACAAGCTACAGTCATAGCACTAAATGAAGAGACCAGTTTGAAGCTCTCAGGCCAGGTGCTTGTCCGGGGGCCCTCACACCGCAGGGGCTGCAGGGGCTATCGTTATACCGCTAGAGAAAAGGACGTGGGAGGGGAGGAATGAAAAAAGCTCTGTGATGCAGCCAGAGCTGGCCATATTGTAGCACTTTGTTTTAGTGCTCCTGAGGCAAAACGGAGAACACACAGATAAAGTCATCAATGGGTGAGATCTAGCAACTGTAATCACCAGAATGCAAAGACAACGAGTAAAATGAGTGAGTAACAAGCTACAGTTATAGCACCAAATTAAGAGACCATGTGAGATCTCTGTAGACTAGAGTTTGAATCCAGGCAAAAGAAAAAATACATGCATCCACCGGCACTAAAGCGTTTAGACAAGGTAGCGGCCCGCAACATTAACAACTGATGGGCGCATGCCCAAATAACTCACCATAAGTGTGTTCATGGGCATAGGGTCCGTCGTCCTCTCTCTCTTCTTCTGGTGCATTCGGGCAGAAAGGGAGGGACTTTCTCCCCTGTGCCATGAGAATCTGACCAATCCTGGAGCTGCAGTTCCAGGATTGGTTAGAGCAGACTAACCCACCACTCATTTTGTGGCTTCAATCCCTAAAATGGTTTTTCAACCCTGGGATTGCAGTCTTCGAAGTGCACATGAAAGATTGGCCGGCTGTAGACAGCTAGCCAATCTTTCATGCACACTGGCAGAGGGCTGAGGTAGTAGTGCAACTGCCCTAATCAGCCCCACCCCCTGCCCTCTCGCTGTAGCAGTGTGAGCCTGCCACACATGATAAAATTGTATTTTTGACCATTTTATGAATGTGTGCACCTGCTGCGCCGGCAGCAGGCAGGGCGACGCTTCTCCGCCATAACAGAGTAGCCCCCACTGTTCAGACAACATCCAGGTATAATGTTATACAAATAAAGAGCTAGTAAGGACACCAACAAAAGTTACATAGAATTCAAAAGTGTTAAGTCGTGAACTCAAAATATTCTGCTAATGAGTTAATAAAGTGCTTGAGTGCGAGAGATGTGAGTTATACAGTATGAATTGTCAAAGGTGTTGAATGTGTTCTACGGTACAGCAGGAGGCACCACTAATTGTGGGGGCCAAGAAACAGCCAATGCAGTAATGCGGGCCAAGCACTGACATGCGTTAGGTGAACCCGTGATGCATGAAATGAAGAGAAGCACATGGGCAAGTAGAACAGGAAAGGGGCGGGCAAAAGAGAGAAACACAGGGGTAGAAAAGAATGTGACGGAGACAGCTTGAAAACACATGCGCTTTCATAGTGTTAGTAAAGCAAGCAATGGTAGCAGGGACGCTAGCCAATTAAAGCAATGGTAAATGGGCAATGCACTATGAGTTGGACAAACTCAAGACTGACAAGCTGGGGAAGGACTAAGAAGCAGGGTAAGGAGAGTGGCAAGGAAACCCAAGAATGATAAGCAATGGGCGAGCTCCAAGCCCCTCTAGGTTCTTGGTGAGCCACAATATGTCACACAACAGACAGCGCTTACAGTGGTGGTCGGTAAGTTGTGGAGGGAGGGGGCATGCGGGACACACACACATGCACACACGCACACATACACATAACACTCACATCCAGGCATTCACACACGTGCACACACAAACACAAACACATCCATTCTGAACACTTTTTACCAAACATTCATATATACACGCACACATGCACCAAACATTAATTTAAAAGAAAACAAAACACGCTTACCTGCAGCCAGCTCTGCCTCAGAGTTCCCAGGAGGCTTGGGACTGCTGCCTTCCCTCATTGGTTGACCGTCCCGACATCATCTCAGAGTGGGATGGGGTCAATGAAACTGCTGACCCCACCCCACTCTGTGATGAAGTGCTAGTGATTGACATTCGACCCTGGGCGCTTCAGGGCTTGAAACTGAAGTGCCTGGGTGCGAGGCAATCAGTGACGCTATACCTCGTCACTGAGGGGAGGGCCTCAGAGACCTTTGCTAAGCTGAGGACGTCACGCCCACAGGAGCTGTGACTTCTTCAGCCCAGCAAAGTTTAGCTCAAGCAGCCAGGAGCCTGCGCATTTTGCGCAAGCCTGGCTCCTGGCTGCTTGAACTGAAAGGGAACAGTGTCTGTCAGGCTGACCTTTGTGCAGCCCGACAGACACTGTTCATGAGGGGCGAAGGTGGAGGGGCATGGCCCTTCAGCCCCAATGGACTAGCCGCGCCTGAGCGCTTATGCTGTCTAGTAGGTTTGACATAAAAATAAGGCAACAGACCATCTGCATCTATGCACCCAGAATCTGGACCAGCATTCCTGAAATCACTAGGACCACCCCCACCCTGCTCCTATTTATGACACCTCTGAAGACACTCTTCTTAAACAATACTTGATCATGATAAAGTGTCAGTCCACTTCTACTCTTGGAACCCAGTTGCCCCTTCAATTACTCTTTGACTGTATTTTTGCCTTTGACCCTTTACACTTTTACACACCCTTCCAGCTAGGTTCACTCTATAGTATTACTCCAGCCATTCATACATTCATCTGAGGACTTTTGTCTTTACATCCACCCGTAATAACATATAAAAATAAACCACCTTAAATTAAAAAAATAACAGTACACATCTTGCACTGAAGGCCCATAAAGGTTAAAAGGACAGATGCCACAGATTCATTGCACTGCCTCTAATGAGAATGTCGAGTTGGTGATTGAGTATATATATATATATATAGGTGTGTACACTGAAGGCGGCTATACAAAATGTCACACCATCTGCTGATACACATCTTCCCAATCATCTTGTAGCAACTTGAAAAAGAGATACATCAGCTTTCCTAATCAAAACAGAATGATAGTTTCTGCTCCCCAGATGACAACACTACTAGTTACAAGCAGTTTCTTTGTTGTTACCTTAAATGAAAATGTCCATATCTTTGATGAAGTAGGCGCACGGCATCCTTTCTCTGCGATTGCCTTTACCCACCAAGGGGCATATTATCAACAGCCAGCGATAATTATCGCTGGCCGTGCTTAGCGATAATAATATTATCACAGGCTATCTCTGGAATTTATCGCCCTGGTAGTGCGTTATTAACAACGCGTTTCTCCAGGGCGATACAAATTCCAGAGATAGCGAGGTTATCGCCCTTTTGCAGGGAAAAATTGCTGGTTTTCCAGCGATGTTCCCTGCAAAACAGCGATAACCTTGCTGATACGACCCACAGGGTCATATCAGCATAATCCACCCCCTATGTTAGGGATGGCTAAATCAGGATTTTAGCAGATGTTAGATTTTGGCGAACACGGCCGTTTTCGCCAAAATCTAACGTCTGCTAAAATCATGTGGGCTGCCTTGTAAATATCGCGATGTAAACATCAGCGATATTTGCAAGGTAGTCCATCCGCAGTACGCCCAGTAACGCCCACTTTGCATCTCATTGGAGATGCAAAGGGAGGTGTTGGGAAAAAGGGTGCTAACATGAACATGTGATTATGCATGTTAGCGCCCTCTTGTAAATAGGGCACTGGTTTTATCTCCGCTTTTTTGGCTTTGTAAGCCAAAAAAGCGGAGATATAGCCCTTGTAAATATGCCCCCAAATTCGTATTTCAAGCTCTGAGAAATATCGCAAATCACAGATGCTACATAGCACACCCCTGGTGAGGGAAAGAACACGAAGTGCTTGCAATCAAAACTTTTCAAAAGTTTAGGCCTTGTAGTGTCCGCAGTGACAATCCCTCTTTCATAGGGCAAAAATGCCTCTCCCACAGCACAGTTCCGCTTTCACTTAATGCAAGTAGGCTCTGATAAATTAGAGACCGCCTGTTTTTTCAGTCACAATGGACGTCACACTCTGGCTATGAATGTCCTCTGTATTTTTCTTCTTTTTGCATCTTTTATATAGCGCGAACTCAACCCAAAGGTATTGGAGCGCTGTACATGAGCACCGTATTTACATTACATATTCAGGCACGGGGAGATTAACCCCTTGCATGCCCGCCCCTTTCCCCGCCCAGTGCCGCGCCTTCCATTAGCGGGCGGAGTTCATGACGAGCTGGACTCGTCATGGGCACAGCGCCACCGCAGCCCATGACGAGTCCAGCTCGTCATGGGCACTGAAGGGGTTAAGTGATTTGCCCAAAATCACAGGATGTGGACGCGACCCCGAGGCTCGAACCCTGGTTTCCAGCACCAAAGTCCGCAGTCTAGCCGACGGACCACATCCTCTGCAAGATGACAAACAAACACATTGCCGGATGCTTTGTGGATTTTTCCTAATTGAACAACCCTTTGCGTTTTTTCTTGGTTCTTATGAAGGTTCTGCAGTGATATTTTTCTGATATGTGGTTCCCACTGTGTTTTTACGGTTCTAAATTTACCGTTTCTCGACAGCTTGCTGCGGACTTTGGCAACTCCTCCTTTGACTGTGATCAAAGGACACCAATCTCTATTTCTCGGTATAAATTCAATAGTAATTTGGGAGAGCACTTTATTTCAAGTGCAATTATCTGGACAAATCAACAGAGTGGTTGCAATGTGTGAGAAAGGCAACTTAAAAAAGATATTTATGGTCTTTGCAGGGATTTACCTGGTCAACATGCAAACTAAAATCCAGATACTTTAGCTACTTTACCTGAAGCAGTATTTTCCAAAGAAAGGATGCTCCTGGCCCTATTCACCAACAAATTGTGAAGCATGTTTGTAGTACTACAACAGTATTACAAACATACTACAAAATGCTATTCACAATCTTAAATGCAGAGGTTCTGCCTCTGCCGCTCCTATCTTTTTCTGTGCAGAGATTTCCACCAGACTGCAGTCTCCCCACATATAAGTACACGTTTTAGTAGAAAATGTAGGAAGGACATAGGGGAGTGGCTGGAAAAAGGGGAGTATTTACAACTAAAGGAAAGGGGATAAGAGAGGATTGTGGAGGGAGGGTTTAACTATTTGGTCCTACATTTAAAATAAATACGCACAATTAATTTACAATATCATTTGCTATAAAAATATTTGTGTACTAAATTTCTTGAGTTATTTTTTTTTTACTTTTCCTTATACTGTACCATTGAGGGGCTCTGCAATTGGAGGGCTGATCTCCATTTGGTAAAGCACATGAAAAGCTAAAAAAAGTTTATTAAACTTGAAAAAAGTTAGTCAATATATTTTTATGTTAATTATTATTGTAAATTATTTTTATACACTTATTTTAAAATGTAGAATAAATGAAAGAATGTATTAGCACTATTTACTTCATTTTGGATTAAAACTTTAATGAATTTAAATATATTTAATTAAATTAAAGTTATGTTTATAAAGTTTAATTACAATATTAATTCTCACCTAGAGTAAAAAATATATCATGCATTGATAATATGTGTTGTATAAAATTAACTTGACCTACGTCTAACAGACAACTATTTACTGTTCAGAAAAAAGCTGAAAACCACTCTTTTCCCTAGATACTGACCCTGCTGGTGGTTAATCCTAGAGTAAACGGCACTGCATTACACTCACCCCTAGCACCGTGGTGTTCCTCAGGATGATTGATGCACTTTACAAACACCCAAATACAAATACATAGTAATTAAATGTTATGTCATTAAAATATATCCTTACATTACTTTTCAAGTTGAAAAAAGTATGTCAAATAATTATACAATTAAATAAATATTTTTTTAGCTTTTTCTAACATTAAATTATATATTTATTCATTTTTAACTATCTTAAAAATAAGGCCTTTTTAGAAAGACAAATGTACATGTGGAGATTTACTCATGTCTAAATTTACTAGAAGTGGCTTTGCTAATTTTTTTTATTAACTATTTTGGAGTGAAACGTTTCTGTTTGGTAAAGTAATAACAACAGTTAAAAGATGTTGTTTGTGTTCTACTTTATCCACAGATATTAAGTAATGTTATGACCTTTGCTGTATATGACAGAATTAAGAGATCACACATGGAACCTAGCGGCCTTTTAAGGCCAAAATCCAAACCTTCCAGGCCAATGCACTCCGTATCAGTGGAGTTTATTATTGAATTAACAACAGTCAAAATCTTACTCTCATTCTTATGATTGTTGTCTATGTGGCTAAAATGAGACATTTTGTCGCACTGCCTGGGTTGCTCTCGTCCAAAGACTTACCACACATTTTTGCACATAAGATCATTAAATTACATTGTGTACCTCAAGTTTTGAACAAAATAGCGATTCTCAATTTACGCTCAACTTTGGTCTGGATCGAGAAAAGAAACTTATATGGAAGTTCATCTTTCTTCTATCTGCCACCCTCAAATGGACAAACTTGGTTGAATCAGTGAGTTGAACAACATTGGAGGTATCAAACATTACTGCAAATAGAGAATATGAGTAAGATATCATGGCTAGTGGAATTAACCTGTAATAAAAACACTCTGCTGCAGGTATGTCACCTTTTTCTGTATGTATGTATATCAACTTAGAGTACTGGCATTAGAACCACATTTGTCTGAATTAGTTCCCTCAGTAATTGAACATTTAACTGCACTTTAAGTAATCCAAAAATCTGCACAAGTGTCTTTGGAGGAAAACAAAGCTACTTATAAGGTCAATGCTGATAAAAAAGATTTCGATCACCTAAGTATACTGCAGGTGAAAAGTCTGATTATTCACAAAACAAATTGCATTTGGAAAAAGCTTTTTAGTTACAACCCAAGTTTATCAGTACACTTACAATTAAATACATTGGGAATAGTGTAACAGTGTGGTTAAAAAAACCACCACCTATAAATATTGATCCTGTGTTTCATGTATTAAAACCTTGTTCAGCAAAGCTATGTGATGCTCCAAATGCTGCTTCTATTCAATCGAATGCTGAAAATGAATGTGAAATACATAACACCTTAGATGCACAAATTGTTAGAAGGAAAGTACAATATTTAGTGGATTGGAAGGTGTACAGCCTTGAGGAATAATCATGGGAGCCGATTGCTAATCTGCATGCTCCACATTTTTTCAAGAGTTAGATAGAGATCCTTTTGATAATTCTGAAGCCACAACACCCCAGGATGACAAGCCCTGGGGGAGCACTGTCACGACAAACATCATGGAAAGATGAGGCTCACTCAGAAACAACAAAATAGCTAAGAGAAAAATGTAAAATGAGGTCTGTGGAGGCTGGGGCTTAGCATGAGAAGGGTCTTAAAGGACAAAGGGAGAATCAGGCCAATCAAAATAGCAGAGTCACAAGGGCAACACTTCAGGGGTAGCATTAGAAGTGTAATTACCAGGACCATTTTGCTTCTTGGTTGTATGTGTTCTCTTCTTGCATTCGTTTGTGTACCATTTCAGTTCCTGTACCTTTGTTGTTTCCCCCTACATTCTATTCTGTCTTTGGCTTCCCTGTAACTCTTCCAACCCTGCAAGGAATTCTTTGACGCTTGACTCCAGGCAGTTCCTCTATTTTGACATCCTGGTACTGCCAACATGACTGTTTTTCCCAGTACCTTCGAGGTCATTAAGGGATATATATTGATTTTGCTGTAGCTCGAGTAGATTTTCTATTTGTGCAGTAGCTTTCTGACTTTGAATGGTCGCTTAGGCCAGCATTGGAGAATTCTCGCCGGGTGGTGTCTAGTGACTGAAAATCACACTATGGGATGCCAAATCACGTTTGTGCTCACCAGCTTACAATTTGAGAGCCGCATGCTGCTGGCAGAATTTGGTATGAACTCTGCAGAGTGGCTAAAATTCTGACAATTCGGCCGAGTTAGCGGAATATATCGGCCACCCCTACCTTTTACCACTCCAGGCACTGTATTACAGGTTTGGGCTGGGAGGATAACTTTAAGGCTAACCTGGAATTATTAAAATCAACCCCTGACATGTGTTTTGCTATCATTGCCGCTCTTCATAAAGGTTTAGCTTTGTCCAGACACAAGGGAGCACCCAGTATAAGTCAAAACAATACCCTTTCAGGCTTAAAGTGCTGCATAAATTATGCAAAAAAGAAGAAGAGAACTCTGAGTAGTTTTCCAAGTGTAGGTGGAGAGCAGCTCCTACAACACCAGTGACACTCTAAATCTGCTCACCTGAAATGTCTGTTTCTCTAGCAACGTTTTTAAGCATAGGATTAGCACAGTACCATCCATGCCAAGCTAGAAAGGGGCAAAGTTGTTGTATAAAAAAAATTCCCCCTCCCCTTTTAACTTATATGTACAGTCCTGGAGAATGCTGTCCCCCAGAACCTAACAATCCTTGGGAGGGAGGCCGTGTGGCGCCAACTCCACTGTAAATGTAAAAAACAGGCCTGGGGGATTGTATCCCAAGGGCCTAACAAGGCTCAGGGAGTGGGCCACGTGGCCCCCTTCCATTAGTTACAAAAAGGAGACCCTGGGTGGTGGGGTCCCTAGGGCCTAATAAGGCTCAGGGTTGGGGGCCATGCAGCATCCTCCTCTTAAAAAAAACACAGCTCTAAGGGGATGAGGGTCCCCAGGACGTTCTAAGGCTTGGGCAGAGGGGCCTTTGGCCTGCTCCCCTTTAATAAAAAAAAGACCCTGGGGGTTGGGGTCTCCAGGACCTAATAAGGCTCAGGTAGAGGGCCACTTGGTCCCTCTAAAAAAAAATAAGGCCCTGGGGGATAGGGTCCTCAGACCTTGATAAGGCTGAGGGAAGGGGGCGACTTGTCCCCCCTCCCTTTTAAAAAACATGAGACCTGTGGCCAACCCTCCACCGTGCATAGCCAAAAGGCCATGCGTGGCAGGGGAGTTGGCTTTATGTATGGTAATACAATATTACTTTAAGTTGAAAAAAACTCTAGAAATTCACTGAAAAAAACAAAGGTTAAAGTAACGTTGTAATTAAGTGAATATGTCAGTGACAACATTACCGTTTTGAACTAAAAAAACAAGTTCTATAAATTCCCCAGTTATAGTAATCCGAGCTCACTATAACTTGCGCCCTGCCATGCACTGCTTATGACCTCACGTATTACATCACTTATGTCATGTTCTATGTCATCATTTATGACATCATTGATGACATGTAAGTGTTTACAAAATGGATGCGCACCTAATGCACCATAGGTGAATAGAGGTATTGAACATGATATAAATCTTTGTGTCTAAGAGTAAATCTGAGTGCAGACTCAAAACTTTTATTGTATTGCTAATAACTGTGGCACCGTTTGACAAATCCACACAAAACGTACCAAAAATGGTGCTACATTTTGACTAGTTTTTGCTTGGAGAGTTTCAGGGTGATCTGTCAAGAGGGGACCGAAACAAATCCTTATGCATTTTCCATAGACTTCTTTAGACATGACTACAACAAAAACTGCTGAAAATGGAATTTCACCAAATTTGGCAGGAAGCTAGATTTTGGTATACAGATTCTGCTTTTTGTGACTTGTTGTAAATAAGTTTGGTAGATTTTTAGAAATTAAGCCTAAGAATAATTGCATATATGGACGGTTGGGTCCACGAGAGGCTCGAGAGACTCACGGGAGCAGAACTTTAAAAATAGAGCATTCTGATTGGCCCATGGAGCTTTATTTCCCTTGGACCATCATGCTCTCATGGGAGTCAGATTCCTGCTGGAGCAAGCACTCTGATTGCCTGGCAGGAACATCAGAAAAATGTTGCTGGCAGCCATTACAGGACTCGGGGCTTATTATTAATATAAGGGCGTAGGGTAGGGATACTGCTACAAAAAAAAGGTGAGGGGCGAGGCATAGCCCTGCCTAATGGAAGAGAGGGGGAGACATTTGAGTGAATTGGCCCAAGGGATACCCTCTCCCTAATGTTACAACACAAAACAACTTTGGGGTATCCCTTGCCTATCTGGAGTAACTCCATCTCACATGGATCCCTAGTCAGTAGTCAATGAAGAAAAAGTAATCTTTAGCTTTTTATAGTATGATCCTCACCGACTCTAATAGTGGCATGCTTCATCATCGGGTCTACCCTGGCCCCTAAAAGCCAGGATGGGCTCAACAACAATCCAGGGAGTTCTTTTTATATTATTGTGACAGGGGAGTTTAAAAAACAAACCTCAGACAGACTTGGGTATCCCTTTATTGATGGTCTGGGTTGGTACAAATTAAAAATGTATCTTAATGGTGGTTAAGGCTATAATGGTCCTATGACCTTCACATGACCATCAACGTGTTTCAGACCCTATTGTATGGCCTAAGACGTGTTTCTGTTCATTTCCCCGGTTTTATAGACACTCACACTTTGTTATATGTATATATATTTATTTATTATTTATTTTATGCACTTGTACTGCGCAACAGCTACCCAAAAAGGGTTTCCCGGCGCATTTTAGCTGTAAAAGATGGAAAAGAGATCTTATTGATTAAATAGCCAGGTTTTTAGCAACTTTTGGAAACTGGAGTAATTAGGCTCGTTTCTCAGTGGAATAGGAAGAGAGTTTCAGTGTAATGGGGCAAGGTAGGAAAAAGATTTGCCTCCTATGCGAGTACGCTTAAATTTGGGAATCCTAAAACGACTCTGAGTAGCTGATCTGAGATTTCTCGATGGAATATATGTGTTTACCAATGCACAGAGGTATTTAGGGGCTGTGTTGGCTTTTATTTTATACATGTAGGTGAGAGCTTTAAATTTCACACGATTTTCAATATTGAGCCAATGGAGTTTGCGTCGAAATACTGAAACTGATTCTCTTTTTGGTACCTTGCATAGTAACCTAACTGCCGCATTTTGGGCCATTTGTAAACGATGGAGATTAGCTTTATTTGATCCTAAATAAAGGATGTTACCGTAATCTAGACGGGATGTTATTAAAGCATTCACCACCGTTTTCTTGGTAGACTCCGGGAGCATCCAGCAGATTTTCCTCAGCCATCGTAAGATAGCAAAACAGGTGGCCGTCACTCCAATTGATTGAGCTTGCATGCTCAGAGTATCATCCAGGAGTATACCTAGGTTACGCAATTGCGAAACTGGATTTGGAAGGTTACCCATCTTCTCTGGCCAATGTTGGTGGCCCCATAGATGTTTTTGTTTTCCTAAAATGACAACCTCTGTTTTTTCCCCATTTAATTTTAGGAAATGTTCCTTCATCCAGGTTGCGATGTTATTCAAACCAGTTTTAAGCATAGAGATGTCATTATAGGGCATGCAATGCTCAATTGCATGCAAAGTTAACAATTCTACTTGTCTTATTGTAGGATCACTGTTCCTGAAAAAGACAAAGAGCAATTCATAATTAACATTACTAATCAATGTTCATATTATGTAGGAACAATAATACGGCGAGGAAACGGAAGTAATCCTTGTCTACTTCTTCCCACGGCACGTATTTGATGGTATTGGTGACCATGAACTACATAGAGCCACACCATGAATCTTTGTGTACAATTGTTGTCAAGCTCATGTGAGCCACCCCATTCTATCACTCACCATGTGTTTTATTTGTTGCATTTCACACATAATAGATTACACACAATTTTGTGGTCTTATGTTTGAAAATGCCTTAATTGCAAGCCATGCATCATAAGTGAAATAAGATGAGGAATAGCATATGTGAGGTGCAAGCACCTCCAATCATACTGTCATTTCCCCTTTTGGGATATTGACCCTACCATTCGAAGGGGGAGGGAGCAAGAGTGAGAAAGTGAGCCAAAATGTCTACTAACATCAGATTAAATGGCTACATTAAAGACTAAAAACATATCCCAAATGTGTTTTGTTTGCAAAATACTATTTAATTTATGCTAAAAGTGACAGATTTCCATGTTGTCTTATTCCTGCATAAGTGTGCATGTAAAGCAGTCTGTTTAGTGGAAAATATTTGTGAGAGGCAGACAATGAATGGAATAATACAGACAGGAATGTGTACATATTGGTGACACATACCCAAAACCAATTTTTGAATGTCCTTTGTTAAGTCCAGATGATAAATGTATGATGGAGGAAAATGGGATGCTTAAAGGGACTTTTGCAGATGGAATGTGCCACTACATATATGTAGGAGCATAACATCTGGGAAACTCAAAATCAGGCCCAACTCATGACTCATTAGGCAAATGTATAAATGCATCCAGGTGTGATATGTTGTATATTGTGAATTACATTTGAATCTTTGAAATTAAAATTATATATGAATGAGTGTATGTAATATTTACTGTGATTTTGTACCAATGTGTGCCTAAAGGGAAAGCCAGCATATTGTATAAAACAATTTCACAATGGTAAAACAAACTTCATACAACTAGAGATATTTAGGAGTCAAATGTGAAAATGTGTTTGCTCTGTAGAACAGAATAGAATAGAATAAGCATTTATAAAGCGCATAGCTACCCTAAGGCATCCCAGCGCTATTCGCAGACTGCGGACTAGGGGGGCAACTTTACTGGGTGTGAGCTTGGAACAGCCAGGTTTTTAAGAGTTTCCGGAAGGAAAGTTGGTTAGATTCCATACGCAGCTGGAGCGAGAGTGAGTTCCAAAGCTTGGCCGCGTTATAAGAGAGAGCGTCCGCCACATCTTGCTCTCTTTATTTTTGGGACAGCAACGAGTGAAAGGTTAGCAGAGCGAAGGCTTCTATTAGGACAGTATGGCACAGCAATGGCTTGATTAATGGGCGGGCCTTTCCCCCAGAAGGACTTGTGGGTGATGCAAAGTGCCTTAAACTTGAGTCTCTCCAAAATGGGTAACCAATGCAGAGTGTTCAGTGTGAGTTTGGCAGATTGCCGATAGGGGATTTTAAGGATCAGGCGAGCGCCGCAGAGTTCTGGATGACTTGTAGTTTGGAGGTAGTAGACTGAGGGGCTCTGAGGTAGAGCGCGTTTCCGTAGTCTATACGTGATAGAATCAGGGCTTGTACCATTATCTGCCTAGCACAGAATGGGAGAAGAGGAAGAATTTTCCTCAGCATCCTCAAGATAACGAAGCATGTGGCCGACACCTTCTTTGCGTGATAATTAAAAGCCAGGGATTGGTCCAACCATATGCCCAGACTTTTGATTTGTTATTTAGAAACTGGCGGGGGCCGAGACAATTAGGCCAGAGTAGCCCGGGATTGAAGGTAGGCTTATTGCCTAGAAGCGTAAGCTCTGTCTTGTCTCCATTCAACTTCAGACAGGACAGCTCCATCCACTTTGCGACTTTTTCCAGACAAGGGCCCAGGCTAGAGGTCGGGTTTCCTGGGTGGCTTAGAGATACCACCAGTTGTGTATCATCAGCATAGGTTACTATTTTTATGCCAAAAGGGCGAACAATCTCTGCCAATTGGTTCATGTATACGTTGAACAATGTCGGGCTCAGGGAGGACCTCTGTGGCACAACGCAGTTCAGTGGCATCTGTTTAGAGCTGACATTACCCTCAAAAACCTGAAAGAACCGGTCCTCTAGAAAAGACTGCATCCAGGTGATGACGCCTCCAGTCACTCCAAGATTCATGAGTCTGAGGATTAGTATGTCATGGCTGACAGTGACGAATGCGGCACTGAGGTCTAACAGGATGATGGCTGCTGTACCACCTTGGCCTAGGATTCGCCTGGATTCTTCAACCACCGCCATCAGAGCGGTTTCCGTTCCATGCTGGGGCCTGAAACCGGTCTGTGAGGGGTGAAGCAGGTTGTCTGATTCTAGGAATCTGGAAAGTAGAGAGTTAACGTGCCTCTCTAATATTTTACTACAGATGGGGAGAAGGGAAATTGGCTAGTAATTCCCCAGCTGTTCTGGGTCCAAGTTTGGCTTTTTGAGCAGCACCTTGACCATGGTGCATTTCCAAGGAATGGGAACCACTCTAAAGGAGATGGAGGAGTTGATCAGTTCACATTTTACCAGCAGGATTGTTCCTGCGGCTGATGTCAGAATCTTAGGGGGGGTGGCGGGTCCCTAGGGGACCCAGATTCTATGTGACCCAGTATTGGTTCTACGGATTTGGGGTCTACCAGAGGAATATGTTCCAATAGCGCACTGGTACTGGATGTGAGGTAGGTCATAGGGGGGCGATCCAGGTGGGCTGATATATGGGGAAAAGTGAGATATATGTTGTGTATCTTTTTGTGAAAGAATTACGCTAGATTGTTACATCGATCTAGAGCGCCCACCGCAGTGGTTTGTGGGGATGAAAGCTTGATTAAAGTTTTATCAATATGGAAAACCTCACGTGGAGAATTGGACGCATGGAGGATTTTTTCACAGTAGAAGGCAGCTTGTGCGATTTAATTTGCGCTTGGTAAGTTCTAATAGCCTCCCTGTGTTTATGTTTCCCGGAATCTGAGTAGTCTTTCCTCCATTTCCTTTCTAGCTTTTCACAGGTTTGTTTCAAATCATGTAGTTTGGTGGTATACCATGGAGAGAGCTTGGAACTGTCTTTTTTTTGGACTATTTTTTGGGGAGGACTTGCTCAAGGGAGTGTTCAATCCACTTATTGAACTTCTCAGTAGCCACCATAGGGTTTGATTTGTAGGAAGGTCTAGTGGTATCAAGTGCTAGAACCCACTGATCCAAAGGAAGCTTGGACCATAAGCGTTCCCAGCTACTGCTCGTACCAGCTGAGGAAAGTGGGTCTACTGTACTCCAGTTCAAGGGAATCAAAAAGTGGTCAGACCACAGGAGTGGTTTGGGATCCCCTACTGAGAATTCCTCACTATTGATAAATATTGGATCAAGTAGATGGCCATTAAAGTGAGTTGCTCCAGAAACTTTTTGGCTATATTGGAGTGCTGAGAGGTTCCTGAACAGCTCTAGGGCCGCGAGGTTGGAGGGATCATCAAAATGTAGGTTGAGGTCTCCTAGGATTGCAAAATTAGAGTGGGAGCTGGATAAATTTGCAATGCCTTCTGGAAGCACTTGAAGAAATCTTCCCAGAGCTCCAGGAGGTCCGTAAATTAGCACGCCTGAGAACGTGTGGGTGGGATAGCAGTTTAATGAGAACACAAGATTCTCGCAATCAGGTAGCAGGTCGACTGAGATGCAACATTTGACCTTATCCTTATATATAATGGGAATCCCGCCTCCCTTCCCGCTTCTGCGGTCTAGCCGCTGAATCTAGAAGCCCGGGGAAGAGACTGTACAAGTACTGGCTCCGACTCATTGTTGAGCCAGATTTCGGTAAAAAACAAAATGTCGGGGGATTCCTCCTCTAATAGTATCGCAATTTCTGTGGCATGTTTGACTAGGGATCTACAGTTTAAAAGGAACATTTTGTAAGATGTAAAGTTTATTAAACAGATCTGGGATTTCGGTAAGGGATCAAATTTAAATGAACAATGGGGGCATATGCTTTCCTTCTGAAATGGGAGTGCGGATTGAAGGCAGCTTTCATTCGTGGTACCCCTTAGTTCCCGTAGGTGATCAGGGCTGTAGACGTAGGTACCTACAGAAGAGTTAACAGGGGGACTGGCCCCTGGCCCTGACCGGAGGCGGACGGGCACAGACGGGCTTGCCTTTGCCGCGTCTTCACCGCGTCCGCTGCACGCATCCGCTGCGCGTCGTGGTCGGCATTGCACTGAAATAGGCTGAGCAGCTGATCTGCTCACATCGTGACTCCGCCCCACTGCCTCCTGGCCGTAAGTGATGCCCTTGTTGCCACCAGCCCCCTCCACACAATCGGGGAACCCATGGTGGACCGGGGGGTGGGGCAGAAGGTTCCTGCCAGTAGCGAGAGTGCAAGAGTGCGAAGAAGGAGGTAAAGTGCAATTGCGTGCAAGTTATTTCTAAGAACGGCTAAAACAATGTAGCTAAAATGACTGAAATTCAGATTGTGCTGAAGTAGATTAGAAATGTATCAAGGCCTATGTATTTACCTATGCTGTAGAAGTCATTTGTCAATCCCTCCAAAAATATGTTTTTACATTTCTTCAACAGCATTGGTATCTACATAGTGCATGATACACTGATAAGCTACAGAATCCATATAATATTTTTTACATTTGAAATATATTGTAGTTACTAGGAAATAGTTTTCCCATTGTGAAATGCCCAAACAAAGGAAATTGCCTTTCAGTTTATACAAATATTGGTACAACATTGCAGTATGTGCTGACACACATTGATTCATATATCACTTTTTGTGAATGAAAATAATGCAGATGTTTTGGCCTTGTAGACAAACTGTACAAAGGTATTTTTGGTTGATATCCTTTTTGGTGACACAAGTTGATTATTGTAAACAACAAAGTCCAAAACAGTTCCTGGAGAGATTTAAAAATGTATAAGAGACAAGATCATACACAATATAAGAGCTATCATGTGGAATACCAAAACTGTGACCAAATGGTTTCTGAAAATGTTGAAATGTTGCATATGTCTTTACAGCATCTTCAGCAGCAGGCAAAGGAGACCTTGGGCGCATTGGCGGAGAAGCGACTGGCTACTGCAGTTCAGGTGCTGAGACCACTGACACAGTGGGACCCAGTGCCACTGAGGGCCATGGGACTACAGCAGAAGCCTCCAGCCCATCATCATCATCTTTGGAAGCCTGCATAAGCAAGCAGTCCCTAGTGGTGGTGGTCCTTACATGAACTCTGCCAACTGCATCTTTGTCTGCCACCCAGAGAACCATCTCCACCCTCCCTCTTGCTCTCCCCTCAGTTGGCCAAACCTGACCCCCTAAAATGGGTGGCATCTCCTTCAGTGCAGACACCTCACACCCTGCCCCTGCCCCCCAGCTGCACTGTGTGAGGAGGCAATTGACCTCTTACAGAACATCTCTGTAGGTCAGACTGCACTCCTGAATGCCATACAGAGGCTTAGTTGCCACACACAACAAATGGTAGCTTACCTCAAAGGCATTCAAAGTGCTATAGCTGGGCTTCAGAGGTCTTTTCAAGGTCTAGCCTCCTTACTGAAAACAGCCTCACAACCACCCCAACCTTGGGCCCTGTCTCCCACCCCTTCCCCTTCCCTGTCCTAATTCCCTATTCCCAGCTCTGTCCCAAGCACACTCACACCTTTGTACGCACCCACCAGAACACACACAAGCAGCACACCCACACATAAACACACATACCAAAAAAACAGGCACACAAAAACAGCATAGAAAACACCACTCACACCCACCAACACACTCACATGAACCACCACCAAAACACCCACAGATACACCTACTACCACACCCACATGCACCACCACCAGTACACCTACAGACACCCCCACCACACCCACATGCACCACCACCACTAGTACAACCACATATACCCCCATTGCCATATCCATATGCACCACCACCAGCACACTCACAGAAAACACACCCATCACCTCAGCCACACACACCACTACATCAACATGCACAACAAGCCACAAAAATCCACACTCACCCGAACAATATATACCTAGGAAGAAACACCCCCCAAATGTACACCACATACACCAGACCCACAGCTACCTGCAACCTCAACAGACACATGCACTTCACCCACTGCCACTACCTCCCAAACCCAACTCCCTGTCAACCATCCTGTCCGTTTTCCCTGTGAGGATGATGTTTTTGCCCTTGCCTTGACCCCTTCCAAACCCCGACTCACAACCTCCCAAACACCAAACCACCCCTTCCAAAGCCCAACCCAACCCACCCCACCCATACCCAAGATTACTCCTCCCATACCCAAAATCACCCCTCTCAAAGCGAAAGCCACCACTCCCAAATCCAAAACTACATCTCCCAAACCAAACACCACCCCTCCAAAACTCAATACCATGCCTCCCAAACCACCCCCTCCAAAGCAAGATCATTGAATTTGAATTTAGGTACAGGCATACATCAGGATAATGGACACTTGCACCAACAAATAAATGTTTAAAATTATTTTGTTACTACAGGTATGCTTGTTTCACCTTGATCACTGATAAGAATGAACACATTCATTACAACTTGTAAAATACTGTGACAATTGAAATTGGATAAAATACAGGACTTGCACTAGACAAGGGAAAATGTTACATGGATGAATATGTTGAATGATTCAAATTTTGGACTGACATTGATTTGACAGGTAATTGAATGAATGAATGAAATGAGCTTTATTTCGATAAAACATATCTTAAAAAGGACATACAAATATGACATACAGAGAAAGATTTGTGGGCCCAAAGGACAAGCCATGTGAGTACAATGTCGTCATGCTTCCCAAAATAAGCAAGAGGTTAAAAGTACATGTAAACACTATAAATAAGACAATCTAAAAAAGAGAATATATACAAGCAATAAAAACAATCAGCCTACTTAATTAGGAGCTGTGAGGGCTTTAGTTCTTAAGAGCCAAGACCACCTCAAAAATTTTGATAAAGCACAGACGTGGAGAGATCGCGCATCTGATTTCAAGATGCGCAAAGCTATATGATGGTCACGTGTACCCAATGTTCTACATAGGGGTTTGAGCCAGTAAGATCTTGGAACTTTGTATTTGGGACACGCAAATAGAACATGTGCAATTGACTCAACTTTGGTCCTACAGAAAGGACAGAATGGTGATGTCTGGGAAGGTGGTTTCCAGCGTGCAGTCAACTCGCGGACCGGAAGGGTTCCAAACCTGAACTTGACATAGAGGGCTCGGTCATATGATTTTTGAATAATGTCAAGATAAGGCTCGTAACACACTTCGTCTTTGAGGATAAGGGGGGGTCTATTCCTGACCTGTTGCCTGAAACTGACACGCACTCTCCCTGGTCTCTGCATCGCGCTGTTTTGCTTCACCGGAGGACGCCGCCCTGGAGCACCCTAGTGTTTCCTTGCCGCCGCCGCTCACACCACCTACGCGGCCGCTGTGAGTAAGGAAAACTACAATACCCAGCAACCCTTGCGGGACGAGCCCGCCCACGTCACAAGAAGCGCGCTTGTAGGCGCATAAAGGCAGCGGGAGCCCTGGCAGAGTGGGGGGTCTATTCCTGACCTGTTGCCTGAAACTGACACACACTCTCCCTGGTCTCTGCATCGCGCTGTTTTGCTTCACCGGAGGACGCCGCCCTGGAGCACCCTAGTGTTTCCTTGCCGCCGCCGCTCACACCACCTACGCGGCCGCTGTGAGTAAGGAAAACTACAATACCCAGCAACCCTTGCGGGACGAGCCCGCCCACGTCACAAGAAGCGCGCTTGTAGGCGCATAAAGGCAGCGGGAGCCCTGGCAGAGTGGGGGGTCTATTCCTGACCTGTTGCCTGAAACTGACACGCACTCTCCCTGGTCTCTGCATCGCGCTGTTTTGCTTCACCGGAGGACGCCGCCCTGGAGCACCCTAGTGTTTCCTTGCCGCCGCCGCTCACACCACCTACGCGGCCGCTGTGAGTAAGGAAAACTACAATACCCAGCAACCCTTGCGGGACGAGCCCGCCCACGTCACAAGAAGCGCGCTTGTAGGCGCATAAAGGCAGCGAGAGCCCCCGCGACGCGGGATCGCGCGCGGGTCGGCGCCGGGCTAAGCCCGGGCAAAGGGCGGGCCGTCTGAGGCCGTCCGAGGACGACAGAGGACGGGACGGACCCAGACTACTATGACCGTGTCTGAGTGAGTGTTTTATCGAACCTTGTTACATTGGGCACTACTGTCAATTGCTCTAACACAGCTGATATCAAGCAGCAGTGAACTTGAAGTAGATCTGTTAAAGCTGTGTGGTGAAAATGCCAAAATCGAAAAAAACTATAAGTGCGAACATTATGGACAATTATATGGTGCAGATCGTTAGTAAAATTAATAACGACAGAAGGGCGTCACTGGGGTTAAATTGTTCTCAAAATCCTTCTGAAAAATCTCCTGTGCCAGCACCTTTGTCTGATTCACTTTTGGCTTCCCCCTTAATGGCTAATACTAGTACCCCAACTGAAATTGATGAGTTGGAGAGTGATATTATTGAACTAAGCACTTATCCAACAGTCACCTCACAACCCATTTCTGATGTAGATTTGCACATGGCCGTCGAACTAGCTGATACCGATCCTTCCATCCCTCCCCCCAGAGTCAGGCAAGTTAGAACCTGTAGGAAAAACCAGGCTAAAAGTAATGGTTCCCGCCCAGGGAAAAAAAAGGCTACCTCTGCACCCAAAATTGTGAAGAAAGCTGAGGCATCAGAGTCCCATTCTGCTAAACATTCTGAGAATGAATTATCCAAGAAAATAGCAAACATGATTGATATTAAAATTGAGAGTGTTATTACTCCTCTGGTAGCCAGAATTGATGAATTAATGACAGAGGTAGTCAGAGTAAACTCCCTGATAAATAGACCTATGGAAGAAGTACCTAGAACTGAGTCTCCGGCACCGAGTCACAGTAGTCTGACAGCACCACCTGTTAGAGGGGAGCGAAGAGCTACACAAAATGAGATTGTGAATCCTCCACTCTTGCAATTTACAACTGAGGGGAACACCCAGAAAACATCTAAACCAGGCCTTCCTATTGACCGACTTGCTCAACGTCCAGCGAATGACCAGTTCCAATGTATTGTTGAGGCATTTCCTACCACATTGGTTCTTGCCAATGTACCTAACTTATCTTCTGACAAAATAGAAACCACATCTTCCCTCATTAGTAAATCATTACATTGGTTAACAAAAAACATGAGAATGACTCCTTGGGGAGAGAGACAACTAGCTGGCGAAATCATCATGGCAAGAAGGGTCTCATGGTTAGGCCATGATCCTAAAAAATATGCCGGGGATTGTGTGGTTATTAATTTTTCCAACCTGGCAGTCCTCCCTAATATCCTGCATAACATACTTCCCCCACAACGGAGACATGGCACTATCATTCCCTTAACACTGCACTATTTCTATTGCAGAAAGAAAGGGGTGGTAAATCAAGCGATGGCGAGGAAAGGGCGGACCCTATTATCTAGTATAGGGGGTGGGAGTGACCTTAATAGGACATGGAATATCAACATAGAAAACAGATTTGAGGTCCTGTCAAATCTGAATGATTGCGATTGACTTGATGGGAATGCTAAATTTGTGGCTGTTGCATCTACTCTGCACGATATCTTATCTATCCCTATAGGATCAGCCAGTTGCAATGACAGTATTGTAAAAGGCAACCCCAGCTCTACCCAGTTGACGGTACAGGAACTTTGTAGATCTGCATTACCCACCCAACTAGGAACTGGAGATATTGAATTACAGGCACTAATAAATGAATCATTAAGTAATCCAAGTAGCAGGACTGATTATACGAATAGGATTGAAGATGATATCCAAAGCCCATTAATGTTAAATGAGCTTACTAGTCCTATTAAACCTAAGCTTCATTTGTCCGTTTTATCCTGGAACCTTGCAGGAATTGGCAACAAAATGCACTGTCCTGAGTGGTGCATCTTTGTTGATCAGTTCGATTTAATATTATTTCAAGAGTCGTGGTCAATGGACCCGGTTTATCGCTTGGGTTTCCTTAATTTCTACGTACCTGCTACCAAAAAAGCTAAAGGTCGTCCCTCAGGAGGCTTGATAATTTGGATCCGCCAATCCCTTCGCTGTAAAATTGACCAACTTAGTTCTCAATCTAGCGACATTCTGTCATTAAATATCACCTGGCCTAATGACCAGGGATTGGCTATAGCAAATGTTTATGCTAGAGGGACGGTTGGAGGCTCCTCATCAGACGTAATATCTGTCTTAGACCAACATCTCTCTGTATTACCATCGGAGAAGCCTATTTTAGTAGGTGGGGATTTTAATACGACGTTCGAACCTCTTGGTTCGGAGGATCAGTTCCTAGCAGAAGAAGAAGATAGTAAGTGGGGGGTTCCCCAGCTGGAACTACCCCCGGTCAAGAGGTGGACTGCCATGGCCATTCAATTGAAAGCACTTTGCCTAGAGAGAGGGCTTAGGGCTGCTAATGGACGTACTCGGTCAGATCGCCAGGGGGCAAATACGTTCGACAATGGCAGATCTACTAGTCGTATTGATTATTTCCTAGTGGATATAAGGATTTGGCCTAAACTAAACGATATGACCATAATCAAACGAGATGACAGTGATCATAATGCCCTTCACTTGGAATTACAAACCTTTAATGAGCCCACAGAACTAGGAAATAAAGATGGGAAAACTAGCCTGGATGTTGTTGTATCAAACAACATGAGGCATGTTAAATGGGACAGATTTATAGAGAAGCCCGAAGAACTAGAAGATCTTAAAAAAGTGGTAACTGATGAAGTGGATAAATTGTTTACACAAGCATCTGGAAACACATTTTTATCATCAATGGATGAGGTCCATACCACTTTTTTTCTAAATCTCCAAAAAATTTTTAAAAAGCCCCTAGTGGGTGGAAAATCCAATAAGGACAAACAACCTATGGCGGGATGGTTCAATAAATCTTGTAGAACAGCTCGCCAGAGTTTAAGTTTGGCCCTTAGATCAAAAAACATGGATAGTGTGAGATCTGCTAGAAAACTATATAAGTATACACAGCTAAAGGCTAAGAAGGAATGGGACGAGGATCATTGGCAGGATCTGAAAGCAGCTTGCATGTCGAAGGACCAAAAGAAGTTTTGGGCGATAGTAAAATGGGACAGAGGCGGGGTTGCACCATCTCCCCAAAATAATGTGGCAATAAACCAATGGGTTGATTTTTTCAAACCACAATATGCTTCAGTCTCGCAAGAAGGAGAGTACTCACCCCCTCCGGTCATTTATTTTCAAACGCAGGTGTTCACGATTAAAGATATAAATTTAGCATTAGATTGTATAACCAGGGGCCGTGCCCCCGGGATGGACGGAATACCTGCGGATGTATTTTTAACTGATAGATTGTCCTGGTGTCAGTATTTCCAATATCTAGCAAATTCTATTGCTATGGGGGCGCCTATACCCCCCTCATGGAAAGGGGCTGAAATAATCCCAGTTTTTAAGAAAGGGGACAAATCATTACCCAGTAACTATAGACCTATCAGTCTCATAGATTCTGCCCAGAAACTGATAGGTCGATTAGTGCAAAATAGATTACATACCTGGATTGAAGAAAATAACATTCTGTCTCCCTTTCAGGCTGGGTTTAGACCATGTACTAGTTCGGTTGACCAGGTATTCTATTTTTTAGCACTCTACTGGAGGAATGTAAAGCTAACCAATGGGACCCTTTATGCGGTTTTTATAGATTTAAAATCCGCATTTGATCTGGTGCCTCGCTCCAAATTATGGAGGGTTCTCGACGAAGCAGGGATTGCTCCAGAACTACTAACACTACTCGTCCGCTTGCATGAAAACAATTATGCACGAATAAGGTGGGGAACGCAGGGGGAGGTTACTGACACATTCCCTGTAGAGCGTGGTGTTCGGCAGGGATGTGTCCTGGCGCCCACGTTGTTCTCCCTATTTATTAATGGCATTGTAGAACATCTGAGTCGTTCGCCCACAGACGCTCCCGTATTGGCTGGAACCCGCGTACCTGTCCTCATGTTCGCGGATGACACACTGATAGTTTCACGGACACCTAGTGGCCTGCAGAAGGCGCTAAATGCATTCGGTGAGTTTTGTCGAGAACGTGGTCTTGAAATAAACACCTCCAAAACAAAGTTCATGTGCTTAAATAAGAGGAAAAATTTTAGAGGCGTTATTAAATTCAATGACACTCCGTTGGAACAAGTAGAGGCATTTACATATTTAGGGATATCCCTCCAGAACAATATGAAGTGGACAAACCATATTGATATGGCTGCCCTAAAATTCCATCAGCTAGCGGGGGCAATTGTCTCAAAATATAAAACATCCCTGACCAAACCTATCACTCCAGCCTTAGAGATTTATAATATGAAGGCTATTAGTGCCGTATTATATGGTTCAGAATTATGGGGTTTTGGCAACCTGAAACAACTAAGTCTAGCTGAAAACAAGTTCTTACGTTGCCTAACGGGAGTTCCCCGAAGTACCCCAATGATTCCATTAGCCTATGATCTAGGCAGGAAAAGAATTGAGGATTTGGCACGATTGCGCCCACTCCTTTATTGGAGACGTATCATGGTCACACCGGAATTGGCCCACTATGCTACTGCCCTAAAAGACATTATTAGGGCCGACCAATTTCATTCTATAGCATGGCTTAAAGAAATCAGAGACTTATTAATAAAACTAGATCTGGGGCATCTATGGGATGATTCAAATGGGTTAAAATTTCCTCCTAAGTCTGCACTCAAAAAAATGTACTGGGATATGATTACAACATCTGTTATTATCACTGGCCAGAATACCAATCTAACAGGACGATATCTCGACACCAAAAGTATTCCATCTTGTGAGGCTTTTTGGGATTACATAGAGAGGCCTTTTGATAGAAAACTGTATTTTCAGTTTCGAATTGGGACTCTCCCTGTCAAAACATTTACTCAGAATTGGCTACCCAACCATGATAATTGTTGTCCTCACTGTCGAGATTTGATTGAAGATGCTGGTCATTTATTATTTGTTTGTCCATTGTATGTCATTCCACGTCGCAGATGGATAAAACCAGTATGTTTAAATTTGGGAATACGTAGATACAAGGATGCCTTGAGGATACTCGAATCTGATTGCACTCCATATTTGGTTATTGCCGTAGCAAAATTCTTGGGTTGGGCCTGGGTTATACGTTCACGCACCCTAAAAATGTTAGAAGAAGGATAAAGAATATCTGACACCAAGGACATTGATCTATTTTTAACATAAGCTTGCTTTTAATTGCTGTTATTAATTCATCGGAACTATTCGCCAGCATCATGGTTTAATGTATTTTTAAGATTGTATATTGTTTTAAAAATAGTATTTATATTTATTGTTAGGATGTAAATATGCTTTTATGACAATGCTGTCGAATAAAGCTTTGAATTTGAATTTGGATAAGAAACTCAATGGTTCTGCTGCCACCAAGGGAACTAGAATTCCTTTTTGCAATCACCCAGCTCCAGTATAATTTCTTTAGCTCTGCTTTCGGGGGTGAAGTTCTATTTACCCATGCATCTTTAAGGCCAAGATCGAAAAGTAAGGCCTTCACGTCTTTCAGCCATTTAATTTTATGCCAAGAAGGCATAGACAATATTTCAGTTAGGCCTTCTGCATATTTGGCTAGCTCAGGGGTCCGCCAGAGCCGGGCCCAAAGGAGTAAGGGGCGTACTTTTGCCAAGTCTTTCATTGCATGGCACACTAGATCCATTAATAAGGGCACTAAAGGAGTGCTCTGTGGAAGTGCCATCAATTCCTTATAGAAACTAGACTCGGACTAGGCAAGCTCATCAATGTTATTTAAGCCCCATAATTCGGCACCGTAGAGTGCCGAACTCACACCTTTTGCTTTGTATATATCCAGAGCTGGAGCTATTGGCCTAGATATGGAGGTACGATGTTCCCTAAGGAGGGCACCAGTAACCCTCTTATGGGTTAAGAGCATCTTCTGTAAATGAGATGACCAGCGCATGGTGTCTGTGATACGAATGCCCAAATAATCGAATTCCTTCACCCGTTCAAGGGTAACCGCATTTAAGACTGGGGGCCTCCCTAATTTTCTAGGTGGATTCAGAATTAGGTATTTTGTTTTAGTAGTGTTTATAATAAGGCCTCTAGCACTACAGAAAGTTTGAAAACTATCAAGGAGGGTTTGTAGACCCATAGGTGATTTGGACAACAGAAGGGTATCGTCAGCAAACAGGAGAGTTGGAATGCGTTCGCCCGCCAGGGAAGGTGCATCACAAGGTGCTTTTTTCAGATGTTCCACTACACCGTTCACATAAAGTGAAAAAAGGGTAGGGGCAAGAACACATCCCTGGCGGACGCCCCTGTTCACTGGGATTCTTTCTGTTTTCTGGCCCTGAGGGCCCAAGCGCACTTGAGCGTAATTTCCCTCATGGAGTTTTATTATTAGGGCCAGCAAATAAGAAGGAATATTCATGTTGGCCAAGACGCACCACAAGGTATCACGGGGGACAAGGTCGAATGCTGTTTTAAGGTCTATAAAGGCAAGATAGAGGCTGCCCTTTCCAAGAAGGACAACCTTCCAATAGATGAGAAACAATCTAAAGACCTGTTCTATGGTGCCTGTCCCTACCCTAAATCCTGCTTGATAGTCTGAGAGGATATTGTTGTCATTCGCCCAGGATAAGATCCTCTCTGTGAGAAGTTGGCCTGGTATATGATGTTCACTGGTTAAAGTGACCACCTTGTACCATGCCAAGCAACCCTTATGGTGTGGTTGTAAGTCAACCTTTTCGGACTAGCTGCCCTAGTGGTAGCGTAGGCTAAGCAGTCTTTGAGGCTAAACTCGTGAAGCGTGTTAAGCAGGCTGTTTTACCAAATGTAACCCCCTTTTATACCAATGAAAGGACACCACACAGATATATATTCAAAATATATATGTATTTATTTCTCAAAGTAACCCCTAGACTCTTTATGAGCACAGGAGCACAAATCGTTAAACAAGAATACGTTAGAATACACAGAAGTTGCACTTTATATGGATAGGCCCTGGTGGCCGCTCAAACCATATACTAAAATAGTGGTATAAGTACCACGAACAGAAAAGGGAAAAGGCCTAGGGCCTCTAGAATCGCTGGGCCTACAAGGAGCTAACGTTAGTTAGTGACCAGGAGGTCCACGGGTTTCGTGTGCAGAGCAAATAGTCACACGCGAGCTCCCATAGGTTTTCAATGGGTGCGTAAAAGTTACAAAGTTACTGCAAAAAGGATCTTCCGGATGGACTATGAACTCAAGATTGGAAACACAGACACTAGAGATGATACTCTACACTTGGGCACCGGAGTGCCAGCTTTACCTCACCCACAGGAAGCGGGTGCATAGGTCTCGAAGTGCGTCGGGTTTCTTCTATCTGTTCAATGGAGCCTGAAGACAAAGATGCTGCCGGCGATCGGTCCGGAAGGGATGCGGTGGATCCAAGAGTGGATCGGAGTTGTAGAAGACCTGTAAGCAGAGGGGACAGTGTTCACAGTCACTAGCCAGTGACCAGCGTGGCACCAGGTGGGTACCAGGCGATGTCGGTGCAAACAGGAGGAAAGGTGCAGCTTGTCTCTGCAGCCACGTGGTCCCTGAAGGTCGACGACGTCCAGGAGTCGGTTCACAAGCTGTCCCACGCAGGCTCTCGCTGTTGGCGGTGTCGGCGACTTGATCGAAGCAAACAAGCCTTGGCAAAAGCAATTGTTGTGGAAAACGAAATAAGCTGATGGTTCTGACCAGCAAGGTCAGAGGGATTGCTCCTTTGGAGGGGAGCAAGGGCCAGTCTGGAGCAACCAGACAAGCGGTGTAGTTCTTGAAGTTCGTCGCCAAGATGGCCACTAGCCAGCGGGCCAGCAACCGGTTAGGCGCGTCGAGTGGCAAAATGCAGAAGGGCCCCACGCAGATCGTGGAGATGCTGGAGGGCTCACCTTTGGTGCAGATGCTGCTCGGGTGTTGGGCTTCTCAGATCCCAAAGCACAACTTGGAGGGAGCCTCGGTTGTTGCGCTTGCAGCTTGTCATGGTCTTTTCAAGATGGCTGGCTCCACGTGTCTCGGTGCCTCCACTGGTTCCTGCTTTTCAGGGACTGTGGATCGGGCGGTTAGAAGTCTGGAGGTCCAGGTCTTGTCAGTCTCTGGGCTTGGGCTCCGGCGGGAGGCGGCGGCAAAGCAGACGTTGATTCGCTGGATGGTGCTTGCGTTAGCAAGGTGGTCACTCCCTGACCACAGGGGAGATTGGCTTCAGTCCTCTGTGCGGCAGAGCGTCGAAGTTCCCGTCTTCTTCTTGTAGTTAAGTTGATTCCAGGATGTCTGATGTCTTAGGACACAGCTCCTACCTTTAAGCGGATTCTAGGGGCCGGACTACCTGCTAGGTCCCTCCCTAAGGGTGGGACCAGGAAGGGGGGTGGTTACACCCCCAATCCTTTGTCCAGCTCGCCCCAGGTCCAGGGCTGGTGTGCCCCAGGACCGGATTGAACTGGCATATGCACCGAGGCTCCTTGTGAGCCTCAGGCATGTCTGGTTTCTTTCAAGCCCTACCTGACCAATACACAAAATCCTGTCTGGGGTGGTGCTCGCACCTCCCCTGGCAGGAAACCCTTTGTCCACGTCTCCCAAGCTGGAAGGACTCCCAGCAGCAGGAGGGCAGACTTGTGTCTGTGGTGGCAGCATCCATTTTGTGGAGCTGAGGCTATGTCTGATTTTACCCGGGTTTCAGGTACTGTACATGTCGTGTCCCTCTAGAAGGGTGGAATGCTAACCCCGTCGCCAGAATTGGCGAGGGGTTAGTATTCCAATTCGTATGACACCTTACTCGACATGTTTTGATAAAGCCAAACCAAAGATAGCATTTAACCGCGAGGTTCATAATGCACTTAAGAGTATATGGTATGACGATATCTGGAAACGGTAGAAGGAAGTTGTTCCGACCACTGCAGACAGGCTCAGCTCATGCCAGAGCACCATCTCACATGGAACCAAGCACTCTGCCTTCAGGATGGTTAAGGCCTGCCATAGGAGTGACTTATAGGTTAACATGTGTCCCATTTAAGGTTAGGTATAGGTATACTACACCTAAGTAAGAGGTGGTTACACCAACTTACCCCAGCTGAGTGATCAGCCAGTTGTGTCAAATTTGTTAGGCCAGGCCAGGGGTGGCACAATACATGCTTCAGCCCTTGGTGGCCTTAGATACACCAATGCCCTGGGTACCTAGTGTACACTGGTACAGGGGCTCACAGGGTGATCTAGTTCCAATGGGTTATGCACCTAGGGTACACGGAGTCAATTTTAAAGAGAGAGCAGATGGGCTGAGGTCCTGAATGGCAGGATCTCAGGCCAACTAAGTCGAAAAACCAGCTAGACACTAGGCAAACATTTGGGGGTAACCATAGTCAGATATCCACCTTCCTACACAACCCCCCCTCCCCAAACGAAGGGAGATAAGGCTGACCTTGACCAGGTAAGCCTATATTTCCCAAGTGGCCATATAAGGAGGAACCAGCACTGGCATGGTTACCCCCTGTCTCATGGTCCACTAAGCAATCCCTCACCCTAAGGGTATCAGAGGGTCTCCACCATAGGGAATCTCTACCTTTGGTGTGTCTTTGCAAAGTAAAAGGCTGGTGTGGAGATGGAGTACTGAAGTGAGTGTCCTCAAAGTGAGGTTTCAGCTTCCTCCAATCATCCTCCACCATGGATGCCTTTCTTTCTTTAGCTGAGTTGCACTGTGCTCTCAGGGTCAGCCTCTGGCTACCTAAAGCTGGAGGCTGGGTCCCTTTTGTGGGCTTACTGGAGGGACAGGTCAGGTTTGGGGCCCTAAGGTCCCATGTTTGCCTGTGCCCAACAGAATCCCTCTGGGGGAGGTCCCTAACTACCTGTAAAGGAGATCCCTCAGGAATGTTTTTACCCATCACCTGGCTAGGGCTACTAGCCAGGCAATCCTCATTCTTTTGATGGGGGGGTTCTTGTGGACAGGGGCCCTCTTGGGGTCCACTGGCCTCCCTGACCTCTGCAGCCCTGGGCTGACTGAGGCAGGGTAGAGAGAGGCAGGCTACCTGCACCAGACTGGGTCCCACCTTGGAAGGGGCCACTGACATCAGAGGCTCTGCCAGGCCAGGCCTGGCTACCTCTGGGGCAGTTTCTTCACAAGGGGTGAGGTCAGATCCCTGAGGAGGCTGACCTTTTCCTAATGTCTGGGGAGAGGGAGACTTTTCTTCCTCCCCACTACTCTCTGTTTGTGTGGAGTGATCCATAGTTTCAGGCTTCACTACACCTATGTCAGTCTGAGTATAGGCTGAGACCATTACAGCCTTGCCAACCTTTTCAGGGGGCACTCAGTTTGTGTTTGAGCAGTGACTGTCACAGCTCTGCCAGTCTGTACAGGGAAGTCTGTCTGTGCCTGGGCTGTGACTACCACTGCCCTTCCAACCTTTCCAGGGAGGAAATCTATGTGGACAGGGGTTGTGAATGGCACTACCCCACTACCCTTTTGTGAAAGGCCTACCATTTTAGAATGGGTGTCTTGTTCAACTCCAGCCCAAGCTGAGAGTTCTAAGTCATTCCCCAGTAAGCAGTCTACAGGCAAGGTTGGGGACACTGCCACCCTTTTAGGGCCAGTGACACCTCCCCAGCTGAGACATACCTCTGCCATGGGATGACTGTTTTGTTTGCCATCAATGTTTGTTACCTGGTAGGAGAAACCAGGAAAAGCTGCTCAGAGGGAACTAGCCAATGGGCCACCATCGTGATGCTAGCTCCAGTGTCTCTGTAGGCCTCAGCTTTTGTACCATTGATGTAGGGCTCCTGTCTGTACCTACCCAAAGTGTTGGGACAGGCAGTGAAGTTGGCAAACCCCATGCCACCATCACAGACAAGAGTAGTTGCTGTAGGGGAATTGGCTAAGCCAGGGTCCCCCTGTGTTCCCCAAGTAAACCCACCCACATTTCTGGGGGCACTCCCACCACCTGGGGGATTACTGCTGACAGTAATAGGTGGTGTGACAGGAGTAATTGGAGGAACAGTTTTGTTTTTAGCCTTTGGGCAACTGCTGTCAGTTTTCCAATGCCCAGGAATTTTACATTCATGGCAGTAAGGCTTTTTAGCTGTGGTAGAGGAGGGAGTTTGGGACCCACCACCCTGTGTGGAGTTTTGGGGCCCTGAGGAAGATTTCTCTTCTGCTTTATCCCCACCCTTCTCTTGAGGCTTGGTGGTATCTTTCTTTTGGTCACCACCCTGGTTTTTAGGCCTGATCCTGGTCCTGACCCATTTATCTGCCCTCTTTCCCAATTCTTGGAGAGAGGTCAAATCTGAGTCTACCAGGTGTTGATGGAGAAGCTGGTTTTGACAATTACTTAAAATCTGCTCTCTCATCATCAAATTGTACAATCCTGTATAATAGACACCTTACTTCCCAGCAACCAACCCTCCAAAGCCTTAGTGGCACATTCCACATATTCAGACCAGTCCTGAGTCTGTGTCTTCTGGGTATCTCTGAACATTAACCTGTACTGTTCAGTGGTTAAGCCTAACCCATCAACTAGGACACTCTTCAGGGCTCTGTAGTTTCTGACATCATCCTCCCTAACAGTGAGGAGTCTATCTCTGCCTCTACCTTCAAAGGAGAGCCATAAGATTGCTGCCCGCTGGTCTTCAGGAACCTGCTGCACTTTGCAGGCTCTCTCAAGAGCAGTCATCCACTTGTGGATATCATCCCCACTTTTGTAGGGGGGCACAACCTTGGACATGTTCCTATTGTCAAAGACCCTATCTTTGTCCCTAGGGCCATTGCTGCCACCAGTGGGTATAGACCCACTCTCTCTAGGTTGCCTAGCCTTGTTCAGTTTCTCTTCCATCAGAGCTACTTCTAGCTCCTGTCTCCTGATCCTCAGCTGGGCTTCCTGCATTCTGGCCTCATGCTCCCTCCTCTGAGGGGTGGTCATCCTTCTCCTGGAGTGACCTTGAGAGCCTCTAGAGGTATGAGAAGCATTAGATTCCTTTGCCTCCCAAGCCCCTGGTTTAGTCCACTGGGGAGATCCAATGGGATGATCCCGTTGTCAGTCCCCAATAGCCTTAGGTTAGCTGGGCCACGTATAACACTTGGCACTGGGCTAGTTCTCCCTTCATCCCCACTAACTTCTGTATCAGTACCCTTCTCACTTTCATCCTCTGTAGTATGAACCTCATCTAAGGGGTGCCTATTGGAAAGGGGTACCTCGGTAGCATCTTCAGAAGGGGGGCCTCCTGTTCCTGTCCCTAAGGGGCCTAACTGGGAGGCTTTCCTGAGAGCTTTCTGATCTTCATCAGCCTGTAAAAGCTCTCTGAGTTCAGCAGAAGTAGGATTCTTGGGCTGTTTAAGGCCCCTGATATTTGCCAACTGCCTGAGCTCATTTTGGTTTAGGGTAGCAAAGATGGATGGTGCCCTCTGGGGGTCACTCTCAACAGAGATGGGTACATTGGACCCCTCTGCCCCAGCCATTGCTCTTAAGTGTGGGTGGATGTGTTGCAATCTACCTACACTTGGGTTTTCCTACTAAACCTATCTAGTAGTTGTAGTCAGGGTGTGCTACTCCCTTTGCTCTACAACAACTAAGTTCAGTAGAACTTAAGTATATCTAATCTTGTTTTATATGTACCTACAGGTACCTATGTGATCTTTCAATTGGTAACCAAGAGATTACAATGGTAAAACACAGCAAGCTCAAATCCAACCGCTGCTCCCCAATGTGAGAAGTTGGCCTGGTATATGATGTTCACTGGTTAAAGTGAAAACCTTGTACCATGCCAAGCAACCCTTATGGTGTGGTTGTAAGTCAACCTTTTCGGACTAGCTGCCCTAGTGGTAGCGTAGGCTAAGCAGTCTTTGAGGCTAAACTCGTGAAGCGTGTTAAGCAGGCTGTTTTACCAAATGTAACCCCCTTTTATACCAATGAAAGGACACCACACAGATATATATTCAAAATATATATGTATTTATTTCTCAAAGTAACCCCTAGACTCTTTATGAGCACAGGAGCACAAATCGTTAAACAAGAATACGTTAGAATACACAGAAGTTGCACTTTATATGGATAGGCCCTGGTGGGCGCTCAAACCATATACTAAAATAGTGGTATAAGTACCACGAACAGAAAAGGGAAAAGGCCTAGGGCCTCTAGAATCGCTGGGCCTACAAGGAGCTAACGTTAGTTAGTGACCAGGAGGTCCACGGGTTGCGTGTGCAGAGCAAATAGTCACACGCGAGCTCCCATAGGTTTTCAATGGGTGCGTAAAAGTTACAAAGTTACTGCAAAAAGGATCTTCCGGATGGACTATGAACTCAAGATTGGAAACACAGACACTAGAGATGATACTCTACACTTGGGCACCGGAGTGCCAGCTTTACCTCACCCACAGGAAGCGGGTGCATAGGTCTCGAAGTGCGTCGGGTTTCTTCTATCTGTTCAATGGAGCCTGAAGACAAAGATGCTGCCGGCGATCGGTCCGGAAGGGATGCGGTGGATCCAAGAGTGGATCGGAGTTGTAGAACACCTGTAAGCAGAGGGGACAGTGTTCACAGTCACTAGCCAGTGACCAGCGTGGCACCAGGTGGGTACCAGGCGATGTCGGGTGCAAACAGGAGGAAAGGTGCAGCTTGTCTCTGCAGCCACGTGGTCCCTGAAGGTTGACGACATCCAGGAGTCGGTTCACAAGCTGTCCCACGCAGGCTCTCGCTGTTGGCGGTGTCGGCGACTTGATCGAAGCAAACAAGCCTTGGCAAAAGCAATTGTTGTGGAAAACGAAATAAGCTGATGGTTCTGACCAGCAAGGTCAGAGGGATTGCTCCTTTGGAGGGGAGCAAGGGCCAGTCTGGAGCAACCAGACCAGTGGTGTAGTTCTTGAAGTTCGTTGCCAAGATGGCCACTAGCCAGCGGGCCAGCAACCGGTTAGGCGCGTCGAGTGGCAAAATGCAGAAGGGCCCCACGCAGATCGTGGAGATGCTGGAGGGCTCACCTTTGGTGCAGATGCTGCTCGGGTGTTGGGCTTCTCAGATCCCAAAGCACAACTTGGAGGGAGCCTCGGTTGTTGCGCTTGCAGCTTGTCGTTGTCTTTTCAAGATGGCTGGCTCCACGTGTCTCGGTGCCTCCACGGGTTCCTGCTTTTCAGGGACTGTGGATCGGGCGGTGAGAGGTCTGGAGGTCCAGGTCTTGTCAGTCTCTGGGCTCGGGCTCCGGCGGGAGGCGGCGGCAAAGCAGACGTTGATTCGCTGGATGGTGCTTGCGTTAGCAAGGTGGTCACTCCCTGACCACAGGGGAGATTGGCTTCAGTCCTCTGTGCGGCAGAGCATCGAAGGTCCCGTCTTCTTCTTGTAGTTAAGTTGATTCCAGGATGTCTGAAGTCTTAGGACACAGCTCCTACCTTTAAGCGGATTCTAGGGGCCGGACTACCTGCTAGGTCCCTCCCTAAGGGTGGGACCAGGAAGGGGGGTGGTTACACCCCCAATCCTTTGTCCAGCTCGCCCCAGGTCCAGGGCTGGTGTGCCCCAGGACCGGATTGAACTGGCATATGCACCGAGGCTCCTTGTGAGCCTCAGGCATGTCTGGTTTCTTTCAAGCCCTACCTGACCAATACACAAAATCCTGTCTGGGGTGGTGCTCGCACCTCCCCTGGCAGGAAACCCTTTGTCCACGTCTCCCAAGCTGGAAGGACTCCCAGCAGCAGGAGGGCAGACTTGTGTCTGTGGTGGCAGCATCCATTTTGTGGAGCTGAGGCTATGTCTGATTTTACCCGGGTTTCAGGTACTGTACATGTCGTGTCCCTCTAGAAGGGTGGAATGCTAACCCCGTCGCCAGAATTGGCGAGGGGTTAGTATTCCAATTCGTATGACACCTTACTCGACATGTTTTGATAAAGCCAAACCAAAGATAGCATTTAACCGCGAGGTTCATAATGCACTTAAGAGTATATGGACGATATCTGGAAACGGTAGAAGGAAGTTGTTCCGACCACTGCAGACAGGCTCAGCTCATGCCAGAGCACCATCTCACATGGAACCAAGCACTCTGCCTTCAGGATGGTTAAGGCCTGCCATAGGAGTGACTTATAGGTTAACATGTGTCCCATTTAAGGTTAGGTATAGGTATACTACACCTAAGTAAGAGGTGGTTACACCAACTTACCCCAGCTGAGTGATCAGCCAGTTGTGTCAAATTTGTTAGGCCAGGCCAGGGGTGGCACAATACATGCTTCAGCCCTTGGTGGCCTTAGATACACCAATGCCCTGGGTACCTAGTGTACACTGGTACAGGGGCTCACAGGGTGATCTAGTTCCAATGGGTTATGCACCTAGGGTACATGGAGTCCATTTTAAAGAGAGAGCAGATGGGCTGAGGTCCTGAATGGCAGGATCTCAGTACAACTAAGTCGAAAAACCAGCTAGACACTAGGCAAACATTTGGGGGTAACCATAGTCAGATATCCACCTTCCTACACTCTCCAAAATCACTTTCCCGGTCACCTTCTGGGATGAATCAATCAGACTAATTGGGCGATTGTTAGCTGGGTCATCTCTAGCGCCCCTTTTAAAAATGGGAACAACCTCGGCCCCCTTCCAAGATTCGGGGACCGGGGCACCGTTATTGATGTCATTAATTAGGGTAGAGAGGAGCTTCCCCCATCTGGGAGGATCTAATTTAAGGACGTCACCGGGAATACCATCCGGCCCAGCTGCCTTCAGGGGGATGATGGACTTGATGGCATAGAGCACTTCCCTATCGGTAAAGGGGTCAACGCTCAGTGTGTCCATAGAAGAAAACACCCCTTCAAAAGGAGGCATCCCCGGGTCTTCGGGCCGAGAAGAATAAAGTTTAAGAAAATGCTCGAACCAAGCCGTGCTCATAATATTACATGTTAAAAGTGCATGGGCTGATCTGTTTTTAGATCTAATTGTGTCCCAGAAGGAGCCAGGGTCTCGATTGAGGGAAGCCTCTCTTAATGCCTGCCAGTACTGTTCTTCCCAAAACTTTTTGGCGTTGGTGACAGTGGTCTTATACTCCTTCCTGGCCATCTGAATCTTGGGTATAATCCTAGTTTTGAGAGCCGCAATTAAGGCAGATTTCTTCTTTCTGCAATCTTGCGTAAACCAACCGTCCATAGGAGTACGTTTGGCCTCACCTCTCGGAGAGGCCAAACATACTCGAAATAGGTTTCCCAGCTTTTTTATGGTGTCTTCACTCGTCGCTTCCTCCTCGAGTGATCGCTCCCCTGCCTGCGCTCTCTGTGCAACGTGGTATCGTTATTTCAAAGCTGCACTGTTTGGCGATTTTAAAGCGTGTGCATTTCTTTGCCATTACTCGCTCATTTTAAGTAGACCTGTGCATTGTTTGTGTGAGCCCCCGGCGCCCTGCTCTGCCCTCCCCTCCATTTTGAGCTTGTTGTTGTTGTTGTGCTCCGTCCCTTGAGCCCGCCACGCCTCCCAGCTGAGCCGCCCTCGCCCCTCCCCCTCCACTCTCCATACATGACAGTAGTTCCCGCGCACAGCGTTTATGCGCAGCGCCCGCGCCCAACCCGCGCCGAAGGTGCGCCAAAGGTAAGCCCGTCTACGCCCGTCCGCGCCTGGACCGCGCCCAGCGCCAGTCCCCCTGCCCCTCGCGCTGCGCTGCCCTCCCGCATCACCTACGATGCCGCCACCCTCCTAGCCCTCAACCCCGGTCGCGCCCCCAACTGCGTCCAAGCCGCTCCTGGACACACTCATGGACCTTTCTCCTGCTACTCCTGCAAATTCAGCGGCACCGACAACATCTCCGCTACGACCACACCACAGATTCCCGACCCCAACCACCTACAATGCATCCTTCTCAACACCCGCTCGGTCCACAGGCACACCATTGACCTATGGAACCTACTAGACACCATCTCTCCAGACGTCGCCTTCCTAACAGAAACATGGATGAACGCTTCCTCCGCCCCAGACATCACCATTGCCATCCCTGAAGAATATAAGATCACACGCAAGGACCGTACCAGCCACACAGGAGGAGGCATCGCCATCGTCCATAAGAAATCTATCCGCATCTCAACCAGCTCTGACGCCAACCTCGCCAACTCCGAACACCTTCACTTCCAGATCCACATCGACCCCAAGACCACACTCAGAGGCACCCTCCTCTACAGACCACCAGGACCCCGCGCAAAATTCAGTGAAGACATCACGGACTTCATCACTCCACACGCGCTCCCCTCCAAAGACTACATCCTTCTGGGAGACCTCAACTTTCACCTTGAAAAGACCAACGACCGCAACTCCACCACCCTGCTGGACAACCTCGCCAACCTCGGACTTAAACAACTAGTCACTTCCCCCACCCACATCGCAGGGCACACACTCGACCCCATCTTCACCTCCAACCATGTCTCCTTCAGCCACACTACGGATCTCCTCTGGACTGACCACAGCTGCGTTCACTTCACCTACAACAAGCCAAAACCCACCAACCACCTCCAACCAACTCTGCAAAGAAACTGGAACAAAATCACCACCGACCAGATCTCCGCATCGCTCCTTCTAAACACCCCAGCCCACTCTTCTAACCCAAACCAAGCCGCCGCCAACTTCACCCTATGGCTATCCAACACCGCCGACACCCTAGCACCACTGAAAAATCGTCAAAGCAAACCTGGCAGCAAGAAGGCCTCATGGTCCAACGATGATCTTAAGAAGTCCAAGAAACTCTGCCGCTCCCTTGAAAAGGCCTGGAAAAAAGACCCATCCACTAGCACCAAGGACGCCTTCAAAAACGCCACCCGCACACACCACCAACTAATCCGAAAGGCCAAGAAAACAGCATTCAAGGATCGACTTGACAACAACGCCCACAACAGCAAGGAACTTTTCAACATCGTCAAAGAATTCTCCAACCCCTCAGCCAACTCCAACGACATCACCCCCTCTCAAGCCCTCTGCGACTCCCTAGCCTCATTCTTCCACAACAAGATTGCAGACATTCACAACAGCTTCGACAACCAACCCGGAGACCAACCCACCCAACCATTTGCTGAACATTCTCCCCCCGTAAACACCCTCAACGACTGGAACCCAATCTCCACTGAGGACACAATCCGCCTGATGAATTCCATCCACTCAGGATCCCCCACAGACCCATGTCCTCACCACATCTTCAACAAAGCAGACTCCGTCATAGCACCGCACCTCCGAGACGTCATCAACTGCTCCTTCAACTCCGCCACCTTCCCGGAAAACTGGAAACACGCTGAACTCACCGCCCTTCTGAAAAAACCCACAGCGGACCCCACCGAACTCAAAAACTACCGCCCCATTTCGCTCCTTCCATTCCCGGCCAAAGTCATCGAGAAAGCCGTCAACAACCAGCTCGCCGCCTTCCTCGAAGCCAACAAATCCCTCGACTCCTCACAATCTGGCTTCCGAGCAAAACACAGCACTGAGACCGCCCTAATCGCAGCAACAGACGACATTCGAACTCTATTGGACAATGGAGACACAGTCGCCCTCATCCTCCTCGACCTCTCTGCAGCATTCGACACAGTCTGCCACAGCACCCTGTTACAACGCCTCAATAACATCGGAATACAAGGAAAAGCACTTGAATGGATCACCTCTTTCCTCTCCGGAAGAACCCAGAGAGTCCGCCTCCCACCATTCAAGTCCGAGGCCACTGAAGTCATCTGTGGCGTACCACAAGGATCATCACTCAGCCCCACCCTCTTCAACGTCTACATGAGCCCCCTCGCGGCCATCGCCCGCCAACACAACCTCAACATCATCTCTTACGCGGATGACACTCAACTAATCCTTTCTCTCACCAATGACCCCAGCACCGCCAAAACTAACCTACATGAAGGAATGAAAGAAGTTGCCGAATGGATGAAACAAAGCCGTCTGAAACTGAACTCAGACAAAACAGAAGTCCTCATCTTAGGTACATCCCCCTCTGCATGGGACGACTCCTGGTGGCCGGAAGCCCTTGGAAAAGCACCCATCCCGACAGACCACGCACGGAACCTAGGCGTCATCCTGGATTCTTCACTCTCAATGAACAGACAAGTCAGCGCCGTATCCTCATCCTGCTTCAACATTCTTCGCATGCTCAGAAAAACATTTCGCTGGATCCCCACCGAAACAAGGAAAACAGCCACCCATGCTCTAGTCACGAGCCGACTGGACTATGGCAACACCCTCTACGCAGGTACTACCGCTAAACTCCAGAAGAAACTCCAACGAATCCAAAACGCCTCAGCCAGGATCATATTAGACATCCCGCGCAACGAACACATCTCCAGTCACCTGAAAGACCTCCACTGGCTACCCGTCAATAAGAGAATCACTTTCCGACTGCTAACTCACGCACACAAATCACTCTATGACATCGGACCAGAATGCCTCAACTCACGACTGTCCTTCTACACCCCCTCCCGCCAACTACGTTCTTCCAACCAAGCCCTCGCCACTGTACCTCGCATCAACAGGACCACCATGGGAGGCAGATCCTTCTCATACCTGGCTGCTAAAACATGGAACTCACTCCCCGCTTACCTTCGCCTCACCCAGAACCACCTGGCATTCAGAAAACAACTTAAAACGTGGATATTTGACAAGTAATCCTCCTCCCCTTTCTAAGCGCCTTGAGACCCTCTGGGTATGTAGTGCGCTATATAAATTCTCTGACTTGACTTGACTTGACTTGTCTTGGAAGACGAATGAAACCTTATCACAAGTAATCTCATGGGTGTTTAGAGGGGTCAGCTCGTCTTGTGCTGCATGCAGTATTGACCTTATCAAGTCGATTTTCTCGTCATCCAACCTCACTTTGCGCCATTTGAGGCGCCTCTCACAGTTGGCAGGACAAACCTCATGAGTTTGCATAGGGCTGGGAGCTGGAGGGGGCAAGGTCCCATGTGCATCCACCCATAGTGATTTAATACTGAGGGATAGCTGGTTATGGTCACTATCATATGAGGGGATTATTTCCATATCCACCTCATATGCCCAGAGATTAAGATCGAGGAGTATATAGTCGATCCGAGATGTATGGTTTATCCTATTGTAAGTATGCGTGCCTTGGTGGTCAGAAGGAGTTCTACCGCTTGCCGCCCTTAATCCAAATTCTAGGGTCATAGTGTTCATGAAGACAACTGATTTAGTCCATCTCTTAATAGGAGGCAATGAGAGTATTGGAATGCCTCTTTTGGTATCGTCCTCAAGAAGATATCCAATGAGGCAAGGGGCTCAAAGGAGCAATTAAAATCACCTGCTACCAAAATATGGGATGCATGATGGCACTTGCGTAATTCATCCTCAAGGAATGTAAGTGCAGGTGACAGAGCACCACCATTTAGGCCCCTAGCATAGACATTGAAGATCTTGAGAGACCTCTTTCCCTGGGTTCCCTGTAGGGTGAGCCTCAAGATGTCAGGGGAAACGATGTGGGCCTGCCTAATGGTATACCCAAGGGAAATACTAACCCAGATCAGGAGACCACCCGAAGGGCGACCTCTTCCTGTCAATGATGAAATGGCCGGTATATAGAACGTGGTATAACCGACCATATGATGGGGCACTGTGCTCCATGTCTCCTGAAAAATACAGATGCTATAAGGCACTATTAAAGAGTTCCAATATGGGAGATCTAATTTGCTGGCGAGGCCGGCTACATTCCAACTTAGGACCCTAAAGGGAGAAACTTCAGTGGCTACATCTTGTGTTGAGGGAGAAATAAGAAAATTAGAAATAGCCTGTGGCGAGCTATGTGAGGAGTGCGAGAAATAATAATTGCTGTCCTGATGGATTGGGGTAGGCTGTAGGCTAGACTGCTGGATATTTTTGGAAGAATTCTCGACACGATCAATAATCACATTAGCATCTTCAGTATTTTGGACTCCTAGGAGAAGGTGAGTGCCGTCCCCAGAAAAAGTTCCATGTCAGTAGGGATCATAACAATTATATGGTTCACAATATCTATTAGGAACAGATGAAAAGTGTGCATTTCCACTATGGAACCAGTCTCTCTTAAAATGTTCATCCTGAGACAACTGAGGAAGGGAATGCGAGTGATGGAAATACACAAAGTCTTAATAAAATTGGCTTAAATCTGCACATCCTATGCCATTGGTATTAAAGCCTGATTGATCATGGTTACAGATTAGCTTGGTTACACGGGGGTCCCTAAAGTTTACAATGACGCAGTCGCCAGACATTTTCTTTGGTCTATTACCCACCCAAGAAACCCTTCTAACATGGAGGACATGACCATCCAGGTGTCTAGGGAGTGGCCTATTAATATTCAGCCAGTGTGTTGTTTTGTTTTTTAACTCGATGAAAGATTCTGGCTTGCCAGCTTTAAGGTGTGGTACTCCTGTTAAGACGGCAACAAAAGGTAGGCACTCCGGTGGAAGATTAATATGGGGTAACTTTTGCTCCGGTAGGTGGCAGTGTCTTTCAATTGGTCTTGCACTGGATCTTTACTAGGTAATTTAGGAAGGTTCTGTGCGGGTTTAACCGCGCGTCCCGGTGCTTCAAGGGGTATGGGGCTATCAGTCAAGCCAGAAGCCAATTTTTTCTTAGTGGATGGGATGCTCCGTTTGGATGTGGATGCTGGGGACTTGGTACCAGAAAAGGTAGCTCCATTCTTTAGTCCTGAACATGAGGCAGCATTTAGCTGCAATGGAGCGGCTTGAGAAGTAGGGTCAATGCTAATAATTTGGGGGGGATCGACAGTAGAATAATTATCCTGGCCCATCTTTGAGTGTAACTTAATCAAAGATTTAAGAGAGAAGAAATTGTCTAGAGAGGCCTGTTCAAATTTCTCAAGCCTCTTGGACAATGCACTTACTCTTTCCATCAAGGGTAATATGAGGGATTTAATAAGTGGCTCAAGTTGGCCAATAAGAGAAACTTGAAAATCTGGATCTACTTGCGATTCAGGGTGTCAGGGGGGCTGCTCGGCAGAGTTTTTGGGAACCGAATTGGTGGACTGTACAGGGGATGATCTAGTCCTCTGGTGATGAAGTTTGGGAGAGGCTGTACGACCTACTTTCTTGTCAAGGTTATGACGCAATTTACTTTTACATTTCTTGGGTACTTTTGTATGGTCCTTGTTATTACCGCTACCCACTCTTTTTCTTTTACTTGGAGCGGTTTTTGGGACTACTGTAGTAGATGACTCAGGGGGGACAGAAATTTCGTGAGAAGGAATTGTGTTACTAATAAGTTCAGGAACGACTAGAGAAGTAACCAAAAGAGGGGAATAGGACAAATCAAGCTGTGTTTGGGAGCCATAGTCTACAGATCTAACAGGAATTGCATCCGCACTAATCTGCGTATATTGTGTGTTCCCCAATGTAATACCATCTGGTTGAGTGTTATCTGGAGCAGGGGAAACAGCTGATGCAAATTTGCCCATTGAGGAACGTTTATCTTTAAGCACATCAAGGGAAAGTCGGCGTTCTGTGATGGCAATTTCCTGTTCAAGTACGGAACAAGCACGTATAATGAAATGGTCTAGAGTGCCACTTACTGACGCCCCGCCTTTATCACCTCCCTTACCCGAACGAGTAGACATTGCCATAAAGAGATTATGTACATGCAAGTCACAACATATGATGTAACAAACAATACGTTGCACGTATAGCCCTCCAAGTCAATCAGAATAAAATGCCAATAGTCACTTTACCGGAAGATGGCGGAGTCGCGGGGCCTAGAGGGGTGGCCTGGCCCGGCCTCCTTTGGCCTCTGACGGCCCGCCCTTTGCCCGGGCTTAGCCCGGCGCCGCCCGCGTGTGATCCCGCGACGCGGGGTGCGGGATCAGCTAAGTAGCGCCTCCGGGCGCGCGAACTGCTTAGTTTCCGCTTCCGTGTCGCAGGGGATCCTGGGCACTGTGGTCCCGTCGAGCGCTCCCCCCCCACAGTGGTCGCGATGACAGGCGACGGCGGGAGGGAGACGCAGAGCCCAGCGAGAAGTCCGGTAGCCCCAAGGATCACAAAACCTCACAGGTAGGGAGCAGGAATCAGGCAAAGCGTGGCAAAGTTCAAGTAGCAGCCCCCGCTCTGCCGGGGGCGGGATCAGCTAAGTAGCGCCTCCGGGCGCGCGAACTGCTTAGTTTCCGCTTCCGTGTCGCAGGGGATCCTGGGCACTGTGGTCCCGTCGAGCGCTCCCCCCACACAGCGGTCGCGATGACAGGCGACGGCGGGAGGGAGACGCAGAGACCAGCGAGATGTCCGGTAGCCCCAAGGATCACAAAACCTCACAGGTAGGGAGCAGGAATCAGGCAAAGCGTGGCAAAGTTCAAGTAGCAGCCCCCGCTCTGCCGGGGGCGGGATCAGCTAAGTAGCGCCTCCGGCCGCGCAAACTGCTTAGTTTCCGCTTCCGTGTCGCAGGGGATCCTGGGCACTGTGGTCCCGTCGAGCGCTCCCCCCACACAGCGGTCGCGATGACAGGCGACGGCGGGAGGGAGACGCAGAGACCAGCGAGAAGTCCGGTAGCCCCAAGGATCACAAAACCTCACAGGTAGGGAGCAGGAATCAGGCAAAGTGTGGCAAAGTTCAAGTAGCAGCCCCCGCTCTGCCGGGGGCGGGATCAGCTATGTAGCGCCTCCGGGCGCGCGAACTGCTTAGTTTCCGCTTCCGTGTCGCAGGGGATCCTGGGCACTGTGGTCCCGTCGAGCGCTCCCCCCACACAGCGGTCGCGATGACAGGCGACGGCGGGAGGGAGACGCAGAGACCAGCGAGAAGTCCGGTAGCCCCAAGGATCACAAAACCTCACAGGTAGGGAGCAGGAATCAGGCAAAGCGTGGCAAAGTTCAAGTAGCAGCCCCAGGTAATTAATAAGGTAAAGGTTAGACCTTGTCTAGTGCAATTTCTACATCATGTTACATTACACTTATCCCAGTGATGTGTAATGCATATGTTTTTGATTTGACAATTTTCGAACTTTATTTAAACACACCTGTATGGTGACATTTTGATATTTTGATTGATATCTCTGTCCATTTCTTTGAAGGCAGCTTGCACCAAATTTAGAAATACAATTTAATCATACAGACGCGTTTCTTTGAATTTCTCAAACATCAACATTACAAACATATGCATTGCACATTGGTATGCTATGGCTTGTAAAAGAGATTTAAAAATGCACAAGTCCAGTGCAAATGTTAACAGAAAAGTCAAACGGTAACAGGTAAAAATGGAGCGTACCGTTGATTTAGTCCATGACAGTATTGATTTTGTTCTTCATCAAGCACCAGAGGTAGAACTTGGAAGTTCCGGTCCATGGCGGAAAAGGAAGTGTGAAAGTGAGAAAAGGTGAGTTTCTGTCATATCCATTCCGAACCGCTAACTCAGGTGTGGAGGTATGGCAGCCACAGTCATGTCGGCGGGAAGGCGCATTCGTGCGGTGGACAAACTGGTTTCCTACCTCCGACAGACAATTTTGCCTATGGCACCGTTGACACGGATGAACATACTTGGCGGAGTCGGTGGCACTCCGGCGGTCTTTCATGCGTAGAACCACCTGTATCTAAATAGAGCGGGTGGATTTGCATGTTGATGAATGGTGATTCTGCCGAAAAAGTGACGGCGGGACCATTACCATCAAGATCTAAACCAGGCCCTTATTCCCCATGTTTGTCAGCTACTATGCACTTTTCTTTGATTTTTTCAATTACTGGTTGTTTACAACTTGGTAGGAACTTTTGTTCCACTTTTTACTTCCCGGCTGTGATTTTAAAACAATGACAGTGTGTGACTACAAGGGCACACTCCCCAGCCCCGAGTGGTAGGGCTAATATCCCAAAAGGTCTAAAGGTCTAAGTGACAATATGGTTGGAGGTACTTGCACCTCAAATATGCTATTCCGCATGTTATTTCACTAATGACGCATGGTTTGCGATTAAGGCATGACAAACATAGGACTACAAAATGGTGTGTAATCTATGATGTGTGAAACACTACTTATGAAACACATGGTGTTTGATAGAATGGGGTGGCTCACAAGAGCTTGACACCAATGGTACAGGGGCCCGAAAAGGCTTGGGGAGGGGCCAGAACAGCCCTTAACCTACATTGAGAAAATAAGTGGCTATAAGTAGAAAAGTGGGTACTGTTAACACTGTTTATTCTATGGAGAGAGTTTACTCTGTACCATACTATTTGCAGGCAGTGGAACTCTGAAGAGAAATACACCACAGAGTATTAAAAAGTATCTACTAAGAACAGTGTAAAATCTGTGCAAAACGGGTTCAAAGAGCGACTATTCACTTAAAACAACCAAGGTCTCAAGGTGCTAACGATCATACTACCTGCAGCTTTCATACTGTGGTGAAAACCTTACAGATACCCCATCTTTTGAAGCAAAACAAGTACATGTACATAGGTTAGTACCTGGCGCACACAGTCTTCTAAGTTAAGTAGAAATTGTCATGCTGAAGCGATTTGGTCTAATAACTCAAGGCTGCTTACAGTACTTTTTCTGCGCTAACAAAAAACTTGTGTGGAACATAACAAACTCAAGTTGTCACCTTCACACAGAGTAACTCTTCAATACAAAGATTTATAACATATTCAACACCTATGGTGCATTAGGATCAGAGGCATTATGTAAACTCTTATACCAATTAGCTGGACACAGGCTGAACACAATGAGGTAGAAAAGTAATATCGTAATTACCCACCTCTATATAAACTATAAAACAAACAAACACACTCATTGGATGATCAATTATGCCATTTGAGATGTCATAAGTGATGTCATAAATGATGTCATAGAACATGTCATGAGTAATGTAATATGTGAGGTCATAAGCAGTGCATGGAGGGGCACACCTTATAGATGAAGTTCTGTAGTCTTTTTGGGCTCAAACCTTTAATGTTGACAGACATTTTCACCTAACTATAAAGTTACATTAACCTTTTTTTCAGTGACTATAGATAAGTATATATATATTCACTGAAAAAACCATAGGTTTCAGGCCTGATATAGTTAGGAATTAGCATTTAAAAAACCTTTGAAATTGACTGAAAAAACCATAGGTTTCAGACCTGATATACTTAGGAATTAGCATTTAAAAAACCTTAGAAATGAACTGAAAAAACAATAGGTTTTAGGGGTGTTATAGTTAGCTGGACATTTCACTCGAACAAAATCATTGAAATTCCTCCGATATAGTTAGTTGTACTAACTACATCTCGCGCGCCCGCAATCCACTACTGATGATGTCACATATTACATCATTCATGACATGGTCAGTGACATCACTGATGACATCTCAAATGACATCACTGATGACATCACTGATGACATTATCCAGTGAATGTGGTTTGGTTTAAATATGTATGTTTTATATATATATATATATATATATATATATATAGCGATTTGCATTGAAGAATGGGTGGATATATAAATATAAATATCTGGATGGAGGATTTATTAGCAGTGTGATTGACTGTTTGCTTGACTAATTTATAGTGTCTCACTAAATATATTGCATAGTGACAAAACTGTGTGAATATCTGTATAACTTTGTCAGTTGTTGTGTAAACTGCTGCACCATTTGGTTACTAGCTACGTGAAAGTCTACATTATTTATTGATTAGTTAACTGAGTATTTGGATGGGAGAGTGAATGTGTGTGTGGTTCGGTGGGGGGGTGTGACTGCCCAAAGATGTGTGAATAGTTGATTCAGTAGGTATCTGAAGTTAAAACTACATGTTATAACAGTTGTTTGGGTGAGTGATTATCTTTATGGGTGTGGCGATGAGCCAATATATGTCTCAATGGTACATGTCCAACAAACTAGAAAAATAAAAGCCAGTGTATGAGTCAGTTATTGTATATAAATAAATAAGTATACATAAGACTCAGTGATTGTATGAGTGACTGTATGGATAACTGTATAGTTGTAATAGTGTTTTTATAACACACTAAGTATGAGTTATTATCTATATGAATAGATGAAGTGGTGTTTTTATAAGTGTATAGCTAAGAAAAAGTAAGTATGATCCATTGTTTGCATACGTGAGTAGGATGACTTCATAAGTGATTAGGATGTGTGCTGGTGTGTAATGTCGATATAGGTGTATACGTATATTTGACAGTGTTCTATTGATCCTTGACAGCATGTATGAGTGAATCTATAGGTAAGTGATTAGATGTGTGTATAGATCTAGGAATCACTGAGTGGGTGTTTAGAAACTTGTATTGGTGTGTCAATGGATTTAAATCTGGCACTCTGTATTTTACAGTCAGTGATGAAAGGTTATACTAGTGTATGATGAGGTGTATCTGATTGTCACGTGGATGATGTCATCAGTGATGTCATCAGTGATGTCATTTGAGATGTCATCAGTGATGTCACTGACCATGTCATGAATGATGTAATATGTGACATCATCAGCAGTGGATTGCGGACGCGCGAGATGTAGTTAGTACAACTAACTATATCGGATGAATTTCAATGGTTTTGTTCGAGTGAAATGTCCAGCTAACTATAACACCCCTAAAACCTATTGTTTTTTCAGTTAATTTCTAAGGTTTTTTAAATGCTAATTCTCAAGTATATCAGGCCTGAAACCTATGGTTTTTTTCAGTGAATTTCAAAGGTTTTTTAAATGCTAATTCCTAACTATATCAGGCCTGAATCCTATGGTTTTTTCAGTGAACTTCAAAGGTTTTGCAAATGACAATTTTTAATGTATTAATTGTTATACTGATTTTTTTAATACTGATTTACTACATTGTTTAAACTGTTAATGTTTAGATATTTTATTTTTTTATTTACATTATACATTACAATACAAAATATACTTTCTCAGAATGAATTACTTTAGTTTAAATACTTTACAAATAGGCAATAGACTTTTAAGTACAGTAGTTACAGTTGTTGCAATGGGCAACACAATTTCAAACACAAAGCAACATTGAGTTAAATGTGAATTTCTAGTCAAATGCAATTAGTTACTTTATGGATTACTTTTCTAACCACAGGACTGGATGCTAGATTCAGTCCTTGGACATCTCCTGTAAACAGTTGAGTAAAGGCGTTTTGGTTACAGTAGTGATTTTTAAGGATTATTATTGTATTTTAAAAGTTGACACTTAGAAAAATTTTCACATAGAATCACCAATGTTATCCTACGGCAGAAAATTCACTTAGCAGGTAAGTAGTGTTATCGTTACTTTTTCTTACTCAGTGGTGGATCCTGGATCCAGCACAGGTGAATCTCCTGTAAACAGTTGAAAGAATGTGTTTAAGTTATACAGACGATTTTTTAGGAATATTTTTAGTTTGTGAAAATAGACACTTAGAAACTTTTCTACTTAAAAGCACACAATGGATTCCTATGGAAGGAAATACAAGTTACTGGTAAGTACGCTTAGAATTACTTTTCAGGGTCAGTGCTGGTCTAAAAGATGCAGCACTGGGTTCTCTCCTGATAACAGGTGAGTAAATCGTAATTCGTAGTTCGGCTGATTTTAGAGGAATATTTGTACGTTTCAAAAATGGACACTTAGAAACTTTTCTGGTGAAAACCACACAATGAATTCCTATGGAAGGAAATCCAAGTTACTGGTAAGTACGCTTAAAATTACTTTTCAGGGTCAGTGCTGATCTAAAAGATGCAGCCCTGGGTTCTCTCCTAAAAACAGGTGAGTAAATCGTAATTCGTAGTTCGGCTGATTTTAGAGGAATATTTGTACGTTTCAAAAATGGACACTTAGAAACTTTTCAGCTGAAAACCACACAATGGATTCCTATGGAAAGAAATACACGTTACTGGTAAGTACGCTTAGAATTACTTTTCAGGGTCAGTGCTGGTCTAAAAGATGAAGCACTGGGTTCTCTCCTGATAACAGGTGAGTAAATCAGAATTCGTAGTTCGGCTGATTTTAGAGGAATATTTGTACGTTTCAAAAATGGACACTTAGAAACTTTTCTGGTGAAAACCACACAATGAATTCCTATGGAAGGAAATACAAGTTACTGGTAAGTACGCTTAGAATTACTTTTCAGGGTCAGTGCTGATCTAAAAGATGCAGCCCTGGGTTCTCTCCTAAAAACAGGTGAGTAAATCGTAATTCGTAGTTCGGCTGATTTTAGAGGAATATTTGTACGTTTCAAAAATGGACACTTAGAAACTTTTCAGCTGAAAACCACACAATGGATTCCTATGGAAAGAAATGCACGTTACTGGTAAGTACGCTTAGAATTAATTTTCAGGGTCAGTGCTGGTCTAAAAGATGCAGCACTGGGTTCTCTCCTGATAACAGGTGAGTAAATCGGAATTCGTAGTTCGGCTGATTTTAGAGGAATATTTGTACGTTTCAAAAATGGACACTTAGAAACTTTTCTGGTGAAAACCAAACAATGAATTCCTATGGAAGGAAATACAAGTTACTGGTAAGTACGCTTAGAATTACTTTTCAGGGTCAGTGCTGATCTAAAATATGTAGCCCTGGGTTCTCTCCTGTTAACAGGTGAGTAAATCGTAATTCGTAGTTCGGCTGATTTTAGAGTAATATTTGTACGTTACAAAAATGGACACTTTGAAACTTTTCTGGTGAAAACCACACAATGGATTCCTATGGAACGAAATACAAGTTACTGGTAAGTATGCTTAGAATTATTTTTCAGGGTCAGTGCTGGTCTAAAAGATGCAGCCCTGGGTTCTCTCCTGATAACAGGTGAGTAAATAGTAATTCGTAGTTCGACTGATTTTAGAGGAATATTTGTAAGTTTCAAAAATGGACACTTAGAAACCTTTCTGCTGAAAACCACACAATGGATTCCTATAGAAGGAAATACAATTTACTGGTAAGTACGCTTAGAATTATTTTTCAGGGTCAGTGCTGGGCTAAAAGATGCAGCCCTGGGTTCTCTCCTGATAACAGGTGAGTAAATTGGAATTCGTAGTTCGGCTGATTTTAGAGGAATATTTGTACGTTTCAAAAATGGACACTTAGAAACTTTTCTGCTGAAAACCACACAATGGATTCCTATGGAAGGAAAACAAGTTACTGGTAAGTACGCTTAGAATTATTTTTCAGGGTCAGTGCTGGTCTAAAAGATGCAGCCCTGGGTTCTCTCCTGATAACAGGTGAGTAAATCGGAATTCGTAGTTCGGCTGATTTTAGAGGAATATTTGTACAATGGTAAAGGAAGGGGGCGGGGCCTGAGGTGACTTGTGCAAACACGCCCTGTGGTACATTTTAAGTTGGGGAATTAATTCCTCTTCAATCCTGTGGTCCCCTGAGGGCCAACTAGCCCACCAGGTACCTCCAGTATGTCTCAGGGAGCTGCGTTGCAGATGTGGAAATTTAGCTTACAAACTGAACATTATCTGCGCCATCTTGCCTCTCCTCAGCGCCACGCACAGCGAATACACGACCGCCATTTCAGGCACCCCCACTCTCTCCCCACTCATTGTCAATCGCCAGCGCGGTCCCCTTGGCGCTGCGAGCATCCCCCGCGCGCTGGCCACCCCCGCTCTCTCATACAGGCCATAAACCCTCTCTTTCTGCGCGACCCTGCTACGGAACCACTTCCGACCGACAACCCATACATGGTCATGCCTCTCCTTTGATAACCCCCTTCCTCTGCGCCCCATTGTCTGAACTGGTCCCGGGCCATCACCTAGCCCTGCGGATGCAGTTTATTGCCCCTACTGTAAGGGAAACACCCCACATCAAAGAGATTACAGTAGATCAAAGCCCCTACTCCCTGAGACCCGACCGGTCACACACCCCCCAGGAATTGGCGGAATACCCTGCTGCGCAATAGCCATCTCCTGCTGTGGGTGGGGTGGGAACTTCTACTGTATCTATGTGTGGGATCGGATCTGAACCGGGGCTTCAGGGGATATTCCCCCGTGCATCAAGGGAATCTCAAGAATGTACTATGTGTAATAAAGCAATAAACCAGTGTATAAGAGACCAGGTCTCAGAGATGCAGTTAGAGCACCTCGTGACGATACCTTGCTGTCTGATCTGATGTGTTCTGCTCCGACGGAATAAAACTTTGTTTCCTGCCTTCCAGTCTCCAGCGCCTGCCTCTTTTATTGGTAAATTATCGAGTGGTATGAGAGGCGATTACCGCCGGGCAAATACTTGAAAGGATACCGACTGAAACTGCCGCTACCATTTAACAATTGGCGTCCCTGGGTGGGCCCATCAGCGACACGTGGATCCAGTGGGAGAGGTCCCGACGACAGAGTGAACGACTGCAACGATCGGGAGAGCTCCTGCCCAATAGACCCTCGTCTGGCAGCCGATCATCCGAACTTCACTGGTTCCGAGCAGACCTCTCTCGAGTGATCTACGGTCCTGACTGGGAACCATCAGGAGTGCCGCGGCAAATACGGAGAGTAGAGGACGATCGGGCGCTGGAGGCGGAAGACGAGAAACTGTCCACGCGGTCCGGGTAAGGTCGTGATACACGACAAATTGAGAAATAATTGATTGATTGTTTGAAGCTTTGGAAATTCTAGTATTGCTCATTGATTGTTCTTTTTGAGATATTCGCTGTCTACAAACGGGGAGGAGTAGAAATACTCTCTCTCTCTCTCTCCCTTTGCAGATAGTGAAGGGTAGGTAACACAGACTTTTGTCCCCGTTGAAACCCGTCGTGCCTATCTTTATCTCCCCATTGATTGATTGTCCGAACATTGATTGTTTTGAAGAATAGTGCTTTTTGAGATATTCTCTGTTTGCAAATAACGTAGAATAGGAATATTCTGTCTAGTCTTTGCAAATAGTGAAGGGTAGGTAACGCAGACTTTTGTCCCCGTTGAAACCCGTCGTGCCTATCTTTATCTCCCCATTGATTGATTGATTGATTGTCCGAAACTAGTTGTTCGATATTGGTTCTTTGGAGGTATTCTCTGCTTACAAATAACGAAGAATAGAGATATTCTGTCTAGTCTTTGCAAGCAGTGAAAAGATAGGTAGTGCTGACTTTTGTCCCCGTTGAAACCCGTCATGCCTATCTTCTCCCCACTGATTGGTAGTTGGTTCTGCCCGGACCGCTTATTAGAGGTGAACCACCCGGCTCCACTGGAAGGCACCCCTAATAAGGACATGTTCACTAAATATGGACTAGTCGCCGTAGCCTATAGCAAGCTGTGGCATAAATATACCAAGAAGGACCCCGAAAGTCAGTGGCCACTGATGGGATCCTTCGACGGCCATAAGATAGAAGCGCTAGAAATAGCTCTGCGTAGCAATAAGACGATGCCTACTATGCTTGACAGTATCGGCATGTGGCGCAAAGAAGCGACGCAACGGAAAAAGAGGGAAGAAGTAAAAGCAGAAAAGGAATTACGAAAGGCAGCTCACCTTGCCGCTAGAAAGTTAGAAGAAGACATAAAGGAGAGAAGGGAAACTAAACTAAGACAGGAGCCCGAAACCTCAGGCCAGTACGCTGTTAGGACCCCTTCTTTGCTCTACCCTGAGTTGTCCTCCAAGCAGCGAACGAATGACGAATTACTGTTAGGTCCCCCGATCATTTACATGCCCCCTCCGTATGCACCCTCCCAATCAATAGTGCAACACCCACAACCCCCGAACACGAGCGAAAGCAGTACAGGGGCCTCGGCCCTCACGGCCTCCACGCCGGCTGAGCCTCTTGTGCCGAACCCAACGTCGACTACAACGCCAGACGACCATGAGATAGGAAAGAAAGAGTCCACCAGAATGAATCGATTAACTAAGGATGAACGAGCAGGAATTGACAAGATAGTAGGGACGCTGGTGGAGCGAAAAGAAAGTGAGGAGTATATAACAGACGTGTATAACTCGTATGCCGACAGCCGCAGACGACACTTCGTCGTACGGCTCTGTTATCACGCCCTGAATGCATATGAGGATAGGTACCACGATAAAGGTCCCGAAGGCTTAGCGGCCCTATATAGGAAGGTAGACATTGGGGAAGAAAGAGAGGGCGATGTAGCGAACCTCTTCACTCGTACACTCGAGGTCTACCGACACCTTAAAGAACATGGACAGACCACCAAAACAGAAACCCCCATAGCAACTAAGCCCCAGGGAGGAAGGTCCGATGCCATGATGCCCATTAAAGAAGCTGCCCCCTACTGGGTCCCCCCACGGGGTCAGGGAACACACGACGACATCAACCACCAAGATGCGAAGGGAAGGGTTGTATATAACTGGGTCTACCAGCCGTGGGACCGGCAAGATATTTTGACCTTTAGAAAGACTCTACCCGACTTGAGAAAGAACCCGACTGCCTTCTACACCGAATTGGGTACAGCCTTAGGCTCAACGATAATGACGTTAGCAGATATCGACTTGTTCTTTGGGCTATGCCTGCCGGCTGATGTGTGGAAACAAATCCGGAAAGTCGACCACGCTGAGCCGTTCGGATATACCTGGGTACAACTCGATACCATAGATAAACAGCGAGAACCAGGACAGAAACCCCCGAAGGCCATCTTAGAGCTCCCAGACAAGATTGTACAAAAGCTGAAGACTCTAATCCCAGAAAGAAAGGTAGACTGGTCGATAGTGACGGCTTGCCGCCAGAAACCCCAGGAGGATGTGTCTGAATATTTCTCCCGATTCGAGACTGTGTTCTCCGATTACAGTGGCCAAGACATGACCACCGCAACCGGACATCACCTTTTTGTCCAGAATTATGTAAAGGGTCTGTCACAAGAAGTTTCCCAGAAACTACAGACCAGCGAGAGTAGTTGGGCAGCCTCCAAACCCGCAGCAATTCTCCAGATGGCCCAATACTACGAAAACCAGAAGAACGAGAATGATAGGGCGTCAGAAAAGAAGAAAAAGGAATTAAAGGAGAGGGTAATGATAGCACAGTTGCGAGGGGTGACCATAGGAAGGGAACCCCCAAAAGAGAATTACCAACCAACCGCCCCTAGAAAGCTACCCCCTAGAGACCATACACCTACACCCTACAACGGACGGAGAGACTTAGATGGGAATCAATGTGCGTTCTGTAGAGGGTTCGGACACTGGAAATCCCAGTGCCCGGTCCTTCTGGAAATGAACAAGAATAGGGACCCCAGAGACACAGTATATGACCCCAGAAATAGAGGACAGGGACGAGGGCACACGAACAACACCACCAACGACAGGCCAGGCAGACCGAACACCTTTGATCGCCCCCGACAAAACCAGTATCAGCAGTCCGACTACGAGAGCACCCATGACTTCGCATAGGACCGCCAGGGACAAGGGAGGGATCCAGTCGAACTCCGTGTTGACCAGCAAGGTCCTTACGTCACCGCTAAGGTCTTGGGCACAAAATCTCCATTTCTGGTAGATACTGGGGCGACACGTAGTGCGTTATCTAAACGACTGATTCCTAGGGCACCCTTGTCTGGCTCACACGTAACCTCAATAGGCTTTGACGGAACGCCCTCCACTAACCCCTTATCAGCACCAATCTCCTTTGACTTAGAAGATAACACCACTGACACGACCTTTCTGCTCTCCTCCAACACCCCCGATGCTATTATGGGGCTCGATTTGCTAAAACATTTTCGAGCCACTATCAGATGCTCCCCAGACGGAGTTCGAGTCATCCTACACGATAACCCAGATCTGTCCAGACCCTGTCACACACGGCGTATGCTCTCTATAACCGATGCTGATACGTCCCTACTCGACACATTACCTTCACATCTATGGGCTAAAACCGACTCAGATGTAGGGCGCATGGTGATCGACCCGGTACACATAACCGTCCGACCGGACGCAGTGCTCCCAAAGCTTCCACAGTATTGGATATCACCCGAAGGCGAAAAGGCATTGGTGGAAATCATCGAGTCCCTGGTCGAGGCAGGAGTGGTAGAAGAAGTAGTCAGTAATGTTTGCAACAGCCCTATCCTACCCATTGTAAAGAAGCAAAGCGAGGGGGATGAGAAAGCCTACCGTTTCATTGTCGACTTGCGAGAGGTTAACAAAGTAGTCATACCCCAGTACCCCGTAGTCTCAGACATCACCACCATCCTCACCCTGATTCCATCCACTGCCACCATCTTTACTGTTATTGACCTCAAGAACGCATTCTTTTCCATCCCCATCCACCCAGACAGCCGCTACCTGTTCGGCTTCACTTTAAAAGCCCGTTCGTACAGATTCTGCAGGGCACCCCAAGGCTACACTGAGAGTCCCAGTATCTACAGCCAAGCCCTCAAGAGGCAACTGGATGCAGTCCAACTACCCGATGGAGTGGTGTTGATACAGTACGTCGATGACATTCTTTTGGCGGCCGACACCACTCCTCTTGCCGTCACAGCCACCATTCACCTCCTCCGCTTCCTTGCGGAGAACGGTCACAAGGTCTCCAGAAAGAAATTGCAATTCTTCCAGCCCCAGGTAACGTATCTAGGCCACCTACTATCCAAAGACGGGAGGAAACTTACCCCTGACCGAATCCAAACCATCCTAGAAACCCCTGTTCCCAAAACTCAGAAGCAAGTACGATCCCTAGTGGGCCTCACCTCCTTTTGTCGACAATGGTTGCCAAACTTCAGTCTTACCATAAAGCCTCTGCTTTCCCTGCTGGCCAAGGGCGTCCCCTTCCCCCTCCCCTGGACACCTGAATGTCAATCCTCCTTCAAAGAATTACGAGACGCCCTCTGCTCGGCCCCAGTCCTAGGAACCCCAGACTACACTAAACCTTTCTCCCTCTACACCCACGAAAGGGAGGGATGTGCGTTGTCTGTCCTAACCCAGTCCATAGGCCCTAAGCAACACCCTTGTGCCTACTTCTCTGCCACTCTCGACCCCGTAGCCAGAGCTTTGCCCGCCTGTCTTCGAGCAGTAGCCGCCGCCGCTGTCTCTATCCGACAAAGTGAGGGGATCGTGCTCTCGAACCCCCTCACGGTATTGGTACCCCATGCTGTTGACACCCTCCTGAACCAAACCAAGACTCAACACCTGACTAGCGCACGACTGACCAGTTATGAACTGACTCTGCTTGCACCCCACATCACATTGAAACGATGCACCACTCTGAATCCAGCTACACTACTGCCTCTCCCTGACGCTGACCCCAATGCATCCCCTATACATGATTGCGTGACCCTCACCGACGAACAAACCAAGAGTAGGGTTGACCTCCGGGATACTGCCTTCCCGGACCCTGACGGAGAGCTGTGGGTGGATGGCTCATGCATCAAGCTCCCCGATGGCACTACCTCAGCTGCCTATGCAGTCACCACAGCCCGAACAGTTGTTGAGACAGCCCGCATCACACAGCGATCCGCGCAGGCGGCGGAACTAATTGCTCTTACACGAGCCTGCATCCTGGCAGCAGGGACAACTGCAAACATTTACACAGACAGTCAGTACGCCTTCGGGGTAGTTCACCACTTTGGGCTCTTATGGAAAGAGAGGGGATTCTTGACTTCTCATGGCACACCCATCCTGCATGGAGATCTAGTCTCTGCCCTGACCGAAGCGGTCCTCCTCCCCACACGGTTAGCTGTGATCAAATGCCAGGCACACAAGAAGGTGACAGACATTATAGGACAGGGAAATGCACTAGCTGACATTACTGCCCGAACCACAGCCGAGAATAGGTCCACGACCCGTATGTACGTGACCAGGTCACAAACTGAGAAATGGAAGGATGCTAGGGAAACAATTAGGGATATCCAACTAGCCAGCACACCACACGAGTTAACTGAATGGGCCCGGGTGGGATTGAAGGACGATGACGGTTGCTGGCGAACCAAAGACTTGAACAAATGGCTGTTACCAGATTCATACTTGATCCCCATGCTGACCATGGCACACTCCCCCGCACACATAGGGTCTGCCCCCATGATCGAACTCATCTCTTAAAGTCTGGCACAACGACAAAATACCAGACTCAGCCAAACGTCTAGTCCAACAATGCCTAGTATGCCTCCAACACAACCCTGGGAAAGGAACTGCTGTACCCCGGGGAGGGTTTGGGGTCCCCAATCACCCCTTTGAAGTCCTACAAATGGACTATGTCCAGCTAGAAAGGTGCCAAGGTTTGAAGTATGTACTCGTCATTGTGTGTGCCTTCAGCAAGTGGGTGGAAGCCTACCCAACCCATGACAACACCGCTATGACTACCGCAAAGGTACTACTGAAGGAATTCTTCCCCCGATACGGCCTTTGTCGAATTTTGTGGAGCGACAATGGCCCCCACTTCGTAGCCGAAGTTATCCAACTCATCTTAAAAGGGTTGGGTGTAAAACAGAAGTTCCATGCGGTTCTCCATCCCCAATCTGCAGGCCTGGTTGAACGACACAATGCCACATTGAAGCTTAAGATAGCAAAAATAGTCGCCACCACAGGGCTAAGATGGCCAGACGCTCTCCCACTAGCATTGCTATCAATGCGTTCCACCCCCACCAAACACCACTTAACCCCCTACGAGGTCGTCTTCGGGTGGCCCATGAACCTTTGGACTGCACCAAAACCGACATCCATCCACGACGTCCCGGACGTCCTCATGTCTGATTATCTGTACAATCTAACTAAAACGTTGTCTATCATCCATCAGCAGGTGCTGCACGCCATTCCCGATGTTTCCAGGGGCCCCGGGCACGACATCCAACCAGGTGACTTCGTCTTAGTGCGTAACTTCCAGCGCACCAAGAGTCTGGAGCCCCGGTGGACGGGCCCCCTGCAAGTCCTGATCACCACCCGAACAGCTCTTCGAGTGGAGGGGAAACGCAATTGACTGCATGCACACCACTGCAAGAAGGTATCACCGACCCTGACAACCACGGACAACGTCACTGCCCAAGAGGAACTTCTGAACAAAGACCGACCATCCCAGAACCGCTGCCCGGATACAGAGACACTTGAATTGATTGAATATCCCGATCCCACTGTGCCATCCAAAGAAGGGTATAACTTGCGACGAAAGGAGAGGACTTCGGCTAAGCAGACCACAGGCTAAGTGGAAGTCTCAGAGCGGTAGCCTAGTCACTTCAAAGGCCACCAGGAGAGAAACTAAGCAAAGTCTGTGGTTCTGCCTGCTACCGAGTCTCTCGAAGGTGATGGAAGCGCCCGACATGAAGGTGATGGAAGCAACCGGACGTCCGAAGATCCCCTACAAAAACCCAAAGACTGACCGAATGCACAGCTTTAAGACTATAAAACTTTTTATTACCCTTCTCTTTTGCCTTCTCCTCATGGTCACCTTCTGGATCATGGAGGAGAACACACCCGCTCATAAGACATTACTGACCACCGTTCAACCTACCACCCCGCAGGAGCACCATCTGATCTCACTTTCACCCCAACTCCGAGAAAGGCGTAAGGAGTTCTGGAATAACTCTTTTGTGCAGTTGCTCCACCAACACAATCTTGCCACCAACGCCACTAACTGCTGGATCTGTGGATTGCTACCACATGCCACTGGGCACTCAATCCCTTTCATCCCTTCACCCTTTTCTGTCCATGGTTCCTGCCTCGCCTGGCTGATCCTTCTGCAGGAGAGCTACAAGGACTATGCCACTTCCGGCAGAACCATGTCACACTTCTACCACGGGTTCTGGATGAACAAAACTGGTAGAACTTCCGCCCTCTTCTGCCCCCTGAGATCGAACACTTCCTTTCACATGGACATCCCTGCCAAAGAACGAGTTGAAATGCAAGTGTTCAACAATCCAGCCAGACCCACCTTCTCTTACCTCCGAAAACGGACGCCCGCCACCCTAACAGTGGCCCTGTCCGTCATCAACATCACTGGATCTGTATGCCTCGAAGGCCTGGGGGCACAGCTGGTGGGCCACAGCTCCTGCCTCATCACCCGAACATTGGATTCAGTTGACCCACCCTCCTTTGTTGCCTCCCCGAATATGTACTTCGTCTGTGGTACTAAGGCCTACACCTGGCTCCCGAAAGGTTGGGGAGGCACTTGCTACATCGCCTTTGTCCTTCCTCCGACGTATGTGGCCCCAGCAAACCATCACCGACAGAAACGGGCCAAAGACATTGTGCAGGCCGACTCCACCGGAGCACAGTTCATGGACGCCGTCAAAGGCCTTGTTCCACTCTGGGGCCCAATGGCAAACAGCCGTGCCATCCGCCACTTAACCCAGGCAGTCGAAACGGCAATGAACATTACGGCTGGCGCCCTCGCCAACAACACCGCCGAGCTCCAGGCCGTCCGCTTAGTGGCCCTTCAGAACCGCCTCGTTCTAGATGTGGTCCTGGCTGATCGTGGAGGAGCATGCCGCATCATTGGGTCCAGCTGTTGTACCTACGTACCAGACAACTCACCCTCAGTCTACAAAGCAATTGAACACCTCCACAGACTGTCCACAGAGGTCCATCAAGAGCAAGAAGAATGGTCGCTGGGGAGTTGGTTTTGGGACGCTATTAAAAGTTGGGGATGGAGGCTGTTTTCATTTATCCTAATACCGATTGTGATACTATGTGGATGTTGCTTGGGGATTCAGTGTCTGCCACCTTTATGTTCGCTTTTTATGAATTGCATCTGCCCTAAGACTTTGAACTTTGAAACAGAGCGGATGAAAGCCCTTTATGAGGTGGAGGTCCGTAGTATTATGGGGATAAATCCGAACTAGACAAGCTGGCGAGATATGTTAAAAGGGAGGACTGTGGAAATTTAGCTTACAAACTGAACATTATCTGCGCCATCTTGCCTCTCCTCAGCGCCACGCACAGCGAATACACGACCGCCATTTCAGGCACCCCCACTCTCTCCCCACTCATTGTCAATCGCCAGCGCGGTCCCCTTGGCGCTGCGAGCATCCCCCGCGCGCTGGCCACCCCCGCTCTCTCATACAGGCCATAAACCCTCTCTTTCTGCGCGACCCTGCTACGGAACCACTTCCGACCGACAACCCATACATGGTCATGCCTCTCCTTTGATAACCCCCTTCCTCTGCGCCCCATTGTCTGAACTGGTCCCGGGCCATCACCTAGCCCTGCGGATGCAGTTTATTGCCCCTACTGTAAGGGAAACACCCCACATCAAAGAGATTACAGTAGATCAAAGCCCCTACTCCCTGAGACCCGACCGGTCACACACCCCCCAGGAATTGGCGGAATACCCTGCTGCGCAATAGCCATCTCCTGCTGTGGGTGGGGTGGGAACTTCTACTGTATCTATGTGTGGGATCGGATCTGAACCGGGGCTTCAGGGGATATTCCCCCGTGCATCAAGGGAATCTCAAGAATGTACTATGTGTAATAAAGCAATAAACCAGTGTATAAGAGACCAGGTCTCAGAGATGCAGTTAGAGCACCTCGTGACGATACCTTGCTGTCTGATCTGATGTGTTCTGCTCCGACGGAATAAAACTTTGTTTCCTGCCTTCCAGTCTCCAGCGCCTGCCTCTTTTATTGGTAAATTATCGAGTGGTATGAGAGGCGATTACCGCCGGGCAAATACTTGAAAGGATACCGACTGAAACTGCCGCTACCATTTAACACAGAGCGGTGTTCAGAGGCCACGCCCCTTTTTACAACACTTTGCACGCAGCTCAGTGGAGCTTCCTGGAGGTACCTGGTGGGCTAGTTGGCCCCTAGGGGACCTCTGGATTGAAGAGGAATTAATTCCCCAACTTAAAACGCACCACAGGGCGTGTTTGCACACATATCACCTCATGTCCCGCCTCCTACCTTCACCACTGTGCAAACGTGCCCGTGGCGTGTTTTAAGTTGGGGGATTAAGTCCCCTTGAATCGTGAGGTCACCTGGCGGCCAACTTGCCCACCAGGTACCTCCAGTATGAGCCAGGGAGCTGCGTTGCAGAGAGGTGTTCAGAGGCAATGCCCCTTTTTACAACACTCTGCAACGCAGCTCCGTGGCGCTTACTGGAGGTACCTGGTGGGCTAGTTGGCCCCTAGGGGACCTCTCGATTGAAGAGGAATGAATTCCCCAACTTAAAACGCGCCACAGGGCGTGTTTGCACAGTATCACCTCAGGCCCCGCCCCCTACCTTCACCACTGTGCAAATGCGCCCCGTGGCGCGTTAGTTGGGGGATTAAGTCCCCTTGAATCCTGAGGTCCCCTAGCGGCCAACTAGGGCACCAGGTACCTCCAGTAAGTGCCACGGAGGTGTGTTGCAGAGAGGTGTAAAAAGGGGTGTGGCCTCATTACACCTCTCTGCAACGCAGCCCCCTGGCGCATACTGGAGGTTCCTGGTGGGCTAGTTGGCCCCCAGGGACCACTAGTATTTAAGGGGAATTAGTTCCCCCTCTGCAAACGCGCCAGGGGGTTCGTTTGCAAAGTGGTGTAAGGAGGGGGCGTGGCCTCCGGCCCGATCCCGGTCTTTTTTTCTTTCGGAGCACTCACGGGGTGTGTCAGTTGCTTTATTTTAAATAAATCATCGGCAGACGCGTTTCAGCAGTGGTGCCTTTATCAATGCCTCTCAGTTAAAATGCAACTCTTGCTCACAGTTTTGTTGTTTAAAATGCCTTAAACTTCTTCTCATTGGTGGCTAAGTTTGATAGACAGCGGCAAAGGACTACATGGTCTCTCAATCGATGTCCGTGAAAATAATCGCCATGATGGCTTAGTGTTCTTTATTTCAATCATCGATGGCAGTCTCGGTATTTCGTTTTTAAGAAAACCCACAGTTTAGGATGAATTATTTCCATGAATCATTTGCTCCATAATAGACATCAAAATACGTTTAATCAGTGACATTCCTTGACATCATCACTCCTTGCCATGTAATACTGTGCCACTTGTGGTTATGCGCTCAAGCACACCCCTCGCTTGCCATGGTTAAAGGAAGTACCTGCAGGAGCCTGTTTGTTTATCCTCATATCCTTAAGTTGAATAATTTAGCCAAAGCACAGGTTCCCTCACGAGTGGCGGTTCTAGCACCTTTTGTAATAAACCCTGCTCCAAAGTCCACCAGATTTGCCTGAACTCGCAGCGGGTGCTGCCGTAGCATGAGGGTGGACTCACAAGAATAAATTCAGCTCCAAGAATGCGGGCCCCGGGGGAAGCAAGGTCGGCAGACCAGTCTTCCCCCGGGGTATTCGCGCGAGACCACAGGACAGGGTGGGGTTAGTTAGTGGGAGGGGGTGGGAACTAGGTAGGCATAAAAGGGGACAGGGGAGGAAGCTCTTCCTCTTCCTGCCTCCCAGCGCCGTCAGGATAGGGTTTCAGTAAAATTTGAGAGTTAGGGTAGGCTTGGTGACCCGGTCGGTCGGCCAGGTTGGAAGTTGTGGGTACGTCGGAGGACGCGGCGTGTACCTGGTCGAGGGAGCCGGAGGTGGAATCAACGGTCGTCGGGCAGCATACGCGACATGGCAGTCCTGGATGCGGCGGCGGTGAAAGCAGCACTGGAGGTATTGGGCCGGGCCGGGAGGTCAGATCTCCTACGGCCCGGCGTTTTGGACCAGGCGGGGGTCGGGATGACCCGGGCGCCTAGGTCCGTGTCGGCGGGTGTTGCAGCGGCAGTGGCGGCATGCATAGAGGAGCCCCCACCGCCGAGGCCGGGTGTTGCCGGAGGGGGCGGGGCAGGGGCCTTGCGGAGGGGCCGAAGTGCCGAGGGCGGCGTATGAGCCTCCCCGCGCCGGCAGTAAGCGCACACTCGGGGTCAGAGGCGGCGGGGGGAACCGGGCCGCGGGTGAGTCGCGCAGCACACGGGGGATGCCAATGGAGGTGGAAGGAGGGGCCAGCAAGCAGGTGGGGAGCGGGGCAGCTAAAGGAGAGACCGGGCTTCTGGTGGAGGAAAGCGAGGGCAGTGGGGAGGAAGGGGGACAGCTGAGTGGGGGCGGAGGGCAGGTGGGGGATGAATTTGAGCTCGTGTTGTCAGGCAGTGACTCGGCTGGGGGTGAGGAGCGGTGGGGGGGAAAGCAATCACCTGTGGTTTCTGGGGGCGCGAAGGGTGGGGGGGCGGGGGGCAAGGGCAAAGGCTCCCTGAAGGTGGCGCGAGGTGGGCCGAGCTTCGGGTGAGCAGCGGGGCGGGCACGTCAGGTGGCGGGGAGGTGGGCTTGGTTCCGGGGACCAGAGGGGGATGGGCGGAGCGTTGGGATGCCATGTCTCTGGAGGAGCGGATTCGGGAACATCACCAGATTATTGAGGACACCGAACTGAGGTGGCAGGTGCTATGAGATGCCAGGAAGATGGGGTGGGGAGGGGCGCTGGGGGGGGGGGTGGTGCTGCCGGCGCGACGCCCGGTTGTTTATGCGGAAACGAAGCAGGTCAAGGAGGCTAGGGCACGAGGTCGCTGGGTCTGGGTTGATGAGGTAGGGACTGCTGTGGCGCAGAGGCCTGACGGCGCTGGGGCTCCCCCAGGCTTTGACGGTCCGAGGGAGGGGGGGGGACAAGCCAGCAGTGGATGCTGGCAGAGGCAAGGGTGGGCCGGCAGGGCGCAAACGGCCTCTAGACGCCGGGCCGAAGCAGCAGGGGGGTCCGCGGCGGCCTGCCCTCCATCTAAGGAACGGGCATCGTCGGTGCCGGAGTGCGAGTATGTGCCTGGTATGAAAGGGAAAGGTGCAAAGCGGGTGGTGAGTGCAGTGCGTAAGGAGTGTGCTGAGGTGGAGCAAGAGGAACAACTGGATTATGACTCGGATAGGGAGGAGTTGGAGGAAGGTGAAGTGCGTGAATGAGTTGGGGGACGGGAGAAGGCAGCAACCGGAAAGTTTGGTGTTTTACAGGCGCCGCGGGCAAGCGGTAGCGGGACCATGAAGGAAAGCCTGCAGTCGGCGGTCGCAGGAGGAAAGGACCGGGCGGCCCCCTCGAAACTGGCAGGTGAGAAGGCATGGTGGGATGCGTGGGGCGAGGGAGCGAAGGGGAGGAAGAAAACCTGCAGGTCGTGGGGGTGGGGGAGGGGTCTGTGCGGGATGGGGGTGTACCGGCCAAGGCGGCGGAGGCAGTAGGCAGAGGGAAGCACCTGGTGGGTGCAGGGGTTCAGACGGATAAGCCAGGGGAGAAGGAGGGGAAAGAGGAATCCGGGGACAAGCATAGGAAGAAATTGCTGTATATGGGCCTGGCTATGCCGTTGGGGTCGCATTTGTCGGAGAAGACGCGGTCCCGCATTTGGAAGCATGAATATGTAGATGTTTTCAAGCTGTTGCACAGGGAAATTCAGGCTAAGGAAGGTTCGAAGGAAGAGGAATGGGAATTGACCAGACGGCCGAGGGTGCCGGTTAACATGGAGAATTGGACGTCCGCCTTTTTGATTTACTGCGAAAAGCACCAGGATAGGGCGATTGCGCTCCTGAAATACATGGACATTATTCGCAAAGCTCAGATGCATTTCGGGGGCTTTGCATGGTTGAGTTACGACGAGGCGTTCCGGGCACGGGTTAGTGTTAATCCGGACAAGCCTTGGGGTGAAGTGGATCAGGAGTTGTGGGTGCAATGGATGTCTTCCACGCAGTCGGCGGCATCCACTCATACGGCTAGCGGGCTCTCTTATCGGCCTTTTCAGTTGCGTCCCACCCAGTCTGGGGCGGGGGGACACGGAGGTTCCGGCGGTTCGGGGGGAGGGCAGAATGGGCCTGCAGGGACAGGGGGACAGCCATCTAAGCCTGGGGGAGTTACCGTGGGAGCGTGTTGGAACTTCCATAAGGGCTCTTGCACCCGCTACCCGTGCAAATTCAAGCACAAGTGTTCCAAGTGCGGTGGGCGACATCCGGTCACGCAATGCTTTACACTGGCCAGTCCCTCAGAGCAGTGGCGGATCACGAAAGGTCGAGGGCAGGCTGGGCCAAAGGGCCCCTACGCCGGTTGATGTGGGAGCCATGGGGCCATGGCTCTCGCGGTACCCTGATACGGAAGCGGCGCTGAAGCTCTACTGGGGTTTTTCTGAGGGGTTTCGCGTGGGGTATCAGGGTCCCAGGGAACGGAGATGGGCGGAAAATTTGAAGTCTGCAAGGGAGTTGCCGGAGGTGGTGGAAGCTAAGTTGCAGAAGGAGGTCTTGGAGGGTAGAATTGCATGTCCTTTTGCGTCATGGCCGTTGCCGGATCTCATCATTTCTCTGTTGGGGGTGGTACCCAAGAAAGAGCAGGGCGAGTTTCGTCTGATTCATCATTTGTCCTGGCCGGAGGGGACCTCCGTGAACGATTTTATTGCGGCGGAGGATTCTAGGGTATTGTACGCCTCGGTGGATGACGTGATCGGGTTGGTCCGGGCGGGGGGCCGAGGGGCAGAATTGGCAAAGTGTGACATTAAATCTGCGTTTCGCCTCCTTCCCATTCATCCGGCGGATTTCTCATTCCTGGGCATGCAGTTTGGGGTTGCCATTTTTGTGGGCAGAGTTTTGCCCATGGGCTGTGCGATTTCGTGTGCGCTGTTTGAAATGTTCAGTTCATTCCTGCAGTGGGCCTTCACGGTTAGAAGTGGGCACCAGCTGGTGTCGCACTATCTGGACGACTTTCTGTTCATTGGGAGAGGGCAGACGGGCGAATGTGCGGAGGCATTGGGGCAGTTTCAGCGACTGGCCCTGGAATTTGGGGTGCCTTCGGCGCCGGAAAAGATGGCTGGGCCCAGCTGTTGTCTGACTTTCCTTGGCATTGAACAGGACTCCGTGGCTTGGTCGGCACGGTTGCCGGAACAGAAGGTGGGGGAGATTCAGGAATTTTTGCTGCACGTGATGGGGGAGCGGAGGATTACGTTGCGTGAGGTGCAGCGGCTGTTGGGGTTGTTGAATTTTGCGTGTCGTGTGGTGAGGGCGGGAAGGACTTTTTGCCGGCGCCTGGGCTTTGCCATGTCTGGGGCGGTGCTGCCTCATCACCGGGTATGCATCTCGCTGGGGGTGAGGGCAGATTTACGGATCTGGCATTGTTTCTTGGCGGATTTCAATGGTGTGTCCTTGGACTTCCCGTATGACAAGATGGTGTGGCAGGTGCAGTTGTTTTCTGACGCAGCTGGGGCGGCAGGGTTTGGCATTTTCTGGGACGGGCGGTGGTGCGCCGAGCCGTGGCCGGAACATTGGCTGCAGCAAGGCAGGAGTATTGCGTTCCTGGAGTTTTTTTCCTTTGCTGCTCGCACTGGAGCTGTGGGGCAGGGAATTTCAGAATAGGTCGGTGCTGTTTCATGTGGACAACAAGACAGTGTGGACCTGGTGAATAAGCAAAAGGCAAGGGACCTGGGAGTGCTGCGCCTGCTGCGCAGTTTCATGCTGCTATGTCTGCGATTTAATGTGCTTTTCCGCGCGCACCATATTCCAGGGGCAAGCAATGACATTGCGGATGCGTTGTCTCGTTCGCAGTGGCAGCGTTTCAGGAGGTTGGCGCCGGGAGCAGAAGCTTGCAAGACCAAGGTGCCGGAGTTATCTGGGCCTGGGGGGAGTGAGAGTGGTAGATTTGGTGGAGAAGTCAGTTGCGAATTCCACTCGACGCTCCTACCGTTTGGCATGGTCTGAGTTTGGCGCTTTTATGGGCGGGGGAAGTGTGTCTGGGCAGCTGTCGCAGACTGGCTGTGAACGGGGAGTTGTGCAGTTTGTGTTGCAGTGCATGGATAGGGGGCTGTCACAGGTCATGATTGCGGGGAAGTTGGCTGGAATTTCCTTTTATAGCTTGCTGTATTTGGGTTTTGACCCAGCAAGAAGCGAGTTGCTGAGCAGAATGTTGAGAGGTTAGGGGAGGGAAAGAGGGAAGGTTGGGGGGGCCCTTAGGGAGGCCATTACGTTTGAGTTGTTGGAAGAATTGTTGGTGGCATTGCCACACTGTTTTTATGATGTATCAAAGTTAGCCTTGTTTCAGCTGTGTATGGTGTGGATGTTCTTTGGGGCATTTCGGGTGTCGGAGCTGGTTGGGGCCAGGGGGTCTGCGGGTAGGTTGTTTGAGGATGTGAGGCTGGAGGAGGCACGGCTAGGTGTATGGTTGGGTCGTTCGAAAACGGACCAGGAAGGGGTAGGTGGGTATGGTTGAGGGAGAATGGTTGCGGGGGAGCCTGCCCAGTGCAAGAATGGAGAGAATTTTGTCGACAGGCACCGGGTGGGGGGGGGGAGAAATATTTTGCCGCATCCCTAGGGGGCGAGTTACAGCTTTCCAGTTACTGGGGGTGTTGCGCATGGCATTGAGACGGATAGGCAGAGATCCGGCGAGATATGGGACACATTCTTTCCGCATCTGCGCGGCAACGGCGGCGGCGCGGCTGGGATGGTCTGGGGAGGAGCTTAGGCGGATCGGCAGGTGGAGGTCGCATTGTGGGGAATGCTATGTGCGTAAATGATGGCAGGCGAGAGCGGCGGTAGTGTTCTTGATCGGCTGGCGGAGGAACGGTTGGGTTTCGTTGTTCTAATCTATGTTTCTTTCGTAGGTTGTGTTGCGGGGCCAGGAGCCAAGACGGTTACCTGGATTGTGGGACATTAGTTTGTACACTGGGCTTCCAAATACGCGGACAGACAGGTTTACGGCCGGGGCCTCGGCCTAAGGAGCAGTCATCATGAAGTGCATTGGTGAGGCAAGAGCGGGATGCACTGGGGGACTCTATTGCCCTGGCTGACTAAAAAAGTATCACAGAGAGGATGCCCGGATATGATCGTGATACATCTGGGGGAAAATGACTTGGTAAAGCAATCTGGGGTGTCTTTATTACACCTGATGCAGAGGGACTTGGAAGCAATGCGTACCAATCTGGCTGGCGCCTGTATTGTGTGGACTGAATCCATCCCACGTCGGATTTGGCGGGGAGCATTGAAGCCTGGAGCGGTTGAGAGGACTCGCCGTAAGCTGAATAAGGCTATGAGAGTTTTCTGGGGTAATGCTGGGGTCAAAGTGATTTCTCACAGGGTGATACGGCTCGAGGAGCCCCTTCTTTTTCGAGATGATGGAGTGCACCTTTCGCACATGGGTAACGCATATTACATGATGGAAATGAGGGATGTTATCAGTGGACTGTGGAATGAGTCGATCTGGTGCAGGCGGAATTAGGGCGAAAGGTGCACTTGAGCTGGGTGGGGCAGGTAACCGCCCTACGGGGGTTTCCTGGTTGGCGGTATTTGGGAGGGGGGGAGTCCATGACGGGCATACTCACCCTTCCGGGGAGGGGGATACAGGTGCAAAGTGGGGGTACGTCATGCAGGAGTGCGATGGCTGGTGATGCTGGAAGAGGTTGGAAAGAGAAGTGACAAAGCGAATGGGATAAGTGAAGAGTGGTTATTGCGCGATACGGGACCCGGGGGAATGCAGGGTCGGTAGACCAGTCTTCCCCCGGGTATTCGCGCGAGACCACATTGGGACAGGGTGTGGTTAGTTAGTGGGAGGGGGTGGGAACTAGGTAGGCATAAAAGGGGACAGGGGAGGAAGCTCTTCCTCTTCCTGCCTCCCAGCGCCGTCAGGATAGGGTTCAGTAAAATTTGACCACCTGCCCACCCTACTTGTTTCAGGAGTGGCAAAGGGGGTAATTGTTACAGCGTGCCAGTTTAGGACGGGTTGAGGTAGCGTGTGGCGGTATTTGGGAGGGGGGGGAGTCCATGACGGGTATACTCACCCTTCCGGGGAGGGGGATACGGGGGCAAGGTGGGGGTACGTCATGCAGGAGTGCGATGGCTGGTGATGCTGGAAGAGGTTGGAAAGAGAAGTGACGAAGCGAATGGGATAAGTGAAGAGGTCGATGGGTGATGTGGGTGTGAGTAGTTGGAGTGTGGGAGTGAATGAAGGAATGGATGACAGGATGTTGGGGGGGAATTGTTTGGAGTTGTTGATGTTGTTGTTATATTTGGTGTCAACCCTGTCCTAATAAATGGCCTTTTACGCTAGCCAGTTGGTGTGGAGTGGTTATTGCGCGATACACACGGAGCGCTCACGGGGTATTATGGAGCAAACGATTTATGGAAATAATTAATCCTAAACTGTGGGTTTTCTTAAAAACGAAATACCGAGACTGCCATCTAGGATTGATGAAAAGAACACTAAGCCATCAGGGCGATAATTTTCACGGACATCGATTGAAAGAACATGTAGTCCTTTGCGGCTGTCCATCAAACTTAACAACCAATGAGAAGAAGATTAAGGCAATTTAAACAACGAAAACTGCGCAAGAGTTGCATTTCAACTGAGAGGCATGGATAAAGGCACCACTGCTAAAACGCGTCTGCCAATGATTTCTTTAAAATAAAGCAACTGACACAGCCCGTGAGTCATCCGTGTGTATTTTTGGAGCTGAATTTATTCTCGTGAGTCCACCCTCACGCTACGGCAGCACCCGCTGCGAGTTCAGGCACCTCTAGTCGACTTTGGAGCTGGATGGATGGATGGATGGATGGATACCATCCTCATTCACTCAGAGACAGGACCTAAACCTGAGTTCACCAAAGCCCCCATTCCCTTTGGAGCGATCTAGTAATTTAAGGATTTAAGAGACAAACAGATCTATAACAGACGGCAAAAACAGTCAAAGATGGAACTGACCACCACACTCGCAAGTATCAGTGGGCACTACCCACATGGTAACTGTAACAACTGTCACCTAACTGAACCAACAAAAGAGATTGATCTTGCTCTATCTCATAAGTGGCAATTACACAGCCACACAAACGGCAATTACAGTAATGGTGTATACCTAATCTAATGCCTCTATAACTTGAAATATATAGGCTCCACAACAAGACCAGTCAAAACCAGGATCAATCAGCACAGAAGTTCAATCCAATGCAATCGAGTAGCAACTAAGCTCACAAACCACTGCACTGAAAAAAAACACAATCCCAATGATATGAAGTGGCTGGGTCTAGAAAAATTTAAAAATGGGTCAAACATGCAAGAAACACTACTGAAAAAAGACTGGGTCTTTAAGCTGCAAACTACCAAGATAAGCCCGAAAGATGAAACACCATGGACTCTGCATTCGAAAAACTGACTGGAGGACATTGTCACTTCCCCTTCCCCTGTATGCTCTCATTTCACCTACAGGGTATGTGGACAACCCTCTAGACTCGTTCTCCTGAAGGCCCTTCCCTGGCATAACTGTTGAGTATACATTGGGATAACTTGCTATCAGCCCGCTGAAATACATTATTGGGACTACATTACTTTACCACATCACTCAGAATCCCCCGAGGAGCTACTGCATAGACAGCAAAATGAAGGGAACTACACTCCCCACGCAGAAATTGCACCAGCCTTGATTATTTCACCACCTGGCACTAAAAGTTTCGTAATAGGTTCATAACAAAGACAACGTTAATTCTCGGGGCAATGGGCACACATATTGACGTAGTCTCACAATGATGTTCAGCTAACGCTAGGCCTATAACTAATAGTCATTAATACACTATCTAAGGTCGAAGTGGAGGAATAATTATTAACTCCCCCTCCAAAATGGCACCCATGAAAAGCTATGCTATATCTTCAACGCCTTTGACACCCTACGTAATAGAATAAGCTTAGCCGATCATTAAAAAATAACTCCTTTCCAAGATGGCGTACATGAGACAAAGCACAACTCTGTCAATTACACGCGACTTCCGCCAAACGGGTGAATCCAAACCATACGCACTTAAACCCACTCCACCACCGTGATCTCGCATTCCGCGGAGACCCTGGAAGGGAGCAGGTTAATCGCAGTGCCACTCCAGGGCAGATATAAGTGGCTAAGGCTAACTGGCAAATAACTATGTTTTATTTTTTCAGACTGCTGCTGTATGAGAAGAGTCTCCATGGCACACTAAAGGGGCCTATATAGATCATAAAAAAGGTAAGATGATACCCATACATCACGGTATGAATTTCCAGCACCACAAATAAGCTTATTCTGATCACGTGTGTAACATGCTGTGGTTTTTAAGTGTTTGCTATGGGCAGTCCCACAAAACATGCTGTGCTGAGTTCCATCCATGTGTTTCTGTATATATGAATTTGTTGCTTGACACATTTTTCTCAACAGGTCACAAGGGCATACAGACTGAAACATGGGATTTGTTTTTTCTAAATTAGATGAGTTCATTCGAATGAAAGGGTGTATAGCAGCATACTTTGATACACATAACCCTGAGTAGATTAAGGCACTAACTCCCGCTTCTCAAGAATTGCCTTTGACCATTCTGGGCATAACGGCAAGAAATATGTTGACCACCGCATAGAACAAAGGTCTCATTATTCCCAATAATGGTTCACATGATATTTTTACCTTTACGTGGGCTACGTCTTATGATAAATTTGATCCATAGCCAATTATGGGGCACATGTACGACTGTTTTTAGCGGTCGCAAATGAGGAATCAGGTTGGTTGAGCCCGCTAAAATGGCTTGTGCAATGTACCAACCCTATTTTGCAAGTCCGTAACCTATTACCGATTAGCAAAATAGGGTTTGCGAGTCGCTATTAGCAAGGGGAGTGCCAAGGGCCTACCTTCCTAATAGCGAGTCGCAAGGGCATGTACGATTGTTTTGCAACCGGAATGCACTCGCAAAGCAATCGTAGATTAGTAGTTGGTAAGCCAGTCACAACCGGGATGGGGTCCCCAGGGGACCCCTTCTCCTTTGTGACTGACAGTGGAAACGTTGTTTAAGAGCAAGCAGTGAGCCTTCTCTTTTAAAAAATTAAACGGAAACGTTTCAATTTGTTTTTGAAATGCATCCCATTTTCCTATAAGGAAAAAGGGCTGATTTTCTTTTTCAGAGTTTCCCTATTTAAAAGCAAACAAAGACAGGTTGGTCTGCTTTCTCCAGCAGGCCACCATTCATGTGTTATTGCCCATTCCCAAAAGGTCGCAAATTGTGACCTGTCTGATGAATATTGATGAGACAGGCCCATTGCGACCCCATAGGGCATCACATTAGTATATTTCATTTTGTGAGTCTCTAATTGCGATTTGCAAAACATCGCAATTAGAGACTCGCAAAATGAAATGGTAGTACATGTGGCCCTAGATTCTTAAGCACATTCCTTAGCTAGCACACCGACTCCAGAGTTCAGAGATGAGCACTATCCTATTGTGTGGCCAAACCCGAACATAGCGATTAAACTCTGCCAAAGAGCCCTCCCAGAGAGGCCCACTGGGTACTGCAATGCCCACCCAGTGAGGAGCACGACCAGCGGATGAAGCATGCCAATTAGGTGGGTGAGGGTCAGTGCATCTCAGTGTACTGCTGGTTGACTAGCTGAACAGAGTACTATTTTTTTATAGTCATTACGTGTCTGATGAAGGGAAGCCTTGACCATGAGAGGGCAAAGCTACACTTAGTAACAGTTGAGAAGCACAATGCTCCCAAGGAGGAGGAATTTAAGCTGGTGTTGAACAATGCATGGCCCTTAATGTGACGGTGGGAGTAAAGGGAAAAGAGAAATCTTTGGCATGGCAAACAATTGAGTTATTAATTCTGCTTTATTCTATGCTCAGCGGTAACACAGGTGGTCTGATGAGTCGTTGATGTGAGGTAGGTGTAGAATCAACTGGAGGTAATGTGTGACACTTCTACATGTGATAGGTAATAAAATCCACATTACAGACCCTTTCATGAGAATCCTGACCCAGTGGAAGTTTTCTGAAAGGTACTGGCCTGGGAGAATTGCTGTGACTCCTGTTGTTATTACCATTGGGACCCTTTCCCAACATGGCTGAAGCATCACTTTGTTTACAAATGGTATATGTACACTGTGTTCACACAGATGTGCAATATGGCATGATGCAGAGCTATAGAAGCAGTCTAACAATGAAAGGAGAAACGTCTTACCCAAGTTTTAATATTGAAAAAACAATGTAATAGTTTCCTCTTACCTCCTCACTATGAAAGTCCTTTATAAATGGAATGTACAAGTTGACCTTGATGGTCCTCTAGGAAATTAGGAAAATCAGGGGGAATTGCTAATTCAGGGTCTGAGTTCCATAATAATTCCCCATTTTGCCCTGAGCTTTCACCCCGAGAATTCGGATATTTTCAGCTTTCAGCAGCCTGTTTCTCTCGGTAGAAAGTGCAAGTAAACAGTTCTGTGGTGTTCCAGTTGATCTCACAATTCCCATTGGGCCAGTTACCACATTTTCAAAAACATATTCAGTATCCCACACCACGTTCTGGTTTTGTTAAATCTGGCTATTTTCCATCGTTCCTAGTAATAAAAACATAGTTTAAGCAGTCCTGTCACTCCAAAGCCATGCAAATACTTTGCCTGCCATTCAGAAACTGGCACATACTCTCTGCATTAGCGTTCTAGGTCACAGTATTTTGGTAATTGGGTTTAAATTAATTTCCACAGGTGAACAGATCACATACTGATGTGGCTTGTTGTTTTGTCGGTAATAGCTCAGTCGTGAGGCTCAGAATGATATGCATGCTGTATTTACTCTTTTTGGCACTGTGGGCAAAAAAGGAGTAGCTCTGAGATGCTTTCTTAGTTTTAATTTCAGTAAATATATGCATTTGTGCATTTCATTCTGCTCTGAACATGTTTTTTCCACAAGTTCACAGGGCATCTACAGTTTGATAATCCATCATTTTTACATCTACATCCTAAGAATAAGGACCAAGCAACTCAAAAAAATGTGGCTTGCACCAGTTATCTGTTTTTAGGTCGAGCCTGTGCAGCACATGCTGTGTTAGAGTATGCACTTGAAGCACTGCCCACTCTCCTCACATATTTTTCATTGGCTTGTGTCTTTATCCTTTGTAAATGCTGGCTTCTGTTTCGGTAATCGGCTTGTTAGTTCCTCCTTAGTACCGCCTTGTCTTCATTTGTAACCTCCCATAAGGACTGGCCCCTTTTTCTTCTGTTGTTATACCGTCTGTGTTATTTAGTCTGTAAGCACTATTTATTTAGTGAGTTTTGTCTTACTGCAGGCATGACGTGCTTTGCAGCAACATTCAGCACACCATGCACGCTTTACTTTCCAAGCAGCCGGAACAATGGCAGCCACTTCTCTGGAATGCCATAGGTCTTGAATTTCTGAGAGTTTGAGCTAGTGGCATTGTAAATGACAATAGTTTCAACTCTCGTAAATGCAACACCTATTGCTTTACACATTTTGTTTTTGTGGGTTGTTTCCAAGCTCCCCATGCCACTCTTGCACTTATTAGAGGCCACGCCCGTTTCTTTAGAGGCGGCTCGCCTAAAGAAAGAGTGTGGCCTCTATTAAGTGTAAGCGTGGCATGGGGTGCTTGGAAACAAACAATATTTGCAATTCAATAGGTCTCGCATTCGCGAGAATTTAGGCTATTGACATTTACAGCTCAAAGTATCGTAAATGCGAGACTTATTGCATTGCAAATGCTTGTTATGTGAAGTTGCCTGTCTTGTGGGCTGTGTTGCTCTTTTTTAGCTGAGATAGAAAATTATGTTTTCCCAGCACTTACTTACAGTATTCACATGTTTTATGTTGTAAAAGCCTAACATTGTTAAGGGTTAGTTCCAATGAGATCTATGCTTCTGTAGTTTTGTTTAAGCAATGTTTGAACATTTCAACAAAATACTGAGGTGTGTTTCGAATTACTCGACTGTTGGCAGCAACATTTTTGTAAACCTGCACTGTCCAGAGGAAGACACGCCCCTTTTTGTGATTGAAGTTAAAACACCTTCGGCATTGTAAATTATGGGCTGTTAGCCAAAAATTCTGATTTTCCACAGCAACGTTGGTTAGCAAATCATGATTTTATTAACAACACGGAGGCTGATATTATGCATATCTCTTTAATTGTCAACTCACAGCAGCATCGACAAAACAATGAAAATAAGAATCTATTACCATTCCAATCTCTATTTAATTCCCTGTCTGGCTGCCATCTTCCTTCTTTTGCTACGAACAGCCTCAACAGTTCATATTTCGTTGAATATTCTTAAATAAGCGAATCCCAAAATAACAACCAGAACAACATCTCTTCTTCTCCATTACTCGATTTTACTTCCTGCATTCTCCTCCTGAAAATAAACCAAAAACATATTATAGGGTGGAAATTTACAGAGTGGGATGATATCAGCCTCCGTGTCCTTAATAAAATCATGATTTTCTACCCACCCCTGCTGTGGACAATCTGAATTTTATGGCAAGGCACGGAGGCCAGTATTATGCATGTTTAAAGCCTTGCCATAATATTCCTCACTGCACAGTCTGCAGGTTTGAAATAAAACATCTTGAACATTGACTCTGATTAACAATCTGCTTCAGGTAAAATCCCACTTAATCCTCCTCCTAACAAAAATGCTTTTGATGCCATTGCCCCTCTAGTAGAATGTGGTCCAAAATTAGTCAGATCTTTTCCTGGTCCCCTCATTACTTCCCTCACCCAACGACTCAAAGTAGGTGTGGACACTGTTTTATGAGGGCTTCTGAAAGAAATTATCAGTTGCGAATTCATGTTGCATCTCAAGTTCCCCGTTCTCCTTTCATACTCACGTAAACATCTCACTACACACAACTTTCTACATCCGTCCAAATTCGGCTAAAAAATAGTTTGAGACATAGTTTTCGTTCTTCTACTGATATAGGAACAAATCCCTTCTGGCACATACCGTCATCCCGAAATTTGTAATGCCTTTTTTACATCCACAAAATCATTCTCAGCTAATTCTTTGAGTACAAGGTCCACATCCCACAAAGACGAATTCTTTGCTCCCAGTGAGGCCTTTATCCGTACACTCCTTAACACTCTCTTCACCACATCGTGCTGTCCCACTGGTAAACTATCTATCAATTAATGGCCTACAGAAATAGCCGACCTACCAATATTCACAGAACTGTAGGATTTTTCTTCTAAGTAAACTTCGGTCAGGTAATTCACCACCTCTACCATAGGATTCAAACCCCACGAAACACACCAAGGAACCCATCTTCTACAGGCCAACCTGTCCGGCTTTTAAAGTCCCTGTAGCCCATTACTCCTTGATGAGCTTTGAAGCTTCCAACAATAACTCTGACACCTGCCAGGCTCTCCCGAAATCAACCAAGCCATCAAACTCAAGCTGCCCCTGCAGAACCAAGTTGTGTCTGTCTCCTGTTGCACTCATTAACAAATCCGGAATATTCGGTAGAAGTACTGGGTCAGCTACTAACATTTCCATAACATCTAGATACCATACCTGGGATGGCCAAAAAGGTGCTACCAACACCACTTCTGTCTCCTCTCTTTTTACCTTTAGTACCAATCTTTGAATCAAAGTAAATGGTGGGAACGCGTAACACCGAAACTTCACCCAGTCCTGCAAAAATACATCTACTGCTTCTACCTCTGGATCTGGTCTCCAACTGTAAAAATCTGTGAATCTGAGCTTTCATCCTGTACGCAAACATATCTGTCTCTAAAGGACCCCATTTTTCGTTGATCAACCTGAACACCTCCCTGTGCAATCTCCGATCGCTGAAATCCCTCAGCTGCCTTGAATTTCAATCGGCTACAGTATTCTTCATTACTGGTAAGTACTGTGCCTAAATCATAATATTTCTGCTCAGGCAAAAATGCCAAAACTCTCTTGCCAAATCTGCTAAAGCCTTTGAGCGAGGACCCACCAATTTGATTACAAATCATACTGCCGAGATGTTGTTTATCTTTAAAAGTACACAACATCTCACCACATCCATGACAAAACTTTTCACTGCCAAAGAACCTGACAATAACTCCAGGTAGTTGATGTTCATTTCCTGTTTCCTGACCTGTCCATTTCCCCCCTGTCGTCAGTGAGCCACATCTTGCACCACAGCCTTGAAGACTGGACTCCGATTCTATTACCTTATCTGGGGTGGGGCCGAAAATGGCCCTTCCATTCCAAGCCTCCATATTTTCCAGCCACCACTGTAACTCTTCTCTCATCCCTGCATCTGCCTGCGCACTCTTTGAATACTTCACCCCTCTGCACAAAAACATTGTCTTCAACCTCTGTAGACCTTGATAATGCGAAGGAGCTGGGAACACGACCTGAATGGAGGCCGAAAGGAGGCCTAAAATCTTCGCTATCTGTCTCAAAGTTATACACTCGCCCACTAACATTCTCCAAACCTCTCTGCAAATCTTCTTCACCTTCTCTATGGGCAACCTCAATAAACATTCCATCGTCCAAATCTGAAAACCCAAAAACACTGTCTCCTGTGTTGGCTGCAAACATGATTTCTTCCTGTTTATTACAAAATCTAGATCCTCTAAAACCTGAACTGCAAGCATCATATGTTTTCTTGCCAATTCCCTGCTCTGTGATATAATCAGGATATCGTCTAGATACACTATCAATCTCAACCCTCTTGTGTGTAACCAGGCTACTATAGGTTATATCACCTTTGTAAAGAACCAAGGAGCCGATATTAAACCGATAGGTAGGCTTTTGAATCTCCACATAGTCCTTTGCCATTGAAAGTTCAAATAATCCCTCTGTTCGTGACACACTGGAACTGCCAGGTACACATCCTGTAGATCTAATTGGGTCAACCAATCTCCTTTTCTCAAGAGATCCCTCAACATATGAATCCATTCCATTTTGAAGTGATTGTACTCTACCCAGTCGTTTAACTCTTTCAAATTTATCACCGGTCTCATGCCCTTGTCCTTTTTCTCAATGAGAAATAGGTTTCTTAAAAATCCTACAGAGACATTGCCTCCTTTCTCTATGGTGCCTTTCCTTGCTTACTCCTGTACCTCCTGATCTACCAATCTTTCCTCCTCTTTTGAAAAACGTAATGGTCTCGGACTTATTACTTTCCATCTGTTTAAAAAATGGGCGAGTCTGCCACCCAGTTTTTCCTGAATACACAAAGAGTCGTTTCCCAAACATACCTTGTTGTCTTTTCCTTCTTTCTCCTCTATATCGTCCTTTCCCCTCTGCCTCTGGGAATAGAAACTGGATGGATAGTTTACAGATGACTGGAAACCACCGGGTCTATTTCCATGCGTAAAGGAACTTCGTGTGAGTCCAAAACCCCGACTGGGGAATCAACCCCGAATTCTCCCGGCCGTTCGAAAAACCTTTTTGGACTTTCTGCATAGAGTTAAACGCCCCGGTATACAGAGCCATCTCTTTTACAAACCCCTCACCAAAAAGGAGACCAATAGCCGATTGATCCGATTCCTTTTCTGCCAATTCCGCTAACTTCGAGTCTATTTTCATTAAAAGGCTCTTTTAAGTGCCACGCAGAATGCCGCTTTAGCGTTACCTAACAAGCATACTGCTGGTTGCACCCATTGTATCAGCTCCAACACATTTACTGCAGTCTCCTACAGATAATCTTCCTGGCATAATGCAAAAAAATGTGTTAAGGGTCCAAATACTGCTAAAAGGCAGTCCTGACACCCCTTCAGTCCTTTGGCAAGACCTCGTCTTGGGTCTCTAGCAAATTTATTTAGAAATGCAAGCATCTTAGCATCTAGTTCTGGTGCATACAACACCTTGTTGGCCAGAGAAGGTCTAGGACATTCCGAACGAAGCCTTGTTCTAACCCTTTAGGCATCTCTCACCTAATCCAAAATTTCATATATTCAGTTACATGTTTAGCTGGGACCCATTGAGGAAAGAGTGGGTGTTGAATTGTATGAGGATCAAACATGAAATCACCGAAGGGATTCTTTACTTGATCTAAATTGTCTCTCTTTTCTCCCCTTTTTCTTCCTTTCCATCTCTTCCTCTTCAGAGGCATCAAACTCAGATGAGCATGAAATCACAATATCTCCACTGCTGGAGGATTCCTCACAGAAGATAGCTCTGTGACCATCTTGAGTGGCCTTTATAGCCTTACCACTCAACTCTCACCGAGTTGACTTATAACCACCTTTTTGATTAAAGGTCTCTTTTCCTTTATTTACCTTCTCTCCACAGACATGTTTTCTTTTCTGAGTAGCCTTCCGACCACTTCCACCAGCTGTGACATCACCTATCGCCTCCTCAACAGACCAAATTTGTTCCTCTTCTATCCTTTTTCCAAATCTCCCTTCCAAGTTATCCATACAATCTTCAAATTTTTCCCCAACTGTGTAGCCAAAACAGAGACTGCTTTATTAACACACTCCTGCACTCTGCCCTCTACATTTCTTTTCCAATTGTTCTATTTTCCTCCATACTGCCAAATTAACTGTACTAAATGCCAAGGTAAAATCCTCTGGTCTCTTCAAAACTCAGTGTGCTACCAAAAATCTGTCTCTGACCTAAAACGACTGAACCACAAATACCAGTATGCACTCTTGCCTGAACTGACAGAAGTAATTGTCTCTCAGCCTCTTTCCCTTCCCAAAAGATGGCAGACACAAGAAAGATTCATTTACCTACTACTAATCCAATCAAAAATGGCCACCACATCAACTGACGCTCCTACAACGGCTCAGGAGGTTACTTGAACCAAGAACCTTCCAACTGACAATGCACGTGGGAAGGCAAAAGACTATTATTTAGTTCCCTTAAGAAAATCACGGACGTCATACCACTCACATCTCTGGCAAAGCCCGGAGTATTGACACAGAGCTGCACTCTGCTCACGCTTTCATCGCTCTCGCTCAAGTTCAATTCTCCCCCTGGAGCGGAGAGAAGAGCAAAAGACTCTGAGCGCTCGTGCCCTCTTTCCTGTTCTTGGAAGCCGCTCCAGAACAATACTCAACGTTATTGACTCGTGCCTGCGACCTTTGTACTACCTTGCCGTTGTCCCCATAAAATAGCTTTAACCAATTAAATCGTGGCGTGATCCTGCGTTAAAGAGTTTAGCTTCAAAATACATTTTTAAATGATTGTATTTAGCCTGTAATTAATTCACCCAACAGCAGTCTCATTGCACGTCCACCAATCTAAAGATCTAAGTTATTTTACCAAGTAAAAAGTATTGATATTTCCTGAGCTACTAAAATTACCAATGCTGTAAAGCACTCGGATCAATCAGTCAGCGTGCACACAACTTCCACAACCTCATTTTCTCACGCCAGATGAACAGATGTAAATATGTGAACTTATCTGAGCTGTGAGCAGCAACAAAGAAGGAAGTTATTTTCATTGTTTTGTGAGTTGGCAATTAAAGAGATATGCATAATATTGGCCTCAGTGCCTTGCCATAAAATATTGTTCTCTCAATTTGTTTAACTTGAAATGTGCCCTTTCTCCCTTTTATGGGCAGGCTGTACAATTGAATTTCATCAGGTCAGTGAAACTGAAAAAAACACATTGCAGATTTGCTTGCAATGCCGCTAGGCGATCTGGGAAGAGTAGTATTTAAGGAGGCTTGTTTTTATTCCACAACTCAGGTAAAGCTTCGTACTGTGTGCCTTCATGCTTCTTTGAGAGTGGTCCTCAAATACTGCTTATCCCTGAGGGCTCTCCTCTGTTAGGGGTTGAGGTCTCTTAGGTTGTCAAAATGTGGACTGTCCTATTTTTCTGTAGCACTGTTCCTATCTGCTATGTAATGATCTAAGTGTAAAGTAAGGTCAATGAGGTCAGTACAGGCTGTCAGTTGTATCAATTCATCTCCCTCTTGCCAAAACACCAAAGCACTCTTGTCTTCCGCGCCACCTGTCTTAGAGACCTAGTGAAATGGCTCCAGTGTGTGACCAAGTGTATATATATGACGTTACAACACAAACGATTACAACGCATGCCTTTACAACGTGGTTTTTACATCGCAACTACCATTACAACGCATGATTTTACAATGCATGCCATTACAACGCATTTTTAGAAACTACCATTACAACGCATACCATTACAGTGCATAATACATTTGGGGCAACAGTTGGGTAAGTGTAGGATAGTGTAGGGGTAAAAATTACTATGCTTCCTCCAGTGAGTGCAACAGTAAGGTAAGTTTTGGATAGTGTAGGGATAAAAATTACTATTCCCACTCCAGTGAATGCAACGGTAGGGTGAGTGTTGGATAGTGTGGGGGAAAAATACTATCCCAATGTACCCCAAAACCCATACCCACCCTAAAACTAAAAAATCCCCATTACTTACCTTATAATGTGTTGTAATGGCATGCGATGTAAGGCAGGTGCATTGTAACAGCTGCGTTGTAAAGGTAGTGCGTTGTAATGACTGCGTTGTAATGGTTGTTTCCCGACCAATTGCCGATCAGTCTTCCATGTTTCTGTCAGTTCACTATCTGTGAACATGGATGGTAAAGCTTTTTGGACTGACTTCTATTTGAAGTCAGACCAGTTGTGTAATATAGGGTAGTGTTGTGCATAAGGACAAAGGATTAAATGGTTGCAATGGCAAAAACTTAAACACCAGGAAGACAACTCAGAAATGGATCTCAGGGAAGGATGTGGCTGGTATATTGCATTTTTGTCAAGAATAATTGTACCTTAGTTGGGTCCCTGTGGAATCATTCTGAGGTTGTTAACGTAGAATGGAGGGAACAGTCACGTTCACATTCAGGACCACAGGAGACGCTGGTAAGGAAGAAGTGGTTGTATGTCAGAACATCAAGGACAAAATTATCAACCTGACAAAATATTATGATTAAAATATCAATCACTATTATATAGTAAAAGTGCCCATATGTATCTAAGCATAAATTAACTCTACTCAACTCCACACTTATGTACTTTGAAGATCTATATATAGTCATGGAGTTAAGTTATGCTAACTACCTTCATGATATCCTTGTAGTCGAACTTTTGGTCACTATATTTTGGATGGTCAATATTTATATCTCGATATTCTGGTACTAAACAGGAGAAATACCCATGCCTAGACTCCCTGCACTGGTGAAATGAGATGTAGGCACCTAGTAAATCATGGCACAGGACTGTCAAATAGTCCCCACAGTGTGTCATCAACCTGTGTAGGCATTGGCTTAAATAGGCCTTGAGATGAGCAGCTCTTACTCAGTCAACTAAGGTAGATCTAGGCCACCTTTTAGCAAGGTTGTCTAAAATGGCCACAACACTGTTCGGGTGGAACTAATTAGCTAGTCTCATGTCCTGGTTCCCAGGAAGTAGCTCTCCTCTAAAAGCCCACTAGGCAGCAGTGCTGAAACAATAAAGCAAAAAGGTTATTCGGGTCTTAGACAAGACCTAACTACATATCATTGGTGTTGCATATCTACCTCTTGTGTCTCTTGGATGAACTTCAGCTGCTGATGGGAGGAAGATGGTTTACAGGGCTGGGAGATAATCAATTTGGTCGGTGTATTGCTAAGGACTTTCAAGTCATCAACTTTCCAAGAGCTAAGGACTTTCATTGCACATTAATAATGATACACAGTAATGCATTGTCCAATGAGATGAGCCAGTTGCACACCTATTAGATCCCTTAAAACAGTGCAGAACCGTTTAAGAGATTGCTGGAGTCCAGAACAACAAGAATTCAGAAACCTGGAGATTAGAATTCAACGATGCCATTCCGAAGGTGCATCACATTAAATCTTGAACAAGGCCAGTTTGTTATTTTTACACAAGAGTCTAAATATTCTGAGTCACTGTTCCTGCATAGTGTGGGGTCACAAGATTCTGGTCCTGCACTATATTGTAGAGAAAGTGGTTCTTGTTCTGCAACAGTCCACTTTTCCAGCATAGTGATAGAGCTTGTATGGTGTCCCAAAAAACTACATTTTATTTCGTAAGGATGTCCCACAAAACAAATTAGTTCAGGCCCCACAGCAAATACAATCAAACAAGTGTTCAGATTGGTCCCGCAAACCCTCAGCACTGTGGGTGCAGTTCTGGCTCCCAGGCGAACAATTGGCAACTGGTTGTTGAGGGCAGGCTGAGCTATTTAGTCACTGGAGAAAGGGAGAAGTACCAATCAGTGTCACGGTAAGGAAGCCAAGTGCAGTTCAATGGAGGCAGGGGACCTCTTATTTAAATGCGAGGCCTAAATATCCACCATGATCTTAGGTTTCTGAGTGATATAGTGCTCAAAGAGGCCCATTATAAAGGTCATAATCATAGTTGGTGGAACACCATAGCCACCTCACCATTGGCCTAAAGCATCAGCCAAACAAACATGCAAATCTCTAATTGCCAAAATGGACGCTGCAGGCTTCAGAAGTCCAGTGATGGTCCCCAGTAGCAACAGCGAGGACAACAGCGGCATGCCAAGATAAGGGTCTGATACAGCATATCTGATAGTGTTCCCTGCCTTCTGGCATCCGTCAATAATATACCTCCACCCCAGGTGGCTAATAACCAAGTTTGGCACCACCTGGGCATCCCTGGCATTTAATGACTGCCTTTGGCATATGATGATCCCAGGAGTATGGAGACATTCATTGCTGTATTTTGTTTTATTTATTTTATTTTTATGTTTATTTATATTATTGACCAAGTCATTTAAGTTGTGAAATCTTGTGATAACAAACTATGCATCTTTATTTATAATATGACATGTATGAAGTTGTTCTGTAGACACTAAAATGCTCATTTTTTTGTAAACATGTTTTTATTGCAGAAGTAAGAGTAAGGCATCCGTGATGTCAACCTTCCACCACATGGTATCTCAGAGCACACCCATTGGTTTAGCATAGCACACAGCCAATCAGCCCACATCCCGGAGGCCGGGCGGCATACCAGTATAGAAACTCTGTGTATCATGGCAATCAATTCTCAAAGTGGCAGGTCAACGGCCCAATTCAATATCTGCTTTTTTACCCACCTGCCTCAGTCCCCAACATTCCGTCCTAACTGCTCTCGTCCGGACTCTACTTCAACACCCCAATAACTCCCCCCCACCCTCCCCTCCCCCCCCCCCAACTACTGCTGATGGGGGCCCTGGTTGTGGGGTCTAACGCAATTATTCTCCAGCTCTCAGTTGTGACATGCAATCTCACCGGCCTCTTGGAACCCCGCCCTCCGAACCTTCGTGCTCCGTACTGTCCAGCCGGTAGTCCTTCAGCGCCTGTACTATCATCTCCCACGCCCTGACCCATTCCAGTCCTTTCTCGTCCCCTGCCTGGTCGCCTGTCGCCTCCGAAGCATGCTCTCACAGCTCGCCCACTTCAGCAGCTCAGCCATCCATCTCCCAAACGACGGGCCCTCCCGGGATTTCCAGTGCCATGTAATTTCTCTCTGGGCCAACATGAGGCCTAGGTCAATGAATTTGCTCGTCACTTTCGTCTTTGCCGTGTGAGGGAACCAGAGCAATAAGCAGGCCGCCATGTCGAACTCCACCTCGCGGTCGGTGACTGCGTTCAAGAGGACACTAAAATGCTCATGGTCATGATTCTCATATGTGAGATGATCTTCTTGCACTTCATAGGCTTAGGTAAGAGGATTGATATAACATATAAGTAGTGCAAATGGATCAGAAGCCTGGAGTTTAAAGGAGAAGAGTTACAAATCTAAAACATTTTTGAGGCCGGTGTTAGATCAGTTATGGAGAACTATTTTGTTGACTTATTGGGAATGCTTTCAATTCTCTTTTTTAAATGTACGAGGGAGCTGACCTGAGTTCTGGAGGCATTGTTTTCTACATTTTGGTTACTGCCCTAAAGAAGAAACGACAAAGTGTGTCAGACCCCGTGTGTGCTCTGTGTATTCTAGTGGAGTCTGGTTTTGTATATTTCAATGTGACCCCCTTTGGTGGGATGGGTATGCCCAGATGTAGCTCCCATGCACACTTTGCCCCTGGAACCATGCTATACCCGGCTGATAAGCATTAATAAGGGCAAAAGAGGTCATATATTGTTTGCATTCTGTTTCAGGGAGGGCCTGGGCTGTTAGATCGAGCTGGACTGTTCCCATTGGAGCAAGGTCAAGAATAATTTGCATATGGCTAGGTCCAAACTGAGGTGATATGGTGTGCAGAATAACATGGACTAGAATGCGGCCTGAGTAATTACCAGTGGCTGACATTAATTCAGTCATCCCATACATCATTTTTTTGAATGCTTCAATATAATTTTTATGATCAATATTATTGTGACATTACTATATAAACATGATTCCCTGTTATATGATTTGTATTTCTTGTGAGATACACTTTCCTTAAATGAAACCCTGTAGTTTAGGCAGGTATCGACCACATGTAGTGTTACCCCCTCTTTTGAGACAGTGCGCTCAGTTACTATTATTAGTCCTACTGGTCTTTATCTCCCCATTGAGGAGTATTATCTGCTGTACAACCACAAAATAGGTGCACAGCACATGTCTGGCTCTGTTTCCCTTTTCTGTGAGGATATGGACTGGCTGCAAGTGCTTTGACACACAGGTCAAAGCAGAAGGCAGCAGCTGTGGCCCCCACTTGGAATCTGTGCAGGCAAGCAGGCTCTGGCATCAATGCAGGACTCCAGCTAGGCACCAGCCTGCTTCTAGGCTTCATGTAGAGTTGAGCTGGTGGGGTCAAGGGTCACACAGCTGCCTAACTGCACTTTCCTTCTGGCAGCAGAAACCCACCATGTCTTACTTTGCTGGGTTAGGGCACATTCTCTCAGGTGCAGTTCAAAGTCACAGTGGTCCAGTCCACTCGTGGACAACTTCATGGTGTTGCAGAGGCGATTCCCGCTAGGGTTCAACTACATGATCTCGCAGCAGCACCGTCTGTTAGACCACAGCTTTGCAATGTTGCGGCAGCATGGTCCACATGTGCAGAATTTCGCAATGTTGTCATGGTGTTGGTCATTCATTTGGTCCCTGGAATATGCATTTTGCTCTCTTTCATCATCCTGAGTGGATGGGCCCTCGAGCTACAGGGTTAACTGCTTCTGGCTAACCTTGGAAAATCACATCTCCTATGAGATTGGCAAGCTCCATCTATCTCTAAGTAAGCAGGTTGGCCTTCAGGCACTTCAGGAGAGGGATTCAGCGTCTTCTTTCCAGGTCAGACTCCATGTGATGTCACCTCACCTCTGAGAACCTAGCTATCAAGCAGACATCAGATCTGCTTGTTCGGCAGTCCTCTGTGTTCTCTGCAGAGCATTCTCTTCCTTGGTCAAAAAGAACTTGGAGCTGGACCAACAAGCGAGTCAGTGGCTCCTACTTTTCTACAGTCAAAGCAGACACGAGATGTGATTCCCTGTCTGCATTTTTAGAACTGGGTTGTTTTTTCTTTCAAGTGTACTCTCCAGGTTGTTCTCCAGACAGTGCCTTTGTTTAGGCTCATGCTTCTCGGTGCAAAGGCAAAAAGGGGTGTGCACATTCTGCACCTGGTTATTAACAACCACGCTGAACAGGAAACTACAAAGGCTGCCCTCACCTAAAGGACCCTTCACACTCTGAGCAATGGAGTCTGCAGCACCACCGATCACTCTTATTATCTGCCATATAGCTATGCTAATGAAGACTAATCAGCAGCCCCTCTCAGCAAAAGAGCCTCATTGAATTTCTAAAGGAACCTTATCTCCTCTCTCTCCAATTCAGTGTCCCTGCCTTCCCACTCCAACCTCATGAGTATCAGAAATATACTAACACCCTCTAGGAAAACAACCTCACCCACATATTGTGCACACGACTAGTCCAGGTCACTCATACACACAATGCACAGACACTCAGGCCACATACACTTGGGATGTTAGAGCTAGGATCTGGGATCTGGGCACGTGCATAGGAGCAGAACTTTACATGAGTGGGCTAATATGCCTCCACTCCAGTTACACAGATAAAAAGGGATAGCACAACTATGGATTCACAAAACACAGTGGACTGCCACCACCTCTGTATGTACTAAAGCCACAAAAGGGACCGTAGTCCACTCTTTGTATAATGAGGTCACAGTACAGGTCCAGGTCACAGAACAGGTCCAGGACTTCACTTGTGTCACGGGAGAGGCTTAGGCCCCTGCACATGCCCTAGGTTAGTACGAGGTTATGTCCAAAATCAAAATCCATGCTACCAGATAGACGCAGTTGGGCAGTTCGGACAGGGGAAAAACAACTGTACACCATCTCATCTGGGTAAATGCCTAATGGGCCTCCCCTTGGCTCCAAGCTTGTCTTTGATAAATGCAGGCTTTGTTATGTACGATTGGATGGATGGGCATGCTAATCAGGGAGACCCCTTTGTGGGTGGAACCTTACTTGTTCCAGGCTACCTCATCACAGGGTTTCTCAGAAAGGGGCCTGATTGATATCTCATTGTTTTGTGATGTTTTCCCAATTAAGCCTGCTTTCTTTCAATCACCTACAGAATGAGTTTCCCCTCCAAAAAGCCCCATTTTTCATTATCTTTATCTGCTACAATTTAACCATATCTAAAAGGTTCAGGCAACATAGTAGACCTCAGCCACCTAGAGGCTAAGCTCACAATGGGTGTGCTGGAAGACAAGCAGATATCCAGATGACATAAATGCCTAGGCATTAACTCCCCTGACTAACTTCCTATGTTGAGGAAGGCCTGGGAGGAAAATGTTGGAGTCCTGACAGGGGAGGACTGGAGAGATGCACTCATGACACCACACACACTGGCCATTTCATCGAGATAGAGATTAATTCAATTTAAATATCGTCACAGAGTTTATAACTCATCTTCATGTTTCAGGTGCTTCAATTTGCATGTTGTATTCCTCCACACTGACAGGCCCTGACATCCAGACATTCTGGGTGGTCTTTAAGGAATTGATATTGGGGCCAGGCTGGTCAACATCTACCCCCAAATTAACCCTATTACACATCTTCTAACACATTGACACTAACATATAAACAAAGGCTTGCTGCATTTAGGAGAGCCTATGGCCCAATGGGACATATCCCCCAACACTATAAAGCAGCCAACCCCCTGCCACTGCAGTCCTGAATAAAAATGCATAAAAAATGTATGATCCTAAAGAAACCAATTTATGAGGTGTGCAAGTGTCCCAAAAACATGACAGGATTTGGGAGCTGTGGAGGGGCAGTTTTTATGTTAGGTGAAACAGGTTCAGGGATCATAAGGTACACAGTTGGGTCCCCTTTTGGATTCCTCAATTCTGTGTTAACAATTGTATACTACTATCTTTGCTTGTCAGGAGGATCTCAAACTTCTTTGAATTGTATTGTTGTTCTATGAAATGTCTGATGAACTTGTGCTTTTTTCCTGTCTTCTTTTCTTTTCAATGCTCTTATATCATAACCAAAAATCAGGAAAAACGTTTATAAAAACAAAACTGCTTGGTCTGCCATTCACTGGGATTCAGATGGACTGATGGTCCCCACATAGATCTCATTTGGATGGTGAACTAGAAGTTTACACTGGAGGGGGAGCAGTCAATTCAGCAAGAGCACTAAAGTCAATTAGTAGACTGCGGGTTCTCTTTGGGATTGAGAGAGGGTCAGTTTCATCTATTCCTATAGTGAATATCTCTCTGCTGAGTCTTTTATGTTGGGTCCCCCTACCGAGAGGCTGTTGTGAAGGGTAAATAACAATGATCAAGATTATCTTCTGCAAGGGTGCATTTCCTAAAACCTTATTTGGGAACATTCTGTCATTAATGGAACCACCATTGAACTAATGCAAAATGATGTGATAAATTACACCGCTTGGTATTAAAAAATGGTTGTGTGAAGGACTTCCATAAAAACAATGGGGTGACTTATGACACAGCCTTCTGAGACCAGGAACGCAGCTGCTAAGATGAAATTCAGATAGCTTACACTTATAATTTTCAAAAGTATAAGAATCAAACAATCCATTTGTATTTTTGGTACATATCAGTCATTTCATGATTGTGGAAATTCCATTAGCAACAGCAATTACTTTAAAGTCCATACAATGGAGTAGCCCCTCTTTCATTTTCAGCTTAATTTGGGAATGGGAGAGTTCACAAACAGTGACAGTTTATCAGAATGGTTGATTCTATTAAGGTTTGCGAACCCACTGTTTGTTTATAGTTTCCTTCCAAAATGACCGATGTTTGCTGGTGCTTAGCACCGGCACTTATTTCATAACACCGGCACATGTTTATGACTGTCTACCACATGGTGGCACTGTCAATCTATTTTTAAAAAAGCAGATAAGCAAAGTGTTTACCAATTTAATATACAATCAAAAAAGTAATAATACCAGGGTGCTCAGGCCGTTCTTACATCTTTGGGTCATATAGTGAAGCCAAAATTATCACACTTTGAGGACTGTAATTATAACTCTGAGTTTTGGTTGCAGCATTTGACAGTATTTGCAGGGACCGTTGGTGGTGCAAGTTGCAGAAGCCTCCTGAGAAATATCTTTGGGTCTGGAACTAATTATTCCACAAATTAAGATTCTGCCATCTTGATTTTAGGTATTGGCTAGGGAGGGCCAGGAGTCAACCATCCCACAGTCTATTTTCAGGCATAAATGTAGCGCCCAGCGACACCCTCCTCAGAATACTGCTGGACCTGTGGAAGACAGGAGAAGGACTTCACCTGCTATTGAGACCTGTGAGGAGAACCATAAGGGCCGCAACTGCTCCTACATGTACCCATGATAACAAAATGGAGTCCAACAGTCAGTTGGCTGCCCTACTGTTAAGCTAAAGGGACACAAAAGCTGCGAGAATCCCACGTTAATAGAAGAGCCCAGCTGACCTTCAACTGGACTGAGTCCTGACCCACATGTGCAGTTCTTGAGGTGCTGGGACACTTTGCTGGAGTCAGAGCATACTCCCCAGACCTATATTTAGAAACGTTTTGCTAACATTTTGCCTGGAGAACCGTTGTTGGACTCAGACCAACTTGTCAGCCGATCTGAGGTTGCATTGCCAATAGACTTGACTTTCCGCAGCTTCTGCTATGTTCTTCTCCACAGCAGTAAACCCAATTCATCAGGACCAGTGCAACCGGCAACCAATGACTTCAAATCACTTTCAGCTACAGCCTGCAGCTGTGCTCCACTAAGGATATCCGACTCTCAGTAAAGAGTTTATATTCGAATGTGGAAAGCTTCACTGGGCTCAGTGCCAGGCAGCATTTGATCAATGTCAACGACTTCCTGAGCACAATCACCAGACGTTTTCTGCTCTGAGCTTTTCCTTCCTTCATCGACAGCTTCACAGAGACCTCTACATTCATTTACCCGTAGCCTACAAGCCAGTCTCCAGATCCAGCCTGCAGCCTTGCCCCACTGAGGACTCTAACGTTTTGAAACTTTTCTAAAGTTGAATGTAACTTTCTGACCAGGACCAATCCGACCTTTGCATCTGACCCGAGTTCCATCTCTATCAGTCTTAAACCTTGCCCTTGTCCTGACCTAGCGTGACCAGTTGCCCATGGATGGCTTGTTGCTCTTTTTGGCACTATTTTTATTTAAAGTTTTAAAAATTCATGTATCTGGGTCTCTTTCTTGGATTGTTGCTGTTTTGGTGTCATTTTGTTCATCAACACATTCTCTTTCTTTTTTAATGGAGCAGGTTTTTTCTTGTGTTGTGCTTTTGACATTTTAACTGTTTTGGTACTTTTAAATTGTTCACACATTTTTTTACGGTAAGCCTGTCTGCTCTGTGCAATAGCTACTGGGGGTTCGGCTTAGGTTTCAATAACTGAGCCCCTTATTGGACCTAACAAGAATAGTGTAATTTTTACTTGTGGTGGACCACCCACCCCAACTAATAATCCACTTTCTCACAGATAGGTACCGTATTTATTCAGGGTTTGTGTTGGTGGGCAGATGAAGTAAATTTGTGCCAAAGACATCTTACCATGGGACTGATAAAGAGTGCTACTCCGGTCTGAACAAGAGGGGTCATCATTTTCATCTTCTTCACATCAAAAATACAAGTGGTTGAGAATAATCTTGTTACATTTGAAAATTGAGCCATAGCAGAGGCTGAGAATAAAGGATGTATGTTTGTTGTTGAATTCTTTATGAAAGCAATAATGATATTTATCATATAATGTAATGTCAACCCTCTTACATTAAGTAAAATCTTCCAGGCACAATAGGAAGGGATTTGAAGTGTATTAAACCCTTCTTGAAATCCCAGACATAGTGTTCCAATGCCCTACTTTTCCGCAATTATGACATGGCCATTTCTTTTTTGCTTCCTCTAAGCTGATTTGTCCCTTTCCTTTTCAAATATTAGGTTTTTGTCTAGCTTGGCCCATGCCATTAGCTTGCTCAATCAGCTGGGCTTCTTGTCTCTCCGCTACCTTAACTTGTGCCCACATTGCCTTCTCTTTCAGTTTATGTTGTATGGCTTCGATTTCATCACTATAATATTTTGCATGTCGTAACACTTCATCCATCTTTTATTCCGCCAATCCACTGTATGCTGTTTGATCATTTCGCTTACCTCAGGTCTTAAACCATAGACAAATTGATATGCAAAATGACTTAAGTCCTTCTCACTTAATATCTCATCTCCACTGTATTGCTTAAAGGCTAACAGCAACCTTTCATAGTAAGCATGAACAGATTCTTTAACCTCTTGGTGAGTTCTGTCAATTTTTACCCAATCAGTTTCTTTTGGCAGCACTTTATTTTTCAAAAAGGTAATTACCTGTTCATATTTCCTTATTACCTCCGGATCAGGGGCTCCCGCCTTAGGATCCCTAGGGTACTCTTGAGTAGGCCAACCTATTGTAATTTTACATTCTACCCATAAATCTGCAGGTACAATTATATCAAAAAGATCATTCAGATCTATCCACACTTTCGACAGTTTAACAAACCTTTCTACCTGTCGGTACCATTCGACTGGTTTTTCCCTTAACCTCGGAAAATCATTGGTAAATGACAAAATATCCTGCCTAGTCCAGTGAACATGTACATAACCCCCTCCTGGGATCTCCCTCATGGGACATTCAGTTACTACTGGCTCCTTTTCTCTTACCGGAAATGCCGAAAAAGCCTTATCTGTCGTATCCTCTCTCTTTCGGAACCATCTACCTTTCCACCTATCTACATCACCCCATTTCCTTAACAAGGCAATCAGTTCTTTAATTTGAGTCAATCTCCCTGCAGTATTCAGATTTTCAATATCCTTTTCAGAAAAATCTACTCTATATGGTTTCTGTAATGATCTTATTTTCCCAAAGTCAATACCCATTTCACTCGCTGTCTCTTCCAGTTTCTCATGCAAACTCCTCGCTCTCCAAGTTATACTTTTGCAGAGAAACATTAGCTCCTCATCCTGATATGCTTTTAATTTTTCAGTTGGAATAGACCCTACTATTAATTCTTCCAAGGTTACCTTTAATTTTGCCACATCTAAAGGTTGAGGTTCTGTATCTTTTCACTGTAAACTTCTTAACCAATCACTTAATTCTTCAGAAGTGGGACCTACAGGGGTTGTTTCACTTCTTATTCTATCCGTATTTCTCTCTGGGGTTTCTGTTGCCGATTTTGTTGTCATCAGTGTCTTACTTGCTGGACTTTGATTTACAGTCACATTTTTAGGAGTACTTAAACCTGATGTTCCTGCCATATTTTTCCATGCATTTCCTCCAGATCCACTTCTTTCTGTCTCAATTTGTTTACCGCAATTGTATGGAACTGTTAAACAATGCTCACTATCTTTCTGTTTATCAAAGACAGGCATCACCGGCCCTATAGTTACAGGTACTGTCACTGCTTCCATATTTTTGGTTAATTCTCTAATTTTCTCAGTTAATTCCAGAGTAGTTCTAGCTAGTTCAACCGAATTTTCATTTTCAGTCCTAATCGGTTGTGGCATTTCAGAGTCTCTAAATGGATTCATTGTTTCCAAATCGGGTGAAGTTTGCTTGAGATTTTTATTTAGCATGGTTTCCTTTACCGGCGCACTCGGCGTCAGCAACGTAGAATTTGGTTGATACGGGGGAGGATTTTTATAAAACATGTCCTCTAGCACTTCATCCTCCGATTCACTCACACCATATTTATAACCTTCTGACCCTGTATTGTTTCTTTTTTCTGTACACTTTCTGTCACTTGTCTCTACAGTATTTCTCAAAGGAAACCTACCATCAGTCATATTTGCATTCCACCATCTTCTCATTCTGTCATCATAACTTTCCTGCCCACACTGTCTACCAAACATGTAATTATACCTTCTTCCACTCCGATGCCGTTCCCTTTCATACATCTCTTCTTCCCACTCTGTCAATGCCTTGAACTGAGTAGGTCTAGGTCTCGGTTCTAACCTCATCATTCTTTCTCTTAAGTTTCTTAATATAGCCAAACAAACCACTTTCTGGAAACACTAGAGCTCCATCCTCTTTAGTATACTTTGCCCAATTCTCTAGCCAAATACATGTATGGTACCCATTTTTTTTTTTAAAGATATTTTTATTGGCATTTCAAGGTTTCATTAACAGAATACATTTGTAAATATGTGTATTAAGCAACTTCCTATAGCACTCAGTAACAATCCGATCAGAAGCCTCCGTTCATGTAAAATAGTCCTGACATACAATAATCCTTGCGCACACGCATCCATTGTTACCCGATGGCGCGCAGGCGGTACTACCCACATGTACCGCAAGTCCTTGCAGTGTACCACCCACCAGTTCCACCCTCATGCTTCCTTATCAAGGTAAAAGATGGCATCATGAATAACAGTACAGACATGCAGAAGCTCCATCTCGTAATCAAGAAAAAGAGCAGCAAACTTAACATTTCTACCATACTAACTCCCGTCCTCCCTCCCTCCTCCCCCTTCCCACAACTCCCTCGGCATGACTTATTGGTTGAATACATAACAAGGCATTCAGTTCTTTACTCAGAATAGCAGCTCCTACCACTGCGAGTTACACCCTGGACTTTCCTAACACAGGACCGCTAACAACCTAACTGGGATACGCCTACCCTCCCAACTCTTTTCTAACCAGACCCAGGGGAAGGCGGATCTTGCGTTTCGCTCATCCCCGAGCCTACATCAGTATCAGACTCTGTGGGTTTCAGTAATTCTGTCAAAGCTCCCCAGGCCATTGCCCTATCACTATGAGCTCGGGTAGCCGCCTGCAGCTGGAGAACCGATTCGCACCCTGCCCACCGAATGAATTCCGCCCTCCACTTCTGTAATCTCGGCCCACGCTGCGCCTTCCAATTAGCAGTAATTTCCCGCTGAGCCAGTACCAGCCCCAGATCTATAAATTTACTAGTTATTTTTGTCTTCGAGGTGTGGGGAAACCAGTGTAACAAACACGGACCTATAACAAACTCAATCTCCCTTTCCGTAACATCGCAAAGCAACATCCACACCTCCCGCCAGTAAGCCCCGATCCGAGGACATCTCCACAACATATGGCGGAAGTCCGCCCCCTCTTCGTGACACCGGGGGCAAGGCGCCGCGAGTGTGTGAAAATAGCGTTGGATTTTAACTGGAGTAAGATAAGCCCTGTGCAAAATACAAAATTGGATCTGTTGGAAACGAGCATTCCTAGAGCATTTCAAGGGACGTTCAAGCAATTCAGCCCATATTTTATCAGGTATTTCCCCTTCAATATCCTCCTCCCACCGCTGCTTCAGCCTTATATGGGGGGCCAGTTTTTCACAAGTCATCCGTCGGTATAAACAAGCAACAGCTTTAATGGTTCCAGCCGCCAGCACCACATACTGACAAGCCATGGATGTCTTAGGCTCAGATAGCCCTCCCTTCCACCGTCGTTGTATAGCCGACACCAAGCCCGCATGCAGGAGATAGTCCCCGCGAGGGAGATCAAATCGCTCACAAATGGACTCGTAAGGCAACAAAACATTGTCTTCGTACAGATCTCCCACTGCCGTCAAACTCAAATCACACCACCCCTCAAGCGCTGACCAGTTGCCCCCAAGGGGCAACTGCTGACACATTAACAGTGGGATCTCCGGCACGTACGGGCAGGTGATCCGCGCCCTCTGCTGACTCCTATTCCAGCACAACCGCAAGGTCTGCACCTCGCTAGAGATACCCCCAAGGCGCATCGGCTGTTGTAAAATAATCCTAGAGAGCAGGTAGGCAGGAATCCGCCCCCCCACCTCGGCCCCCACCCCTCTGAACACTTGAGCCACCGCCTGGGTCAACCACTGCAGCTGAGCGGCTAAATAATAGGTTTCCAAGTCCGGAACTGCTAACCCTCCCTCCTCTCGCGGTCGCATTAACACATGCAAAGCTACCCGACGCCTGCCAGCAACCCAGAGAAACCCCGTTATCATCTGTTGGAGTTTCTTAAACGTCGACGCAGGGATCCAAACAGGGAGCGTCCGAAAGTAGTACAGCAACCTGGGGAGTGCCACCATCTTGAGAAGCGCTACCCTCCCCATCAGGGACAGCGGCAGCGACTGCCAAAAGTCCATACTGCCCCGAAGACCTCGCACAGCTCTGCCAATATTACCCACCACCAGATCTTTGCAGTCATGGTAAATACGTGTCCCCAAGTATGTTATACAGGTGTATTCCCACTGTACCTCCTCCGTATATCGAGGACCCTCAGCTATCTTGGAGGTGGTTAAAAGACATGATTTTGACCAATTCACTTTCAGTCCCGCCAATTCTTCAATGCCTTGAAGCAGTCGCTTAGCTCCTATCAACTCCCCCTCGGTATCGGCCAAAAACAGAAGGCGATCATCCGCGTAAAGGGCTATGTAATGGGTATCATCGTGCACCTGGAGCCCCCTAAACCATCTTCCCGTTCGGGCTTGGGCCTCCAGTGGCTCTATGGCCAACGCAAACAACAGCGGGGATAAGGGGCAACACGTATGCCCCTCTGGGTCGCTTATCGCCAATATGGGGGCCGCCTGTTTCAGTGGACTTGCAAGCCATGCCAACAATGCCCCCGCCTTATCGCACTTCGCATGGGCCCGTATCAAATACTGCTTGTAATCGTAACACCGTAGCTTCTCGACCCCCACCGCGACTGCCTCCCGGGCCGCCAACTCTTCTCCCTGCCCCTCCAGACGCTCTGGGCGAGCACGCTCTAACACACGCAATCGCTGGTCTGCCGTATCTATGTCCTGAAGGAGAACTCTACGCACACCAATCTTATGAGCAATACATAGGCCCCTCACCACCAGTTTAAAAGCGTCCCACTCTACAGCCAACGAGGAGGCAGAGCCTGTGTTCTCTTGAAAGTATTGGGTCACCCCCTCACTTATCACCTCTCGGAATACCGAGTCCTCCAGCAGCTCCGGGTTTAAACGCCATAACGGGATCTCTGAGCGCTGGGGGACCCAGCAAAGCCTCAGCAGCAGGGGGTTATGATCCGAGATTGTTCTGGTCAAATATTCACTGTGCTGAACCACTGTGTGTATATCAGAGGAGCAGAGCATGGTGTCTAATCTAACGTGTAACTCATGAAGTGAAGAGAAAAAGGAATAGTCCCTCTCACCTGGGTGCTGCTCCCTCCAAGTAGCCAACAACCCCCAATTCAGTTGTCATGCCCCTCGAGCCCTGGCAGCCGCAGCAGACGGCGCCGTCAGGAGCGGCGGATGGGACCTGTCAAGAGCGGTGTCCATCACTGAGTTAAAGTCACCCCCAAGCATGATTGGGCCAGATAGGTAGGATGACAATTTACGGGACAGTAAAGTAAAAAAGGCCTAAATACTGCCCAGTGTGACATCTCTCCCATTCAATCTACCTTGCACTAGTACATACCGCCCTTCTGGATCCACAATCTGATGCACCAGTTGAAAGGGGACCCCAGCTCTAATCCACACCAATACTCCTCGCGCAGATGCAGAATACGAAGTATGGTAAACCTGACCCCTCCACCTGCGCCGCAGCGCCAGACCCTCTGATCCCGTAATGTGAGTCTCCTGAAGGAACGCTACTTGTATCCCCCTCCGCACAAAGTAGGCGTGGACCTTATGTCGGGGGCTCATGGTGTGCAGTCCCCTGACATTCCACGTTATACACTTCAAATCACTCAGTGCCCCCATGGTGCATGTTACTTCCATCGCCTCATCAATAAATCACTATTGTCATGCCAGAGACCCCAGTGAACGTTCCCCAACTCCCAATCCCCCCTCCCAAGGACAGTTACCTTAAAACTAGTACCCATCCAAACAAAGTACCAACTTAACAATAAAGCAAAGTCTTCTGACTACTTCAGAGGCAAGGGTGAACACAGCTGACCCGGGGCCGGCTCCACAATCCAACCAAGTGTCACCAACCACAGATAAACAGACTACCTTCCCATTGCATTCACATCGTGCACCCAATCATCTCCCTGCAGTGAAGCCCCCAATAGATTCCAACCTCCCCACCATAGGTTCAGATTATCTCATCCACACTTTGGGGCGTAACCACCGGACGTTTTGTGCTGCTAACTGTAGAATTGTTAGCCCACCTCTGTTGGTTGGGGAGGGGGGGTCTGCTGAGGACTCTGCAGAGAGTGTGTTATGCCTTGTGGTTAGGTTTAGAGTGTTAGCCTGCGTGGCAGGGTTTCATTAGGAATGTTCATGGGGTTGCTGGGTGATGGTGTCAGAGGATTCCAGGCTTTTCAAATGTATGCGGAGACGTTTATTGCTGAAGGTGGATGTCTTTTGTTGCCTCTGCTGTGTCGACCAGTAATAAACCAACTTAAAGGATCCATGACCCCTGAGGTTATTACTACAATTTGACTGGCGACGAGGATGGGATACGAACCCACGCGTGCAAAGCACAATGGATTATTATCTTGAAATACATCTATGTCTTCTTCCTGAGATCATTCATGCTCCAGGAGAAGACATAGATGTATTTCAAGATGCAGTGACGAAACTTAGGACAAGGTTTCACAAACAACCTAGCCTGATGGTTCTGCGACATAAATTTTTCAAGAGGCAACAAAAAGATGGAGAAGATGTTGACATGTATGTTTCTGCGTTAAGGAAACTTGCTTCTGAATGTCAGTTTGAGACATTTTTAGAGCAACTGATCAGAGATCAATTTGTCTGTCACTGCAGTGACAAACAAATAAGACAAAAACTTCTTTCTCTCTCGAATCCTGATTTAGATGAAACTATAAAGATAGCTAAAAGTATTGAAACTTCTCAAATATCTTTAAAAGAATTGGAAGACAAGCTTCCAGACCCGGTGAATGTGATCTCTTCCAGTTCAAAATTCAAGCGCATTGACTCCAAACCAGAGGTCAAAGATAATGAGTCTAAGAGATCCACTTCAAAGAAAAATATGTATCTCTCACATGACCCCAAAAATATGTGCAACAGATGTGGTAACAAACAACATCAGAAGGGGACTAGATGCCCAGGGATGAATGTTATATGCAGTTATTGCAAAAAAACAGGGCATTTTGCCAAAGTTTGTTTCAAGAAGAAATTTAATGAGCAAAAAAGGTCTGTTGCATGTGTGCTAGAGTCAGACTGTGAGTCAGATTCAGAAACAATTGGTGTTGTTCTAGATAGTCCTGATCATGTTTTAAAGATTTCTGATGAAACAGACTGTGTCGATCCGATCGTTGAGATTTTGGTGGGGGACAAAGTACTAAATTTACTTGTAGACTCTGGAGCTAGGATAACAATGATAACCAAGGAACTATTTGAGGAAACTTGGGGAGATAGGAGTTTGCTACCCCCCGATCGCTCGCCAGTATCTTATGAGGGTCGTAGGATAGAACTGTTGGGGTATTTTGAGGATGAACTTCGATTTGATGGTAGGGTGATCAAGGGCAAGATTTATGTTGCTGTCAAAGGACTAAATATTTTAGGATGGTTTCACCAGGGGTTATTTGGGATGATCCTAAAACCAGGTTGTAGGGTGCAAGTTTTAACAGTTTCTGATGGTGGTTTTGATGGCAATGTCAAATGGGAACAACTTTTTCCTACTGTTTTTTCAAAGGAGTTAGGAACTATCCGGGGGTTCAAGCACCGAATTATTGTCAAAGAAGGGTCTCTACCGGTTAAACACAAATTAAGGGGTGTCCCGTTCAGTGTTAGGGAGGACCTTGAAGTAGAGATAAAGCGCTTGTGCCAGGAGGACATCATAGAAGCAACAGAGTCTTCTTTATGGCTTTCTCCTCTTGTCGTAGCACGTAAGAGGTGTGGTAAGTTGCGTGTCTGTGTGGACCTTAGGTCCCTGAATAAGGAGATCTGGGTGGATTCTCATCCTCTGCCAAAAATTGACGATCTGTTTGCATGCGTCAGGGGTTCGAGATATTTTTCCAAATTAGACTTGGCAAATGCTTACCACCAGATCGAATTGGAGGAGGAGTCTCGTCATTTTACATCATTTATTTCACCTCTGGGAACTTTCCGCTATAAACGCATGCCATTTGGTTTGGCTTCTGCCGCGTCGGTCTTCCAACGTGTGATGCAGAGTATGTTGGGTGTAATCAAAGGGGTGCTGGTATTCCAAGATGATGTGCTGGTTCATTCCCGAGATATTAGTTCGCACAATGTCTTGTTGAGGAAGGTTTTCGAAACGTTCAAAGAATATGGCGTAGTAGTAAAGCCTGAAAAATGTAAATTTTTATGTGATGAAGTCGAGTATTTGGGACATCACATTTCTGGCGAAGGTATTCGACCGAGGCAAGGTTTGTTGGACATACCATACGCCCCCCTCATTTGTTCTGAAGTGCGCCACCCTCGCACTCAAAGAGAATTACTTCGAATATGAGGGTAAGCTCTACCTACAGAAGTATGGTACATCAATGGGGAGCGTTTTCGCTCCCAGCATAGCGGGCCTGTATGTTTTCAGCTTCGAGACCAAACATCTGCTCAGTAACAATCAGCCACGTATCCCACATATTAAGTTCTACAAGCGCTACATGTATGACATCCTCCTCATCTGGGAAGGTTCGAGCGAAACACTCATTACCTTCTGTGACTGGCTAAACACATGTGACCCTAACTTGCGCTTCACACACAGTTTTGACAGATACCATACCACCTTTCTGGATCTTGACATCCATGCAGTGGCAGGAGGACTCATGAGCAAAACACATTTCAAACCTACTGCACGCAACTCCCTCCTCCACTTTTCCAGCTTCCACCCACGGGCCCTCCGGGAAAACCTCCCGTATGGCCAATTTCTGCGACTACGCAGAAACTGCAGCAATCCCAAAGACTACAAAATACAAGCCCAAGACCTCTGCCAGAAACTGCACCAACGCGGCTACCCAAGGCACATAACCAAGACCGCAAGTAAAAGAGCCAGAAATCAAAACCGAGACGGTCTACTAACTACGTACCCTAAAGAACCAACCCCCCCTCCACTCACATGTGTCACCACTTACAACACAGTGTCCAACAAAGTTGCGCAGATCATTAAAAAGAACTGGAAGATCCTCAACACAGGCCACCTGAAATGGGAACCTCCCCTTCTTTCTACTAAAAGGGCAAGATCCATCAAGGACACTATTGTGTCTACTAGACCAGGGGTCCCAGTCAGACCTCCCAACACGGTACTTAACGCCTGGGGCCTCCCCAACATCAAGGGGCACTACCCCTGTGGTAACTGCAGCGTATGCCATATCACAGAGACAACCAAGCACCTGAATTTGGAACCTGGGAAGATATGGGAGTTACGAAAACACACCAACTGCAACACAGAGAATGTTGTATACCGCATCATATGTCCGTGTAATCTGACCTACATTGGGATGACCACCCGCAAAGTTAAAACCCGTATCTGTGAGCATCGCAGCACCATACGCTGCAAGAAAAACACCACTAAAATGACAAACCACTTCTTGGAAAAAGGCCACACGACCAACGACATGAGATGGGTGATACTTGAAGCCTTGGACAACAACATTCCCAACATCCAGACTCGCCTCCTAGAACAGGAACAAAGATGGATATATCGTCTTTCGAGCCACATCACTGGTTTGAACGATAATATCCCTTGGAACTGCCTAAGAAAGTCCTGACAACCTGATACCACTCCACTATGCCTTTATCCTTAGGCTTCCCCACGGTTCGTTCCCATTTTGGCTCATCTGGCCATCTGACACCTCCAATTCCGCATAGGCCCTGGCTCCCACTCCACAGCTGTCCGTGGATGCCTATGCCACCTCCCGCGCCTCCATTCCCGGGCACTGAATAATCTTGCCTTTTCTCACTTCCAACCAGGCTCGTGTGGGCACATGGTTTCTGTGTCACCTTCCTGCACTTCCCAGTATTCCTGGGCTCCTTTCACACCATCTGCGTCTGATTCCATCACGCATGCTCGCTAGACGCTGTCTACTCTCCCGAGCAGACGCCTCTAACCTCTGGCGTCCTTTCGCGCATGCGCGCTAGCCTCACGCTACTCCTACACGCATGCGCGGTTTACCCGGTAACGCCCTAGCTTGCCAGCAGGAACGCACGTATACAATGGCGCTCCTCCCTACTTATTCTCCTCTCCCCCGGGGTCCGTCAGCATCCGGGACTTCGGGAGGCCACAGTAGGTGCAAGGCGATGGTAGCTTCACAACCAAGTAAGGTGTCTCATACTCGCTCTAGCAGGATACCGTCATCTTCCTGCCTACCTCGCTCTCTAATCTTGTTATTTCTTTTGCCAACAGATCTGTTGTAAGAAGCGCCCCCCTCCCGCTTCCTGCATAGCGCCTTCACTCAGCCATAGTGTAATTATCCTTTGCCCCTGCTATTTCGCGCATTGTTTTTATTGAGCCTGTGCCCATCACTCACCTTTAGCGCTTGGAGGCTACATTCAGCCCCTCTCCTTCAGCGCATTTTGGGCCTCTCACTTTATACACACCTCATTCTGAGGTTCCACTACCATTGCCAGCATAATCACTTGGCTCTGTTCGTGTGATCTTCACCTGTAGTCCTTTGTAGTGCCGCGGTACCTACCACATGGCACCCCTAGTTCACAGAGCGCTTTGCGTACAACCTAGCATTCCTAATGGTCTTGCCTCCGCTCTTTTGCATAAGCAGCATGATACACCTCATATGTATGTGTGTCACCCACGGTACGTTCATTGAAGACAGGTTTGATTATTCACAGCACATTAAATCTATTTGTATGTTGCCTGCCATCCAGTGCACCAATGTTGATTTCTCATGTGTATTGTGTGCTGTCTTGTTTTCTCCCACAGGTTTGCGCCGCAGTGTCCGCTATTGTGTTGACACCGCGTTCCACACACCTTAGCGAGTGTGTAGGTAACTCATATTTTTAATTTTTTTCACCACGTGGCACTTCACCTTTTGCCACTCACTTCACACTGGTCCTGACGAAAGCTCCTTACTACTTTTATTCGTGAGCTGAAACATGTAGACCCACCACATAGCCAACTAACAGATAATTATTTCTCCATTTAGTTGCATCACATATCTTTTTAACCAATACCCTGAGCCGCCAATAATAAATCTTCCAATGGCAAGGATTCTCAGCGGTATTTTTTAATTATCACCACATCACATTTTTGCACTACACCAGCTCCGCTGTAGTCAGGCGTTGCAGCACAACCGGGAGGCATTCGGCCACCCGGTTGGGGCCCCAATGATGAAGCATGACACCAACTAGGTTGGTGTGTGAGGGGTCTTTTAACCCACTTGGTGGGTTCCCAAACATTGCTTCATTTGACCGTACCACACTACATTGGGTGTGTCCACCTTTGACAAAGCTTATCTAATTCCAGGGGATACGGACACAACCCCCCTAGTTGTCCCTAGCTCTCCCTTTTGTTCTTGACAAAGGTTTGTTGGATGCCATCATCAATGCGCCTATTCCGAAGGATAAAACAGGGGTTAAGTCTCTGTTGGGTTTATTGGAATATTATTCTAAATTTATTCCAAACTATGCCTCAGTGGTTAGGCCAATCAGCTATTTATTGAGGAAGGGCGTTATGTTCGGTTGGTCGAGCCAGTGCACTGCAGCTTTGGAGACTGTGAAAGTTCTACTTAAGAATAGTGAGGCACTTAAGCATTATGATCCTTCCCTTTCTACTTGCATCACGGTGGATGCAAGTCAAGTAGGTTTGGGATGTGTGGTTACGCAAGATGCTCGAGGTGGTGAAAATACTATTGCGTTTGCATCCAGAGTTTTAAGGGATGCAGAAACGCAATATTCAGTAATTGAGAAAGAGTTGCTGTCTTGTCTCTGGGCTGTGAGTAAGTTTCGTACATATGTCTGGGGAAGACGGTTCACTTTGAGGACCGATCATAAACCTTTGGTGAATATTCTTAGTGCTGGTACTAGCAAGTGTTGTTCACCGAGGATTGTGAGAATGGTTTCAAGACTTATGCAGTACCAATTCGATGTGGTCCATGTTTCTGGTGGTAAGAATACAAGAGCGGATTTCTTGTCTAGATTTCCCGTAGGTTTAGACCAAGGGGTCTGTTCAGATGAATACCGAGAGGACGAAGACGATTCGGATGATTGTTTCATAGCTGCGGTTGATATTGCTGTTGGAGACGAAGGAAGTTGGTTAGAAGCCATTGCTCAAGACGAGGTTCTTCAGCAAGTGAACCATTATGTGATGAATGGTTGGCCTAGAGAGAGTACTTTGGTGCATTATTTACAACCTTATTGGAAAGTACAGTCTGAGATTTCCATTGAAGGGGGCGTGTTGGTTCGAGGAGAACAGCTTATCCCTCCTCTTGGTGTAAGAAAAGATATTATTCTCAGAGCTCATGAGGGTCATCTAGGTTCGACTCTCACCAAACGTAGAGTTCGAGATGGTTTCTGGTGGCCATCTATGGATGCGGATGTCACAGAAGTTGATGATAGGTGCGTCATATGCTGCAAAGCGGACAAAGGGTTGAAAGTAAAGACTCCACCACTCTTGCCAGTTGACTGTCCCCCAGCTCCCTGGAGTAAGTTGGCGTTGGACATCATGGGGCCGATAGAAGGCTTGCAGAATGGTGGACGTTTTGTTCTGGTTTTAATCGATTATGTTTCTAAATGGCCAGAGGTTAAGGTTGTTAAGGATATTTCTTACTCTACGGTGATTATGTTTTTGAGGGAGGTGTTTATTCGGGAGGGGTTTCCTGATACATTGGTGACAGACAATGGTACTCAATTTGTTAGTGTAGAATTTGAGTCATTTCTAAAGTCTTCCAACATTAAACATACAAAAAGTTCTCTGTATCACCCACAGTCTAATGGTCAAGTGGAGCGCATGAACAGAGTGGTGGGTGACTGTATCAGATGGGCTAAGAGTGAGAGAGTTAATATACAGGGTTCCATAGATAGCATGCTTTGGTTCTATAGGACTACTCCTCATTCTACCACTAGAATTTCTCCTTTTGAGCTATTGAGAGGACGTAAAGCCAATACATGTTTCCGACCAGGTTGGATGAATAAGTGGATCAAATCGTTACATGATGTGAACAGTCTAATGGAGATTGTGAAAAGGAATGTTGGAAGTGCTCAAGTTAAGCAAAAGCAGTGGTTTGATAAGAAAAATTCCGCAAAGCTTGTTGAAGTGCATGTGGGGGATCTTGTTAGGATTAAATCCTCCATACACGTCAAGAAAGGGGAGAGTAAGTTTGGACTACCCATCCGTGTCATAGAAATAGGTAGGAATGCTGTAAAGGTTGAAGGGGGAAGTTGGTGGAATGTAGGTAAGATTGTTAAAGCTAGGGAAACGAGTGGGACAGGAGAGGAGGTTAGCTATGGAGAGCCTTACTCTTCTGATGCTTTAGATGCTGGTCGTAGAACTTGTGATGTTCGTTCTACTGTGAGGAGGAGTAGTAGGACATGCAGAATTCCCATGCGTTTTCGTGAGTGAATCTATGTCATAGTGTTGATGTGAAAGTTGGGGTTGTTTTTCTTTAGCTTGACTTGACGAGGCTGAAATACTCGCGTAGGCTCAAAGGAACAGCTGTGTAGACCGGAAATCGTCGCCAGTCAAATTGTAGTAATAACCTCAGGGGTCATGGATCCTTTAAGTTGGTTTATTACTGGTCGACACAGCAGAGGCAACAAAAGACATCCACCTTCAGCAATAAACGTCTCCGCATACATTTGAAAAGCCTGGAATCCTCTGACACCATCACCCAGCAACCCCATGAACATTCCTAATGAAACCCTGCCACGCAGGCTAACACTCTAAACCTAACCACAAGGCATAACACACTCTCTGCAGAGTCCTCAGCAGACCCCCCCTCCCCAACCAACAGAGGTGGGCTAACAGAGCCCGACACAGACTCCAACACCCGTAGGGCAGCCGCCCTCTCCAGCCCTGTCTGCACAGTGGAGGGCCTCGTCCGGGACCCCCGCCGCAGCTGCCGCGGTCCAATCCCGCCGGTCAATCGACCCCGGGGCGCCGACCTCTCGCGTCTGTCCGCGGCCACCCGCCCCCCTGTATACCTTTCCAGCCACTCCCAGGCCTCCGCAGGAGAATCAAAGAAATGGGATGCACCCTCAAAAGTAACTCGTAGCCGCGCTGGGAACAAGAGGGAATACTGCAAGTTCTCCTTCCTCAGCGCCTTTTTAACCTCCAAGTAAGAAGCCCTCCGTCGTTGGACCTCCAGGGTATAGTCCGGGAACAGCGTGACTCTACTGTTATCCACGATAAAGGGGCCCATCGTTCTCGCCCTTTGCAAAAGTTGATCCCGGTCCCGGTAATGGAGGAGGCGCGCAATCACCGTCTCGGCGGCCTGCTCAAGCGGCCTAGCCGAGACCCTATGGGCCCGCTCCAGCGTATAGAAAACAGAGAGACCCTCCGGAGCTACCACAGTTTTAAGCCATGTCTCTAAATATGTCTCCGTGTCAGCTCCCTCCACACCTTCCGGGAGCCCCACTACTCGGATGTTGTTCCTCCGATTTCTACCTTCCGCATCGTCCGCTCTGCGTTCCAAGGTGTTTACTCTCGCCGTGAGAGCGTTCAGCTGGTGGGCCGTATCTTTGCTAGCCGGGAGCAATTCCGCTATGCTGGTTTCAGCTTCTTTGACTCTCCCCGCCAACTTCTTATGTTCGTCATGCAGCAGCCCCAGCCCAACCGCCACCGTGTTAATGTCCTGGTGGAAGGTAGCTTTAGTGTCTGTAATGGCTGCCAGGATTTCTTGGAGCTGTTGCTGTATAGGGTCTCCCGCATCCACCTGCGACAAGTCTGTCTCCGCCTCCTCAGATTCCCGGCCAGTGTCAGTGTTCCTGGGCCTAGGCTTACCCATGGCGGCGGACCAGCTTTCCAAACTCTACTCAAGATGCCACTCGCTCGCAGGCCAAGAGTCCTCAGGCCGGGAAGGCTCCGCCACACCCCTCTCCGCTCACCTCTCACCGTCGACAAGGAGGCCCCAGCGGCAAGAGTTCACAGGTTCCCTCACGACCTCCCAGTCCACACTCCTCACTTTCCGATTTCAGAGGAGGGGCCTCCGCCTCGCCCGCAGACCACAGCCAGGCCGCAGCAATCTTCGACCCACAGTTAGGGCCAACTAGCGTGTGGCCACAAGGAGCTCCGGTTTAGGGCAACTGCAGTGCCAGCACCTTCATATCCCCCAGTTCCGCCGGTCCAGCGAACCGCTCATCGATCCACAGAGCGCCGTCACCAAACTCAGGCCCCAGCAACAACCAATCAGAGCCCAGGGAGGGCCACACCGGCGGTATACGTCGCGGACCCCTCAGTGCCACAGAGAATTGTGCTCCCTCTCTGCTCAGCGGCGGCGGGCCGCTCCAGGCCAACGATGCACTCCCTGCATGGGCCTGCGGCGCACTTCAGCCAGCGATCCGTCCACAGCAACGATCTTCAACATTGCCAGGGGGATGCAGTAAGTGGCCTGATCACTTCGTGGGCCAGCAGGGCGAACGCCCAAGTTCACGGTTTCAGTGCCCGGAGTGCAAAAGGCACCACTCCCTCCAACTGCAGGTAAGCCCGCCCGGCAGCGCCCGCAGCGTGGCCACCGTTGAGGCGCCGCACACACCACAGCCGTCAGCGCTCAACACGAAGCCCAAGAACCAACGCTGTGGACTGCCGCGGCACCCCAGTGCCGGCCAACGGCAGGGCGCGACAGCCCCAATCTCCGTCCTCCAAGTGCGTGCTCCCACTGTGTCACTCACAGCCAGAGCGAACGTCGCGCGCACCCCCTCCGGGGGCCAGGGCCACTACATCCGCTGTACATATACCACTTGTCATTTCTTCCTGCTGCAAAAAAACAGAAACCCCAAACCCCCCAACAAATCAAACCCACACTAACCCCCCCTTTAGAGTCTCTCCCCCCTCCCTGCCTCCCTGCACAACGGGACTAGAACCGCCCACCACCCCCAACATGCAGAGTGCCTGTCGCCCACCCATTAACAACTTCAGGGAACGTGAGCTACCCCACTCCCAATCCACATATACTTAAACATCCCGAGGTATCCCACTCGGCCCAACCCCCCTCGAGGTAAAGCAGAACCCAGTGGTCCAGTGCGGCACCCAACTGTTATCTAGTGGTGTCTTAGAGCAATCACAGGTCTGTCCGCGGCCCCATCAATAGAAATAGCAACTATAGAACAACTGAAAATGAAAAACAGCATATCAGCCAGAACCATAAATGGCCCACTAAGACACTGGGCCGATACCGTAAACTCCGGCTCAATACCATACATAGACATCGGGACCCTCCCAAGCCCCACCAGCCAAACCGTTAGGTAATGTGCCAACACACCGGAGGAATAAACCTTGTGCAAGCACTTTAAGTCACTCTAGAGGGTGTCCAGAGTCCGGGAGTCATACGACATAGTTTTACCAAACTCCGAAGTCAGCGCCCCCCTGTAGGTCCCTGGGAATCGGAGTACGAGTGCGGAGGAGAACGCCTCTGCTGGCGCCAGTCCACAGCTTCATCAGCAACCGAGGATCTCTTTTTTTTACTTCCTTTCGACCCTGCGCCAGCCTTCCAACCAGTCCCAGGCGAGTAAAAAACCACGATTTGCAATTAGCGTCCACCCTCAGCTTGGCAGGGAACATCATGGCATATTTGACCTCTTGGTCTCGGAGGGCCCTCTTCACCTCCAGGAAACTGCGGCGTTGTTTCTGCACTCTCAGAGTAGAGTCCGGAAAGAACATGATCTTACTGTTCTTGAAGGTAAGTGGGGGGCCACTTTCGCCGTCTGGAGAATGACATCGCAGTCTCAGAAATTGAACACCCAGGCCAGGAGTGGCCTTGGGGGTGCACCCGGCTTCAGCCAGCCTCCCGGCACACGGTGAGCCCTTTCGATCGGAAAGCATTTGGAGAGTCCACGTGGTTGCAGATGTTTGAGAACTAGTTCCTCGACGAAAAGATCAGCGGCCTGTCCCTCTGCGCGTTCCAGCACACCCAGAATGCTGACGTTGTTGCGCCGCATTTTCCCTTCGTAATCATCCAGTTGCAGCGCCATTACCTCATGGGAAGAGCGCAACTCGGTTACCTGACGCCTAAGAAGGGTGGTATCAGTGACAAGTTCCTTGGTGGTACTCTCTACTGTCCCCATGCGTTCTGCCATTTTCTTCATATCTTCCCGGATCAGCGCCACGTCTGTTGCCACAGTATCAATCCTCACCTCGAGGGAGGTCCTTATCACTGTGATTGCCTCGAGGATATCCTTGTTCGTAGGTTCCATGGCACCCCTCGGGCCGCCGTCTCCCCTCGATCCTCACTTAATTGCTTTTGCCATGCAAATTTCTCCAGTTTGGTCTGCGTCTTTGTCCGGTTGTTGGGTCCAAACGCCATGATGTATCCGTCTTGGTGGCACCACCCGAAGTCGGGGTGCGACCGCTACTCCCCGCCGCCTGCAGTGGAGTCGTCCACTCGGCCTGTCGGTTTTCATGTGGGGCACCCCGCTTGCAGGACTTTCGATGGAAGCCGCACGGACCGGGTCCGCCCTGAACACTGACCGAAGCCGGGTTATGCACCTCTCTGGCTGGCAATCAAGATTCAGCAGACGCCATTCCTCACGGTGCGCCTCCTGTAGACTAGGCCATTATGCAGGAAAATCAGGAAGCTGGGCAACCCCTCAGGGACACTCTCACTCCACCACACACTTTGGGAACAAAGGTGGCCAAGCGCAGCTATCTTTCCAGCAGCACGCAGGTGCCTCAGTACACTGTCCTGCCGGCTTCAGTCATTATCCAGACCTCAGGGGGTCCCGCCGCAAAATACCACCAGGCCCCAGTACTCCGGCGGGAACGGGTTGGTCAGTGGTGCCCACTCCGGGCACATAGGGCTGCAGCTGGGGCAGCTCACAAGCCACGATATGCACAGGTCTTTTAGAGGGCCACCAAATATCGCCACAATGCCCAGGAAAGCACAGCAGTCAGTTGGGCAGCCTGTGGAATTCAAGTAAAAACGAGTCCTAAGGCCACAGAGCCACCCCCAATCATGAGTGCGCCCGCCGTGTTGGAGCCGGCACTCGTACTCACACCGGGGTCTTCCGGCTCAGCGACATAGCCCCGCTCTCACTGTGTCCTCGGTGTTAGGCTTTTCCACGCTCATCTGCTGTGCGGCAGGACACTTCCTCGCCGACGGGCACTCACCGGCGATACTTCTCGGCCCCCGTCAGGCAGGCCGCGACCACGGTCTGGCGTAGCACTCCGCCGCCTCTCGGCTGCACTTCTGCCGGCAGGGCCTCCCGTCTTGATCCGGTGCGTGGAGCGCTCTCCGGAATTTTCCACCGATCTGCCCCAAACTCGGTCCACACCTCGCCGTCCGTCGCAGCACACTCAGGAGCTCCTCAGGTCAAGAATCGGCCAGCGGACCCCAAGTTACACGGATATTTTGGGAGTGGCACTCCGGAGCAGAGCTACCGAGCAGCCATTCCGTTCAGCGGTTAGCCACGCCCCCACGTTTGTGAAATTTAAGGATTAAAACAAATTAGAATATACAAAAGATATTCTTTTGCTTTAATGTGAATTTCAGGGAGGGAATTTGGAGGCATATAGGGCCACAAGCACTAAACTAAAGCTTACCATGTTTTCTAGGTAGGTCAATGAAGAATGTCTTGTTTTGCATAAGTTTGAAAGGTCTGCTAAACACCTGGTGAGAATTATTTAGAAAAAGCACATTAGTGGCCATAAAATTACTGATCTTGACAGTCTGGTGGGTCACTCAGATGAAGGTTTGCAAACAGGACTACAAGACTCTCAAAGGTAATAAAGAAAAATCGAATGCGGGTATCATTCATACAGTTCTTGGTAAGTCATCTTTTAAGAAACCTTACAGGGATAAAAAGGATATTTTCGATTTTTCAATTACTGTAGTGGAAGTGTTCTCAATTTTTTAAAATGTATCTCTGAACAAAGCTCTTAAAAAGAAACAGCAATATGACTGAAATATATCTACATTTTTGTCAAAATGTTCCCTTTGCTATTCCTTGTTTTTAAATAGTTCTGAGTAAATAGGTGTGCTGGTGTTTTATGGTGGGGTTCAAATTATACCAGTGAATTCTCCCCTGGATTTAGTACTTCCTTCACAAAGACAAGGATTTTTTATTGAAACTTACCTCTAACTGGTGTTGTTAAGATGAATCTTTTGGATGAAACGTCAAGTAAAATGGCCTGACGAAACAGCCACCTTGGGGGTGGTAATCACATATGATTTGGACGTTTCTTTTTAATTTGAATTGTGCACTCTTTTTGCTCCCACATACACAATGTATTGGGTGTGTCACATAAACTGCATATTCATATGATTAGACAACTAGAGTTATTGTACTTTTTCAGAATATACTGATTGGGAGAGACATGCAAATACAAAAACATGTCGGAACATTGTAAGCCAGTTGCTAGTTACTAATTTACACACACATCTAATCAAGTGGTATTACAGCACAAATAGGCTCAAATGCACTTCAGCCAAGCCTTGGAATCAGTCACACATTGCACAGGGCTACTCATAGGTACTTAAGGGAGTCACAGGGAATACAACTAATAATAACTGAAATACATTATTTTAGTAAAACAAGAATAAAATATTAACAATTATTAAATACATTTTTTGATTAAATGATGTCAATTTAATACGTAATAAAAAAAGTCATTAAAGCAAAACAGTAAACATATACAGAAAGAGTAGAGGACAGATATAGCTACAAGGCTGCATTCCCATTCAACACGCCTGTTAATGCATGGTGGTGGAGAATTTAACTGTTGTGACTTCACCTCACCCATCAGTACACATAACATACTTTACTTGTCTACATGGAACTAGACAATTGAAACAGAGGTCTCCATCTTCACTGTGTAAGACTCTGCTCACAGAACTGTAGTCCAATTGTAAAGTTAGATGTTGTGCCCAGTGGGTTTTTAATTTCTGACTTTAGAGATTCTTTTTTTGAAACAAATGATTTTCTGGGGGAAACATCCTTTACAACGCATGCATTATAACTCATGTCATTACCCCACATTTTTTACTTCGCAAAAACCTTTACAACGCTGGGCATTACACCGCAAACCATTACAACGCATTCTCCATTACAACGCCCTTGTCGAGTTGGAATAATAAATTGCGTTGTAATAGACAATACGTTGTAAAGCCCTGTGATGTAAAACTTTTTGCGGAGTTAAAAACACAGGGTAATGGCATGCATTGTAAATGCATGCAGAGTAAAGTGTCCTATTCATTTTCTGTGTACTGGCCCAAAATATGTTTTTTAAACCCAAGATATAGATCCCTATTTCCACATGTGGAAAGGTTTGTGAGATTTGGGGACATGTCTATTTCCTAACTGTAGTGGATGTGTTATCAATGTGCCCCCCTTGGAATGAGGATTACTCTGAATGTAAGGATTTCAGCATTTGTTATCTTTAAGCCTAAGTATCAGTCTGTCATGTATCTTTGTTGTCCCACTATTACTCAATTTCTGATACTTCAATATTTTATGAAATCTAAACTAGGACGTGTAAAATTTGTGTACTTTCTGTTTGCGTAATTATGCAAAATTCTGGGAAATATACACCAAATTATGTGAAACACAAATCTGGCATTTTGCACTATTTGTTAGGACATGTTATCCCAGTGACCCGAATTATGCCATAGGATGTTACTGCACAATTTCAAAGAATTTCCAATAAAAAGCAGAACACAAAATGCTTGAAATGAAGCCAATTACACTGGTATATTTAAAATTTTACTCAGACCTCATAAACCACCTTTTTAAGTTAAATGGTGTATGTGTTCAATAATATTCTTGAAAACACAGGAAATTATTTGTGGGGTAAATTTCTGTAAGATTTGGGTAACTTGAAAGTTTTCTGTATTAGGGATTAGAAAGGCTATTTGGCTTTTGTCATATCTTGGAAATGGTGAACTTTGGTAGACTCTTTGGTGCATTTGTATTAGTTACCGCACTAGCCAAGATCTTTTGATGTTATGAAAATGATATATACTTAATTATAGAGGCTTTCAGCCACCTCTTTTCATTCATTGTACTGTTATTGTGTCATTTACATTTTTCTTTGCGTCAGTCTACTTTAGCTACTGGTTGACTTCACTGTGAGTGACAGCTCTCAGCTCTTTCACAAGAAGCATACCCACATACATAGATCCTCCCTTCCAGTGGCAGCTGCTATTTAGTGGGGGTGAGTGGGTGGAGGAGGGGGTTGTAAATGAATATAATAAAAAATAAAGCACTTACCTTCAGGCAGGCCACCTGGCCGGCGGCCGCCTCTCAGTCTGCTCACCGCCGCCGCCTTTTGCTCCTGCGAAGCAGTAACCAGGAAGACGGCAGGCTCCTGACTCCCCTAGACAATCACAATACTGTAAAGCTGTGGTTCGACACTCAGACACAGAATTGGGGCCTGGGCATGTTCTGCACCCAGACTGTAATGCATCCTCAGTGCAGAATATGCAAAGTGCGTATGACTATTATGGTTGGCCCGAGAGGGCTGGCCAAACAGTTATGCGCACTTTAGAGTGGACAACCACTCCTCCTCTTGGCCCCTGCCCTGGCAGTACATCCACGCCCACACCAGGAAACGGAAAACTAAAATGATGATAATGCTGGTTACCACTTTACTTTTCCTTTAACAACTGCTCAAAGAGCAGTGGGGCGACTATCCTCCGCCTGAGCGGAGGAGCCGCCCAAGCTCCCTTTAGTGGCAATGTATTCATTTTGTGACCCAAAACATATTTATATTTTCAGCCAATGTGTTTTTTTTTATTGCCAAAACAAAACAAGCATGGACAAAGCCAAACGGCTGACAGTCAACGCCAGACCAATCGGCTTTTCCGGTGCTTGTTTGTAGCTCATGAAGAAATCTTTATGTATGTGCGTTGGCTCTCTGTCTAAAAAAAAGGAAATATATTTTCTCCAACCAAGGATGGAACAAAGTGTAGGCATCTTCAAATACTTAAGAACAAAACAAAACATTTGCTTTTAAGGAAAAGGGTAAAGATTCAAAGGATAAATTAATGCTTTGTTAGCATTTAGTGGGAAAGAATGGGAGCGCGTGAGGTGGAGTAACATGTCAGGAACTGACAATTAGCCAGTCTCTCTGAGTGAATGACATACTCTGTGATGGCAGAACACAGCTGCGAGTTTTCCAAATATGCGCTTCGTTCTCCGGCCTCTTTTAAAATATATATATATATATATTAATGATGTATTTTCTATGCAAAGAGCAACTTCCTGCCCTTAGGCTCTGTAAAGCTGTTCATCAGGAACTTGGCAAACTTGGGAATGAAGTGCTAAGGAATTCTCTGACGCAAAATGTGACAAACCTCCTACTCCCACGCAAAGTGCCCCAACACCAGCCTTGGGATATTGCACATTCTGATTATGCAAAAAACACATAGTTTTAAATAAGTGTCTTTGTTTCTTATTCTTGAAAAGTTGTCAAAGAATGTAGTCATACAGTACAACCCAACAATTGGGCTGTGTTCTAGTTTACTTAGCTGGGTTAGTGGCACAGTCCACTAAGGTGCAGTTCAAAGTCACAGTGGTCCAGTCCACTCGGGGACAGCTTCATGGTGCCACAGAGGCGATTCCCGCTAGGGTTCAACTACATGATCTCGCAGCAGCACAGTCTGCTAGAGCACAACTTTGCGATGTTGCAGCAGCATGGTCTACATGAGCAGAAATTCGCAATGTTGTCATGGTGCTGATAATTCATTTGGTCCCAAGAATATGCAGTTTGCTCTCTTTCATCATCCTGAGTGGATAGGCCCTCGAGCTACAGGGTTAACTGCTTCTGGCTAACCTTGGAGATTGTCAAGCTCCATCTATCTCTAAGTAAGCAGGTTGGCCTTCATGCACTTCAGGAGAGGGGTGAAGCTTCTTTTTTCCAGGTCAGACTCCAGGTGGTGTCACCTCACCTCTGGGAACCTGGCTATCAAGCAGACATCAGATCTGCTTGTTCAGCAGTCCTCTGTGTACTCTGCAGAGAACTTTTTGAGCTGGACCAACAAGCGAGTCAGTGGCTCCCACTTTTCTACAGTCAAAGCAGACAGGAGATGCGAGTCCCTGTCTGTATTTTTAGAACTGGGTTGAAGTGTTTTTTCTTTCAAGTGTCCTCTCCAGGTTGTTCTCCAAATAGTGCCTTTGTTTAGAATCATGCTTCTCAGTGCAGAGGCATAAAGAGGTGTGCGCATTCTGCACCTGGTTATCAACAGCCACACTGAACAGGAAAACTACAAAGGCTGCCCTCACCTAAAGGACCCTTCACACTCTGAGCAACAGCGTCTGCAGCACCACCAATCACTCTTATCATCTACAATGTAGCTATGCTAATGAAGACTAATCAGCAGCCTAATTGAATTTCTAAAGGAACCTTATCTCCTCTCTCTCCAATTCAGTGTCTCTGTCTTCTCACTCCAACCTCATAAATATCAGAAATATACTTTCACCCGACATGAAAACAACCTCACCTATATATTGTGCACAAGACTAGTCCAGGGATAACCGCTCATACACACAATGCACAGACACTCAGGCCACATACACTTGGGATGTTAGAGCTAGGATCTAGGCAAGTGCATAGGAGCAGAACTTTACATCAGTGGGCTAATAGGCCTCCATTCCAATTACACAGATAAAACGGTATGACCACAACTATGGATTCACAAAACACAGTGGGCTGCCAACCACCTCTCTATGTACTAAAACTACGTAAGGGACAATAGTCCACTCTATGTATAATGAGGTCACGTCACAGGAGAGGCACATGCAGTAGGTTAGTATGAGGTTTCATCCAAAATCAAAAACCATGCTACCAGATAGACGCAGTTGGGCAGTTCGGACAGGGAAAAACAACTGCACACCATATAGGAGACATTCTCATCTCAACTGGGTATATGCCTGATGGGCCTCCCCTCTGGCTCCAAGCTTGTCTTTGATAAGTGCAGGCTTTGTTTTGTACGATTGAATGGGCGGAGATGCTAATCAGGGTTTCCACTTTGTGGGTGGATCCTCACTTGTTCCAGGTAACATCACCGGAGGGTTTCTCAGAATGGGGCCTGATTGATATCTCATGGCTGCGTGATGTTTTCCCAATAAAGCCTGCTTTCTTTCACTCACCTACAGAATGGATTTCCCCACCACAAATCCCAATTTTTCATTATCTTTATCTGTGCCGTACCATTTGACCATATTTAAAAGGTTCTGGCAACATAGCAGTCCTCTGCCACCTAGAGGCCATGCTCACAATGGGTGTGCTGCAGATATCCAGACGACGTAATTGCCTAGACATTAACTTCAGTGACTGACTTCCTATGTTGAGGAAGGCCTGGGAGGAAGATGTTGGGGTCCTGACAGGGGAGGACTGGAGAGATACACTCATGATACCACACACACTGGCCATTTCATCGAAATAGAGATTAATTCAATCTAAATATCATCACAGAGTTTATAACTCATCTTCATGTTTCAGGTGCTTCAATGTGCATTTTGTATTCCTCCACACTGTCTCTAAGTGCCCTGACATCCAGACATTCTGGGTGGTCTTTTAGGCATTGATATTGGGGCCACGCTGGTCAACATCTACCCCAAAATTTAACTTATTACACATCTTGAAACACATTGACACTAACATATAAACAAAGGCATTGTTGCATTTAGGAGTGGTTATTGCCCAATGGGACATATTCCCCAACACTAGAAAGCAGCCAATGAGGTGTGCAGGTGTTCCCAAAAACATGACAGGATTTGGGAACTGTGGAGGGGCACTTTTAATGTTAGGTGAAACCGGTTCAGGGTTCATAATGTACACAGTTGGGTCTCCTTTTGGATTCCTCAATCCAAGTACAAATGCACTTTAGAGACTACGCCTGATGTCTCCTCTCTGTACTATATGCACAACATATGGGTAAAGCACAACAGCATTCCAGGGACTAGCTCTCATGACTCTCTTTGTTACCTCATGTATTGCATACTGTCTTCAGTCCCTATACTCAAATTATGTGGTTCAGGTCCTGCTGTAATCCATAACATGTATTAGCTACATTTTCTATGTACATTTTATTGGTGTTTTGTATTTAATCTTGTTGGTATATTGCAATAGTTTTAGAGACTATGCCTGATGTCTCCTCTCTGTACCATATGCACAATATATGGGTAATGTACAACAGCACTTTAGGGACTAGTTCTCATGCCTCTCTCTGTTACCTCATGTAATGCATAATGTCATTAGTCTTCACAGAAAAAGTATGTGCTTCAGCTTCTGCTGTAACTCGTAATTTTAATCGGCTCTTATTTCTTTTTTATATACATTTTAAAGGTGTTTTGTATTTAATTTTGTTGGTATATTGTTATGGTTTTAATTAACTAAACAATAAAATATATTCTGATTCTGTGTTAACAATTGCTTTTTTTTTTTTTCTTTTTTTAGAGTTTTCTATAGCGCGAACTAGACCCGAGACATCGGGTATCAGAGCGCTTTACAAAGCATCAGTTTCGTTACTTGAAGACACATTCATTTTTGTTAGGCACGGGGAGATTAAGTGATTTGCCCAGAATCACAGGATGTAAACTACAATATTTGCTTGTCAGGAGGATCTCGAACATCTTTGAATTGTATTGTTGTGCAATGAAATGTCTGGTGGACATGTGCTTTTTTCCTTCTTTTCTTTTCAATTCTGTTATATCATAATCAAAAATCGATAAAAACGTTTATAAAAACAGAACTGCTTGGTCTGCCATTCACTGGGATTTAGAGGGGCTGATGGTCCCCACATAGCTCTCAGTTGGATGGTGAACTAGAAGTTTACACTGGAGGGGGAGCAGTCAATCCACCAAGAGCACTAAAGTCAATTAGTAGACTGCTGGTTCTCTTTGGGACTGAGAGAGGGTCAGTTTCATCTATTCCTATAGTGAATATCTCTCTGCTGAGTCTTTTATGTTGGGTCCCCCTACAGAGAGTCTGTTGTGGAGGGTAAATAACAATGATCAAGATTATCTTCTGCAAGGGTGCATTTCCTAGAACCTTATTTGGGAACATTCTGTCATTAATGGAACCACCATTGAACTAATGCAAAATGATATCAGATGTGATAAATTACACCGCTTGGTATTAAAACATGGTTGTGTGAAGGACTTCCATAAAAACAATGGGGTGACTTACGACACAGCCTTCTGAGACCAGGAACGCCGTTGCTAAGATGAAATTCAGATAGCTTACACTTATAATTTTCAAAAGTATAAGAATAAAACAATCCATTTGTACTTTTGGTACATATCAGTCATTTCATGATTGTGGAGTCCAAACAATGGAGTAGCCCCTCTTTCTTTTTCAGCTTCATTTGGAATGGGAGAGTTCACAGACAGTGACAGTTTATCAGAATGGTTGATTCTTTTAACCCCTTCGCTGCCAGACCTTTTCCCCTTCTGTGCCACGCCCTTTTTTGGCTATTTGGGGTAGTGCGCGCTGAGGCCCCTGTAACTTTTTGACCACATAAGGTATCCACACCAAATTTGCGTCCTTTTCTTCCAACATCATGGGGATTCTGAAGGTACTCAGGGTTTGTGGATTCCCCTGGAGGGGTCACAGAAATGAGCCAAAATACAGCAAAATGTAGTTTTTTGGGGGGCAAAATGGGAAAAACGGGCTGCAAATGAAAGCTTCTGAGTTTTTCCCTGCAAGTGTTATCAAAAAAGGGTTTGTGGGGCTGAAATCACCATTTTGCCAGCTTTTATGGGATACCAGACTTTTGTCAGAAACCCAAAATCTTTTACACAGTTTTGGCATTTTTCTGGGACATAGCCTATTTTTGCTATTTTTTTTGCTTTCGACCTCCTTCCAGTTAATGGTAGAATTGGGTACAAAAGCAATAATGGATCCTGGAAAGCTATACATTATACAGTAGACAAAATTCTGAATTCAGCAAGGGGTCATTTGTGTAGATCCATCAAGGTTTTTTTTATAGAAACTAACAGTTAAATATAGGATAAATTGAAAATTTGTTGAATAAAAAAGACTTTTGTGTCAACGTTTTCACCTGTAACTTCTACTAATTATGACAGCTCTTTGAAAGCAATATACCGTTACATCCGCTGGACATTACTGGTTGTGGGGATATATAGGACTTGTAGGTTCACCAAGAACCCGACGAACCCAGATCCAAAAACTGAGCAGCTTTTTGCAATGGTTTTTTATTATGTACCGGGTATATAGTAATTATTCTGTAAAAATGTGTACATGGAAAAATCGGTATGAAAGACACCTATGTATTTCTGAAATGGGAACAAAATATAGAGTTTAGAAACAGTAGATATTTGCACATTTCTGAAATTGGGAATACTCATACTAGCATGAGAATTATCAGTCATTTTTTAGAATGACTTCTTTTTTACACAATGTCTTTCATTTGGAAGGCAGAAATGCATCGAAAGTCAATAGGTAATAACAGTTCCTTTACAAATCTGAATTACCCTAAGTCTCCCGATAAAAATGGTACCTCACTTGTAGGGGTAGGTATAGTGCCCACGACAGGAAATGGCTCAAAATTACCCTTTTTACCAAAGTGCCTAGCTGTAGTTTTTTAACCCTAGCTCTGCCGGCACCTAGGGAAACCTAGCAAACCTATACATTTTTGAAAACTAGACACCCAGGGGAATCTAAGATGGGGTGACTTGACTGCCTCCCACCAGGTTCTGTTACCCAGAATGCCTTGCAAACATAAAAAATTGCCAAAAAAACACTTTCCCCCCACATTTATCTGGTGGAAAGTTCTGGAATCTGCGTGGATCCACAAATTTCCACCCACCCCGCATTCCCCAAAGTATTCCGAGAAAAATGGTACCTCACTTGTGTGGGTGAGCCTAGTGCCCGCGACAGGAAACGGCGCAAAACGTAACATGGACACACCTCAATTTTGTAGCGAAAAATGACCCTTTTTTGGACAAGTGCCTAGCTGTAGTTTTTGAACCATAGCTCTGCCGGCATCTAGGGAATCCTAGCAAATCTATACATTTTTGAAAACTAGACACCCAGGGGAATCCAGGATGGGGTGACTTGACTGCCTCCCACCAGGTTCTGTTACCCAGAATCCCTTGCAAACCTCAACAGTTGCCCAAAAAACCACATTTTCCCCATATTTCTGTGGTGGAAAGTTCTGGAATCTACTTGGATCCCCAAATTTCCACCCACCAAGTGTTCCCCAAAGTCTTCCTAGAAAAATGGTACCTCACTTGTGTGGGTCGGCCTAGTGCCCGCGACAGGAAACGGCGCAAAACACAACGGGGACACACCTCAATTTCGCTGTGAAAAATGACCCTTTTTTGGCAAAGTGCCTAGCTGTAGTTTTTGAACCATAGCTCTGCCGGCACCTAGGGAAACCTAGCAAACCTATACATTTTTGAAAACTAGACACCCAGGGGAATCCAGGATGGGGTGACTTGACTGCCTCCCACCAGGTTCTGTTACCCAGAATCCCTTGCAAACCTAAAAAATTGCCAAAAAAACACATTTTCCCCACATTTCTCTGGTGGAAAGTTCTGGAATCTGCATGAATCCACAAATTTCCACCCACCCCGCGTTCCCCAATGTCTTACAAGAAAAATGGTACCTCACTTGTGTGGGTCGGCCTAGTGCCCGAGACAGGAAACGGCGCAAAACGTAACGTGGACACACCTCAATTCAACAGCGAAAAATGACCCTTTTTTGGCAAAGTGCCTAGCTGTAGTTTTTGAACCATAGCTCTGCCGGCACCTAGGGAAACCTAGCAAACCTATACATTTTTGAAAACTAGACACCCAGGGGAATCCAGTATGGGGTGACTTGACTGCCTCCCACCAGGTTCTGTTACCCAGAATCCCTTGCAAACCTAAAAAATTGCCAAAAAAAAACACATTTTCCCCACATTTCTCTGGTGGAAAGTTCTGGAATCTGCGTGGATCCACAAATTTCCACCCACCCCATGTTCCCCAAAGTCTTCCGAGGAAAACGGTACCTCACTTGTGTGGGTCGGCCTAGTGCCCGCGTCAGGAAACGGCGCAAAACGCAACGTGGACACACCTCAATTTCGCTGTGAAAAATGACCCTTTTTTGGCAAAGTGCCTAGCTGTAGTTTTTGAACCATAGCTCTGCCGGCACCTAGGGAAACCTAGCAAACCTATACATTTTTGAAAACTAGAGACCCAGGAAAATCCAGGGAGGTATGGCTTGCGTGGATCCCCCAACGTTTCCTTACCCAGAATGCCCTGCAAACCTCAAATTTAGCTGAAAAAATCACCTTTTTCACACATTTTTGTGTGGGAAAGTTGTGGCATCACCGGGCTGACACAAATTTCCCACCACCCAGCGTTCCCCCGGGTCTCCCGATAAAAACGGTGCCTCACTCATGTGGGAGGCCCAAATACCCGCGACAGGCAAGGGCCCACAACGTAGTGAAATTTGCCTATCTCAAAACGATCTGGTTTTGCAAGGGGGTCAATTGGGTTTTTGGCCCGGGTAAGGAAACGTTGGGGTATCCACGCAAGCCATACCTCCCTGGAATCCCCCGGGTGTCTAGTTTTCAGAAATGTGTGGGTTGGGTAGGTTTGCCTAGGTGGCCGCCGAGCACCGGGCCAAAACCCAAGTGACCCCCCTTGCAAAACCAGGTCGTTTTGTGATTGGCAATTTTCATGTCGCCTCACTACGTTGTGGGCCCTTGCCTATCGCGGGTACTTGGGCCTCCCACACCAGTGAGGCACCGTTTTTATCGGGAGACCCGGGGGAACGCTGGGTGGTAGGAAATTTGTGTCAGCCCGGTGATGCCACAACTTTCCCACACAAAAATGTGTGAAAAAGGTGATTTTTTCAGCTTAATTTGAGATTTGCAGGGCATTCTGGGTAAGGAAACGTTGGGGGATCCACGCAAGCCATACCTCCCTGGAATCCCCCAGGTGTCTAGTTTTCAGAAATGTGTGGGTTTGGTAGGTTTCCCTAGGTGGCCGCCGGGCACCGGGCCAAAAACCCAAGTGACCCTCCTTGCAAAACCAGGTCGTTTTGAGATAGGCAATTTTCATGTCGCCTCACTACGTTGTGGGCCCTTGCCTGTCGCGGGTACTTGGGCCTCCCACACGAGTGAGGCACCGTTTTTATTGGGAGACCCGGGGGAACGCTGGGTAGTAGGAAATTTGTGTCAGCCCGGTGATGCCACAACTTTCCCACACAAAAATTTGTGAAAAAGGTGATTTTTACAGCTAAATTTGAGGTTTGTAGGGCATTCTGGGTAAGGAAACGTTGGAGGATCCACGGAAGCCATACCTCCCTGGAATCCCCCGTGTGTCTAGTTTTCAGAAATGTGTGGGTTTGGTAGGTTTCCCTAGATAGCCGCCAAGCCCGGTGCCAAAAACTCATGGGACCCCCTTTGCAAAACCAGGTTGTTTTGTGATAGGTAATTTTGATGTCTCCGCAATTGGTTTTGGGCTCTTGCCTGACGCGGGCACTAGGCCTACCCACGCAAGTGAGGTACCATTTTTCTCGGAAGACTTTGGGGAACGCGGGGTGGGTGGAATTTTGTGGACCCACGCAGATTCCAGAACTTTCCACCACAGAAATGTGAGGAAAATTTGTTATTTTGGACACATTTTTAGGTTTGCAATGGATTCTGGGTGACAGAACCTGGTGAGAGCCAGTCAAGTCACCCCATCCTGGATTCCCCTCGGTGTCTAGTTTTAAAAAATGTACAGGTTTGCTAGGTTTGCCTATGTGCCAACTGCGCTAGGGCCCAAAATCCACAGGTATGCACATTGCTAACAAAAAGCCGGAGCCCAGTGGGCTTTCTGCCGCCCTGGGGGAGGAATAGGGGAAGGGGGTTTCATCCCCATATGCCCCTAAAGGGGCAGAAAGACTGTGGCTATTTTTTGTGGGGACGGGGGCATTGGTATGTGTTAGACCCGACCTTGTGGCATGGCCATCCCTGACCCCGAGCCACACCCCCTGACCCGTACACCTCATTCAGTCCCGCAGTACACGGCCTAGCCGGTCCTGCCCGCCAGGACCCACACACACCCGTCCCGGACTTCCCTGTCCGTGCCCTCCATCTTCCCAGCACCACAGGGCCCGCGTGCCCACTTCATGCACCTACGACGGCCGCCCGGTCCCAGCACAACCCAGACCTAGAGGCACCGCCCCGGCTGGGGAACATCGCGCTCCCATGGAGTAAGAGAGGGAGGAGCAGTTTCCATCGCACCTCTGGCCTCCCCTCGGGAGAGGGTTTCGATCGGCCCTCTGGCCTCCCTGAGGGCTGGCTCCACGCCTGCTGGGTGTCTGGGACTCCTCCCGACCCGGCCCTGAAAAGGATCAAAGGACAACATGGCAGGAAACTCCAGCGAGCGGCCCCCAGGCGCTAAGGCCCCTGCCTACACGGACCCCGGACATCAAAGAGGAGTTGACCTATAACAAGGGGTGCTCTGGGACTATCTGGCAGATTCGACTCTGGAACGACGAGAGCCCTGCTGACGTGGTCGCGGCTCCCTTGCAACCTTGGAACACCTGAGCCCTGCTGAGTGACTCGCGGCTCCCCTGAAGAATGTAAGACCTCCGAACTTGTGCTTGAGCCCTGCTGAGTGACTCGCGGCTCCCCTGAAGATCGTAAGACCTCCGAACTTGTGCTTGAGCCCTGCTGAGTGACTCGCGGCTCCCCTGAAGATCGTAAGACCTCCGAACTTGTGCTTGAGCCCTGCTGAGTGACTCGCGGCTCCCCTGAAGATCGTAAGACCTCCGACCTTCTGCTTGAGCCCTGCTGAGTGACTTGTGGCTCCTAAAGACTACCTCGGTCCGGCTGGACCGCAGTGTATCCCCCGGCTCGAGGATTGTGAGCTGTGCGTTGGGTACGCCCCTGCATTTGATCCGGATCCCCAAAGACTGTCCCGCTATCCCCTTTTCCCTACCGAGACTCTCTGAGCCCGTGCTCTATTTGTACATATCCACCTTGGTGATCATAAAGATCCGACGTAGCTGAGTAGATAAAGGATCTGTTCCCAAGAACCTACCGATATGAGACTCTTCCCCTGAGGAGTCTCCCGCCAGTGCCCGGCTACGTTACCCCGAGGGTAGGTCTCAGGGTGTTCAGGTAACCTCCCTGTCTCCCCTGAGATCGCTTTCTAACATTGGTGGCAGCGGTGGGATTCGGGCCCATCATCTAGAGATCGTACCGTAAGCGGCTGACGCACTACCGGCAAAAACGGCAGAAGAAAACGCCATGAGTCTCACAGAAACCAACGCGAGTGCTGTGTTCCAGGCGGAACAACTGGAAGAGTACACGCACAAAGAACTGAAGCAATTCTGCAAAGAACTAAAAATCGCTACCACTGGTCTCAACACCAAAGAAGATATGCAGAAGGCACTGAAAGCTTGGGTGGAATCCGGAGCCCCCCGCCCAGAAGGAGCGGTGGAGTTCCACGACGAAGCTGGTCTCTCTCCAAGAGAAAGCAGCAGCAGCAACCAGGTACGAAGCTTCGTACCAGACGGGGGTCTATCCCCGGAAGAACTCACAGACAGAGAGAGAAGTCGTAATCACGAACTCGAACTGGCCAAACTGAAAATTGAGGGCGAGTTGAAATTAGCTGAGAAGAAGCTAGCGGTGGAACAGATGCGAGTACAAGGCGAACTGGAAGAGAAGAAACTCCAACGAGAGCACGAAGGACGAAGACTTCAACTGGAGCACAAACGCAGCTTGAAAGAAATCGAGCTCAAGGCAAGGAGCGAAGAAGCTCGACCCCCGGAGAACCGGGGGGCGCCACCACCGGCGGAACAGAAGGTCCACATCCCCATAGATGTGGTCAAGGAATATTACAAAAACGATGACATCCAACAATGGTTCAAGGCCTACGAGGTCGCCATGACCTCACACCGAGTCCCGCAAATAGATTGGGGTGACGAGTTGTGGGGCCGATTTTTGAGTTAGGGGAGAGACACCCTGCTCGACCTACCATCCTCCATGCAGACCTCCTACAGCCACATGAAGGAGGCCCTCCTCACAAGGTACGGCCTCACCCCGGAGATGTACGCCAGCGGTTCCGGGACAGCAAGAAGATCCCCAACACCACGTGGGTGGAGTATGTGAACTTTTTCAGCCGTGCCTTCGACGGGTGGATCAAGGGCAGCAAAGTAACCACCCTAGACGAACTAACCGACCTCATGTTATGGGAACACCTGGCGGCGAACTGCTTTGTGGAGCTACGCCAGCATCTGCTCGACAGCAAGCTCACGGATCCGAGGAAGCTGGCTGTTGAGGCGGATCGCTGGACCAACACCCGGGTCTCCCGGGGCCCTGTAGGAGAATACCCCCGAGCCAGTCAGGGACCACCCCGCCAGAGAGGGGGGGGAAACCAGGGAGGGCAGAGGGAATCCCAGATCAGTCCTCCGAAAAGCCCATCTCCGCACTTCCCGGCACCCCCTCCAGCTGTATCCGGTCCACCCGTGAGACGGAGGCACCGGGTGACCATCACTTGTTTCCGTTGCCAGAAGCCCGGGCATTACGCCAATGACCCCGAATGCCCCATGGCCCTGCGCGTCCCCACTACAGCCCCCCCAGCCAGACAGATAGCCAATGTAGCCCTAGGGGAGGAGATTGAGGAGACCGTAGAATGGGAACCCGCCACCATGGCCTTGGTATCATTAGGAGACAGAGAAATGGTCCCTGGGAGCCTCCTGCCCTCCAACATGAAGAAATACGGGCAGCTAGTGACGATCAATGGCCAACAGGTAGAGGCCCTTCGTGACACCGGGGCGAGCATCACCGGTGTCCTCAGCCACTTAGTCCATGAAGACCAGATCCTCCCCAATCTATTTTGCCCTGTATTTGCAGCTGACAACACTGAGAGTCTCTGTAAGGTAGCCCTGGTGCCTTTTGAATGGGGCGGAGTGGTCGGTAAATTGAAAGTAGCAGTAAGAACCTCCCAGCCGGTTGCCTGTCTCCTGGGGAACGACCTGGAAAGTTCCCCCTGGAAGCAAGTCGAGCGCAAGGCCCACCTAGGGATGATGGGTCTCCCCGAGTGGGTGTGCGCCACCACCTGATCTATGGCGGCCCGACTGCCCCCCCTTGAGGAAGTCGAGGACGCACCTGCCAACGAGGACAGGATTGTCCCAGCCGAGGTCCCCCACATCTCCCCGCATGGAGAATCTGTCGCCAGCGACGAACCCCTACCATCCGACCCCGCACAGATCGCAGAGTTAGGCGATCTGCCCGAGTTGGCCCAGTGGCGCCACAAGGGGGGCCCCTCCCGTGAGGAGTTCTGCCAGGAGCAAGCTACCTGTCCCTCCCTGGACGGACCCCGGCAGCAAGCAGAGTCCCAAGCCGCGGGCGACCAATCAGGAACACACCGGCTATATTGGGAAAATGACCTTTTGTACAGCGAACAGAAGTCGGTGGAGCTAGGATCAGCGCAGGTGCTGGTGGTACCCCTACGCTTCCGAGACTTCCTCCTGGGCTTGGCCCACGATGTCCCCCTCGCAGGCCACTTGGGCCAAGACAAAACCTACAGTCGCCTAGTGACTCACTTTTACTGGCCTAAAATGAAAGCAGATGTAGAAACCCACTGCAAGTCCTGTCCCACGTGCCAGGCTAGTGGGAAAAGTGGAGGAAAGCGCAAGGCTCCCCTCCAACCCTTCCCTGTCGTCAATACCCCGTTCGAACGGGTTGGGATCGACATCGTGGGGCCCCTGGACCCCCCAACCTCACAAGGTCACCGCTTCATCCTCGTCCTAGTGGACCATGCCACCCGATACCCGGAGGCCATTCCCCTACGCACCATCACCGTCCCCGTGGTGGGCCGGGCGTTGATGGGGATCTTTTCCCATGTGGGTTTTCCCTGCGAGGTCGTAAGGGATCGCGGGATGAACTTTATCTCCACATACATGATGTCCCTGTGGCAACAATGTGGAGTGTCCTATAAGTTCACCACACCGTACCACCCCCAAGGAAATGGCCTAGTAGAGCGGTTTAACCGGACTCTGAAGGGGATGATCGCGGGCCTGGAAGAGCCCCTAAGCCTGGTCAAGGAAGGGTGGGAGGCGGCGCCCCGAGACCCCCCCGAGATGTGTTCCGATACGTTCTGACCCTCCGAAACCAGACTAGGAAGTTTCGAGAACTGGCCGATGTCAACCTGGAGGCGAGCCAGGAGGAAATGAAGCGCTGGTACGACCAGAATGCCACTCTGGTCGAGTTCCAGCCGGGCCAGCAGGTATGGGTTATGGCCCCCGTGAAACCTTGCGCCCTCCAGGATAAATGGACCGGGCCCTTCAAAGTCGTTGAGCGGAAGAGCCAGGTCACGTACTTGGTGGACGTCCAGTCACCTCGGGACCCCCTTCGGGTCCTTCACGTGAACCGCCTCAAGCCCCACTTCGTGCGGACGGAGCTGAGTCTGCTGCTGGCCAACGATGACGGGGCCGAGGAGGAGTCAGATCCCCTCCCTGACCTCCTGTGTACCAAGGAGAAGGACGGCTCCGTGGAAGGAGTGAACCTCTCTCCATCCCTCACTTCCCAGCAACGCGAGGACTGCCGCCATCTCTTAGGGCAGTTCCCCGACTTATTCTCTCTCGTCCCCAAGCTCACCGACTGGTGTGTCCATGACGTGGACACCGGAGACAGCCCGCCGGTGAAGCAACGAGCCTACCGAGTCCCTGATCGAGTCCGGTCCTGCATTCAGGCCGAGGTCTCGAAGATGTTGACCTCGGGGGTGATCGAACCCTCAGATAGCCCCTGGGCCAGCCCCGTGGTACTGGTCCCGAAAGCAGCGGCCCCCGGTGTCGCCCCAGAACTCCGATTCTGTGTGGACTACCAGGGACTCAATGAAGTCACCCGAGCCGACACTCACCCCATTCCCCGAGCAGACGAGCTCATTGACCGTCTCGGGTCGGCCCATTTCCTCAGCACATTCGATCTAACCTGCGGGTACTGGCAAATTGCGCTCACAGAAGGAGCCAAGGAGCGGTCTGCCTTCTCCACCCCGGATGGGCACTATCGCTTTCGCGTGATACCCTTCGGGATAAAAAATGCCCCGGCCACCTTCCAGCGACTGGTAAATAGAGTCCTGGCCGGGCTGGAAAAGTTCCGCGGCGCATATCTAGACGATATCGCGGTTTTCAGTTCCGAATGGAATGAGCACCTCCAGCACCTCCGGAGGGTGCTAACGGCTCTGCGCCAGGCAGGCCTCACAGTAAAAGCCGGCAAGTGTCAGATTGGGCAAGGTTCGGTGGTCTACCTAGGGCACAGAGTCGGAAGCGGGCAGGTTGCCCCTCTGCAGCCTAAGGTCGACGCCATTCTAGCCTGGGAACCACCCACTACCCAAACGGAGGTCCGAGCCTTTCTGGGCCTCACCGGCTACTACCGGAGATTCATCCGGGGTACGGCAGCCTTGTTGGTCCCCTCACGGAACTCACGTCCAAGAAACAGCCCAAGAAAGTGCAGTGGACCTCTGCCTGCCAGGAGGCGTTCGATGCTCTGAAAGCGGCCATGTGTACTGCCCCCGTGCTCCAGGCCCCCGACTACTCCAAGGAGTTTGTGGTACAAACTGATGGCTCCGAGCAGGGCATTGGGGCAGTCCTGTCACAGGTGAATGACCAAGGCCTAGACCAGCCCGTAGCCTTCCTCAGCCGAAGGCTGTTACCCAGAGAACAGAAGTGGAGCACCATTGAGCGCGAGGCGTTCGCCGTAGTCTGGGCCCTCAAGAAATTACGACCCTATCTGTTCGGCACCCATTTCAAAGTTCAAACCGACCATCGCCCCCTGCGATGGCTCATGTAGATGCGAGGGGAAAACCCCAAACTATTGCGGTGGTCGATCTCCCTCCAGGGGATGGATTTCACCGTAGAGCACCGCCCTGGTACTGACCACGCCAACGCTGACGGCCTCTCCCGGTTCTTCCGCCTCAGCGAAGAGAACCCCCAAGAGGATGGGTAGTTCTCTCCGGCTTTCAGCTGGGGGGGACGTGTGTTAGACCCGGCCTTGTGGCATGGCCATCCCTGACCCCGAGCCACACCCCCTGACCTGTACACCTCATTCAGTCCCGCAGTACACCGCCTAGCCGGTCCTGCCCGCCAGGACCCACACACACCCGTCCCGGACTTCCCTGTCCGTGCCCTCCATCTTCCCAGCACCACAGGGCCCGCATGCCCACTTCATGCATCTACGATGGCCGCCCGGCCCCAGCACAACCCAGACCTAGAGGCGCAGCCCCGGCTGGGGAACATCACGCTCCCATGGAGTAAGAGAGGGAGGAGCAGTTTCCATCGCACCTCTGGCCTCCCCTCGGGAGAGGGTTTCGTTCGGCCCTCTGGCCTCCCTGAGGGCTGGCTCCACGCCTGCTGGGTGTCTGGGACTCCTCCCGACCCGGCCCTGAAAAGGATCAAAGGACAACATGGCAGGAAACTCCAGCGAGCGGCCCCCAGGCGCTAAGACCCCTGCCTACACGGACCCCGGACATCAAAGAGGAGTTGACCTATAACAAGGGGTGCTCTGGGACTATCTGGCAGATTCGACTCTGGAACGACGAGAGCCCTGCTGACGTGGTCGCAGCTCCCTTGCAACCTTGGAACACCTGAGCCCTGCTGAGTGACTCGCGGCTCCCCTGAAGATCGTAAGACCTCCGAACTTGTGCTTGAGCCCTGCTGAGTGACTCGCGGCTCCCCTGAAGATCGTAAGACCTCCGAACTTGTGCTTGAGCCCTGCTGAGTGACTTGCGGCTCCCCTGAAGATCGTAAGACCTCCGAACTTGTGCTTGAGCCCTGCTGAGTGACTCGCGGCTCCCCTGAAGATCGTAAGACCTCCGACCTTGTGCTTGAGCCCTACTGAGTGACTCGCGGCTCCTAAAGACTCCCTCGGTCCGGCTGGACCGCAGTGTATCCCCCGGCTCGAGGATTGTGAGCTGTGCGTTGGGTACGCCCCTGCATTTGATCCGGATCCCCAAAGACTGTCCCGCTACCCCCTTTTCCCTACCGAGACTCTCTGAGCCCGTGCTCTATTTGTACATATCCACCTTGGTGATCATAAAGATCCGACGTAGCTGAGTAGATAAAGGATCTGTTCCCAAGAACCTACCGTGAGGTGTCTCTTTGTCGTTTGGTGCCGTGTGTGCGATCCTAGATACGAGACTCTTCCCCTGAGGAGGCTCCCGCCAGTGCCCGGCTACGTTACCCCGAGGGTAGGTCTCAGTTTGTTCAGGTAACCTCCCTGTCTCCCCTGAGATCGCCTTCTAACAGTATGACCATTTTGGGCAGCCCCCACGCATAAAAAAAGCCTGCGTACTCGCTGGCGCCTAGTGGGCTTTCTTCCCCCCCAGGGGGCAGATCAGGGGCCGCTGCCGCCAACTACCCTCCCAGGGGGGCGGAAAGACTGAAGTTTCTCTGGGGGTGGGGTGGGGGTATTGTCATGCCCATTTTGGGGAGCCTCTACCCCTACACTAATAAACCAAAAAAATCCATGGTTTCTAATGGGCTTTCTGCGCCCCCCAGGGGGGGCCAGATTGGGGGCTACAGCTCCCATCTGCCTCCTGGGGGGCAGAAAGACTGTCATTTTTGTGGGGGGGAGGGTGGGGGCATTGGCGTGCCCGTTTCGGGCAGCCCACACCCTAAAAACAATTGTGCAAAAAAAATACCTGGTGGATAGTGGGCTTTCTGCCCCTCTGGGCGGGGCAGATTGGGGGCTACTGCCCCATCTGCCCCCCGGGGGGCAGAAAGGCTGTAATGGTGGTGGGGGTGGGGGCATTGGCGTGCCCGTTTCGGGCAGCCTCCACCCTAAATAAAATCCATCACCCTAAAGAAAATTGTGCTAAGAAAATATCCTGGCGTCAAGTGGGCTTTCCGCCCACCCCCTGAAGGGGCAGATTAAGGGCCAATGCCCCACCTGCCCCCCAGGGGGGGTAGAAAGGCTGTAATGATGGCGGGTGGGTGGGGGCATTGGCGTGCCCATTTCGGGCAGCCCCCACCCTAAAAAAAAAACTAAAAACTAATCCCTGGTATTTAGTGGGCTTTCTGCCCCCCCAAAGGGGCAGATTGGGGGCCAATGCCCCATCTGCCCCCCGGGGGGGCAGAAAGGCTGTAGAAATTGGGGGGTGGGGTGGGGGCATGGGCCTGCCCGTTTTGGGCAGCCCCCACCTCTATTTATTTTTATTTTTTTATTCCCTGGTGTCTAGTGGGCTTTTTGCCCCCCGGGGGGGCAGATTGGGGGCCGATGTCCCATCTGCCCCCCGGGGGGGCAGAAAGGCTGTAATGGTGGCGGGTGGGTGGGGGCATTGATGTGCCCGTTGCGGGCAGCCCCCACCCTAAAAAAAACCTAAAAACGAATCCCTGGTATTTAGTGGGCTTTCTGCCCCCCGAAGGGGCAGATTAGGGGCCAATGCCCCATCTGCCCCCCAGGGGGGGCAGAAAGACTGTAGTAATTTGGGCAGCCCCCACCCCTGTTTTTTTTAATTTTTATTCCCTGGTGTCTAGTGGGCTTTTTACCCCCCCCCGGGGGGCAGATTGGGGGCTAATGCCCCATCTGCCCCCAGGGGGGGTAGAAAGGCTGTAATGATGGCGGGTGGGTGGGGGCATTGGCGTGCCTGTTTCGGGCAGCCCCACCCTAAAAAAAAAACTAAAAACTAATCCCTGGTATTTAGTGGGCTTTCTGCCCCCCCCCCCCCAAAGGGGCAGATTAGGGGCCAATGCCCCATCTGCCCCCGGGGGGGCAGAAAGGCTGTAGTAATTGGGGGGTGTGGTGGGGGCATGGACCTGCCCGTTTTGGGCAGCCCCCACCTCTCTTTATTTTTATTTTTTGATTCCCTGGTGTCTAGTGGGCTTTTTGCCCCCCGGGGGGGCAGAAAGGCTGTAATGGTGGCGGGTGGGTGGGGGCATTGGCGTGCCCGTTGCGGGCAGCCCCCACCCTAAAAAAACCTAAAAACGAATCCCTGGTATTTAGTGGGCTTTCTCTCCCCCGAAGGGGCAGATTAGGGGCCAATGCCCCATCTGCCCCCCAGGGGGGGCAGAAAGACTGTAGTAATTGGGGGGGGGGCATGGGCCTGCCCGTTTTGGGCAGCCCCCACCCCTTTTTTTTTTTTTTAATTCCCTGGTGTCTAGTGGGCTTTTCTAGTGGGCTTTTTACCCTGGGGGGCAGATTGGGGGCTAATGCCCCCATCTGCCCCCCAGGGGGGGTAAAAAGACTAAATAGTGCCAACGTCAGTTGGGGGAGCAAAAGCCCTTGCCCAAGGGGCCGCTCCCCCCTCCCTGGTGTCTAGTGGGTGGGTCCCTGCTTGGGGATCGCCCTCCTGTGGCGATCCCCAAGCAGAGATCCACCGAGGAGGGGTACCATTGGAAAGGGGAGATTTTCCCCTTTCCAACGATACCTCTCCCGTCTTTCTACGTGCTCAGGGGGCTGAGATAGCCCCCTGAGCACGTAGAAAGTGAAACTGAAATGAGCCTCTTGGCTCATTTCAGTTTCTCTTTCACTGTAATGACGTCGGCGCGACGATCGTCATTACAGTGAAAGGGGGGGGGGGGCCTCGGGAGCTGGGGAAGCTCTTCCCCAACTCCCGAGGCTATTTGCACTAAAAGGGATTCCCCAGGGAATGCCTCATGACGAGCTGGACTCGTCATGGGCACAGCGCGACTGTGCTCCATGACGAGTCCAGCTCGTCATGGGCACACAAGGGGTTAAGGTTTGCGAACCCACTGTTTGTTTATAGTTTCCTTCCAAACTGAAAGTGGTGAAAGTTGGTTTGATGCACCAGTGCCTTATTTGTACGATGTTTGCTGGTGCTTAGCACCGGCACTTATTTCATAACACCGGCACATGTTTATGACTGTCTACCACATGGTGGTGCGGTCAATCTATTTAAAAAAAAAAACAGATGAGCTAAGTGTTTACCAATTTAATATACAATCAAAAAAGTAATAATACCAGGGTGCTCAGGCCGTTCTTACATCTTTGGGTCATATAGTGTAGCCCAAATTAACACACTTTGATGACTATGATTATAAATCTGAGTTGTTGGTAGCAGGGTTTGACAGCATTTGCAGGGACCGTTGGTGGTGCAAACTGCAGGATCGTCCTGAGAAATATGTTTGGCCCTGGAACTCATTATTTAACAAATTAAAGTTATGGCATCTTCATTTTAGGTAGAGGGCCACTGTGGAATTTTTGAAGTAGGCCATACAGGGAATGCAAAAGTCGGTAGGGTTACCCCTGGGAACATTATCCATATTGGCTAGGGAGTGCCAGGAGTCAACCCCTCCCACAGTCTATTTTCAAGCATAAATGTAGCACCCAGCGACACCCTCCTCTGAACACTGCTGGACCTGTGGAAGACAGGAGAAGGACTGCACCTGCTATTGAGACCTGCGAGGAGAACTATAAGGGCCGCACCTGCTCCCACATGTACCCATAACAAAATGGAGTCCAACGGTCAGTTGGCTGCCCTACTGTTAAGCTAAAGGGACACAAAAGCTGTGAGACACCCACTATAATAGAAGAGCCCAGCTGACCAGTTTCAACTGGACCTGTCCTGGACCCTGCTGGTGCCTTCTGTTGGACTGAGTCCTGACCCACAAGTGCAGTTCCTGAAGGTGCTGGGACGTTTTGCTGGAGTCAGAGCATACTCCCCAGACCTATAATTAGAAATGTTTTGCTAACTTTTTGCCTGGAGAACCGTCGTTGGACTCTGACCAACTTGTCAGCCGATCTGAGGTTGCATTGCCAATGGGCCTGACTTTCCACAGCTTCTGCTATGTTCTTCTCCACAGCAGTAAATCCAATTCATCGGGACCAGTGCAACCTACATCCAATGACTTCAAACAACTTTCAGCTACAGCCTGCAGCTGTGCTCCACTTAGGAAATCTGACTTTCAGCAAAGAGTCTATATACAATTGTAGAAAGCTTTACTGGGCTCAATGCCAAGCAGCATTCGATCAATGTCAACGACTTTCTGGGCACAAACTCTGGACTTTTTCTGCTCTGAGCTTTTCCAGCCTTCATCGACAGCTTCACCAAGACCTCTACATTCATCAACCCGTAGCCAACGAGCCCGTCTCCAGATCCAGCCTGCAGCCTTGCCCCACTGAGGACTCTAACTTTTTGAAACATTTATAAAGTTGAATGCAACTTTCCGACCAGCACCAATCCAACCTATGCATCTGACCCGCGTTCCATCTCTATCTGTCTTAAACTTTACCCTTGTCCTGACCTAGCGTGACCAGTGGCCCATGGTTGGCTTGTTGCTCTTTTTGGCACTATTTTTATTTAAAGTTTTAAAAATTTATATATCTGGGTTTCTTTCTTGTATTTTTGTTGTTTTAGTGTCATTTTGTTCATTAACATATTCTCTTTTTTTTATCAAATAGAGCATGATTTTTCTTGTGTTGTGTTTTTGATCTTTTAACTGTTTTGGTACTTTTAAATGGTTTACACCTTTTGTTACGGTAAGCCTGGCTGCTCTGTGCCATAGCTACCCGGGGTTGGGCTTAGGTTTAAATAACTGAGCCCCTTACTGAACCTAACAAGAATAGTGACATTTGTACTTGTGGTGGACCACCCCCACCAACTAATAATCTACTTTCTCACAGATAGGTACTGTATTTATTCAGGGTTTGTGTTGGTGGGCAGATGAAGGAAATTTGTGCCAAAGACATCTTACCATGTGACTGATAGAGAGTGATACTCCGGTCTGTACGAGAGGGGTCATCATTTCCATCTTCTTCACATCAAAAATCCAAGAGGTTGAGAATAATCTGGTTACATTTGAAAATTGAGCCATAGCAGAGGCTGAAAATGAAGGATTTATATTTGTTGTTGAATTCTTAATGAAACCAACATTGATATTTATCATGTAATGTGATGTCAATCTTCTTACATTAGGTAAAATCTTCCAGGCACAATGGCAAGGGATTTGAAGTGTACATTACATAAACCCTTCTTGAAATCCCAGACATAGTCTGTGTTAGGATGCCTATGCCGCAGACAAGGCATGCAGTAAAGCAATGAATGAGCCTGCTGTATCGCAGGGATGTATGACACCGTGATGTATCAGCTTCTTGGGGCTTACTTTTTAGCCCACAGGCAACTCCAGATCACTATATGGGAAACATTGGGGCATATATACAAGAGAATAACGAAGTGCAGCGTTAAGCTAAAATTGCTAGCGGCACGCTCCGCCTTTCTGAAAACGCAGGGATGCGTTTCCCCTAGTGCTGGCAATAACTGTAGCTAACTAATGCCAATGCAGGCACCCTTGCACTATCATGCAAGAGTTCCTGCATTGTGGAGAATGATTGTTAATGTGCAGGAAGATATCCCTTCCTGCACATAAACAACCAGTAATGGCTTTGTAATTTCTACATGTGCTGCTTTATGCAGCTCACATAGAAGTTGCAACTTGTCACTTTTTAATGATTCTTTATGTGCAGGAAAGGATACCTTCCTGCACATGAACAATCACTAGTGGCGATTTGCTGTTTCTGTGTGTGCCGCTGCATATTGCAGCACACATTTTTATTTTATTTATCTCTGAACAAAGCTCTTAAAAGTGACAGCAATATGACTGAAATGTATCTATATTTTTGTCAAAAGTTCCCTTTGCTACTCCTTGTTTTTAAATAGTTCTGAGTAAATAGGTGTGCTGGTGTTTTATGGCGGGGATCAAATTATACCAGTGAATTCTCCCCTGGATTTAGTACTTCCTTCACAAAGAAAAGGGTTTTCAATTGAAACTTACTTCTAACTGGTGTTGTTAAGATGAATCTTTTGGATGAAACGTCAAGTAAAGTGGCCTGACGAAACAGACCCCTTGGGGGTGGTAATCACATATGATTTGGACGTTTCTTTTTAATTTGAATTGTGCACTCTTATTGCTCCCACATACACAAAGTGCCACATAAGCGGTATATTTCTATGATTAGGCAAATAGAGTTATTGTACTTTTTCAGAATATACTGATTGGGAGAGACATGCAAATACAAAACATGCCTAAACATTGTAAATCAGTTGCTATTTACTAAGTTACAAAAAAAATCTACTCAAGTGGTATTGCAGCACAAATAGGCTCAAATGTACTTCAGCCAAGCCTTGGAATCAGTCACACACTGCACAGGGCAACTCACAGGTACTTAAGGGAGTCACATAGAATCAATGAAAGCAGGGAATACAACTGATAATAATAGAAATACATTATTTTAGTCAAAAAATATATAAAATATTAACAATTATTAAATAAGTGTTTTGATTAAATGATGTCAATTTAACACGTAATAAAAAAAAAAATTAAGGCACAACAGTAAAGATATACAGAAAGAGTAGAGAACAGATATAGCAACAAGGCTGCATTCCCATTCAGCACACCTGTTAATGCATGGTGGTGGAGAATTTAACTGTTGTGACTCCACCTCATCCATCAGTACACATAACATACTTTACTTGTGAACATGGAACTAGTCAGTTGAGACAGAGGTCTCCATCTTAACTGTGTAAGACTCTGCTTACAGAACTGTAATCCAATTGTAAAGTTAGATGTAGAGACTAATGGGTTGTTAATTCCTGACTTCAGAGATTCTTTTTTTGAAACAAATGATTTTCTGGAGGAAACATCCTTTACAACGCACGCGTTACAATGCATGTCATTACCCTGCCTTTTTTACTCCGCAAAAACTTTCACAACAAAGGCCTTTACACCGCAAACCATTACAACGCATTCCCCATTACAATGCCTCGGTAGAGTTAGAATAGTAAATTGCGTTGTAGTGGATTGTGTTGTAAAGCCTTGCATTGTAGAAGTTTTTGCGGAGTAAAAAACGCGGGGTAATGGCACGTGTTGTAAATGCGTGCGGAGTTAAGTGTCCTATTCATTTTCTGGTATTGGTTAATGTGTCCTGGCCCAAAATATGTTTTTTAAACCCAACATATAGATCCCTATTTCCATATGTGGGAAGGTTTGTGAGATTTGGGGAATATCTAATTCCTAACTGTAGTGGATGTGTAATCAATGTGGCCCCCTTGGAATTAGGATTACTCTGAATTTAATGATTTCAACATTTGTTATCTATAAGCCTAAGTATCAGTCTGTCATGTATCTTTGTTGTTCCACTATTGCTCAATTTCTAATACTTCAATATTTTATGAAATCTAAACTAGGGCGTTTAAAATTGGTGTACTTTCTGTTTGCGTAATTATGCAACATCCTGGGAAATATGCAGCAAATTATGTGAAACACAAACTGGCACTTTGCACTATTTGTTAGGACATGTTACCCCAGTGATCCCAAATTATGCAATAGGATGATACTGCGCAATTTAAAAGAATTTCCAATAAAAAGCAGAACACGAAATGCTTGAAACTACGTCAATGACACTGGTATAACTCAAATTTTGCTCAGTGGCAGGCGCTATTTAACGGGGTTGGCGGGAGGAGGAGGGGGGTGTAAATTAATAGAAATAAAAATAAAGCACTTACCTTCAGGCCGGCCACACGGCCGGCCGCCGCCTCTCGGTCCACTCATCGCTGCCACCTTTTGCTCCTGGGAAGCAGGAACCAGGAAGCAACCGCCGTGGTTCGGTGCTCAGAGGAGGGATGACGGGCCTGGGTATGTTCTGCACCCAGGCTGTATTGCAGTCTGGGTGCAGAATATGCAAAGTGTGCAGGACTGTTATGGTCGGCCTGAGAGGGCCGGCTAAACAGCTATGCGCACTTTAGAGTGGACAACAACTCCTCCTACTGGCCCCTGTCCTGGCAGTGCAGCCCTGCCCATGTCAGGAAATGGAAAGCTAAAATGATAGCAACTCTGGGTATCTTTTTGCTTTTCCTTTAACTACTGCTCGCAGAGCAGTGGGGCAACGCTCCTCCGCCTTAGCTGAGGAGCCGCCCCTGCGCCCTTCAGTGGCAATGTATTCATTTTGTGAACCAAAACATATTTTTGTTTTCAGCCAATGTGTTTTGTTGTTGTTGCAAAAACAAAAAACAAAAAACATTGTCAAAGCCAAACGGCTGACAGCCAACGCCAGACCGATTGGCTGTGCCGGTGCTTGTTTGTAATTCATTAAGAAATCGTTATGTATATGCGTTGGCTCTCAGTCTAAAAAAAGGAAATATATTTTCTCAAACCAAGGAAGGAACAAAGTGTAGGCATCTTCAAATGCTTAAGAACAAAACATTTTCGTTTGCTTTTGTGGAAAAGGGTAAAGATTCAAAGGATAAATTAATGCTTCATCAGCATTTAGTGGGGAAGAATGGGAGCGCGTGAGGTGGAGTAACATGTCAGGAACTGACAATTAGCCAGTCTGAGTGAAGGACATGCTCTGTGATGGCAGAACACAGCTGCGAGTTTTCCAAATATGCGCTTCGCTCTCCGGCCTCCTTTTAAAATATATATGTATATTAATGATGCACTATTCTATGCAAAGAGCAACTTCCTGCCCTTAGGCTCTGTACATCTGTTCATCAGGAACTTGGCAAACTTAAAAATGAAGTGCTAAGTAATTCTTCTCACGCAAAATGTGACAAACCTCCTACTCCCACGCAAAGTGCCGCAACACCAGCCTTGGGAAATTGCACATGCTGATTATGCCATAAACACATAGGGAATAGCTTAACTCAGTTTTAAATAAGTGTCTTTGTTACTTATTCTTGAAAAGTTTTCAAAGAATGCATTCATACAGTACAGTCCAACAACTGTGCTGTGTTCTAGTTTGCCCTCATACATTCCTCATTATCGACATCAATTGTCACAAGAATTGTGTAGTTTATGATGCAATATTCAGCGAATAGTGATATGAAATATGCACAGGGCCGTAGCCACGGGAGGCTTTTGAGGACCGGGCCAGCCCATAACAATCTGTGGCCCCCCTCCCCCCTCAAGGACCGAGGCACCTGGTACACTATAGAAGTGTGGGAGTTCAGAAGGTGAATGAACAATAAAAATGCAATTCAGATTTGGTTTTATCTTGTTACATTTGCTGCGTGTTGCAAGGCAGGTTAAATAAATGTCAGTCTGTCCTCTGACAAATGGATGCTTATCCTTTTATTGTGGAGATGTCGTTTACTTTTCTTTGTTCGACTGCAAAGTGAGACGATTTTGTAAAGTGAACTATATGACAATCTCTCTGTGGTACAGGCAGGGTCACTGGAATTAGGCAGCAGTGGAGACATAAATTTAGCAGCAATATTGATCAATCAATCAATCAGAGACATTTATAGAGCACACTACCTACCCGTAGGGTCTCGAGGCGCTTGGGGGGGGGGGGGGGGGTGCCGCTACTGCTCGAACAGCCAGGTCTTGAGCTTCTTCCTGAAGGAGAGGTGGTCTTGGGTCAGGCGCAGGTCGGCCGGGAGGGAGTTCCAGGTCTTGGCGGCCAGGTAGGAGAAGGACCTTCCTCCTGTAGTGGCTCTGCGGATGCGTGGGACGGCGGCGAGGGCGTGGCTGGCGGATCGGAGGTGGCGTTTGGGGGCGTAGAAGTTGATTCGGTTGTTGAGGTAGCTCGGGCCTTGGTCGTGGAGAGCTTTGTGTGCGTGGGTAAGGAGGCGGAAGGTGATTCTCTTGTTGACCGGGAGCCAGTGCAGGTCTCTTAGGTGTCCGGAGATGTGGCTGTGTCGTGGGATGTCGAGGATGAGTCTGGCTGAGGCGTTCTGGATGCGCTGGAGTCTCTTCTGGATCTTGGCGGTGGTTCCGGCGTAGAGTGCGTTGCCGTAGTCCAGTCGGTTGGTGACGAGGGCCTGGGTGACGGTCTTCCTGGTCTCTGTGGGGATCCACCAGAAGATCTTCCGAAGCATGCGCAGGATGTTGAAGCACGACGAGGAGACGGCGTTGACTTGCCTGGTCATGGAGAGGGAGGAGTCCAAGATGAAACCCAGGTTGCGTGCGTGGTCCGTCGGTTTGGGTGCGGTGCCCAGGGCGGGGGGCCACCAGGAGTCATCCCAGGCGGAGGGCGAGGAGCCCAGGATGAGGACCTCCGTCTTATCTGTGTTCAGCTTCAGGCGGCTCGTCGTCATCCACTCGGCTACCTCTCTCATCCCTTCGTGCAGGTTGGCTCTGGCGGCGGCGGGTTCGTTGGTCAGGGAGAGGATCAGCTGGGTGTCGTCGGCGTAGGAGATTATGTTGAGGTTGTGTTGGCGTGCGATGGCCGCGAGGGGGCTCATGTAGACGTTGAAGAGAGTCGGGCTCAGTGAGGATCCTTGAGGGACGCCGCAGATGACTTTGGTGGCCTCTGACTTGTATGGTGGTAGGCGGACTCTTTGTGTTCTTCCGTCGAGAAAGGAGACGATCCATTCCAGCGCCTTCTCCTGGATTCCGACGTTGCTGAGGCACTGCACTAGGGTGCGGTGGCAGACCGTGTCGAAAGCCGCGGAGAGGTCTAGGAGGATGAGGGCCGCTGTTTCCCCGTTGTCCATCAGGGTTCGGATGTCGTCAGTGGCGGCGATGAGGGCGGTCTCGGTGCTGTGGTTGGCACGGAATCCGGACTGCGATGGGTCGAGGGATCCATTCGTCTCGAGGAAGGTGGCCAGCTGTTTGTTGACGGTCTTCTCGATGACTTTGGCTGGAAACGGGAGTAGAGAGATGGGGCGGTAATTCTTGAGTTCGGTGGGGTCTGCTGTAGGTTTCTTCAGTAGAGCGCTGAGTTCGGCGTGCTTCCAGCTCTCGGGGAAGGTGGCGGTGTCGAATGAGGTGTTGATGATGTCCCGCAGGTGGGGTGCGATGACCGCGTCGGCTTTGTTGAAGACGTGGTGAGGGCAGGGGTCGGTCGGAGATCCGGAGTGGATGGAGTTCATCGTGTGGACGGTTTCTTCGGTGTTGACCGGGGTCCAGGCGCGGAGGGTGGTGGTGGGTGGCGATGCTGCGGTCGTGGCGTGCGTTGGTTGAGTGCTGAAGCTGTAGTGTATGTCCGCGATCTTGTTGTGGAAGTAGGAGGCGAGGGAGTTGCAGAGGTCTTGCGAAGGGGTGGTGTTGTTGTTTCCGGCGTTGGGGTTGGAGAGCTCTTTCACGATGTTGAAGAGTTCCTTGCAGTTGTGTGCGTTGTTGTCCAGTCGGTTTTTGAAAGCCGTTTTCTTGGCGATGCGGATCAGTTGGTGGTGTTTCCGGGTGGCGAGCTTGAGGGTGGTCCTGTTGTCCGGCGTGGGTTCCCTTCTCCAGGCTTTCTCGAGGGCTCGGCAGTTCTTCTTGGAGCTCTTGAGTTCGTCGGTGAACCATGGGGCTCTCTTGCTGCCGGGTCTGCTGGGCGGGGTCCTCAGTGGGGCGAGTTCGTCCGCGCAGTTGCTGATCCACTTTGTGAGGTTGTCGGCGGCCTGGCTGGGGTTCGCTGAGCTGGCCGGAGGTTGCTGGCTCAGGGAGGCGGCGAGCTGGTCGGCTGTGATCTTGTTCCAGCTTCTTCGGGCAACCTGTTGCTGGTGGTGGTGGGTCGTCGTTCTTCTGAAGGTGAAGTGGATGCATCTGTGATCTGTCCTGTGGAGTTCTGTGGCGTGGCTGAAGGCGATGTCTTTGCTGGATGTGAAGATGGCGTCGAGTGTGTGTCCGGCAAGGTGGGTGGGGGTGGACACCAGCTGCTTGAGTCCAAGGTTGGCGAGGTTGTCGAGCAGGGTGCTGGTGTTGCAGTCGTTGTTGTTCTCCAGGTGGAAGTTTAAGTCCCCCAGGAGGATGTAGTCAGCGGAGGGGAGGGCGTGCGGGCTGACGAAGTCGGCGATGTCCTCGCTGAATTGAGTGCGTGGTCCCGGAGGTCGGTAGATCAGGGTGCCTCTGAGGGTAGTCTTCGGGTCGGTGTGGATCTGGAAATGCAGGTGTTCGGCGGAGGGTGGGGTGTTGTCGGTGCTGGTCGTGATGCGGATGGTGTTCTTGTGGATGATGGCGATGCCTCCTCCCACCTGGTTGGCGTTGCGGTCCTTCCGGGTGATCTTGTATCCTTCTGGGATGGCGATGGCGATGTCGGGCGCTGAGGAGGCGTTCATCCAGGTCTCCGTGATGAAGGCAACGTCAGGGGCTGTGGTGTCGAGGAGGTTCCAGAGTTCGGTGGTGTGTCTGTGGACGGAGCGGGTGTTGAGCAGGATGCACTTGAGGTGGTTGCTGCTGGTGCGTGGCATGGCAGGTGCTGGTGTCGGGCAGGTCTGGATGCAGGAGAACTTGCAGGTGTTGCAGCTGAAGGGTCCGTGGACGCGTCGTGGGGTGGCTCTGTAGCATCCTGGGACTCGGCCGGTGTTGAGTGCGATGAGGGTGGCGGCGGTGTACGTCAGGCGGGTCGGTCGGGGTTCTCGAGGGCCAGGGGTCCTGGCACTGGGCGCGGGCCAGGCGCGGACGGGCGTAGACGGGCTTGCCTTTGGCGCGCCTTCGGCGCACAATCGGCGCACCCGCTGCGCGTGACCGCTGCGCGTTCGCACGGTCGCCATATAAGGCCAAGTGCGCGGGTGGGCGGAGCAGCTGGGAGGCGGGAGCGGGGAGGGTACAGAAGAGAAAAAGGGGCGGGGTAATCGGCGGTGGCAGGAAGCGGGGAGGGAGAGCGGAGGGCGGCGAGGTAGGCGGGCAAACAGGAAGGAAAACGCTAACACGGGCACAAAATTACAATGAAACAGGCACAAATGGAAAGAAAAAACAAGACCAAAAACTAACAAAAGTTCAGGCAGCCGGCAGGCGAGCACGGACCACGCCGCTCGGAGGAGGGGGCGTGGTCAGCGGCAGCGAGGCAGGCAGCGAGGCAGTGGGCAAGGCAATGGGGCACACGCAGCAGCTGGTGGCCGTGTGGCGCGGGGGTGTCCCACAAGTGGGTCACACTCACCTGCGTCGCACGGTCGCCATATAAGGCCAAGTGCGCGGGTGGGCGGAGCAGCTGGGAGGTGGGAGCGGGGAGGGTACAGAAGAGAAAAAGGGGCGGGGTAATCGGCGGTGGCGGGAAGCGGGGAGGGAGAGCGGAGGGCGGCGAGGTAGGCGGGCAAACAGGAAGGAAAACGCTAACACGGGCACAAAATTACAATGAAACAGGCACAAATGGAAAGAAAAAGCAAGACCAAAAACTAACAAAAGTTCAGGCAGCCGGCAGGCGAGCACGGACCACGCCGCTCGGAGGAGGGGGCGTGGTCAGCGGCAGCGGGGCAGGCAGCGAGGCAGTGGGCAAGGCAATGGGGCACACACAGCAGCTGGTGGCCGTGCGGCGCGGGGGTGTCCCACAAGTGGGTCACACTCACCTGCGTCGCACGGTCGCCATATAAGGCCAAGTGCGCGGGTGGGCGGAGCAGCTGGGAGGCGGGAGCGGGGAGGGTACAGAAGAGAAAAAGGGGCGGGGTAATCGACGGTGGCGGGAAGCGGGGAGGGAGAGCGGAGGGCGGCGAGGTAGGCGGGCAAACAGGAAGGAAAACGCTAACACGGGCACAAAATTACAATGAAACAGGCACAAATGGAAAGAAAAAACAAGACCAAAAACTAACAAAAGTTCAGGCAGCCGGCAGGCGAGCACGGACCACGCCGCTCGGAGGAGGGGGCGTGGTCAGCGGCAGCGAGGCAGGCAGCGAGGCAGTGGGCAAGGCAATGGGGCACACGCAGCAGCTGGTGGCCGTGCGGCGCGGGGGTGTCCCACAAGTGGGTCACACTCACCTGCGTCGCACGGTCGCCATATAAGGCCAAGTGCGCGGGTGGGCGGAGCAGCTGGGAGGCGGGAGCGGGGAGGGTACAGAAGAGAAAAAGGGGCGGGGTAATCGGCGGTGGCGGGAAGCGGGGAGGGAGAGCGGAGGGCGGCGAGGTAGGCGGGCAAACAGGAAGGAAAACGCTAACACGGGCACAAAATTACAATGAAACAGGCACAAATGGAAAGAAAAAGCAAGACCAAAAACTAACAAAAGTTCAGGCAGCCGGCAGGCGAGCACGGACCACGCCGCTCGGAGGAGGGGGCGTGGTCAGCGGCAGCGGGGCAGGCAGCGAGGCAGTGGGCAAGGCAATGGGGCACACACAGCAGCTGGTGGCCGTGCGGCGCGGGGGTGTCCCACAAGTGGGTCACACTCACCTGCGTCGCACGGTCGCCATATAAGGCCAAGTGCGCGGGTGGGCGGAGCAGCTGGGAGGCGGGAGCGGGGAGGGTACAGAAGAGAAAAAGGGGCGGGGTAATCGGCGGTGGCGGGAAGCGGGGAGGGAGAGCGGAGGGCGGCGAGGTAGGCGGGCAAACAGGAAGGAAAACGCTAACACGGGCACAAAATTACAATGAAACAGGCACAAATGGAAAGAAAAAACAAGACCAAAAACTAACAAAAGTTCAGGCAGCCGGCAGGCGAGCACGGACCACGCCGCTCGGAGGAGGGGGCGTGGTCAGCGGCAGCGAGGCAGGCAGCGAGGCAGTGGGCAAGGCAATGGGGCACACGCAGCAGCTGGTGGCCGTGCGGCGCGGGGGTGTCCCACAAGTGGGTCACACTCACCTGCGTCGCACGGTCGCCATATAAGGCCAAGTGCGCGGGTGGGCGGAGCAGCTGGGAGGCGGGAGCGGGGAGGGTACAGAAGAGAAAAAGGGGCGGGGTAATCGGCGGTGGCGGGAAGCGGGGAGGGAGAGCGGAGGGCGGCGAGGTAGGCGGGCAAACAGGAAGGAAAACGCTAACACGGGCACAAAATTACAATGAAACAGGCACAAATGGAAAGAAAAAACAAGACCAAAAACTAACAAAAGTTCAGGCAGCCGGCAGGCGAGCACGGACCACGCCGCTCGGAGGAGGGGGCGTGGTCAGCGGCAGCGAGGCAGGCAGCGAGGCAGTGGGCAAGGCAATGGGGCACACGCAGCAGCTGGTGGCCGTGCGGCGCGGGGGTGTCCCACAAGTGACTAAATTATGTGGCAAGAAAGCGCAAATCATTCCGTTTGATGCAGCACATTTAATAGTATCACTTCATTATTTTGTCATTTTTGCAAGTTATCACTGCCTTGGCAAAGATTTCACTTTATTAGTACCAGTTCCACATCCAAATACCGCTTGCTGTAAGTAATTGAAACGTGATTAGTCTACCTTTGTGAAGGACCTTCCACTGCATGGCAGCATGTGTGCAGCATTTTTAGTAACTTTTGATATGTATGAGCTAAAAAGAAATTGTGTTTTTTGTTAGAATCTGCAGATTATGCGGCAGATGATGTATTATGTGGCAAATATGATAAATTCATAATCATGCATTAAACACTGTGGGCACAGAATCTCAAAACGTGGGAGCAGACTTGCATCATTCCACTGGCCTTGTTACAGGACGTGTAAAAAGAAATACTGTAGGATGTCAATTTGTTTCTAATCCACATAAAATATAAACACCTGTAAATGAACTGTACAAATATTCAACATTTACCAACAGTTACAATAGCACTGATGAAGCACATTTTGTTTTTTAATTGTGAAGTGCAATGAAAACAAAGATTTTTATAGGACCAAAACAAATCTTTGTGATCCACAAGTGAGAAATATTGTATTGTATTGCAGATTTGTATAGCACTTACTACCCATTTGTGTGGCACTGAAGTGCTTACCTATATGGGTAGCAAGCTAAGTCAGATAGGGTGGCATGTGGTTAGAATGGTGTTGTTTTTGTTCTGTGATCCAATGAGGGAAGTGGTTCCATGTCATGCGTGATGACCACTGAGGTGTGCTTATCATATCATGAGACGCAGCGCGTAGCAGTGCAGTGGATGATGAGGTGTGAGAAAGACAGGTGCGGAATTTATGGATTTTCAGTACGCTGGCAGCTTTGAGCAGCACTGCGGGCCACATTATTTTATTTCTTATGATTATAGTCTGCGTAGCTGATTACTGCACTGGGTTGTCCAATCAGAAATGTTGGGGCAGATTTACTTACATTTTACGTAACGCAATGCAGCAAAATAACTTGCAGCGTGAAAGACAGAATAGCAGAAATTCTACATTTTTACAAAGATATGGCACATTTCTGCTGTCTCCTAGGATTGGTGTACTGTCTGCTGCCTAGCCCCAGTGCAGGCACCCTTGCACAAAACAATCCATTGAGGCACATTCCCCTCTCTAATACATCCACAATCCCAACGGCGGACTCCTAGATCTGCGCCTCACGCTAGTAACGCCTGCATGTTGGAAACCGTTAGTCCGTATGTCCGGTCAAACTGTTGTAGTTATTTTACCTGTGAAAACTACAACAGTCTCCAGCGCAATATACTGGAGAAAATCACTAATGAGCCCCCGTACTTGATGACATACACTGATGAATTTATAAGCCCTGATGAAGTTCCCCTAGAGGGAATGAAACGCGTTGGCTGGAACATTCAATGCTTCAAATGTTTGCTGGTGATATGATAAGGTCTGGAAGGCTGGAGTTGACTGCACTGATTTGTTTGTGTTGCTTGAATTTGGATTGAAAGTATAGCAGCCATTTTTCCTAAAGGCTTCGTCAACAGTCCCTTGAACATTGCCCTTTTTGCTATGGATAGTCAATGGAGTGTGCGCTGGAATGTAGTCATATGTTCCCTTGGGTGAAAGCAGAGAAGGAATATTGCAGCAGTATTTTGGATGAGCTGTGTTTTGCGTATTATGAATGTGGTTTTGCCAAGGTATAGGCTGTTGAAACAGTCAAATTTGGAGATTTTAAGTGTGAGGATGGCTTGCAGTTTCTGTTGGTATCCAAAGTATGGGAGTATGCAAAGTAGTGTTTCTATTGTGTAGAAGGCATTCGGTTTTACGTTGTTAAAACATCAAAGATCAGTCTAAATCAATGGTTACCCCTAGGTTCGTGATGTCTCTTTATATTGTTGGATGGGCCTCATGTTCCTTAGGCAATATGGCGGTAGGCGGGTAATTTTCTTCCCTGTCCGCAGGTAATAAGCTCTATCTTTGCTATAGTTAACGTTAGATGGTATTTATAATTAGGGCTCCCGGTTTTACGGTATTAATATTTTTGTCATTTCCGTATGTATTTATCTATTTTTATATTTTGCTAATTTTACCTGTATTTATCTATATTTATTTTAGGTTTTGTGAAAAAATGAAGCTGAAATGTGTATAATTCTGCATTTTTTAATAAGTTAATATGCACTCGTGCCTGAGCGCCTGACAGGTTTCAGTGATATATACACACTCAGATGGTAAAATATGCACTTGTAGGAAAATATGTACATTTTAGTATCAAGGTTGTGCAAATCTCCTGCTGTTTAAGGCTCTTTACTAAAAATACCTATATTTTATTAATCCCCTTCTTGTCAATCCACACAGCTATTGTACTGGTAGTTATGATTGACAGCATTTTGAATCACTCAAAAACAACCCAATTTCTGTTTTTATACACATTGAAAAATAAATACAGACAGGAAAATACATGGTTTTCTGGCTGTATTTATCTGTAAAAATCAGTAGAAATGGGAGCCTTATTAATAATCCATATGTTTATGGCCCGAAGGCAGTCATCAAGTTTTAAATTGTAGAGGTCTTTCAGACAATCCATTTTTAACAATCATTTGGGTGTAATCCACATAGTTGTAACATGAAGTTGAATGATTTAACCAGGTTGGGTAAGGAGGTTCGGTAGACGTTGAATTGCAGAGGGGACAACATGGACCTCTGTGGGACACCACAGTGTTGTATGTGAGGAGCAGATAGGAACCCAAACCTCCCCGTCATTCAGAAGCAATGTTCAGTTAGATTCCAATATGACATGCTGCTTTGATTAGCCTATTGTGCTGTATTGATAGTAATCAAGCAGGTAATTAATGTGGCAGCATAGTATTACAGTACATTAATGACATGAGCAATCAGACATCAGTTATAGTCAACAGGAATGATGTGAGAGGGCCCCAAATATCACGAGGTTTGGAGGTACTAGGCAATTCCTCGGCATAACATGTGAATTGATCTCGACAATATACCAGGTCTTGTATCCAGTTTGTAGTTGTTGGTGCTGGTCTGCCACCCCAGCGTATGGAAACTCTACGTTTGGCTAGCAGTAGTGCCACTGCCACCAACTTCCTCTGAGAGGCTTTAATATCTTTAACTTTGCCCCGTAAACATACTTGTGGTGAACATGATATAGGGAATCCCACCATCAGTTGTATAGTGTTTGTGACTGCTTACCAGAATGAATGCACCCTTTGGCAGGCCAGGCTAAATGGTAGAAGTCTGCATCAGGCGAATGACAACGTTTACAATTGGCCGTGGCTTGTAAACCATACTTACAGAGTTGAGCTGGTGTGTTATACATTTGATGTATATATTTAAACTGCACCAGTCTCAAGTTCCCATTTGCTGTGAGTTGCCCTGTCATCTGGCAGCAGCTAAACCAATCCTCTTCCGAAAGCGGATCGGGTAGGATTGCATTCCATCTGTCCCATGCCATTGTCCCCAAAGTTGTCACATCTTTCTGTGAAGCCTGATATAGACGTGTGACCAGTTTGGCTCATGAAGTGGTCGAATATAGGATTTGCAGTGCTTCTAGTGTTGATGGTTCAGCCAGGAATTGAGGATAGAACGCACGGAGAGCAGAACGTAGCCATGTATATATAAACGTGCGCTTTGCAAAATTAGTCCCTTCAGTAAGTACAGTTAACGCTTCTACAAATTTGCCCCCCGGGGAAAACATCACCAATGGTGGACATCCCCATCTCTTTAAGAGTTTTCAATGCACCCGGCTCCCTGGTGACTGAGATGTCGGTGTGGTATAGTAATGGCATACTAGGCGCATAAAGAGGCAGTTTTTGTGCATGTTTCCCAAGTTCTTGCCATGCCCTAGCAGTCGTTTGCACTGTGTCTAACTCTCCTTTTTCAAAGATGGTATGTTTATTTGCTATCATGGCCTGTAGTGGTATTGGATATACCGCCCCTGCTTCTACCACTACATGGGGAATATAGGCCGGTTCTTGTTGCCAATAATAAGCATAATGGGCCTGCGCGCAAAGGTAGTATAAATGGAAGTCAGGGGCTGTGAAGCCCCATTGTGCATACGGCAGCGTTAATGTTTCCCATTTAAGTCTTGCCTTCTTCCCTCCCCATGCAAGCATGACCAGTAGAGACCGAAGCATGTCAAAGAAGTGTCTTGTTAAGTGTACAGGGATATTCTGAAATAAATATAAAAATCTTGGAAGGACCATCATTTTCATTAGTGCTATCCTATCTGCGAATGACAACGGCAATTATATCCATCGGGCTATTTGTGCTTCGAGACGTGTGATGGCTGTACCATAATTTGATTGGACCACCATTTGTGGGTCTCGATGGATCCATACTCCCAGGTATTTCACGGAGTCTGTGCACCATGTTAGTGGGTAATCCAAGGTTACCTCGGGTGTGTTATCCGTGAGGGTAGGATAACAGATTTCGACCAGTTTATCCCAAGTCCTGAGAACCATTCAAACCTGATATATTCTCTAATGAGCTGCGCTAAATAAATAGTGGGGTCTCGGACATACAACACCATATCGTCGGCATACATAGAGACTGCCAGGGGTCGCTGGTAAAATCGTAGTGCTGCCTGCGCATGGTGCTGTCGCTGAATGCATGCTAGGGGTTCAAGTACTAAAGAAAATAACAAGGATGACAACGGGCACCCTTGGCGTGTACCCTGCAGTATCCGGAAGACATCCAAGATTTGACCATTTATTCTCACACGGGCTACCGGTTCCGTATAAAGCAATTTGATCCAGTTGGTAAATATAAATGGCACACCTATGCGATGTAGAATGGCAAACATATACGTCCATGAAATAGAGTCAAAGGCCTTGGCGGCATCGAGTAGGACCACCACTGCCGAGAGGTTAGGTTCCAGGACATGCAGTACTGCAAATAACGTGCGCAGGTTGTGGGATGTGGGAACAAACCCTGATTGATCAGGGAGAACCATAACTGGAAGAAGCAGTTCCATTCTATTTGCCTGCACTTTCACTAATATTTTCACATCAGTATTTATTAAGGACAGAGTCCCATATGAATTGCTTCGGTCCGGGGTTTTTATCAGGTTTTAACAGAGCTATTACAAGGGCTTCCCGCAGAGTGGGAGGTTATTTCTGGGCCTCGTATGCCTCTGTGTACATCTCAAGAAGATGTGGGGCCAAGATGTCAATATACTCTTTATAAAATTGGGCTGGGAGGCCGTCTGTACCTGCAGCTTTCCCGTTTGGCAATGCCACAATGGCTTCAAGTATTTCATCTAATGTTAATGAGTGCATTAAAAAGTCTTGTTGAGGGCGTGAGAGCCATACTAATGCGATGTCGCCTAAATATTTTGCTATTTCTGTCTCATCTGCTGACTGCCGATGCCCATAAATATTGGTGTAGTATTGTGCAAATTTCTTTAATATGTTAGGTGTATCGCAGTGCGTGGTGTCCTCATCTATGATGCTTTTAACCACATAGTTCTTCCCCCAAGGGTCTGCTGTTCTGCCAGCCAGTGATCTTCTAGGCCTGCCGCCCTCCCCGTAGTACCTAGCTATGCTTCTATGCGACATGTGGCCTATTTCCTGGTCCGCTACTTCATTGTATTCTGTAATCTTTATTTTAATAGTAGCTAGTGTAGCGGGGTCAGCAGTGGTGCTATATTCCCGCTCAAGATCACCCAGCTCCTGTTCCAATCGAGTTATAGTGCCACGCAAGGATTTTAAGACCCCGACTGTAAACTCATACATGCACCCCGAATAGTCACTTTGAAGGCTTCCCAAAGTGTCCCCATAGATTGCACAGAACCAGTATTATGCAGAAAATAATCTAATATCGCCTCATGAATCCCTTCGCGAAACACTAGATCCAGCAGGGAAGAGGGCTGCAGGCGCCACTGGAATGGAGAGGAGTTATGCGTCAGTAGTGTTATGCTCAAATGTACCGGGGCGTGATCAGATAGGGTTCTGGGTAGATGCTTTTCTTATACAGTCCATGTATTGACATCCGCTGTGACTAGCCAATAGTCAATACGGGACCAGGATTGACGTGCATATGAGTGACATGTACCCTCCCGCGTGTCAGGGTGTCGTAGCCGCCAAATATCTAGTAGTCCTAGGTTCAACATACCCTGATGTATAGAGGTCGTGGGCTCAGCCAAGGAAATCTATCTAGTGCTGGGTCCAACACGGCATTAAAATCCCCTCCACATATAACGGCGGACGGGGGCAGTTGGCACATTTTCCCCCATAGCATTTCGTAGAAGCTAGGGTCGTCAACATTGGGGCCATATATATTGACGATGAGTATGGTTTTACCATACAGTGTACCTTGCACTAATGTATATCGACCCATCTTATATTCCTCTACTGGAATCATTTGAAAGGGGGTGCCTTTCTTTCTTAATATCATAGCCCTTCTTGCATAACAGGAATATGAGGCAGCTAGACGCACTCCCGCCCATCTGGTGGCCACTGTAGAGGCTGTCCGCTCAGTAAGGTGGGTCTCCTGCAACAGGGTTATGTGGATTTTGTACCTGTTCAGATAGGCAAGCACCTGTCTTACTTTCTTGGGGTTGTTTAGGCCCGTAATATTCCAAGTCACTCATGAGATTGTGGTTTCTTTAGCCCTTGTCATGCTGTGTGTTATCAAACATTTCAATACGCCATCGTACAATATCTGTCAGTGATCGTGTCATGGTCTGTTGATGTCGTGGCATCATCACCACATTAATGAAACATAAGTCCCCAACATTTCCCTCACCCACTTCAGCATTTGAAACTCGCCGAAGATCCCATCCCACAAAACAAACTTTTCAACATGCAACCCCATGTCGTGGTTAGAACCAATCCAAGCGCCAGGAGGTGCTTGGGTACAATAGAAAAACTTTGTGGGGTATTCCCTGTCTGAGGGTTACCAGTAGCCGTGGGCCCCCGGTTGTTACCGGGGAGGTCGAGGAGGTAATTAACAGACGTACCACCCGCTGGTATAATCAGGCTAACACAAGACATCAAACCGTAGGCTTACACATTCCCCAACATTATATAGATAATACTGTATAAGTGCAGGTAATAGTCAAAATTGGTCATTATACATTGCGACGTAGATTTTGAATTACAATCTTTGTAGTGCAATATATAGAGCCTGGTCAGTGCCAGCGACACATTAATAATGGGTAGTGTTCATACCATCAGTATGTACCAAGTTTTCATCATACATACGCTATTCGGTACAGGCCTCATTTGTTCAGCTCTCAGCATCAGCATCTATCTCCGCCTCTGTCTCTCATGCCAATTCTTTCCGCTCAATCTGCCGCACATATTGCAGCACTTCTTTGGGCGTTGAGAAGATGCAGGCTTTCCCTGCGTGCTGTGTTCTCAATCGTGCAGGGTATAACATTGCATAATGTAAGTGCAGTGCTTGTAGTTTTTTCTTTACAGAGTGAAATTCCCGTCGTGCCTGTAGCACCGCCACCGTGAAATCAGGGAACAGCTCTATTTTCATTCCTTGATAGGTTGTGGTCCCTTTCTCCCAAGCGAGAAGGAGCGCGGTGTCTCTGTCTCTGTAGTTCAGAAGTCGAGCTATAATGGAGCATGGAGGTGCCCCTGGTATAGGTCTAGCTGCTAAGGATCGATGAGCTCTCTCCACGATTAGCACATTAGAGAAATGTTCTGCTCCCAGCATGACTTTGAGCAGAGTTTCAACATACCTTTCCATTGCTCCTGTGTTGGTCGATTCAGGGATGCCCATAATTTGTAGATTGTTCCTGCGTGAGCGGGCTTCGAGGTCTTCGTTCTTCGCCTGGATCACTTCAAGTATTTTTTCCATGCTGGAGCATGATGCGCTAACGACCTCCATTTTGTCTTCTGTTGTAGAGATACGTTGTTCAGCCTCAGCTATCCTTGCACCCTGTTTGTCGATTTTCGCAGCCATGTTATCCATACCCAAGTTGAGATGGTCAATTTTCGCATCAATAGTGTGCAGGCTTTGTTACTTCTAGTTTGGTGTTAGCGCCCGCTTCTAGCTCCGGCTCAGTGTCTGAAGCAGCTGGGGTTTGTGATTTTGTGAGTCGTCGTGCCTCGAAGTTCATCTTGGATTGTTGCTTATCTGTTCTACCCTTGTTTGGGCTGGCTAGTGGTGGGACGATGTGCACAGTGGCGCCAAATCATATTTATACAGAAGCAGCGTGATGGGTAGTCTCCTGCTCCAGTGAGTGTGTGATCACTTTTGCATGCAGCGCTAAGGACGTTGTCAATACTGTGGTGCCAAGATAGCTGCCAGTTATCAGGTATAGCAAAGACAGTATGTCAGGGTTGTGACAGTCTAGGAGCCTGTGTCTATCACTGCAGCAGCCCCACTCAGTTTGCTCAAATCGGTGTTTTCAGCTCCCAACTAGTGCAGTGCATCACAGCTGTGTCCCGTCTGCAGCCTCAACTATCACTTATAAAGTGGGTCAAAGGGAGAATCCTGTGGTTATGAGGTGACAATGTAGTAGAGTTCACCGCTGTCTCAATATCCACACGCGATCTCTGGGCAGAGCCCCGCTAAGTTTCCAGGCCATCTGTCTAGAGAGATCAAGCGGGTGCCATTTTGTAGCCTTGTCCGGCGCTAGCAGTACTCGGCCCTGGGAACAAGGTCACTTGACAGCACACTTCAGCCACAGCTGATCAACTTCCTGCAGTCCGAATCTCTGCAGCAGCGGCAGCGGTGAGTGTCTAAATATCCTCGCAGGCATTAGGCAAAGCTCCTATCTGTGGGGCTCTGTCCCGCCATGCTAAGGCGCCCGTGGTGCAGAAGGGGATTGTGGCATTCTTCACGAGGTGCACGGGAAGCGCTATGGAGTCAGGCACTTGCGGTATAATGATGGCGTCAGCGCAAGTAGTGGCTATGCCTCACGGACAGCTAGTATTGCTCCCAGGGGGTGTTACGACGCTGGTGCGGGTCGCAATGCTGCAGCCCTACCACTGTGCACCGGCGGGTGCGGGTGCACGGTCACATCCGTGATGTTGCTGCACTCACCCCGGGATCATCTGCAGCTGCTGAGTCGCAATGCTGTGGCCTTACCGCTGTATACCAGTGGGAGCGGGTGCACGGTCACACCAAGGATCTTGCCGCAGTCATTCCGGGAGTATCCTGGGACGCCAAGTATCAGGTGGCGGGCGTTGTTATACTTCATGGACAGTTGGTGTTGCCCCCGGGAGTGTTACAATGATGGCGACCACGTCGCCTAGGGGGCGCAAATCTCAACGCCGCCCCTTCACCACTGCACACCAGAAGGTATGGGTGCGCTGTCACATCCAGGACACCGCTGCAGACGCTCCGGCATTATCATCAGCTCCTGAGTGGCAGGTAGCGGGCTCTGGGGGGTCCGAATTCAGCTCCGTTCGTACTCCTGCGCCGCGATTTTGCTGGGAGATGAGGCGATGCTGTTTTTGGCTGGTGGAGGCGCGGAGTGGCAAAACAAACAGCACTACTGCAAACCTTACTTGTCAAGGTTTCAGAAAAAGCGTGTGTTGACCAGGGATGGCGTCGTTATTACAGGATATTTGGCGGATTGTGTCCTCGACCAGTAGAGCAGCACTAGAAGGCAGCCATCTTGCTCCGGGCTCTCTAGCACCCCTGTGCAAACTTAGTTAGCCCTATGAAAGTGTGAGCTGCCTGTCGTTTTCATTAATAGGATAGGTGGGCAGCTATAGCACACAACTTGTCCTTGTAGCATGTATTAGAAAATCATGACGGTGAGGAGAGTGAAAAACAGAATACACAAAGTAGTATGAGGAATACGAGATTAAAAGCAAAATTAGTGACACATTTGATACAGACTTACTGCAATAAAAATGACTTGCTGTGGACTCATAAAAAATTGGGCCATCTGCTGACTGTGCATTACCTTTTCCAACTTTGTATCTTCTTATTAGGCACTATTAATCGGGCATCCACTGGGCGCACTTATCTGCTCCGTGGAGTGAATATGTGTGCCTACATGGCAGGAGTTGTCAAAATCTGTGAATGAATTGGGGGTGGGGGTACACAAAAATTGAACTGCTTGTGATCTCCTTGTTTTTTGGAGCACTATTGCTTATGAAGATGTAATTTTGGCCTTTCATACCCTATAATCCCGCCTTTTACCGAATTACACTGTGGTAACAGTGTCTACGGCTGTTCTTGGGTGCGGACAGATAAGGAAGTTGCAGTAGAGACTACAGAATTACTATTTAGAAGGGCAGTGTGATATGATATGGACAGGATGCATCACTGGGTTGAAATTAGATGAGTCTTCTGAAATGTCTTCTGCAGATAATACTTTTATTAGGTTTTGAGCGTCTAGCTCTGGAGATTGTGGAAAAAAAGCTGTGTTGTGGGATCTGAGACCATAAAGTATTTGGGTGTGGGGATCAGGGCCGGACTGTCCATAGCATGCATCAGGCATTTCCCCAGGAGGCTAGAAGGATGGGGGCCGGTTTTGGAGCAGTGGGGGCTGGTTTTGTTACTGGGGCAGGTTTTGCAGTGGTGCTGCAATATCGCACACCAGTACCAAAAGCAGCAGGCAAGCGTTTCCAGCCTCCCGTGGCCTGGCAGTGCTTCTCCAGGAGCTGGTCCAAGAAAATTCCCCAGGCTGCTTTGGAATCCCAGTCAGGCCCTGGTGGTGATGTAGTATAGGTAACAGGGGCACAGTGGAACCCCGTTTTAGCAGCTACAGTGGGGGTGGAGTGCTTGATGGGCCTCTTCTGTCTGACGCTCAGCAGAAAAAGGCTCATAATTAATGTGAAAAGGTGGGTGGGTGGGTGATTACGGATTGAAAGAAATAATGGATGTGTGAGTTAAAGGAGGGAAGGATGGGAGAGTGAAAGGGTAGATGGAGAGATGGCTGGATGAATGAGATAAAGGATGAATGTAAGGATGGCTGGATGACTGGTGGGTAGGTCGGTAGACAGGTGACAGGATGGATAAACGGTTGAGCAAAAGGGAGAATGAATGACAGAGTAAAAGGGTGGATAGATGAGTAAACGGATGGCTGGATGGGTAAACAGATGGATGGATGAATTTAAGGGTGAATGGATAGATAAGTGGATGGATGGATGGCTTAAAGGGTGGATGGATGAGTGAAAGGATGGATGGCTGAGTGAATGGGTGGATGGATGGGTGGAAGGGATGTTGGATGGACAGTCGGATGGATTGATGAGTGAAAGAGTGAATCAATGGATGGATGGGTGAAAGGGTGGATGTTAGGGTGAGTGAAAGGATGGTTGTTTGAAAGTGTAAATGGATGGATGGATGGAGGAACGATGGATGAATGTGTGAAAGGATGGATGGCTGAGTGAAAAGAAGAATGGATGGATGGATGGAGTGAAAGGGTGGGTGGATGGATGAGCGAAAGGATGTATGGATGAGTGACATAGTGAATGGAGGGATGGATGAGCGACAGGGTGGTTGGAGGGATGAATGACTGAAAGGATGGATGGATGGATAGGTTTGGAGATGGATAGTTTTGGCTATGGGTTGGTGAACAGATGGATGGACAGGCAGAATGGTGGAAGACTGAATGATGGATGAAAGAATGAAAGGGTGGCAGAAGGTAAAGGTGAAATGGTGGATATCAGTAGGTGGATGGTAGTAAGAAAGGAAGAATGGATAAATGCTTGAATGGAAGAGACAAGACAGCTCTTCTGGGAAGGGTCACAATGACTTACTTCGCTTGCTTGGTGCTTTAAGGACTTTGGTTCAAAGTGGGGGGTATTTTAATCTTCTGGCTACTCCCTTGATAGGTAAAAGTGAGTGGAAGCATTCTATGAGGACTTGAAGTTCATGTGCAGTTGTGATACAGGAGCAGGCATAATGGAGGGGAGCGTTCAGGAACAAAGTCTGTGAGAGGAGAATGCTTGTGAAAGACACATGGCGAGCACAGTTGTCAGACTTTAGCCCTTAGAGTGTGGCAGACAAGGTAATGTGTAACAAAAGTGGGAAGGTAATCTGTCCTGCAAAACATCAGCCTACCAACTCTATTATTAGTTGGATAAAGCTCCATGTCTCAACTGGCAAAGCCTCCCTGGATCTGCTGGTGGAACCCATTGACCAATAGCTGTTGGATATTGGACAATCTATCAATAGATTTCAGAGCATCTACCTCTTTAGGATGGATATTCTGACATCATTCTTTCCTGTTGGGGACTGACAGGAAAAGCCTGACAGTCCAGACGAGGAAAGAATGAGACTGACCCCACGCACTGGGAAAAATCTCCATTAGGTTTTCATATTTTCTAAAACAAACTACTATTTCTGGAGTTTTTTTGAAAAGCAAAACACTTTACTAAATGACTGCAAAAGCCATGGCAGACTCAACAAAGCTAAAGTGCCTTCAGTGGAGCCACAATGGTCACAGCTCCTCTGGAGGCACATATATCTCTGCCAGGCAGGCAGAGATCTACAAAAATTGCATTCATTCATTCACAGTCAACCACCAGTATGTTTGAGGTGTTGGCCTTTGTCAATCAGGGAGAAAGGAAGGCTACCTTCCAAACCTTAAACAAGGTCTTAGGTATCATCTCATACAGGTGATCCAGCTTCATTTTGATGTTAAACAGTTCATTTAGAGGGGTGGGGGTGTATATGAGATTTGTGCTGTACAGAGTAGAAAGTGGCTGTAATAAAGTATAAGGTGAGTAATCACACCTCTCACATAAATCAAAACAACTGGTGGTCAATTAGAAACAGTTTGTGTGCTGCTGTTTTTTTGTAGCTGAACTGGGCCTGGAGTTTGGTTGACAGGGTGGGTGCTTTGTTGAGGTAATGTGGTTGCTACATGAAGGGTTTTGGGATTGGTCTCTTAAACGTTGTTCTGTGTTTGTCATTGTTGGAGTAGCTTTATTCTGGGTTATAGTCTGAAGTATGTAGATTTGGACTTGGATTTTGTTGTCTGCTTTAATTCCCTCAGGCGTGTCTTGGTGACATTGCGAAGATGGGGGAAGTGGGCTAGTGGAGCCGTACAGAGCAGTCATGATAGACAAGGTATATAGAAACTTGAGATGGTATGTGTTTTTTTCCTCATTAGATTTATGCCCTTTGCAAACAAGAAAAAACATCATGTATTGCTCCCGGAGGTATAGTCTTAGTCATCATCATCAAGTCTTTATTTCGGCCACTGAGGACCATAAAAGATACAATAGATACAATAACAATTAAACAATAAAATGTGCACAATAAAAAAGACATTTTGTAGATGAATTATTATCTAACATGAAGTGATAGGCTCATAAAACCAGTCTAAAAATATTTACAGTATAGATTTACCTAGTCATGAGGCGATTACGAATAAACCAGGCTGTAGTTAAAAATTTGGCTACGGCACATACAATGGGGGCAGACAGATCAGATTTTAGGATTCTATATGCAGGACGGTGTTCCTTAAAGCCTAGATTCCTGAGGGGTGGAACAAGCCAATATTTACGTGGCGTATTATATGCAGGACAAAAGAAAATCATGTGCAAATCGTCTTCTCGGGTATGAGGGCAAACCTGGCAATTAGGTGTACTCTGGGTTTTGAGCCAGTGTTCTGTGTGAGCCCTCAACGGGAGTGTCCCATAGCGCCACTGCAAATAAAGTTTTCGTGTTAATTGTGGGCCAACATCATCAAGGACCTGCTCCAGATAGTAGTGGTCCTTGAGGGCGATGAAGTGTATAGACAACGAGTCTTGGCAAAGAGATTCAATTGCTGCCTGTAACTTGTACTCGCGGTATGCGTCCGCCAGTGACCTGCGAGAGATCCTTGTGCAGGCGCTCCGCGGGTCAAGCCACAACTCTGGCTTCCCCATCATTTTAAAAGTGTTCTTGATGTATTTGAACCAGGGAATTTGCAGCACCTTAGGAAAGCGCATGATTTCTTCTAGTTCTGCTCTATAACTAGAAAGCTCCAAGGAACTCCAAACTCTGCGCCAGTACATCAGAGGCCTAAGTCTCAGTTCTTCAGTAATTGGTCTTAGGCCAAGATCCAATCTCAACGGGAAGAGTGGGGTATTTGGTGGTAAGGCGGTCAGTTTTCTAATGAAGTTGTTCTCAGTTATCTGCAACTTCTGGCACGCAGCATAGCCCCATATCTCACCCCCGTAAATCACCGCCCCTCTAGCCTGAGTTTTGTAGATATGGAGAGGTGGGCCTAGTGGCTTATAGGTGGACCTAGATATCATCCTGGTTATACCACCAGTAAGTTGAGCAAGTTTTAGATTTACTCTGGTGATGTGCGTGTCCCAGGTCAAGGATTGGTTCAGGGTGACACCTAGATATTCAAAGGTGGAGACCCGATCGAGACTTTCTTTACCAATTGTGGGATTAGGGCGAGTTGAAGGGGGTGGGTTGAAGGTCATGAACTTGGTTTTAGTCGCGTTCACCTCCAAACCACGAATCTCACAAAAGTTGATGAATCCATCCAGGATTCTCTGGAGTCCCATTGGTGATTTTGAAAGCAGGAGGGTATCATCTGCAAACATAATTGCAGGTACCCTCCTGCCATTCAACACTGGGGCATCAATATAGCTTAGCCCTGTCAGAAAGTCTATGACACCATTCACGAAGAGGCAGAACAGGGTCGGTGCGAGCACACAGCCCTGTCTGACCCCCGTGTTCACGGGGAAATCCTCTGTTAGAGTGCCTCCCTTTCCACACCTAACTTTAGCATAATTACCCTGATGGAGTCTCATCAGCATAATTAAAATATCACCCGGAACATCTAGGTCTTTGAGTACTGTCCACAATTTGGCACGGGGCACCAGGTCGAATGCTGCCCGTAAGTCAACAAAGACCGTATACAGTGTTCCTCTACCCACAGTCACAACTTTCCAATGTAAATAATTAAATCGGAAAATCTGGTCTATTGTAGAAACGCCCTCTCTGAACCCAGCCTGGTATGGGCTCAATATGTCCCTCTCTGCAATCCAGGTTTGGAGACGGTTCAATAGCAGTCTACCAAACAGCTTTTGTGGGACATCTATTAAGCTTATCGGTCTATAGTTGGAAGGGAGCAGAGGTGATCCCTTTTTAAATATTGGGACAATCTCTGCTCCCAGCCAAGTATTCAGGACCTCCATGCCACCCAAAATGGAATTGAATAAGCACAGCAAATATGGCGCCCAAATAAGTGGTTCGTGTTTAAATAAGTCACCAGGCAGGCCATCCAAACCAGGCGCCTTGCCTAATGCTAGCCTATCTATCGCCTCGTGTACCTCCCTTAGTGTAAAGGAGTGGACTTTGGTTACCTCGATGTTAGGGTTGGACATCTCCATTATATTTGATGTGCTGTATAGGGATTTAAAATGATTCCGCCAAGCAGTAGCTGAAATATTTGGTTCAATTGCGTCTGGTAATGTGTCTGACCCTGTGTTAACAAGGCGCCAGAATAAGCGAGAATCTCCTTTTGCTAAACTAATTTTTAGATTCTCCCACCTACTGTGCTCCCATTCCTTCTGTGCAAAGCCCGTCATGCGTTTGTATGCAGAACGCCTGGTCCTAATAACCTCAGTCCCATGGCCCTCTTTCAGTGCAGCCAGAAGGCTCGATTTAGCCTTCCGGCATGCAGAGTTGTACCAAGTGGGAATGGGTAAGCGCTTGGTCGGTCCTTCCTGTGTAGTGAAAAGGATGTCTGATAATGCCAAGGTTAAGTCTGTGTGGAGTGTCCCCCACTCCGTCCAATTGTCAGGACAATCATCCTGGTCAGAGAGTTCCAGAGCCTTAGTCAATACAGGAATTGCCCGGGCGTAAAGATTGGGAAGGTTATCTGGGTTTGAAAGTAGTCTTTCCCATCTCACCCTCCGTCTATTATTGGTTAGTGTTAGACCCGTCCGAAGGGACGTGGTCTGCTCCCTTGTAGCCACATAATCGTGAATAATATATTCTGCTTCAAGAGCGCGGTGATCACTATCCACACCTGGCAAAACCCTAAAATCTTTGATGGAAGACCAGGATGCTAGGGGAACAAGAATGTAGTCCAGTTTAGATTCCCTCCCACCCCTGCTGTATGTGTGTTTTGGAGGGATGTCAGACTTTTTCCTGCCGTAACAGGCCCGTAAACCAAATTTTAAAGTTAGTGTCGTGATTTGGACCGCAAGTGGTGTCCATGCTTTTGGTCTTGGCGCCTCAAGGGTGGGTATAGACCAGAGCGCATCCTCCTCTTCGGCCAAACCATCTGATAGGCCAAGGAGGGGCTCGTAGTGACAATTAAAGTCGCCACCAATTAAATAGGGCGTGCCCACAGCGATTTTGCTTAGGACTAAAGCGAGTTCCTCTATAGTACGGGATTCCTGCCCGTTAGTTACTGGGCGGGAATAAACATTTACCAACATAAGTCTTTTAGAGTTGGGCCAGTTTAGTACTACCACAAGGATATCCTCTGTGGAAAGCGGATGTAGGGCAGCACTACAGCCCAAATCTGCCGCTATCCATGTTGCCAGTCCACCCGAGGGTCGACCTTTTCCTCCCCATTTAGCTAACATGGTAAAAGCTTCATATCCTAGATATGTCACCTCGTCACATGCCCACGTTTCCTGGAACATACAGATGTCCTTACTCCTAACGAAGGTGTTCCATTCTGGACAATGCAACTTGTTGGCAAGGCCCGCCACATTCCATGATAATACTTTTAAAAGCGAGGGGTTGGTATCGCCAGTGGGTTCATCTGGATCTGTGGTATTACCCAGCTCAAGTATTGAAGGAGTACTCGTTACAGGGACAGGAGCTATGGGGATCACCACCTCAGCCGGCGGGATATCAAGATATGAAGGATTGTGATCTACCAGGGTCCTAGCCTCGGCCTCCGAAGGGATGGATTCCTTTGTTAGAGCAGGTGAAACACATTCCTCTACACTACTAGTCCGGGTGAGTCAATCCACCCATTCTAAACTCCCAAATCTGTTCTGCGTGGGGAAGTAGTCAAAGTGTGATAGGTCAGTCATGTACGGGATACTCCTTTTCCCAAAGCTCCGCCTTCTACCTCTACTATATACAAGTTCCCAATCAGCCTCTCCCTGCCCTTGTGCTAGAGGTGGATAAAAGAAAGATAACGGTAGAGCTTGGATTGTGGTTCCCCTGTCACGATACGGCCAATTACATATATGGGAGACTGTTCTAGGGTCCCTAAAATTGACCAAGACACAATCTCCCTGTATTGATTTCTTTAGGCCACCCAACCATTGGACTCTTCTTACCATCAAAACCTGACTACTTAATCCAACAGGGAGTGGTCTGTTGATAGTAAGCCAGTTGATGACCTTATTTTTGAGCGATTCAACAGACTCTTGGGTTGGTTCTTTTAAGGCAGGGATACCTGCTAGAATTACAGTGTATGGACTAGCCTCGGGAGGTAGGTTGATGGTCATTAATTCCCCACTAGAGCTTTTATTCAGGCCCTTGGTGCCGCCTACAGGCAAATTTCTTTTTGGGGTTCTATTTTGTGTTAAATCCGTAACTGGTGATTTGGGTGGAAGGGGCAGGGTATGAAGTTTTGGGGGAATGGTGGCAAGATTCAAATTAGGGGCTAAGGGGGGTAACTTGTTTAACGTGCCACCCGACACAGTAACTGGGGCAATAGCGTCTTTTACGCGAACAGTTGCTAATTTGGTTAACTCGCTAGCAACGCGATTTAGGGAAGTTTCAATTTTCCCCAAACGTGCTACCAAAGGACTAAGAAGACGCCTCATCAGATTGTGAATGTCTAAAAGTGTAATATCCTCCTCCCCCAAGGTTGGACCAGTGTTATCTGCTTTATTCGATAGGAGGTTAGGTAACAAAGGCCCTTTAGTTTGTAATATTGTTTGGGGTTTATTAATGGACTCAGGTTTCTCGGTCTGTCGCGCATTTGGTAATTTAGCGTTTTTGCATTTGTTCCCCCGAGACGTCTGGGGCTTCTTGCTATGCTTAGGGATGGCTCCTTCCCTCATCCCTGCCCCATTGTGATCAGGAAACGTAGCCCCCAAAGTGTTTTCCGCCCTACGATGTGTTAGGGTGTTCAAACTGGTCTTAGAATGTAGAGGCTTAGATTGGGGGAGGGGGAGGGACAGTATACTAAGGTCAGCCTGTGATAAAATAGAACATTCAGAATTGGTAGTATCAAGTGAGAGGGGGGATGGCAATCTAGCCAAATCTGACGTTTCCTCTAAACCCTTACTCCTGTCCATTTGTTGGCTGACATCAAGTCTCTGGGTCGGGGATGTTGCGGCAGCTAGAGGACCCACCGAAGATCTCCTTACCCATTCGATCTCTTGGGAGATGCGTCGTTCTAACGTGGTAATGTCCTCGATTAATAGTGTTCCAGCTTTGGCAAAGTACGCATCCAAGGTGCATTGGGAATTCCCAGCAGCGCCCTGAGTCTTGCTTCGTGTCTCCCTCATGGCCATAATATCAAGGCAGACCACAGACAGACGACAGGAGGCACAAGAGGGCGTAATATCAGAGTGACTGCCCGAGACCGATCTCGACCGTCCTCGAACGGCCTCAAACGGCCCGCTCTTTGCCCGGTCTTCGCTCCGGGCGCGTTCCGCTGGCGCGTAAGGGCGGGGCACTTAAGCAGCACGGTTGGTGGAAAAAATGGGGAGGGGCCGGGAAGAGGACACAGGTGTGCCGGCTCAAGGCAACAGCGAGCACCCTGGTCCTCGCAGTCCCGGGGCAGCGGTGTAGTCCTACAGCCTCCCAAAGTTCAAAATCCGTCGTTTTCAGCAGCCCCGAGCGTGGGGGAGACAGCGGCTTCAAGGTCCACCAGGTTAGTCCGGCGAGCGGCTCCCGCGAAGCGGGGGCCGCGAGATGTTGTATACTGAGTGGGGAGGGGCCGGGAAGAGGACACAGGTGTGCCGGCTCAAGGCAACAGCGAGCACCCTGGTCCTCGCAGTCCCGGGGCAGCGGTGTAGTCCTACAGCCTCCCAAAGTTCAAAATCCGTCGTTTTCAGCAGCCCCGAGCGTGGGGGAGACAGCGGCTTCAAGGTCCACCAGGTTAGTCCGGCGAGCGGCGCCCGCGAAGCGGGGGCCGCGAGATGTTGTATACTGAGTGGGGAGGGGCCGGGAAGAGGACACAGGTGTGCCGGCTCAAGGCAACAGCGAGCACCCTGGTCCTCGCAGTCCCGGGGCAGCGGTGTAGTCCTACAGCCTCCCAAAGTTCAAAATCCGTCGTTTTCAGCAGCCCCGAGCGTGGGGGAGACAGCGGCTTCAAGGTCCACCAGGTTAGTCCGGCGTGTCTTGGTGACATTGCGAAGATGGGGGAAGTGGGCTAGTGGAGCCGTACAGAGCAGTCATGATAGACAAGGTATCAGTCTAAATGTCCTAGGCTTGGAAGAAGCTTTTAAGACTTTCAGAGTATTCTCAAAGCATATGGTGAAAATATGGAGGTTGATATTCACAGATTAGATCGTGACAATACAATGTTCATGCAGACTGGTGTGTAGGTCATCCTTCGTGTTATAGAAACTTGAGATGGTATGTGTTTTTTTCCTCATTAGATTTATGCCCTTTGCAAACAAGAAAAAACATCATGTATTGCTCCCGGAGATATAGTCTTAGTACAAAAAGAGTATGTCAAGTGTGATGGAGCCCAGGTTGAAAACTTTTATTTGATAATGATTAAGGGCTCTAAGTTTATGGAATTGGAGGTGGTGTTGAATGGGTGAGAAATGTTGTTACCTCCACAGTAGAGTCTGATCAGCTATATGAGATAAGCTCCCTGTATGTGGTTCCTAGACAGCTCTGGAGGGATGCGAGGAGTGAGAGGTGTGGAGTTATTGAGAGCTGCTTGATTTACAGCTCTGAGCAAGGCCTGCTTTCTCCCTGGCACTTCTTTTGGACTTCAGGGGTGTCGACATCTAGAGGCAGAGAGTACTTCTTGTGATGGTCTCCAGGTTTCTCACCGGAGTACGCTCGCTCTGCTTAATTTTTGGGCAGGATTGTTGCACTACCCGGTAGAGGGTCACTGGGGGGAGCCACATTAGTGCTTTTTTGCCTTGTTTTTGGGACACTTGATATATTTACCGCATCTTGAGGCCCTTGGATTGCCGTCGGGTTGTCCTTTTGTTCTTCTTTGTCGTCTTCCAGCCAGCAACTCGCCGGACCCGCTGC